>NC_091977.1:334413770-335013770 GCF_044704955.1 Pristiophorus japonicus
CCCCGTCTCCGCTTCCCCCCCGCCACCGCCAGTCTCTCTTCCCCCCCCCAGCCCGCACCCCACGCTCTCTGTTCCCCCCCCCCCCACCCCTCCCAGTCTCTCTCACACCCCCAGTCTCTCTCACACCCCCCAGTCTCTGTCTCCCACCCTCACCAGTCTCTGTCTCTTCTCTCTCTTCCCCCTCTCCCCCCTCCCCAGTCTCACTCGCTCTCTCTTCCCCTCCCCAGTCTCACTCACTCACTCTCTCTCTCTCTCTCTTCCCCCTCCCCAAGTCTCTCTCCCCACCTCCCAATCTCTCTCTCTTCCCCACCCCCTCCCAATTTCTCCCTCTCCCACCCGACCCCCAGCACGTCCCTAGTCTCTCTCTCTCGCCTTTTCCCCTGTCTCTCTCTTCCCCGCCCTCCCCAGTCTCTTTCCCCCCCCCCCACCCCAGTCTCTTCCTCTCCCCCACTCTCCCCAGTCTCCCCTGCTCCACCCCCCTCCCCCTCCTCAGTCTCTCTGTCTTCCCACCCCACACCCACCCATCTCCTCCCACTCTCCAATCTCACCTCCGATGTTTTCACTCCCACAGAAAGCTGCAAAAATGTTTGTGTTGATAATCACAGCGATATTCTAGGCCAAAGTCCTGAAGATAATCCATAGCTAGATACACGCGGCACAGTTCCAGCTTTTGTGGGGGGATGGGGGGGGGGTGGCAGGGGAGCGGGCATGCCCGACTTCTTTGGGGGTGGGGGGGGCCCCCCCATCGCCCCGAGAGCTGTCATACCTGGCTTCCAGTATCGGGTTCGAGGGGTCTGCACAGGCGGACAGGTCGGAGTCCAAGGAGCAGTGGTGTACATCGGGGGCGGAGTTCAAGGCACGCAGGCGCATCAGGCCGCTCAAAAAAAACTAGTGCAAATATTCACTCGGCATTTATAAAGCGTTTTTTACGACCACCAAACATCTCAAAGCACTTTACAGCCAATGAAGTACTTTTGGAGTGTAGTCAGTGTTGTAATGTGGGAAACACGGCAGCCAATTTACGTACAACACCTCCCACAAACAGCAATGTGATAATGACCAGATGATCTGTTTTTGTTATGTTGATTGAGGGATAAATATTGGCCAGGACACCGGGGATAAATCCCCTGCTCTTTTTCGGACTAGTACCATGGAATCTTTTACATCCACTCGAGAGAGCAGACAGGACCTTGGTTTAACGGCTCATCCAAAAGGTGGCACCTCACAGTGCAGCACTCCCCTCAGCACTGGAGTGTCAGCCTAGATTTGTGTGTAAAAAGTAGAGAGGGTGCAGCATTCCTAAAATGCATTCAGGAGAACTTTTTTTAGTCAGTGCACAGCAAGCCTAACAATAGGGGAGGTGGCTCTGGACTTGATTTTAGGGAATGAAGCTGGGCAGGTCGAAGGGTTATTAGTGTCAGAGCATTTTGATGGTAATGATCATAATTCAGTTAGATTTAGCGTAGTTATGGAAAAGAACAAAGATAGGAGTAAAAGTTCTCAATTGTGTAAAGGTCAATTTTACTAAGCTGTGATGTGATTAAGCAAAAGTGGACTGCAAACAGCTACTTGTAGGTAATTCAGTGTCCGAGCAGTGGGAGACATTCAAGGAGGAGATAATGATAAAGAAAAAAGGGTGGGACTAACAAATCTAGAGCCCCCTGGATGTCGAGGAACATACAGGGTAGGATAAAGAAAAAAAGGGAGGCTTATGACAGATACCGAGGATTAAATACTGAAAAATCTCTCTAGGAGTATAGAAAGTCCAGGGGTGAATTTAAAAAGGATATTAGGAAAACAAAGAGACAGCATAAAAAATTCTTGGCAAGTAAAATCAAGGAAAACCCAAAGATGTTTTATAAATATATTAAGAGCAAGAGGATAACTAAAGAAAGGGTAGGGCCTATTAGAGGCCACGAGGATAATCTGTGTGGAAGATGTGGGTTTGGTTCTTAATGAATACTTGCCGTCTGTTTTCACAAAAGGGGTGATGCAGACACTACTATCAAGGAAGAAGAGTGTGAAATATTATATGAAATAAACAGTGAGGGGAGGTGTTCAGGGGTTTAGCAGCTTTGAAAGTGGATAAGTCCCCAGGCCCGAATGAAATGTATCCCAGGCTGTTATGCAAAGCAAAAGAGGAAATAGCAGAGGCTTTGACCATCATTTTCAGGTGTGGTGCCAGAAGACTGGAGGACTGTTAATGTGGTACCTTTGTTTAAGAAGGGAGAAAGGGATAGACCGAGTAATTACAGGCCAGTCAGCCGAACCTCAGTGGTGGGAATATTATTGGAGAAATCCTGAAAGACAGGATAAGTCTTCATTTAGAAAGACACGGATTAATCGAGGACAGTCAGCACGGATTTGTTAAGGGAAGGTCGTGTCTGACTAACTTGATTGAATTTTGAGGAGGTAACAAGGAGGGTCGATGAGGGCAAAGCATATGATGTAGTGTATATGGATTTTAGCAAAGCTTTTGATAAGGTCCCACATGGCAGACTGGTCACAAAAGTAAAAGCCCATGAGATCCAAGGCAAAGTGGCAAGTTGGATCCAAAATTGGCTCCAAGACAGGAGGCAAAGGGTAATGGTTGATGGGTGTTTTTGTGACTGCAAGGATGTTTCCAGTGGGGTTCTGCAGGGCTCGGTACTATGAACCTTGCTTTTTGTGGTATACATCAATTATCTAGATTTGAATATAGGGGGTATGATTAAGAAGTTTGCAGATTATACTAAAATCGGCCATGTGGTTGATAATGAAGAAGAAAGCTGTGGACTGCAGGAAGATATCAATCAACTGGTCAGGTGGGCAGAACAGTAGCAAATGGAATTTAATCCAGAGAAGTGTGAGATAATGCATTTGGGGAGAGCTAACAAGGAAAGGGAATACACATTAAATGGTAGGACAGTGAGAAGTGTAGACGAACAAAGGAACCTTGGAGTCCATGTCTACAGATCCCTGAAAGTAGGCCAGGTAGATAGGGTGGTTAAGAAGGCAGACGGAATGTTTGCCTTTATTAGCCGAGGCATCGAATACAAAAGCAGTGGAGTTATGCTTGAACTGTATAAAACACTGGTTAGGCAGTGCAGTTCTGGTCACTGCATTACAGGAAGGACGTGATTGCCCTGGAAAGGGTACAGAGGAGATTTACGAGGATGTTGCTGGGAGTGGAGAATCTTAGCTATGAGGACAAATTGGATAGGCTGGATTTGTTTTCTTTGGAACAGAGGAGGCCGAGGAGAGACCTCATTGAGGTGTATAAAATTATGAGGGGTCTAGATATAGTGGATAGAAAGGGCCTATTTCCTTTACCAGAGGGGTCAACAACCAGGGGGCATAAATCTAAAGTAATTGGTTGAAGGTTTAGAGGAGATTTGAGGGGAAATTTCTTCACACAGAGGATTGTGGGGGGAATGGAACTCACTGACTGAAAGGGTGGTAGAGGCAGAAACCCTCAGCACATGAGGCAGAAACCCTGTGCACTTGAATTGCCATAACCTGCAGGGTTATGGACCTAGAGCTGAAAAGTGGGATTAGGCTGGAGAGCCTCTTGTTGGCTGGCACAGACACCATGGGCCGAAATGGCCTCCTTCCGTGCTGTAAACTTCTATGATGGTTCAGAGCAAATATGTACCAGCAAAGGTAAAGGGTGGGTCTCCCAAATCTAGTACCCCCCTCAATGTCAAGGGGCATACAGGGTAGGATAAGTCAAAAAAAGGGAAGCTTGTGTCAGATACCTGGAGCTAAATACTGCAGAAAGCCTAGAGGAATAGAGAAAGTGCAGGGTTGAAATTAAAAAAGAAATTAGGAAAGCAAAGAGAGAGCATGAAAACATACTGGCAATTTTTTTTTGTAAATTCGTTCCTGGGATGTGGGCGTCACTGGCAAGGCCAGCATTTATTGGCCATCTCTATTTGCCCTGGAGAAGATGATGGGGAGCGGCCTTCCAGAATCACTGCAGTCCGTGTGCTGAAGGTACTCCCATAGTGCTGTGAATGAGGGAGTTACAGGATTTTGACCCAGCGACAACGAAGGAATGGCAAAATATTTCCAAGTCAGGGTGGTGTACAACTTGGAGGGGAACTTGGAGGTGGTAGTATTCCCATGTGTCTGTTGCCCTTGCCCTTGTCCTTCTAGGTGCTAGAGGTCGCAGGTTTGGGAGGTGCTGCCAAAGAAGCTTTGGCGAGTTGCTGCAGTGCATCTTGTAGATGATACATACTGCAACCACGGTGCAGCGGTGGTGGAGAGAATGAATGTTTAAAGTGGTGGATGGGGTGGCAATCCAGCGGGCTGCTTTGTCCTGGATGGTGTTAGCTTCTTGATTGTTGTTGGAGCGGCACTCATCCAGGCAAGTACTCCTGACTTGTGCCTTGTAGATGGTGGAAAAGCTTTGAGGAGTCACGAGTTGAGACACTCGCCGCAGAATACCCAGCCTTTGATCTGCTCTTGTAGCCACAGTATGTGTGTGGCTAGTCCAGTTCATTTTCTGGTCAATGGTGACCCCCAGGATGTTGATGGTGGGGTTTTCGGCGATGGTAATGCCGTTGAATGTCATGGGGTGGTGGTTCGATTCTCTCTTGTTGATGGAGATAGTCCATTTCATGGCACTTGTGTGGCGTGAACGATACCTACCACTTACGAGCTCAAGCCGGAACGTTGTCCAGGTCATGCTGCATGTGGGCATGGACTGCTTCATTATCTGAGGAGTTTCAAATGGAACTGAACACTGTGTAATCATTAACAAACATCCTCAACTTCTGACCTTATGACCTCATTGATGAAGCAGCTGAATGTGGTTGGGCCTAGGACACTGCACTGAGGATGCCAACTTTTGAGCTACAACACTTGTTCGGAATCTATCCCATTTAGTGTGGTGGTAGTGCCACACAACATGATGGAAGATGTCCTCAGTGTGAACATAAGAAATAGGAGCAGGAGTAGGCCATTCAGCCACTCGAGCCTGCTCCGCCATTCAATAAGATCATGGCTGACCTTCAACCTAGACTCCACTTGCCTACACTATCCCTATATCTCTTGATTCCCTTAATATCCAAAATTCAATCGACCTCTGTCTTGAATATACTCAACGACTGAGGTTCCATAGCCTTTTGGGTTAGAGAATGAAAAGATTCACCACCCTCTGAGTGAAGAAATTTCTCCTCATCTCAGTCCTAAATGGCCGAATCCTTATTCTGTGACTGTGACCCCAGATTCTAGACTCTCCAGCCAGGGGAAACATCCTCCCTGCATCAACCCAGTCAAGCCTTGTAAGAATTTTGTATGTTTCTATGAGATCACCTCTCATTCTTCGAGCGAATATAGGCCTCATCTACTCAATCTCTCCTCATAGGACAATTCCCACGTCCCAGGAATCAGTCTGGTGAACCTTCGTTGCATTCCCTCGATGGCAAGTACATCCTTCCTTCAGTAAGGAGAACAAAACTGCACACAATACTCCGAGTGTAGTCTCACCAGGGCCCTATATAAAATTGTAGTAAAATGTCTTTACTCCTGTATTCAAATCCTCTTGCACTAAAGGCCAACATAACATTTGCTTTTCTAATTGCTTGTTGTACCCACGGTTAACTTTCAGTGATTCGTGTACAAGGTGACCCAGGTCCCTCTGAACATCAAAATTGCCCAGCCTCTCTCCATTTAAAAAAATACTGTGCTTTTCTATTTTTCTTATCAAAGTGGATAACTTCACATTATATTCCATTTGCCATGTTCTGGCCCATTCACTTAACCTGTTTATATTCCCTTGAAGCCTCTTTGCATCCTCCTCACAACTTACATTCCCACCTAGCTTTGTGTCATCAGCAAACTTGGATATACAGGTACTACATTTGGCCCCCTCATCCAAATCATTGATAAAATAGCTGGAGCCCAAGCACCGATCCTTGCGGTACCCCACTAGTTACAGCCTGTCAACGCGAAAATGACCAGTTTATTCCTACTCTCTGTTTTCTGTCTGTTAACCAATCCTCAATCCATGCTTGTATATTACCCCCAATCCCATGAGCCCCAATTTTGTTTAATAACCTCATGTGTGGAATCTTATCGAATGCCTTCTGAAAATCCAAATACACCACATCCACTGGTTCCCCGATATTTATTCTGCAAGTTACTTTGTCTCCACGAGCATTGTGCAGTGGTCACTGCTACCAGTATCGTCATGGATAGATGCATCTGCGACATAGATCCATCTTAATGAAGAATTCTACCATATTATAGTCACTCTTCCCCAAGGGGCCCCGCACGACCAGATTGCTAATTAATCCCCTCTCGTTACACAAGACCCTGTCTAGGATGGCCTGCTCTAGGTTGGTTCCTCGACATATTGGGCTAGAAAACCATCCCTTATACACTCCAGGAAATCCTCCTCCATAGTATTGCTACCAGTTTGGTTAGCCCAGTAAATATGCAGATTAAAGTCACTCATGATAACTGCTGTACCCTTATTGCACATGTCCCTAATTTCCTGTTTGATGCCATCCCCAACCTCCCTACTGTTTGGTGGTCTGTACACAACTCCCACTAATGTTTTCTGCCTTTTGGTGTTTCGCAGCACTACCCATATAGATTCCACAACATCCACGGTAATGTCCTTCCTTACTATTGCGTTAATCTCCTCTTTAACCAGTAATGCTACCCCACCTCCTTTTCCTTCCTGAATATTGAATACCCCTGGATATTGAGTTCCCAGCCTTAGTTACCTTGGAGCCATGTCTCCGTATTCCCAATTACATCATATCCGTTAATAGCTATTATCTGCGCAGTCAATTCATCCACTTTATTACGAATGCTCCTCGCATTGAGACTCAGAGCCTTCAGACTTGTTTTTTTTTAAAACTCTCCTTGTCCTTTTAGAATTATGTTGTAATGTGGTCCTTTTTGATTTTTTGCCCTTGATTTCTCTGCCCTCCACTCTTGCTTTTCTCCTTCCTACCTTTTGCTTCTGCCCCCTTTTTACTTCCCTCTGTCTCCCTGCATAGATTCCCATCCCCCTGCCATTTTAGTTTAACCCCTCCCCAACAGCACTAGCAAACACTCCGCCTAAGACATCGGTTCCGGTCCTGCCCGGGTGCAGACCGTACGGTTTGTATTGGTCCCACCTCCCCCAGAACCGGTTCCAATGTCCCAGGAATTTGAATCCCTCCCCCTGGCATCATTCCTCAAGCCACGTAGTTAAACTGAGCTATCCTGCTATTCCTACTCTGACTAGCACGTGGCACTGGTAGCAATTCTGCAATTACTACCTTTGAGGTCCTATTTTTTAATTTAACTCCTAGCTCCCTAAATTCAGCTTGTAAGACCTCATCCCATTTTTTTACCTATATTGTTGGCAGCTATATGTACCACGACAGAATGCGCTGCAGCCGCTCTGGGACATCCTTGACCCTTGCACCAAAAAAGCAACATACCATCCTGGAGTCTCGTTTGCGGCCGCAGAAACGCCCATCTATTCCCCTTACAATAGAATCCCTTATCGCTATAGCTCTCCCACTCTTTTTCCTGCCCTCCTGTGCAGCAGAGCCACCCCTGGTGCCATGGACTTGGCTGCTGCTGCCTTCCCCTGATGAGTCATCTTCCCCAACAGTACCCAAGGTGGTGTATCTGTTTCTTCTCCACCTTCACCTCCAACAAGTGCGAGGAGCTCATGGACTTCTTTGTCTCTAAGGTTGAGACCATCCAATCAGCTGCCTCTGCCACTTCACTTCGTTCCCCTAGCCCACCGGGTCAAACTTCCTCCACAGTTTCCCCTACCCTAAACTGTCAGCTTTCTCCAGTTTCTCTATGATCTCCTCTCATGACCTCTCCGCACTCACCTTGTCCATGGATCCCACTTCGTGCTCCCTCAATCCTATACCCACTAAACTGCTGACCACCCAACTTCCTTTTCTGGCTCACATGTTAGCTGACATTGTTAATTGTTCCCTCTATTCAGGTACTGTCCCCCTAGTCTTCAAATCTACTATCATCACCTCTCTCCTCAAAAACCCAACCTTGACCCCTCTTATCCTTGCAAACTACCGCCACATCTCCAACCTCCCTTTCCACTCAAGTCCTTGAACGTGTTGTTGCATCCCAAATCCGTCTTTCCCGGAACTCCATGTTTGAATCCCTTCAATCAGGTTTCCGCCCATCCACAGTACCGAAATGGCTCTCCATCACAGATGACATCCTTTGTGACTATGACAAACGTAATCTATCCCTCCTCATCCTTCTCGATCAGCCTGCAGCCTTTGACATGGTTGACCACTCCATCCTCCTCCAACGCCTCTCCACCGTCGTCCAGCTGGGTGATACTGCATTCGCTTGGTTCCATTCTTATCTATCTAATCGTAGCCAGAGAATCACCTACAATGGCTTCTCTTCCCACTCCCACATCGTTACCTCTGGGGTCCCCCAAGGATCTATCCTTGGCCCCCTCGTTCTTCTCATCTATATGCTGCCCCTCGGCAACATAATCTGAAAACACAGCGTCAGTTTCCACATGTACTCTGATGACACCCAGCTCCACCTCACCACCACTTCGCTTGACCTCTCCACGGTCTCTAAATTGTCAAGACTGTTTGTCCGACATCCAGTACTGGATGAGCAGAAATTTTCTCCAATTAAATATTGGGAAGACTAAAGGCATTGTCTCCGGTTCCCGCCACAAACTCTGTTCCCTAGCCACCGACTCCATCCCTCTCCTGAGCATGTGTCTGAGGCTGAACCCGACTGTTCGCAACCTATTTGACCCTGAAATGAGCTTCTGACCACATATCCATGTCATAACTTAGCCCGCCTATTTCAACCTCTGTAACATTGCCCGTCTCCGCCTCTGCCTCAGCTCACCTGCTGCTGAAACTCTCATCCATGCCTTGTTACCTCTAGATTTGACTATTCCAATGCACTCCTGGCCAGCCTTCCACACTCTACCCTACTTAAGGGAGATCATCCAAAACTTGGCTGCCCATGTTCTAACTCGCACCAAGTCCCGTTCACCCATTATCCCCGTGCTCACTGACCTACATTGGGCTCCCAGTTAAGCAACGCCTTGATTTTAAAATTCTGATCCTTGTTTTGAAGTCTCTCCATTGCTCCGTCCCTCCCTATCTCTGCAATTTCCTCCAGACCCACAACTCGAAATATTAGCCCTCCTCTAATTCTGCCCTCTTGAGCATCCCTGATTATAATTGTTCAGCCTTCAGCTACCTAGGCCCTAATCTCTGGAATTTGCTCCCTAAACTGATCTGCACAGAGAGGTATTAAACGGAGTGGAGGTAAGCAGAGTGGTTTATTCGGGAATTTGGAAAGAGTGAGAATTCGGAGAAGAGGGGAAGATTAATTTAAAAATGATAAATAGTCAAGTGATATCTCAGAGGCAGCGGACCTGCGTGGGAGCAGCAGCGGGAGCTGAGGCGGAGGCTTAGAAGGCAAGGCTCAACAGGCAACATTTGAAAGGGACACAAGAGTTTAAAAGTGACGTTGGCACAGGGGAAGTAGCTGATTGGTGAGTGTTTTTTTTTCTTTGTTAAGTTAGTACTTAGTCTTTAAATAAAGGTTTGTTAAATCAGCTGATTGCCAAGTAGTTGCTGGGTGTGTTTTGCTAAGGTTTAGAGTTTAGTTCTACTTGATAGTTGCGAGTGTAACGAGAGGGATGGCAGGGCAGCTCAGTCCGTGGATTGCACATCCTGTGACATGTGGGAAATCCTGGATGCTTCACGCAACCGGGACGTCCATGTGTGCAGGAGGTGTCTCCAGCTGCACCAACTTGAGCTCCGTGTTTTGGAGCTTAAGCGGCAGCTGGAGTCACTGTGGTGCATCCGTGAGACTGAGAGCTACGTGGATAGCACATTTCTAGAGGCGGTCACCCCGCAGCTTAACAGTGTGCAGGCAGATAGGGATTGGGTGACCCCTCGACAGAAGAGGAGGACTAGGCAGGTAGTGCAGGAGTCCAGAGTCCATCTCGCTCTCCAACCAGTACTCTGTTCTGAGTACCGATGAGGGCAATGTTGGCTCTGGGGAGTGCAGCTAGAGCCAAATCCACGGCACCACGGGTGGCTCAACTGCACCAGGGGCAGGGGGGGGGGGGGAGAAGGGAAAGAATGGAAGAGCTATAGTGGTAGGGGACTCAATAGTCATGGGAGCAGACAGGCGTTGCTGCGGCCGCAGACGTGACTCAAGGATGCTATGTTGCTTCCCTAGTGCCAGGGTCAAGGATGTCACTGAGTGGCTGCAGGGCATTCTGGGGGGAGAGGGTGAATAGCCAGAGGTCGAGGTCCATGTCGGGACCAATGACATAGGTAGGAAGAGGGATGAGGTCCTGCAGGCAGAGTTTAGGGAGCCAGGAGAGATTAAAAAGCAGAACCTCAAAGGTAATCATCTCCAGTGCTAGTGAGTACAGAAATAGGAAGATAGAGCAGATGAATACGTGGCTGGAGAGATGGTGCAGGCGGGAGGGCTTTAGTTTCCTGAGGCATTGGGACGACTTCTGGGGGAGGTGGGACCTGTACAAGCCGGACGGGTTGCACCTCAACAGAGCCGGGACCAATATCCTCACGGGGGGGGATTTGCTAGTGCTGTTGGAGAGAGTTTAAACTAGCTTGGCAGGGGGATGGGAACCTGAAAATAGATTCAGTAGGGAGGGGAGTAAAGCTGGAATTAGAAAGCAAAATAAAGAAAGTGAGTTTGAAGGAGAGAGGAAACAAGCAGGAAAAAAGGGTAAAAAAACAAATTGTCTAAATGCACGCAGCATTCATAATAAAATAGATGAGTTGACGGCAGAAATAGATACAAATGGGCATGATCTGATAGCAATTACAGAGACATGGTTCCAAGGTGACCAGGACTGGGAATTAAATATTCAGGGGTATTGGACAATGCGGAAGGACAGACAGAAAGGAAAAGGAGGTGGGGAATTACTGCAATAGTGAGAAACGGTATTGGCTCAAAAAAAAATCAGGATGTTGAAACAGTTTGGGTGGAGATAAGGAATAATAGGGGAAAAAGTCACTGGTGGGCATAGTCTATAGGCCCCCTAACAGTAGCAACTCTGTTGGTCGGAGTATAAACCAGGAAATAGTGGGGGCTTGTAAAAAGGGAACAGCAACAATCATAGGTGATTTTAACCTCCATATTGATTGGACAAATCAAATTGGTCAGGGTAGCCTTGAGGAAGAGTTCATAGAGTGAATAAGGCAGGGCTCCTTGAGCAGTATGTAATGGAACCAACCAGGGGGCAGTCTATCTTGGATCTGGTCCTGTGTGATGAGACAGGATTAATAAATAATCTCCTAATAAAGGATCCCCATGGAATGAGTGATCATAACATGATTGAATTTCACATTCAGATGGAGGGTGAGAAAGTTGGATCTCTAACCAGCGTACTAAGCTTAAATAAAGGAGACTACAAAGGTATGAGGGCAGAGTTGGTTAAAGTGGACAGGGAAAATAGATTAAAGTATGGGACGGTTGATGAGCAGTGGCAGACATTTAAGGAGATATTTCATAACTCGCAATAAAAATATATCCCAATGAGAAAGAAAGACTGTAAGAGAAGGGATAACCATCCGTGGCTTACTGGGGAAATAAGGTATGGTATCAAATTGAAAACGAGGGCATACAATGTGGTCAAGTCTAGTGGGAGGCCAGAGGATTGGGAAAGTTAAAAGCCAGCAAAGAACGATTAAAAATTTTTTTTTTAAAAACTAAGCTTAAATAGAGGAGACTATGAAGATATGAGGGCAGAGTTGGGTAAAGTGGACTGGGAAAATAGATTAAAGTGTAGGAGGGTTGATGAACAGTGGCGTACATTTAAGGAGATATTTCATAACTCTCAAGTAAAATATATTCCAGTGAGGAGAAAAGGGTGTAAAAGAAAAGATAGCCAGCCATCCGTGGCTAACTAAAGAAATAAAGGACGGTATCCAATTAAAAATAAGGACATACAAAGTGACCAAAACTAGTGGGAGGACAGAAGATTGCGAAGCTTTGAAAAGCCAGCAAAGAATGACAAAAAAAATGATAAAGGAAAGATAGACTATGAAAGTAAACTAGCACAAAATATAAAAACAGATAGCAAGAGTTTCTATAGGTATATAAAAAGGAAAAGAGTGGCTAAAGTAAATTTTGGTCCCTTAGAGGACAAGACCGGGAAATTAGTAATGGGAAACATGGAGCTGGCAGAAACTCTGAACAAATATTTTGTATCAGTCTTTACAGTAGAGGACACAAACAATATCCCAACAGTGGATAGTCAAGGGGCTATAGCGGGAGGAGGAATTTAACACAATCACAATCACTGAGGAGGTGGTACTCAGTAAGATAATGGGACTAAAGGCTGACAAAGCCCCTGGACCTGATGGCTTGCATTCCAGGGTCTTAAGAGAAGTAGTGGCAGAGATTGTGGATGCATTGGTTGTAATTTACCAAAATTCCCTGGATTCTGGGGAGGTCCCAGCAGATTGGAAAACTGCAAATGTAACGCCCTGATTTAAAAAAGGAGGCAGACAAAAAGCAGGAAACTATAGACCAGTTAGCCTAACATCTGTGGTTGGGAAAATGTTGAAGTCCATTGTTAAAGCAGTAGCAGGACATTTGGAAAAGCATAATTCAGTCAGGCAGAGTCAGTATGGATTTATGAAAGGGAAGTCATGTTTGACAAATTTGCTGGAATTCTTTGAGGATGTAACGAACAGGATGGATAAAGGGGAACCAGTGGATGTGGTATATTTGGACTTCCAGAAGGCATTTGACAAGGCGCCACATAAAAAGTTACTTCACGGGGTTGGGGGTAATATATTAGCATGGATAGAGGATTGGTTAACGAACAGAAAACAAAGAGTCGGGATAAATGGTTCATTCTCGGGTTGGCAATCAGTAACTCGTGGAGTGCCACAGGGATCAGTGCCGGGACCCCAACTATTTACAATCTATATTAACGACTTGGAAGAAAGGACCAAGTGTAACGTAGCCAAGTTTGCTGATGATATAAAGATGGGAGGAAAAGCAATGTGTGAGGAGGACACAAAAAATCTGCAAAAGGATATAGACAGGCTAAGTGAGCGGGAAAAATTTGGCAAATGGAGTATAATGTTGGAAAGTGAGATTATGCACTTTGGCAGAAAAAAAATCAAAGAGCAAGTTATTATTTAAATGGAGAAAGATTGCAAAGTGCTGCAGTACAGTGGAACCTGGGAGCACTTGTGCATGAAACACAAAAGGTTAGTATGCAGGTACAGCAAGTGATCAGGAAGGCCAATGGAATCTTGGCCTTTATTGCAAAGAGGATGGAGTATAAAAACAGGGAAGTCCTGCTACAGTTATACAGGGTATTGGTGAGGCCACACCTGGAATACTGTATACCATTTTGGTTTCCATATTTAAGAAAAGATATACTTGCTTTGGAGGCAGTTCAGAGAAGGTTCACTAGGTTGATTCCAGAGATGAGGGACGGTTGAGGAGGTTGGGCCTCTACTCATTGGAATTCAGAAGAACGAGAGGTGATCTTATCGAAACGTATAAGATTATGAGGGGGCTTGACAAGGTGGATGCAGAGAGGATGTTTCCACTGATAGGGGAGACTAGAACCAGGGGACATAATCTTAGAATAAGGGGTCGCCCATTTAAAACTGAGATGAGGGGTAATTTCTTCTCTGAGGGTTGTAAATCTGTGGAACTCGCTGCCTCAGAGAACTGTGAAAGCCAAGACATTGAATAAATTTAAGACAGAGATAGACAGGGAATACAGGTTTATGAGGAGCGGGCAGGGAAGCGGACCCGAGTCCATGATCGGATCAGCCATGATCGTACGAAATGGCGGAGCAGGCTCGAGGGGCCATGTGGCCTACTCCTGCTCCTATTTCTTATGTTCTTATAAACCTTTCAGTCTCTCTACCTCTCTTTCCTCTGTTAAGATGCTCCTTAAAACTTATCTGCCCTGATTTCTCCTTACGTGGCTCGGTGTCCATTTTTCTTTGTCTTAAAGCACTTCTGTGAACTGTCTTGGGATGTTTTACTACATTAAAAGGCACTATATAAATATAAATATAGATAGCTGTAGAATGCAGGAAGATATCAATGAACTGGTCAAGTGGGTAGAAGAGTGGCTAATGGAATTCAATCCGGAGAAGTGTGACACAATGCATTTGGGAAGGGCTAACAAGGCAAGGGAATGCACATCAGAACAGGTGCATCCAAATAGAGACTAAAGTTTATTTTCCAACCAATCCATCTGACACCCGACATGCAAGAGTCCAAATGGAAATCTTTCAATCAATGCAATTCTAAAACTGCCCTTCAGGTGGGAATTTAATACTTAATTCCTCAACTTAAAAGAATTGAAAATGCTAAGCACAACTTTTGCACAATGGTTTATATACTTGGGGGAATTCTGTACAGTATTAACAGAACATTTCTGTCTCGTGTTATTTAGGTGGCAGTCTCCATTCCCTTTTATTGCACGAGAAAGATCTCAACACATTATGCAAGTTTTGTTGAGGAAAGCCATGGTGGTTGGGGAGAGGGGGGGGCGGGGGGAGGAAGGGGCAAATAAGAAATAATACTTTAAAAACACTTGTGCTTTACACACTGAACTGGGCGTTTCCACCACAAAATCATGGTACTGTGTAAGTGCAAACCAATACCTCAAAACAGCACTGCAGGCAAATAGAAAAAAGGGAAATTTAAACAGTTTAAAATATATTGATGCACTAGAAAAAAAGACTTATATTTATAAAGCGCCTTTCACGACCACCCGACGTCCCAAAGCGCTTTACAACTAATGAAATACTTTTGAAGTGTAGTCACTTTTGTAATGTAGAAAACATGCAGCCAATTTGCACATAGCAAGCTCCCACAAACAGCAATGTGATAATGATCAGATAATCTGTTGTTTTGTTAATGTTAATTGAGGGATAAATATTGGCCAGAACACCGGGGATAACTCCCCTGCTCTTCTTTGAAATAATGCTGTGGGAACTTTTACACCCACCTGAGAGCAGACGGGAAATTAGTTTCACGTCTTATCTGAAACATGGGACCTGCAACAGTGCAGCACTCCCTCAGTACTACTGCCAGTCTGACGAAGGGTCTTCAACCTGAAACGTTAATTCTGTTTCTCTCTCCACAGAAGCTGTCTGACCCGCTGAGATTTCTGTTTTTACCTCAGTACTGCACTGGGAGTGTCAGCCTAGATTTTTGTGCTCAATTCTCTGGATTGGGATTTGAACCCACAACCTTCTGACTCAGAGGCGAGAGTGCTGCCCACTGAGCCACGGCTGACACTAAGAGGAGAAACACCAAAAGGCTAAATTAACAACTGATGCAATAAATGCTTTTTTTTTTAAATGTAGGTACTCTGTGTTCAATACATTGAACGATCGTGGGATAATTGCGCATCGCCTCCTTAAAACCATCTCTTTGACCAAGCTTTTGGTCATCTGCCCTCATATCTCCTTATGTGGCTCAGTGCCTAATTTTGTTCGATAACACTCCTGTGAAGTGCCTTGGCACATTTTACTACTTAAAGGCACTGCATAAATGCAAGTTTTGTTATGTTGGAGACCACCCCTTAAACCAAAACATATAGCCACCTGGAAACAAATGTGGGTAACTGAGTTTATTCAAAGTTCCTTTAAATAGCTGTCTATTCCGTGTCCACTCTCAATTTATACATCTAAAATTTATATTTATAAAACGCCTTTAATGTATTAAACATTCCAAGGCATTGAGGTGGACATAGACACATTGGTGAAATGGACACATGGCAGATGAATTTTAACTCAGAATTGTGAAGTGATGCATTCTGGAAAGAAGAATGAGAGGCAATATAAACTAAATGGTACAATGTTAAAAGGGTGCAGGAACAGAGAGACCTGGGGGTGTATGTACACAAATCGGTGAAGGTGGCAGGACAAGTCAATAAGGCTGTTAGAAAAAGTATCTTTATAGAAGTATATAGAGTACAAAAACAAGTTATGCTAAACCTTTATAAATCACTGGTTAGGCCACAGCTGGGGTATAGTGTGCAATCCGAGGCACCACCCTTTAGGGAGGATGTCAAGGCCTCGAAAAGGTGCAGAGAAAATTTGCCAGAATGATACCAAGGATGCGAGACTTTAGTTATGTGGAGACTAGAGAAACGGAGATTGTTCTCTTTAGTGCAGAGAAGGTTAACAGGAGATTTAATAGAGGTGTTCAAAATACTATGGTTTTGGGAGAGCAGATAGTGAGAAACTGTTTTACTGGCAGGAGGGTCAGTAACCAGAGGTTACAGAATTAAGATATTGGCAAAAGAACCAGGGGAGTGAAGAGATTATTTTTTTTTTTAAAAAAGCACAGCGAGTTGTTGTGATCTGGAATGCACTGCCTGAAAGGGTGGTGGAAGCAGATTCAACAGTAACTTTCAAAAAAGAATTGGATATATATACCTGTACTTAAAAAGGAAAAATTTGCTGGCCTATGGGGAAAGACCAGGGTAGTGCGACTAATTGGATAGCTCTTTCAAAGAGCTGGCACACATACAATGGGCCAAATGGCCTCCTTCTGTGATCTCCCTCGGAAGCCTGTTCCATAGATATGCCTCTCACTCACTGAAATAATGTTTCCGCAGATTTGTTTTTCAAAAATAGCATTTCACATCTCTTCACTGCAGGAAACCTTCCCATTTAAGCCAATTTTCAACATTAAAACAAATATTTATTTGTGCTTCACAACTATAGTCAGTTTCTACACGTACGCTGATGATACCCAGCTCCACCTCACTACCACTTCTCTCGATCCTTCCACGGTCTCTAAAGTCCAACATCCAGTTGTGGATGAGCAGAAATGTTCTCCAATTGAATATTGGGAAGACAGAAGCCATTGTTTCTGGTCCCCGCCACAAACTGCGTTCCCTAGCCACTGACTCCATCCCTCTCCCCAACTTCTGTCTGAGGCTGAACCAGACTGTTCGTAACCTTGGTGTCATATTTGATCCTGAAATGAGCTTTCGACCACATATCCACAGCATAACCAAGACCGCCTATTTCCACCTCCGTAACATCGCCCATCTCTGCTCGTGCCTCAGCTCATCCGCTGCTGAAGACCTCATCCTGCCTTTGTTACTTCTAGACTTGACGATTCCAACACATTCGTGGCTGGCCTCCCACATGCTACCCTACGTAAACTAGAGGTGATCCAAAACTCAGCTGTCCATGTCCTAACTTGCACCAAGTCATGATCACCCATCACCCCTGTGCTTGCTGACCTACATTGGCTTCCAGTTAAGCAACTCTTCGATTTCAAAATTCTTATCCTTATTTTCAAATACCTCCATGGCCTCGCTCCTCCCCATCTCTGTAATCCCCTCCAGCTCCACAACGCCCTCCACCCCCACCCCCGCAAGATGTCTGCTCTCCTCTAATTCTGCCCTCCTGAGCATCCCTGATTCTAATCGTTCAACCATTGGTGGCCATGCCTTCTGCTGCCTAGGCCCCAAGCTCGAACTCCCTGCCTGAACCTCTGCGCCTCTCTACCCTCCTCCAAGATGCTCCTTAAAACACACCTCTTTGACCAAGCTTTCCTGCGCTAAGTTCTACTTATGTGGATTGGTGTCAAATTTTTATCGCATAATACTCCTATGAAGCGCCTTGAGACGTTTCACTATGTTGACGGCACTATATAAATACAAGTTGTTGTTATAGCAGAAACTAAATGATGTGTCTCAGGAACGACCAAACCATAACTGATTGTTATTAAAGAACTTCACTGAGTACTTGTAATAATTACTATAACTGCGCAGCTACCCCCATTATTTTTACATCCAAATATTTCTCACCCATACTTGCCACACCCACGCCCCTAGTTTGTAATAAGTTTTTCACTTCTGTTTTTAGTGGTGGATCAGATCGAAACTGCTTTCTAAACTTTTGAACCTTTATCTCAAGAATTTTTCTTAGATTACATTTCTCTTTATTACCTCAGTTTTTAATCAACTCACATTGTATAATCATTTTATGACATTCATTCATAATTACCTTCCTGTTTACTCAGAATATGCAATCTATTGATGTATCCACACAAAATACCAAGCAGCTAGTTACATTAGGGATGCAACAGGTTTCTATATTGATTTTAATCCAGTACATTGAGGTACACCCATGACCACAAACGGCAACGATCAATAAGGAATTTTAGACACCTCTAACTCATCTGCTGACCACCTGCTAGTTTGTGTAATGTATTTATTCAGTGCAAATTATTTTCTTTTGCTCACTGGCACTCACAAAACAATGATATGGCTGAGTTAACCACACAGATGGGACTATTAATGAAATCATGGAACATCACATGTGCATAATTAAAAAAAATATTGGGGTTGACTTCGCTGTCCCTAGGGGCTCATATGAGGAGCGCACACGCCCATAGGGGCCGCGCAAGTTCCGGGGTTAGGCATGCACTGCGCATGTGCCAAAACCAGAACTTGCGATCTGTCAAGAATCCTCTTCATAGATCGCACGAACCTGAAGTAAATGGGCATTCGCCAGTGGAGAGTTGGGTTACTTGACCAACTTCTGCCCAGCGAATGCCAGGAAATTCTTGCACCTGATAAAAGCAGGCGTAAGACCTGCTTTTATCAGCATAAGACTTTTAAAGGACAGATTTTTTTTTTTCCCCAAACACTTAAAACATTTAAAAACTTGTGAAATAAGGTACATTTAGAATAGACTCTTTAAAATACGTAAATTTATTTTTCAAAAAATTAAATTTTTCTTGTAAATAATTAATTAAATTCAATTTTGCTTAATTTTAAATATGTGATGTTTTAAAAAATATATTTCATGTGTTTGTGTATATTTGGGGGTAGTCCCATTCATATTTATGGCTGCTCAGTAAAAATGGAACTCGCTAAAAGTATGAATGGGGATTCCCTCTACTTTCATTGGTTGGGCCGGCCCACATGATCCCAGGACCGTTTGCGAAATGCCCGCGCCCCTGGGATACGTGCGCCTTTACCTGCGGGTACCCGGAGAGGCCCATGACTGCAAGTCGCCGAACCTCCCGGACCACCAGGTAAGTTAGGAAGAGGAAATTAGCGCAATAGTAAGGAAGGACATTAGCTTGGATGATGTGGAATCGGTATGGGTGGAGCTACGGAATACAAAAGGGCAAAAAACACTAGTGGGAGTGGTGTACAGCCCAGCATACAGTAGTACTGAGGTTGGGGACAGCATCAAACAAGAAATTAGGGATGCGTGCAATAAAGATATAGCAGTTATCATGGGCGACTTTAATCTACATATAGATTGGGCTAACCAAACTGGTAGCAATGCGGTGGAGGAAGATTTCCTGGAGTGTATTAGGGATGGTTTTCCAGACCAATATGTCGAGGAACCAACTGGAGGGCTGGCCATCCTAGGCTGGGTGATGTGCAATGAGAAAGGACTAATTAGCAATCTTGTTGTGCGAGGCCCCTTGGGGAAGAGTGACCATAATATGGCAGAATTTTTTATTAAGATGGAGAGTGACACAGTTAATTCAGAGACTAGGGTTCTGAACTTAAGGAAAGATAACTTCGATGGTATGAGGTGTGAATTAGCTAGAATAGACTGGCGAATGATACTTAAAGGGTTGACGGTGGATAGGCAATGGCAAACATTTAAAGATCATATGATGAACTTCAACAATTGTGCATCCCTGTCTGGAGTAAAAATAAAACGGGGAAGGTGGCTCAACCATGGCTAACAAAGGAAATTAAGGATAGTGTTAGATCCAAGGAAGAGGCATATAAATTGACCAGAAAAAGCAGCAAACCTGAGGACTGGGCGAAATTTAGAATTCAGCAGAGGAGGACAAAGGGTCTAATTAGGAGGGGGAAATAGAGTATGAGAGGAAGCTTGCTGGGAACATAAAAACTGACTGCAAAAGCTTCTACAGATACATGAAGAGAAAAAGATTAGTGAAGACAAACGTAGGTCCCTTGCAGTCAGATTCAGGTGAATTTATAATGAGGAACAAAGAAATGGCAGACCAGTTGAACAAATACTTTGGTTCTGTCTTCACGAAGGAAGACACGAATAACTTTCCGGGAATACTAGAGGACCAAAGGTCTAGTGAGAAGGAGGAACTGAAGGAAATCCTTATTAGGTGCAAAATTGTGTTAGGGAAATTGATGGGATTCAAGGCCGATAAATCCCCGGGGCCTGATGGTCTGCATCCCAGAGTACTTAAGGAAGTGGCCTACAAATAGTGTACGCATTGGTGATCATTTTCCAACAGTCTATCGACTCTGGATCAGTTCCTATGGGCTGGAGGGTAGCTAATGTAACCCTACTTTTTAAAAAAAGGAGAGAGAAAACGGATAATTATAGACCGGTTAGCCTGACATCGGTAGTGGGGAAAATGTTGGAATCAATTATTAAAGATGAAATAGCAGCGCATTTGGAAAGCAGTGACAGGATCGGTCCAAGTCAGCATGGATGTATGAAAGGGAAATCATGCTTGACAAACCTTCGAGAATTTTTTGAGGTTGTAACTAGTAGAGTGGACAAGGGAGAACCAGTGGATGTGGTGTATTTGGACATAGAAACATAGAAAATAGGTGCAGGAGCAGGCCATTCAGTCCTTCTAGCCTGCACCGCCATTCAATGAGTTCATGGCTGAACATGAAACTTCAGTACCCCCTTCCTGCTTTCTCGCCATAACCCTTGATCCCCCGAGTAGTAAGGACTTCATCTAACTCCCTTTTGAATATATTTAGTGAATTGGCCTCAACTACTTTCTGTGGTAGAGAATTCCACAGGTTCACCACTCTCTGGGTGAAGAAGTTTCTCCTCATCTCGGTCCTAAATGGCTTACCCCTTATCCTCAGACTGTGACCCCTGGTTCTGGACTTCCCCAACATGGGGAACATTCTTCCTGCATCTAACCTGTCTAAACCCGTCAGAATTTTAAACGTTTCCATGAGGTCTCCTCATTTTCAAAAGGCCTTTGACAAGGTCCCACACAAGAGATTGGTATTGGGGGTAATGTACTGACGTGGATAGAGAACTGGTTGGCAGACAGGAAGCAGAGAGTCGGGATAAACGGGTCCTTTTCAGAATGGCAGGCAGTGACTAGTGGGGTGCCGCAGGACTCAGTGCTGGGACCCCAGCTATTTACAATATACATTAATGATTTAGATGAAGGAATTGAGTGTAATATCTCCAAGTTTGCAGATGACACTAAGCTGGGTGGCGGTGTGAGCTGTGAGGAGAACGCTAAGAGGCTGCAGGGTGACTTGGACAGATTAGGTGAGTGGGCAAATGCATGGTAGATGCAGTATAATGTGGATAAATGTGAGGTTATCCACTTTGGTGGCAAAAACATGAAGGCAGAATATTATCTGAATGGCGGCAGATTAGGAAAAGGGGAGGTGCAACAAGACCTGGGTGTCATTGTACATCAGTCATTGAAAGTTGGCATGCAGGTACAGCAGGCAGTGAAGGCGGCAAATGTTATGTTGGCCTTCGTAGCTAGGCGATTTGAGTAAAGGAGCAGGGAGGTCTTACTGCAGTTGTACAGGGCCTTGATGAGGCCTCACCTGGAAAATGGTATTCAGTTTTTGTCTCCTAATCTGAGGAAGGACGTTTTTGCTATTGAGGGAGTGCAGCGAAGGTTCACCAGACTGATACTACATTTAATCCCCTCGTCTAAATCATTAATGTACAATGTAAACATCTGGGGCCCCAGCACAGAACCTTGCGGCACCCCACGAGTCACTGCCTGCCATTCTGAAAAGTACCCATTTACTCCTACTCTCTGCTTCCTGTCTGACAACCAGTTCTCAATCCATGTCAGCACACTACCCCCAATCCCATGTGCTTTAACTTTGCACATTAATCTCTTGTGTGGGACCTTGTCGAAAGCCTTCTGAAAGTCCAAATATACCATATCAACTGGCTCTCCCTTATCCACTCTACTGGAAACATCCTCAAAAAATTCCAGAAGATTTGTCAAGCATGATTTCCCTTTCACAAATCCATGCTGACTTGGACCTATCATGTCACCTCTTTCCAAATGCGTAGCTATGACATTCTTAATAATTGATTCCATCATTTTACCCACTACCGATGTCCGGCTGACCGGTCTATAATTCCCTGTTTTCTCTCTCCCTCCTTTTTTTAAGTGGGGTTACATTGGCTACCCTCCACTCCATAGGAACTGATCCAGAGTCTATGGAATGTTGGAAAATGACTGTCAATGCATCCGCTATTTCCAAGGCCACCTCCTTAAGTAGTCTGGGATGCAGTCCATCAGGCCCTGGGGATTTATCGGCCTTCAATCTCATCAATTTCCCCAACACAATTTCCCGACTAATAAGGATTTCCCTCAGTTCCTCCTTCTTACTAGACCTTCTGACCCCTTTTATATCCGGGAGGTTGTTTGTGTCCTCCTTAGTGAATACCGAACCAAAGTACTTGTTCAATTGGTCTGCCATTTCTTTGTTCCCTGTTATGACTTCCCCTGATTCTGACTGCAGGGGACCTACGTTTGTCTTTACTAACCTTTTTCTCTTTACATATCTATAGAAACTTTTGCAGTCCGTCTTAATGTTCCCTGCAAGCTTCCTCTCGTACTCTATTTTCCCTGACCTAATCAAACCCTTTGTCCTCCTTTGCCAAGTTCTAAATTTGTCCCAGTCCCCAGGTTCGCTGCTATTTCTGGCCAATTTGTATGCCACTTCCTTGGCTTTAATACTATCCCTGATTTCCCTTGATAGCCACGGTTGAACCACCTACCCTTTTTTATTTTTACGCCAGACAGGGATGTACAATTGTTGTAGTTCGGCAGCTCTAACCATATAGATTCCACATCATCCAAGCTAATGTCCTTCCTAACTATTGCATTAATCTCCTCTTTAACCAGCAATGCTACCCCACCTCCTTTTCCTTTTATTCTATCCTTCCTGAATGTTGAATACCCATGGATGTTGAGTTCCCAGCCCTGATCATCCTGGAGCCACTTCTCTGTAATCCCAATCACATCATATCCGTTAACATCTATTTGCACAGTTAATTTAGCGACCTTATTATGGATACTCCTTGCATTAAGACACAAAGCCTTCAGGCTTGTTTTTTTAATACCTTTTGTCCTTTTAGAATTATGATGTAGTGTGGCCCTTTTTGTTTCTTGCCTTTGTTTACTTGGCCTTCCACTATTACTTTTTACCTTTCTACCATCTGTTTCTGACTCCATATTACTTCGCCCTATCTCGCTTCATTGGTTCCCATCCCCCTGCCATGTTAGAATCTGCAAAGATGCCCAATATTTATGCAAGAATTATTTAAATAAAAATGTCAATGCAAAGATGCAAATGCAAATAGGTTGCATGTCAGAAATTCTGCACTATTTCTCATGACAAAAAAATGCTTCAGTTTGAATGGTAAAGGAAGATGCACTATAGCAGAGTGAGCAAGTTATTGACAGATGTTTTGATGATCAGAATGCAAGGTGATCAGAGAGGTAATCTGTGATACAAAACCTGCATAAATGAAGCTTTCAGATAACTCACACAGGCTATAATTAGAATCAAATTGAGAAATCGGTTGCTGCTCATTTCTGGTATTTTTCTTCTGAGAAGGATATTGCTTATTGAATAATTCAATGTAAATGATAGTGAGAATTTAGTGCTTAAAAACAGAATCAGATCATTTGGATTGAGTGACTTTGAAGTATGACCAAACTGTACCAACATTCAATTGAAGCACAAATCATTATCAGACTGAAAGTCAAACATTTAGGGGCAGAATTTGTAGTCGGTATGATGGCATACTCTGAAGAGTATAAGCACAAAGCAACATAGCTTTATATTGCCATACAAACACTGCCATTACTTTGTATTTCTCTCACTCTGCTCTCCATCAGTCAGATTACGAATTATTCCCAGCCACCAGACTTTTTGCATAATAAGGTAATTGGATATTGTTGAAACAAGATGTGCTGCCTAATATATCTTTGCCATACCTCACTTTGAATAATTGCTTTTATTAATTTCACTCTATGCAAGTAAAACTGAACAGATTCTCAAAAAGGATCATGTTTATTTTACAAAAAATATTCCATGCCAGTCTAGCTTGAGTGTTCATTATTATTTATAGTAGGATTGATAAATCAATTCAAATCAATATTCACAATTTGATTGCTACTAGGCATCGGAGATTTCTGTTTCCTGACTGGCACACCACCCCACGTGATCCCAGGTCCACTTACGTAGAGGGTGCGCCCCTGGAATCCGTGGGCCACTACGCTACGCTCAACTCCACAGCGAAACAATGCATGTTTTCCAAGGGGGCCTTGCACCAGGTAGGTGTGGACTTCTTTCGGAGTTCGGCAGCATACTCCTCAGTTATGTCGCCAACCATGATTTCAGGGCCTTTATATCATTTGGCTAAACAAACACCATACCAAAACTCACATAACAGGGGATGATTGCCAACAGCAATCTAAATCAGATCCTTAAATAATACCATATACTGTCAAAATATTGGTTATAACATTGCCTTAAGTTATAGAATATTTTTTAAATTAATATTTTTAATAGTTTATATAGGCTTTTCAAACTTGGGTGTAGTTCAGTTTCTATGCTCTCAGTAGTTATCCATGCCTGAACCCCTCTCTCGAATCCCACAGCCTGACCACTGCCCCTAATCTCTCAGCCTGACACTCTCTCTAATCCCAGAGCCTGACACCTTCCCCTAATCCCACATGCAGACCGCTGCCCCTAACCCCAGAGCACCAGCCCCTAATCCCAGAGCCTGACCCCTGCCCCTAATCCCAGAGCCAGACAATCTCTCTAATCCCAGAGCCTGACCCCTGTCCCAATCCTAATCCCAGAGCATGACACCTTCCCCTAATCCCACATGCAGACCGCTGCCCCTAACCCCAGAGCACCAGCCCCTAATCCCAGAGCCTGACCCCTGCCCCTAATCCCAGAGCCAGACAATCTCTCTAATCCCAGAGCCTGACCCCTGTCCCAATCCTAATCCCAGAGCATGACACCTTCCCCTAATCCCACATGGAGACCGCTGCCCCTAATCCCAGAGCTCAGACCTCTCTCTCCTGCTGCTGTCCCGCTCACCTGGCAGCCCTTCTTGTGGTGGAAGCCGATCACGGCGATGTGCAGCACGGGCCCGGCCTCCACCTCCGCCTCGGCCTCGGCCTCTGTGCGTAGCTCCATCCTCACCCGGTGCTGGAACTGCGCTTTACCGCGCGCACGCGCGCACTTCCGCCTCCCGCAAAGAACCGTCAGCATGTTATCAACGTCATCACGCATAGAACGTACTGCGAGCGCATGAGGTCACCGCAACCCGACTGCGGGCGAGAATTGTGAATGAGCGGCCAGCGCATGCGCTCCATTCAGTTTCCAGTGTGATGATGTCACTGTGTTAGGGTCAGTGTGCTAGGATCAGTTTCTATTGTCAGTGTGCTAGGGACCATGTGTTAGTGTCAGTGTTAATGTGAGATTGGGGGTAATATACCAGCATGGATTGAGGATTGGTTAACGGACAGAAAACAGACAATAGGAATAAACGAGTCATTTTTTTGGGTTGGCAGGCAGTAACTCGTCGGGTAACGCAAGGATCGGTGCTGGGGTTCCAGCTATTCACAATCTATATCAATGATTTGAATGAAGAACCAAATGTAATATATCCAAGTGTGCTGGTGATACAAAGCTAGGTGGGAGTATAAGTTGTGAGGAGGATGCAAAGAGGCTTCAAGGGGATATAGACAGGCTAAGTGAATGGACAAAAACATGGCAAATGTAATGTAATGTAGAGAAATGTGAAGTTATCCACTTTGGTAGGAAAAATAGAAAAATAAAGTATTTTTTAAATGGTGAGAGATTTGGAAATGTTGGTGTTCAGAGGGACCTAGGTGTCCTTGATTATGAATCACTGAAAGTTAACATGCAGCTACAGCAAGCAATTAAGAAAACAAATGGTATGTTGGCCTTTATTACAAGAGGATTTGAGTATAAGAGTAAAGACATCTTCAGGAGTGTTTTGTATATATGTTATTTAGTACTTATTAAAAAAAAAGAAAGACACATTTATATAGTGCCTCTCACGACCACCGGACGTCTCAAAGCGCTTCACAGCCAATGAAGTACTTTTGGAGTGTAGTGACTGTTGTACTGTAGGAAACACAGCAGCCAAACTGCTTACAGCAAACTCCCACAACAGTTGATGGTCCTTGCAGGTCAGGGCCGCCACGCCGAAGTGATCATGCAACGACGTGATCAGGGCCCAGGAGAGGCGTCAGTTCGGGGCCCAGAAGAGGCAAGGGCCCAGGGGCAGCACGGGCCAACCCACACTGCAATATTTGTGTGCACTAGGTCCATGCAGCAGAGCTTGTCTCCAGTCGTCTTGGGTAATCCTTGCCACTGGACCAAGACCTAACTCTGTCAAGCCCATGTGGTGGCTGGTGTCCAACGGCCAACGCATGTTAAAACAATCCATACACAAGCATCTTCCACCCTTCAATATGTAGTTCGGGTCCTGGAATATTAGGCCCTTCATTGAAACACCTGTGAACTCATTTGGCGTGGGAGCAAGTCATCCTCGATATGAGGGATCGCCTATGATGATGAAAGACATATTATTGCAATTACATAGGGCCCTGGTGAGACCGCACCTGGGGTATTGTGTACAGTTTTGGCCTCCTTACCAAAGGAAGGATATACTTGTCATAGAAGGAGTGCAACAAAGGTTCACCAGACTGATTCCTGAGATGGGGTGGATTGTCCTATGAGGATAGATTGAGTAGACTAGGCCTATATTCTCTCGAGTTTAGAAGAATGAGAGGTGATCTCATTGAAACGTACAAAATTATTACAGGGCTAGACGGCAGATGCAGGAAGGATATTTCCTCTGGCTGGGGAGTCTAGACCAGGGGTCACAGTCCCAGAATACAGGATCAGCCATTTAGGACTGAGATGAGGAGAAACTTCTTCACTCAGAGGGTTGTGAATCTTTGGAATTCTCTACCCCAAAAGGCTGTGGAGACTCAGTCTTTGAGTATATTCAAGACAGAGATCGATAGATTTTTGAATATTAAGGGAATCAAGGGATATGGGGATAGTGCAGGAAAGTAGAGTTGAGATAGAAGATCAGCCATTGAATGGCGGAGCAGGCTCGAGGGGCCAAATTATCTACTCCTGATTTTAATTCTTATGTTCTGATGTTCTTAGTGTCGATGTGTTGTGTCGGTGTCAGAGAAGATGGAGTTAAAAGTATGTGCAAAGAGGAGAGCGAGGGTAGGAGAACACGGTGTCATTGGAGAGGGAGGAAAGGCGGGAATGGTTCCAATGGAGAGGAAAAGGAGGGGAGGAGAACAATGTCATTGGAACGGAAAGTGGAGAGCGAGGGGAGGAAAACACAGTGTCAGCAGAGAGGATGTTGAGGAGTACGCAGTGCCAGTGGAGAGGAGATGGAGGGGCGGAGAACAGGGTACCAGAGTGAGCAGTGGAGGGGAGAAGAACACGCTGTTAGCGGAGAGCAGATTGAGGAGAACGGTGTCAGCAGAGAGCAGATTGAGGAGAATGGTGTCAGCAGAGAGAGAGTAGTGGGAAATACATTATCAACGGAGAGGAGAGAAGAACATGGTGTGAGTGGAGGGGAGGAGGTTAACACGGTGTGAGTGAAGAGGGAGGGAGGGAGGAACACGGTGTGAGTGGATAGGGAGGGAGGGAGGGAGGAACACGGTGTGAGTGGAGAGGGAGGGAGGGGGGAACATGGTATGAGTGCAGAGGGAGGGAGGGAGGAACACGGTGTGAGTGCAGAGGGAAGGAGGGGGGAACACGGTGTGAGTGCAGAGGGAGCGAGGGGGGAACACAGTGTGAGTGGAGAGGGAGGGAGGGAGGAACACGGTGAGAGTGGAGAGCGAAGGAGGGGGGAACACGGTGTGAGTGCAGAGGGATGGAGGGAGGGGGGAACACGATGTGAGTGCAGTGGGAGGGAGGGGGGAACACATTGTGAGTGGAGAGGGAGGGGGGAGCAACACAGTATGAGTGGAGAGGGAGGGAGGGGGGAACACAGTGTGAGTGGAGAGGGAGGGAGGGAGGTGGGGGAACACGGTGTGAGTGCAGAGGGAGGGAGGGGAGAACACGGTGTGAGTGCAGAGGGAGGGAAGGGGGGAACACGGTGTGAGTGCAGAGGGAGGGAGGGAGGGGGAACACGGTGTGAGTGCAGAGGGAGGGAGGGGGGAACACGGTGTGAGTGCAGAGGGAGGGAGGGGGGAACACGGTGTGAGTGCAGAGGGAGGGAGGGGGAACACGGTGTGAGTGCAGAGGGAGGGAGGGGGAACACGGTGTGAGTGCAGAGGGAGGGAGGGGGGAACACGGTGTGAGTGCAGAGGGAGGGAGGGAGGGGGAACACGGTGTGAGTGCAGAGGGAGGGAGGGGGGAACACGGTGTGAGTGCAGAGGGAGGGAGGGGGGAACACGGTGTGAGTGCAGAGAGAGGGAGGGGGGGACACGGTGTGAGTGCAGAGAGAGGGAGGGGGGAACACGGTGTGAGTGGAGAGGGAGGGAGGGGGGAACACGGTGTAAGTGGAGAGGGAGGGAGGAAGGGGGGAACACGGTGTGAGTGGAGAGGGAGGGAGGGAGGAAGGAACACGATGTGAGTGCAGAGGAGAGTGGGTTCAATGCTTTAATCATTTTTTTAAAATTATTTTCCAGTATGTTTATAGTGCTGTTTTTGGTTCTTCATATCTCTCGCCGTTCCTTGGAAAAATTTAAAGCTTTTTCTGGATTTTTTCTTTATTCTAACAGTATATTTATGGAACATGAACTAGTTGAATATTGTCTACTAATTGACTGGAAAGCTTCTGTAATTGACTGGAGTATTTGCCAAAACAGGAAATAGCATAAAAAGAAACTCTTATAAAACAGACTTTTAAAGGAGCTCATGGAGCTACAAACCAACCAAACTCTCCTGTGGCAGATGGCAAATCAAGCCCAAGTGACTAATTGGAGTTGGTTTTAAAACATCACAAAGTCAATATTTTATGGTTAAATTGGTACTTGATTAAAGAAGGCATGTTTGAGATCAGTAGCAATCGTAAGAACAGCAATAGTCCATCGAGCCTGCTCCATTTTTTTTGTTAGCCATAACAGCACTCTTTTTAATTTCAATTCCTTGCCTTTTCTCCATATCCCTTAATACCCTTACTTCCAAAGAAAGTACTTATCTTTTTATACAGCTCAATTAACTTTGCATTTATGGCCTCATGGTGCATCAGATTTAGACTATCAACTAGATCTGAAACAGGTATTTGCGATGGCTGTCGCTTTTCCTACATTACAACAATGACTACACTTCAAAAAGTACTTCATTTGGGTGTGATGTGGTTTGGGACGTCCGGTGGTTGTGAAAGGTGTTATATAGATACAAGTCTTCCTTTCTATCATAGGGAACTAACTGCACAGATTATGGGTCAGCGCCGGTCTGCAGGTACTGCTGCAATAATACCTAAAGCCAATTTGCCAGTGTCAGTCAAGGTCAAATCCTCTCAACAGGTTTGCCATTGTCTTATGCCACGCACTGCTCTCCTCTGGGGAGGGTTCCCTGGAATGGTAAACATATACCTCTTGTGCAGCAACACCTCCAATTCACACAGGAGATTTGAACACTTTGCTGGTCCATCACTTGCCAATACTCAATTTCTACCTCTGTATTCATTTTGCCTTCTCTTGGATTTTACCAGCTACTTCTTTTGCCCATGCAAACTTTGGAAAAGGCTAACAAATACCTGTGCACACTTTTAAAAAAAGGCTAAAAAAAATGACCTCTCAGCCCCTTAAAGACTTTAAGGATTCATGTAATTTCCTGCCACTGCGCTCTTTGGCAATCTCCCAGTGGTAGGCCCAAAATCGGCTGGGGGCTCACTTGAATATTCAATTAAGGCTGCTCATGGAAAATCGAGTGAGATCAGCTCTGCTCCAATCAGCAAGCATTATGTTTACTGCTGTATTCCAGTGCAGGGTTGAAGCTGATCATAGAAAATATATGCTATAGTATAGCATCTATAATTTAAAGGTGGATTCTAGTACGTTGGAGTTCTAATCTATTCTTTTTTGGCAGTTTGATCCTTGATAATAGCAGCTTTTTCTTTGGTTAAATTGATTTGATCACATCGCAGAAGGAATTCTATGATTTGGCGATTCCAGCGAGGAGTGAAGCTTGCAGGGATTTCCCAGGATGTACCCCTTGCCAAACCCACGCCCCATGAGGAACGGCGGATCATAGAATCAGCCCCAGAGCTCGACTGCACTGTAAAAATGGATAAAGATTTCATCTGAGTCATTCTGTGTGGCTGTTTCTCATCTTTGTTTGTTTTTTAATATGAAAAACTCCAACCAAATATAATGATTTGGAAGAGCTTTTTGTCCTTCAAAAAAGAACTGAAAAGAAAATTCATAGCTCAGGCGGTAAGTTCCTTTAGTTCACATATTTCAGTCAAGTTTATTTTCAGGTGTCAGCCTTTCTTAGATGGGCTTTATTTCCTGCAAAAACAAGACAAAGTTACGGTTACTTCTACCAATCTGTACCACCAATCTGGTAACATGCAGACTTCTGTATAATTTTGTTTGTTGTAATAATGCAAAATTTACGAGCAGATCTCCTGTGGCATTCATCATAGTAAGTTGGAGAATACACTAGGGCCGATTTTAAGAGCCTCCGCCTGCGATAAACAGAGCAATTGTTGACTGAAAATGGTGTTGGGTCATTTACTGCCCCATTTACACTGGTGCTCCAGCCACTGCTATCTTGGTAAGGTCTTGAGATGGGTGGCCACAAGATAGTGGCAGCTGAAGCGCCAGTGCAAATGGGGCAGTAAATGATCCAACGCCATTTTCAGGTTTCTATCGTCACATTTATGTGTTATTTTGCTGCTGAGGTGGAGCTGTCTGTAACTTGGTTTGTCTCTAAGTGCTAATTGCTGTAACTAGACATAATGAGAAGTAAATTAAAGACTAAATTATTGGATCCAATTTTCTGTAGATTGGTAGCTGGTACCTCCCCAAGTTCAGAAGAAATCAATAGGAAATAATTGGCTTTCTCGGGATAATGTTACAAGTTTGGACTCCCATTGACTGCAAGGAGCACACATCAGGAATTCAGGTGCATGCTCCCATGATTTTGTGTCAGGTTGATGTCATTAAATTACCGCTTTTAAAAATTTGGAAATGGAAGTTTACATGTGCCAAAATGTGACACCTAAATCCTGTTGGCTGCAACTCAAATCTTTAAATTTACCAGCATTGATCACAATGAATTCAAGGATCCACTTTGCCACCTAGGCGGCAATATGACAGAGTGGATCGCCTGGTCGTCATTGTAAAGCTCGCCTGATTTCATTCCCAGGCGGCAAATTTGAAAATGACCCCCATTGTGTTATAAAGAAAAGAGTATTACATCATAGAAACATAGGAACATAGAAAATAGGTGCAGGAGTAGGCCATTCGGCCCTTCGAGCCTGCACCACCATTCAATGAGTTCATGGCTGAACATTCATCTTAGTACCCCTTTCCTGCTTTCTCTCCATATTCCTTAATCCCTTTAGCCGTAAGGGCCATATCTAACTCTCTCTTGAATATATCTAATGAACTGGCCTCAACAACTTTCTGCGGTAGAGAATTCCACAGGTTAACAAATCTCTGAGTGAAGAAGTTTCTCCTCATCTCGGTCCTAAATGGCTTATCCCTTATCCTTAGACTGTGATCCCTGGTTCTGGACTTACCCAGTATCGGGAACATTCTTCCTGCCTCTAACCTGTCCAACCCCGTCAGAATTTTATATGTTTCTATGAGATCCCCTCTCATTCTCCTAACCTCCAGTGAATACAGGCCCAGTCGATCCAGTCTCTCCTCAAATGTCAGTCCTGCCATCCCGAGAATCAGTCTGGTGAACCTTCACTGCACTCCCTCAATAGCAAGAACGTCCTTCCTCAGATTAGGAGACCAAAACTGAACACAGTATTCCAGGAGAAGCCTCACCAAGGCCCTGTACAACTGCAGTAAGACCTCCCTGCTCCTATACTCAAATCCCCTAGCTATGAAGGCCAACATTCCATTTGCCTTCTTCACCGCTTGCTGTACCTGCATGCTAACTTTCACTGACTGATGTACCATGACACCCAGGTCTCGTTGCACCTGCCCTTTTCCTAATCTGTCGTCATTTAGATAATATTCTGCCTTCATGTTTTTGCCACCAAAGTGGATAACCTCACATTTATCCACATTATACTGCATCTGCCATGCATTTGCCCACTCACCTAACCTATCCAAGTCACCCTGCAGCCTCTTAGCGTCCTCCTCACAGCTCACACTGCCACTCAGCTTAGTGTCATCTGCAAACTTGGAAATATTACACTCAATTCCTTCATCTAAATCATTGATGTATATTGTAAATAGCTGGGGTCCCAGCACTGAACCCTGCGGCACCCCACTAGTCACTGCCTGCCATTCTGAAAATAATCCATTTATTCCCACTCTCGACTTCCTATCTGCCAACCAGTTCTCTATCCACGTCAATACATTACCCCCAATACCATGTGCTTTAATTTTGCACTCTAATCTCTTGTGTGAGACCTTGTCAAAAGCCTTTTGAAAGTCCAAATATACCACATCCACTGGTTCTCCCTTGTCCACTCTACTAGTTACATCCTCAAAAAATTCTAGAAGATTTGTCAAGCATGATTTCCCTTTCATCAATCCATGCTGACTTGGACCGATCCTGTCACTGCTTTCCAAATGCGCTGCTATTTCATCTTTAATAATTGATTCCAACATTTTCCCCACTACTGATGTCAGGCTGACCGGTCTATAATTCGCTGTTTTCTCTCCCCCTCCTTTTTTAAAAAGTGGTGTTACATTAGCTACTCTCCAGCCCATACGAACTGATCATGTAGCACAAAATGTATTATTCTGCTGTGAAGGTGGAGCTTTGTGCTTAAGGGTCGTTATGTTATTGGACGAGTAATCCAGACACCTAGACTGATGATCTGGAGACAACAGTTCAAATCCCACCATGGCAGCTGGGGAATTTAAATTCAGTTAATTAAATAAATCTGGAATAAAAAGCTAGTATCAGTAATAGTGACCATGAAACAACTGGATTTTGGTTTTAAAAAAAACATCTGGTTCACTAATGTCCTTTAGGGAAGGAAATCTGCCATCCTTACCTGGCCTGGCCTACATGTGACCCCAGACCCACAACAATGTGATTGACCTTTAACTGCCCTCTGAAATAGCCAAGCAAGCCACTCAGTTGTATCAAACCACAACAATGAAATATACTTAGAATAAAACTGGACAGAACACTCGCCATTGACCTAGGCACTAGAGACAACAGAGGCATACCCAGTCCAGTCAACCCTGCAAAGTCCTCCTCACTAACATCTGGGGACTTGTGCCAAAATTGTAGAGCTGTCTTACAGACCAGTCATTCAGCAGCCTGACACAGTCATACTCACAGAATCATACCTTTCAGCCAATGTCTCAGATTCCTCCATCACTATCCCTGGGTATGTTCTGTCCCATCGACAGGACAGACACACACACCAGAGGCGGCAGCACTATGGTATACAGTCAAGAGGCAGTGGCTCTGGGAATCCTCAACATTGACTCCGGACCCCATGAAGTCCATGGCATCAGGTAAAATATGGACAAGACAATCTCCTGCTGATTACCACCTATCGCGCTCCCTCAGCTGATGAATCAGTACTCCTCCATGTTGAACACCACTTGGAAGAAGCATTAAGGGTAGCAAGGACACAGAACATACTATGCGTGAGGGACTTCAATGTCCATCACCAAGAGTGGCTCGGTAGCACCATTACTGATCGAGCTGGCCGAGGAAACATCTACTTGACTTTGTCCTCACCAATCTACCTGTCACAGATACATCTGTCCATGACAGTATTGGTAGAAGTGACTACTGCACAGTCCTTGTGGAGATAAAGTCCCATCTTCACACTGAGGACATCCTCCATCATGTTGTGTGGCCCTACAACTGTGCTAAATCGGATAGATTCAGAACGGAAGTAGCAGCTCAAAATGGGCATCCCTGAGGCGCTGTGGGCCATCTGCAGCAGAATTGTGTTTCACCACAATCTGTAACCTCATGGCCCTCACTCTACCATTACCACCAACCCTAGTTCAATGCGGTGTGTAGAAGAGCATGCCAGGAGCAGCATCAGGCATGCCTAAAAATTAAGTGCCAATCTGGTGAAGCTACAAAACAGCATACTATAAACAGAGCTAAACAATCCCACAATCAACGGATCAGATCAAAGCTTACATCCAGTCATGAATGGTGGTGGACAATTAAACAACTAATGGGAGGAGGAGGATCCATGAACATCCCCATCCTCTGTTATGTATGTAATAACTTGATAGACTGAATACTGTAAACTAACACAGGTACAAACCTGGCTCTGCTTTATTAGGGCCCAAAGTGATTACATTACATGATGGCTTGCCTTTTATACCTGGACCGCACACACGTACGTACGGCCCAGTGACCTCCAACAGTGGTGCCACCTGATGGCTAGTAACCCCAAGCATACATACATGACAATATCCCCCTTTAAGATATTAGTAACAGTCTTTTTACAAATTGAGACGGTCCGGGGCTTTCCGCTCCCGAGTTGATCATCTCAGTTCAACTCCAGCCTTGGGCGAGCGTTCTGAGTCTGTTATGACTGGGGGCTGGGTAGCCGATCTGATGGGAATGGCAATGACCATGTCAGGGATTGAAAGTCCAGATTAATTGATGACAGCGGAGTCCTCTGATGACTGAGGGTAGGTTGGTTGGTCACTGATTGTGTCTTCCTCAGACTGTTCCGGTTCCTCTGTGTGCCACAGCTTTATCTGATCAACATGTTTCCTGCATGTTTGCCCATTCTTGAGCTTGACAATAAACACTCTGTTACCCTCCTTGGCCGTAACAGTACCGGCGATCCATTTGGGACCTTGACCATAATTTAGTACATACACAGGATCGTTAACAGAAATGTCACGTGACACAGCAGCGCGATCATGATACCACTGCTGACTTTGACATTCAAGTCAGGGTGGACAAGAGAGAGCTTGGTCTTGAGACCTTCTCTTCATCAATAGTTCAGTAGGGGGGGCGGGACCCCGATAAGTATGTGGGGTCTTGTCCTGTAACTAAGCAATATGCATGACAAGCGAGTCTGCAGTGAACTTTCAGTTACACGTTTCATATTCTGCTTGATGGTTTGGACAGCACGCTCTGCTTGTCCATTGGATGCGGGTTTGAATGGTGTTGACCTCACATGTTTGATACCATTGAGTTTCATGAACTCTTGAAACTTCAGACTAGTGAAGCAAGATCCGTTGTCGCTTACGACGATGTCGGGCAGACATGAGTGGCAAACTTGACACAAAGGCTCTCAATGGTAGCTATGGATGTACTGGATAACATGGTTATACACTCTATCCACTTGGAATATGCATCCACCACAACTAAAAACATCTTTCCCAGGAAGGAACCTGCAAAGTCGATGTGGATCCTGGACCATGGTTTAGATGTCCACGACCACAGACTCAGCGGCGATTCCGCTGGTGCTTTACTAAGCTGCATGCAAGTGTTGTACTGATGCACACATGATTCCAGATCAGAGTCAATTCCAGGCCACCATACATGAGACCTGGCAATGGCTTTCATCATGACAATACCGGGATGAGTGCTATGTCGATCATGTACAAATTTCTCTCTGCCTTTCTTAGGCATAACAACATGATTAGCCCACAGTAAACAATCTGACTGAATGGATAGTTTGTCTTTGTGACGGTTGTAAGGTTTGGTCTCATCACACATTTGCTTGGGTATGGCAGACCAATCACCACTAAGGACACAACGTTTCACAACCGATAATATCTTGTTGAGCCGTGACAGGGGTTCCTTCACTTTCAAAAGCATCCATAACTAACAGTAGGTCTGCAGGTTGTGGCGTCTCCATCTCCGAGGTGGGCAACGGCAGACGGCTCAGTGCATCAGCTCAATTCTCGGTGCCAGGTCTATGGCGAATGACATAATCATAGGCAGATAAAGTCAGCGCCCACCTCTGGATGCGGGAGGATGCATTGGTATTGATACCTTTGTTTTCCGAAAACAATGAAATGAGTGGCTTGTGATCTGTTTCCAGTTCAAACCGAAGACCAAACAGGTACTGATGCATCTTTTTACATACAAGCTAATGCTTTTTTTTCTACCATGCTGTGGGTTCTTTCTGCCTTTGACAAACTTATCGAAGCATATGCAACAGGTTGTAATTTACCCGACTCATTAGCTTGTTGGAGCACGCAACCAACTCCATATGACGAAGCATCACAGGCCAATACTAGACACTCACATAGATCATAATGTACTAGCAGCTTGTTAGAGCAAAGCAGATTAGTAGCTTTCTCAAAAGCTCTCTCCTGAGACACACCCCAAACCCAGTTGTCGCCATTTCTTAGCAGCATGTGCAGTGGCTCTAATGAAGTGCTCAATCTAGGTAGGAAATTACCAAAGTAGTTGAGTAGACCAAGGAACGAACGCAGCTCCGTCACATTCTGAGGCTTGGGTGCATTTTTGATGGCCTTGGTTTTCGAATCCGTAGGCCTGATGCCGTCAGCAGCAATTTTCCTCCCCAGGAATTTGACTTCCAGTGCCATGAAGACGCACTTCAAACGTTTCAGTCTGAGTCGCACTTTATCCAGACGATGTAGAACCTCTTCCACGTTGTTCAGATGTTCAGCGGTGTCACAACCTGTGACCAGGCTGTCATCTTGGAACACGACGGTTCTAGGGGCGGACTTCAGTAGACTCTCCATGTTCCTCTGAAATATGGCTGCAGCCGAGCGAATTCCGAAAGGACACCTGTTGTAGATAAACAGTCCTTTATGAGTGTTAATGCATGTAAGTTTCTTCAACGTCTTGACCAACTCCTGTGTCATGTAGGCCAATGTCAGATCCAGTTTAGTGAACAACTTCCCCCGGCTAGCATTGCAAACAGGTCATCAGCCTTCAGTAACGGGTATTGACCCTGTTTCGAAACTCGGTTGATCATAACCTTGTAGTCTCCACAAATCCTGACAGTTCCATCACTCTTCAACACAGGAACAATGAGGCTGGCCCATTCGTTAAATTCAATCAATGATATGATCTCTTCACGCTAGAGTCTGTTCAGTTCGGTTTTGACCTTCTCCCTCATCATGTACAGAACTGCCCGAGCTTTATGATGGACGGGTCTTGCATCCGAGTCCACATGGATCTGCACCTTGGTTCCCTTGAAATTGTTGATGCCTGCTTCAAACTGCGAGGGGAACTTGCTCAGCACTTGAGCACATGGAGTATCATCCTCCAACGACAGCGCTTTGATATCGTTCCAATTCCATTTGATTTTTTCTAGCCAATTCCTGCTGAACAGTGTTGGACTATTGCCTGGAACAATCCATAATGGTAAATTACGAACCGCACCATCATACGACACCTTGATTACTGCACTGCCAATCACCGTTATGAGTTCTTTAGTGTACATACGCAACTTGGCATTGACTGGACTCAGCTTAGGCCTTGCAGCCTTAGTATCCCACAGCTTGTCGAATGTCCTCTGGCTCATTATTGATTGACTCACACCCATGTGCAATTCCATCGGTACTGGCACACTGTTAAGTTTCACAGTAATCATTATCGTTTGGCTCTTTGTTAGGAATGAATACAGTCCATACACTTCCTCCTCTGGTATCTCGGATTGCATATCCGGATGCGCGCTGTACTGGTCATCATCCTCCACATGGTGTGTCGCAGCACGCTTGCTCAGTTGTGGACACATGCGCTGGAGATGCCCCAGTCTCGAACAGCCTTTACAAATGTACTGTTTAAACCAACACTGATGAGGCCGATGATTGCCCTCACAACGCCAACACGGTGAAATCGGATTCATTCCCGTTGGTGGACTTTGGGCAGCCACAGGTTTCACATACACAGTCGAGTAGGCCCTGCCATATGCAGCTCTGTCAAACGGCGATACAATATTCTTTACAGTACTTGTCAAGTTCCGATTTTTCGATGATATCTGCTTTAAGTTTTTGTCCATCGTCATGCATACCTGGGCAATCGTGATGGCCTTGCTCAAATCCAGCATCTCCGCCGCCAGTAGCTTACGCAGGATCACCTCGTGGTTGATGCCGATTACAAAGAAGTCCCGCAGCATGTCTCTCAATGCGTTTTTGAACTTACATGGTCCAGCTAGACATCTTAGGTTGGCAACGAATTCTGACACATCCTGGCCCTCAGAATGAACGTGCTTGTAGAATCCATATCATGAGATGATGATGCCTTCTTCTGGTTTGAGATGGTCACGTACCAGAGCACACAATTCCTCATAGTCCTTGTCCATTGGACTTGCAGGCGAGAGAAGATTCTTTATGAGTCCATAGATTTTTGGGCCAGAAACCGTGAGGAAGACTGCTCTGTGCCTATCTGCGTCAGTGGGTTCCTCCATTTTGTTGGCCTCGAAGTACTGGTCCAGGTGAGCGACAAAATCTGCCCAGTCCTCTCCCTCCACAAATCTTTCCAGAATTCCAACTGTGCTCATTTTTGCATGCGAAGGTTCTTAAGTTACCTCGTCGCCAAATGTTATGTATGTAATAACTCGATAGACTGAATACTGTAAACTAACACAGGTACAAGCCTGGCTTTGCTTTATTAGGGCCCACAAAGTGATTACATTACATAATGGCTTGCCTTTTATACCTGGGCCGCGCACACGTGCGTACAGCCCAATGACCTCCGACAGTGGTGCTACCTGGTGGCTAGTAACCCCAAGCATACATACATACATGACATCCTCAATGATGGTGGAGCCCAACACGTGACAAAGTTGAAGCATTCGCAACCATCTTCAGCCAGAAGTACCGAGTGGATGATCCATCTCGGCCTCCTCCTGAGGTTCCCACCATCACAGAAACCAGTCTTCAGCCAATTGGATTCACTCGACATGATATCAAGAAATAGCTGAGTGCACTGGATACAGCAAAGGCTATGGGCATCGACAACATCCAGACTGTCGTGTTGAAGACGTGCTCCTGAACTAGCCGCGCCTCTAACCAAGCTGTTCCACAACTACAACATTGGCATCTACCTGACAATGTGGAAAATTGCCCAGGTATGTGCTGTCCACAAACTGCAGGACAAATCCACTCTGACCAATTACTGCCCCATCAGTCTACTCTCAATCATTAGCAAAGTGATGGGAGGTGTCATGACAATGTTATCATGTGACACTTAGCAATAACCTGCTCACTGATGCTCAGTTTGTGTTCCGCTAGGACCACTTGGCTCCAGACTTCATTACAGTCTTGGTCCAAATGTAGATAATAAAGAGCTGAATTCCAGAGGTAAGGTGAGAGTGACTGTCCTTGGCATCAGAGCAGCATTCTACTGAGTGTGGCATCACAGGTCTAGTAAAACTGAAGTCAATGGGAATCAGGGGGAAATCTCTCTACTGCCTGGAGTCATATCAACCACAAAGGAAGATTGCTGTGGTTGGTACACGCCAATCATCTCAGACCCATGACATCCCTCCAGGGGTTCCTAAGGGCAGTGTCTTAGGCCCAATTGTCTTCATTTATCAGTGACCTTCCCTCCATCATAAGGTCAGAAATGGGAATGTTTGCTGATGTTAAGTTCCATTCACAACTCATCAGATAATGAATCAGTCCATGCCCGCATACAACACGACCTGGACGATATTCAGGCTTGGGCTGATAAGTGGCAAGTAACATTCGCGCCACACATTGCCAGGTAATGAACATCGGCAACAAGAGAGAGCCTAACCACTGCTCTTTGACATTCAATGGTATTACCTTCGGCAAATCCCCCACCATCAACATCCTGAAGGTCACCATTGACCAGAAACTTAACTGGATCAGCCACATAAATACTGTGACTATAAAACAGGTCAGAGGCTGGGTATTCTGTCCTGACTCCCCAAAGCCTTTTCACCAACAAGGCACAAGTCAGGAGTATGATGGAATACTCTCCACTTGCCTGGATGAGTGCAGCTCCAACAACACCAAGAAGCTCAATACCATCCAGGACAAAGCAGCCCACTTGATTAGCACCCCATTCACCACCTTAAACATTCACTCTCTCCACCACCGGCACATCATTGCTACAGTGTATACCATCTACAACATGCACTGCAGCAACTCGCCAAGGCTTCTTCAGCAACACCTCCGAAATCAGTGGTCTCTACCACCTAGAAAGACAAGAGAGGCAGGCACATGGGACCACCATCACCTCCAAGTTTCTCTCCAAGTCACACACATTCTGCCTTCTAAATATATTGCTGTTCCTTCATCGTTGCTGAGTTAAAATCTTGGAACTTCCTCCCTAATAGCATTATGGGAGTACCTTCACCACACGCACTGCAGCAGTTCAAGAAGGTGGCTCACCACCATCTTCTCAGGGCAATTAGTGATGCGCAATAAATGCTTTCCTTGCAAGTGACGCTCATGTCCCGTGAACGATTAAGAAAAAGCAAGCACATAATATTGGTTGCAAAGCTAGTCCAGTGTCTGTTAATTAACTATTGGAAAATGTAATTAGAAACCCTTTTAACTGCAGTTCAAGGCATATTTAAAATTTTATTGTGACATAAACTCCTACTGTACTATAAAGTGATGGTATAATCAGATTTCTTCAAAGACATGACTTTAATATTTAATACTTACGTCAACCTTATAGATTCCTATTCTTCTTACTGAATATGAAGATGATTGGCCAAAGCTTTTATTCCATTTCAGCAAATTGTTGTAACACTTTTTAAAATTTTGTTTGCGATTTTCAGGAGATGAGATCACTTGGAGCTTCAGTAACTTGTGATAAAGAAGATTCCAGTCATACAAATGATTCAACAGATGAATGTTTCGAGTTGCATAATGATTTGTTGTAGTTGGCTGAAATTTCTGTGAAGAAAAAGTTACTGTTATTATTAATGTTAAGTTCCCAGGAACGGGAAATAGACTGTCACAAGGAACACCTCGTTCTGAAGGATTTATCGCATGTTTTGAAGACTCATAACTCAGAAGTGCCACACACCTCTCAAATTTTTTGAGTTTTGCACTCAGTGGTGCAGGATGCGTAGGGGCCGATAGGGGATTCAATTGTAAGGGGAATAGATAGGCGTTTCTGCGGCCGCACCCGAGATTCCAGGATGGTATGTTGCCTCCCTGGTGCAAGGGTCAAGGGTGTCTTGGAGCGGGTGCAGGACATTCTGAAAAGGAAGGGTGAACAGCCAGTTGTCATGGTGCAGATAGGTACCAACGATATAGGTAAAAAACGGGATGAGGTCCTACGAGACGAATTTAGGGAGTGATAGGTCCTAACGATACAGTATAAATGCACACGAGGCCCATGCTTGAGAGAAGGTTAGTCTGTGACCTGTCCTTTATTCCTTAGCACTCCAAGTGAAGAAGGTGGGTGGAGCTTTCCCTTTTGTACCTGAAGGCCCAGGTTAGGAGTGTCTCCCACCTAGTGATCATTGTTCTCACAGTGTACAACTTAGGTCAGATTATACATGGGTTACAATGCTGGTTGAATACATGACATCACCTCCCTGCCAAAGTCTTATTGGGATCACAGGTTGAGTCTCTCTGGTGGTTTACGCTCCCTTGTAGAGCGCCTGAGTTGGGGCTCCGGTTGTTGGGCACTGGCTTGAGTGTCTGCTGTTTGCGGTGCCTCAGGCCTATCCAGACTGCCCACAGTGATTGGGCTCTCCTCCCTTTCGTTCCGGTGTTCGGTCACCTGTGGTGGAGTGGACTCTACATCGTGTTCTTCCTCTGCTTCTTCTATGAGGTTGCTGAACCTCCTTTTTGTTTGATCCATGTGTTTGCGGCAGATTTGTCCATTGGTAAGTTTAACTACCAGAATCCTATTTCCCTCTTTGGCAACCACAGTGCCTGCAAACCACTTGGGCCCTGCAGCGTAGTTGAGGACATAAACAGGATCATTTACATCAATACATCGCGCCCTCGCATTCCTGTCATGGTAGTGATATTGTGGCTGGCGCTTGCTCTCGACAATTTCTTTCATGGTGGGATGTATAAGGGATAGCCGGGTTTTGAGCGTCCTTTTCATTAGCAGCTCTGCGGGTGGAACCCCTGTGAGCGAATGTGGTCGGGATCTATAGGCCAACAGGAGGCGTGATAAGCGGGTTTGTAGGAACCCCCTTGGATTCTGAGCATCCCCTGTTTGATTATCTGCACTGCTCGTTCTACCTGGCCGTTTGAGGCCGTCTTGAACGGTGCCGTTCTGACATGGTTAATTCCATTGCCTGCCATGAAGTCCTGGAATTCAGTGCTTGTGAAGCACGGGCCAATGTCGCTGACCAATACATCCGGTAGACTGTGGGCGGCGAACATTGCCCGTAGACTTTCTACCGTGGCAGAGGATGTGCTTGAATTTAAAATGTCACACTTGATCCATTTGGAGTAGGCATCTACTACAACCAAAAACATTTTCCCCATGAAAGGACCTGCGTAGTCCACATGGATGCGTGACCAAGGCTTGGCGAGCCATGGCCAGGGGCTAAGGGGGGCTTCCCTGGACGCATTGCCCAGCTGGGCACACATGTTGCACCTGCGAACACAAAGTTCCAGATCTGCGTCTATCCCTGGCCACCAAACGTGTGACCTGGCAATTGCCTTCATCATGACTATGCCCGGGTGCTCATTGTGGAGTTCTCTGATGAACACCTCTCTGCCCATCTGGGGCATGACTACGCGGTTTCCCCACAGTAGGCAATCGGCCTGAATCGAGAGTTCATCCCTGCGCCTGTGAAATGGTTTAAATTCCTCAGGGCATGCCCTGTACGTGGCTGCCCAGTCCCCATTCATAGAGAAACATGGAAAAACATGGAAAATAGGTGCAGGAGTAGGCCATTCGGCCCTTCTAGCCTGCACCGCCATTCAATGAGTTCATGGCTGAACATGCAACTTCAGTACCCCATTCCTGCTTTCTCGCCATTCAGGACACATTTCTTGACTAGAGACAATAGTGGGTCTCTATTTGTCCAGACTTTAATCTGACGGGCTGTCACGGGTGAGCCTTCGCTTCCGAAAGCTTCAACAGCCATGACCATCTCAGCAGCATGCTCGGTAGCCCCTTCAGTGGTGACTAGTGGGAGCCTGCTGAGTGCATCGGCGCAGTTTTCGGTGCCCGGTTTGTGCCGAATTGTGTAGTCATAGGCGGCTAACGTGAGTGCCCACCTCTGTATGCAGGCCGATGCGTTTGCATTTATGGCCTTGTTGTCGGCCAAAAGGGATGTTAGGGGTTTGTGATCTGTCTCCACCTCAAATTTCCTGCCAAACAGGTACTGGTGCATTTTCTTTACAGCATATACACATGCGAGCGCCTCCTTTTCTATCATCCCGTAACCCCTTTCTGCCTGGGACAGACTCCTGGAGGCATAAGCTACCGGTTGTAACTGACCCTTGGCATTGACATGCTGCAACACACCCGACACCATAGGATGACGCATCGCACGTTAACACAAGTTTCTTACATGAGTCATATAGTGTTAACAGAGTGTTGGAACATAACAAATTGCGTGCTTTATTAAAAGCCCTTTCCTGGCTGTCCCCCCCAGACCCAATTGCGACCTTTGCGTAGGAGCACGTGTAGCGGCTCTAGCAGCGTGCTCAATTTGGGAAGAAAGTTACCAAAATAGTTCAGGAGCCCCAGGAACGAACGCAGCTCCGTCGTGTTACGGGGTCTGGGTGCTCTCTGGATCGCTTCCGTCTTGAACGCAGTAGGGCTGATCCCGTCTGCTGCTACCCTCATCCCCAGGAATTCTACCTCTGGAGCTAGGAAGACGCACTTCGCTTTTTTTAGTCGCAGCCCTACCCGGTCCAGTCTGCATAGCACCTCCTCCAGGTTGTGGAGATGTTCTTCAGTATCGTAACCCGTGATGAGGATGTCGTCCTGAAAAACCACCGTCCCTGGAATCGACTTGAGGAGGCTTTCCATATTTCGTTGGAAGATCGCGGCGGCCGAGCGAATCCCGGACGGACATCTGTTGTACTCAAACAACCCCTACAACCCCTTGTATGTTGTGATGGTGATCAGCTTCTTCGACTCACTCGCCAGCTCCTGGGTCATGTAAGCTGAGGTCAGGTCCAATTTTGAAAAAAGTTTGCCACCGGATAGCGTCGCAAAGAGGTCTTCCACTCTTAGTAGCGGGTACTGGTCTTGGAGTGACACCCGATTGATGGTGGCCTTGTAATCACCACATATCCTGACCGACCCATCCGTCTTGAGCACCGGCACAATCGGGCTCTCCCAGTCACTGAATTCGACTGGAGAGATGATGCCTTCCCTCAGCAGGTGGTCCAATTCGCCTTCTATCTTTTCCCGCATCATGTACGGCACTGCTCTGGCCTTGTGGTGTACTGGCCTGGCGTCCGGATTTATGTGAATCACTACCTTGGCCCCCATGAAAGTGCCGATGCCGGGTTGAAATAGTGAGTTAAATTTGTCCAGGATCTGTAAGCATGATACTCGCTCCACAGAGGAAATTGCATTGACATCGCCCCATTTCCAGTTCATGACAGCAAGCCAACTCCTCCCCAGTAGTGCGGGGCCATCCCCTGGGACAATCCAGAGTGACAACCTGTTCTCCGAATCTTTGTAGGTCACGACTACCGTGGCGCTGCCTAGCACCGGAATGATCTGCTTTGTGCAAGTCCGTAGCTGTGCGTCAATCGGCAATAATTTTTACCTCCTGGCCTTGGACGACCACAGTTTCGAACTGTTTGATACCCATCAGAGACTGGCTGGCCCCCGTGTCTAGCTCCATTGATACTGGGATGCCACTGAGGAGCACTTTCATCATTATCGGTGGCGTCCTGGTGTATGAACTGTATACGTGCTCCACATGAACTCGCTGAACTTTAGCTTCCAGCGATTTCCCCCAGCGTTCATTTCTGCAATTTCTGCAGGTATTTTGCTCTCATCTCTGCAAACTCCGGCTGAGTGTGTGCCTCCATGCCTCCAGCATGAGCTGTTGTTGGAAACAAAAGATCCCTTGCCAGTCGATCGTCCCTGACTGCCCCTGTTATTGTCGAGTGCGCCATTAACAGGTGTTGATGGCCCCATTACTGGCCGCATTGTCCCTTGCAATGGTGTGAATCACCGTTCAGCTTGCCATTGTCTCTATCAAACTCCCCCTCTGGGTTCGACTACATGTTGGGGCATGCCCGATTGCCCCTGTCTGCCTGGAGAACTGTGTGCTGCTTTAACAATGTTGAATCTCTGTCCCAACCAATCCTTAACACAGTACCTCTCGTCGGTTCTGCTAGTGGCGTTGCTCGCATGGTTTAAATCCCAGTTTCTCGTCGCCATTTGATAGGTCCTTACTGTACAGTATAAATGCACACGAGGCCCATGCTTGAGAGAAGGTCAGTCTGTGACCTGTCCTTTATTCCTTAGCACTCCAAGTGAAGAAGGTGGGTGGAGCTTCCCCTTTTGTACCTGAATGCCCAGGTTAGGATTGTCTCCCACCTAGTGGTCATTGTTCTCACATTGTGCAACTTAGGTCAGATTATACATGGGTTACAATGCTGGTTGAATACATGACAGGAAGCTAGGAGCTAAATTAAAAAGTAGGACCTCAAAAGTAGTAATCTCAGGATTGCTACCAGTGCCACGTGCTAGTCAGAGTAGGAATCGCAGCATAGCTCAAATGAATACGTGGCTTGAGGAGTGGTGCAGAAGGGAGGGATTCAAATTCCTGGGACATTGGAACCGGTTCTGGGGGAGGTGGGACCAGTACAAACCGGACGGTCTGCACCTGGGCAGGACCGGAACCAATGTCCTAAGGGAAGTGTTTGCTAGTGCTGTTGGGGAGGAGTTAAACTAACATGGCAGGCGGATGGGAACCTATGCAGGGAGACAGAGGGAAATAAAATGGAGGCAGAAGCAAAAGATAGAAAGATGAGTAAAAGTGGAGGGCAGAGAAACCCAAGGTAAAAAACAAAAAGGGCCACATTACAGCAAAATTCTAAAGGTGCAAAGTGTGTTAAAAAGACAAACCTGAAGGCTCTGTGCCTCATTGCGAGAAGTATTTGGAATAATGTGGACGAATTAATTGCGCAGCTAGCAGTTAACGGATATGATGTAATTGGCATCACGGAGACATAGCTCCAGGCTGACCAAGGCTGGGAACTCAACATCCAGGGTATTCAACATTTAGGAAGGATGGACAGAGAGGAAAAGGAGGCGGGGCGGCGTTGCTGGTTAAAGAGGAAATTAATACAATAGTAAGAAGGGACATTAGTTTGGATGATGTGGAATCGGTATGGGTGGAGCTGCGGAATACCAAAGGGCAGAAAACAGTAGTGGGAGTTGTGTACAGACCAACAAACAGTAGTAGTGAGTTTGGGGACAGCATCAAACAAGAAATAAGGGATGTGTGCAATGAAGGTAATACAGTTATCATGGGTGACTTTAATCTACATATAGATTGGGCTAACCAAACTGGTAGCAATACTGTGGAGAAGGATTTCCTGGAGTGTATAAGGAATGTTTTTCTAGCCCAATATGTCGAGGAACCAACTAGAGAGCTGGCCATCCTAGACTGGGTGATGTGTAATGAGAAAGGACTAATCAGCAATCTGGTTGTGCGAGGCCCCTTGGGGAAGAATGACTATAATATGGTAGAATTCTTTATTAAGATGCAGAGTGACACAGTTAATTCGGAAATTAGGATCCTGAACTTAAGGAAAGGTAACTTCGACGGTATGAGGCGTGAATTGGCTAGAATAGACTGGCAAAGGACATTTAAAAGGTTGACGGTGGATAAGCAATGGCAAACATTTAAAGATCACATGGATGAACTTCAGCAATTGTACATCCCTGTCTGGAGTAAAAATAAAAAGGGGAAGGTGGCTCAACCGTGGCTAAGAAGGGAAATTAAGGATAGTGTTAAAACCAAGAAGAGGCATATGAATTGGCTAGAAAAAGCAACAAACCTGAGGACTGGGAGAAATTTAGAATTCAACAGAGGAGGACTAAGGGCTTAATTAAGAGGGGGAAAATAGAGTACGAGAGGAAGCTTGCAGGGAGCATAAAAACTGTGCAAAAGCTTCGATAAATATGTGAAGAGAAAAAGATTAGTGAAGACAAACGTAGGTCCCTTGCAATCAGATTCAGGTGAATTTATGGGGAACAAAGAAATGGCAGACCAATTGAACAAATATTTCGGTTCTGTCTTCACGAAGGAAGACACAAATAACCTTCCGAATGTACGAGGGGATAGTGGGTCTAGTGAGAAGGAGAAACTGAAGGATATCCTTATTAGGCGGGAAATTGTGTTAGAGAAATTGATGGGATTGAAGGCCGATAAGTCCCCGGGGCCTGATAGTCTGCATCCCAGAGTACTTAAGGAAGTGGCCCTAGAAATAGTGGATGCATTGGTGATCATTTTCCAACAGTCTATCGACTCTGGATCAGTTCCTATGGACTGGAGGGTTGCTAATGTAACACCACTTTTTAAAAAAGGAGGGAGAGAGAAAACGGGTAATTATAGACTGGTTAGCCTGACATCAGTAGTGGGGAAAATGTTGGAATCAATCATTAAGGATGAAATAGCAGCGCATTTGGAAAGCAGTGACAGGATCGGTCCAAGTCAGCATGGATTTATGAAAGGGAAATCATGCTTGACGAATCTTCTGGAATTTTTTGAGGATGTAACCAGTAGAGTGGACAAGGGAGAACCAGTGGATGTGGTGTATTTGGACTTTCAAAAGGCTTTTGACAAGGTCCCGCACAAGAGATTGGTGTGCAAAATCAAAGCACATGGTATTGGGAGTAATGTACTGACGTGGATAGAGAACTGGTTGGCAGACAGGAAGCAGAGAGTGGGAATAAACGGGTCCTTTTCAGAATGGCAGGCAGTGACTAGTGGAGTGCCGCAGGGCTCAGCGCTGGGACCCCAGCTCTTTACAATATACATTAACGATTTAGATGAAGGAATTAAGTATAATATCTCCAAGTTTGCAGATGATACTAAACTGGGTGGTGGTGTGAGTTGTGAGGAGGACACTAAGAGGCTGCTGGTTGATTTGGACAGGTTAGGTGAGTGGGCAAATGCATGGCAGATGCAGTATCATGTGGATAAATGTGAGGTTATCCATTTTGGGGGCAAAAACATGAAGGCAGAATATTATCTGAATGGCGGCAGATTAGGAAAAGGGGAGGTGCAACGAAACCTGGGTGTCATGGTTCATCAGTCATTGAAAGTTGGCATGCAGGTACAGCAGGCGGTGAAGAAGGCAAATGGTATGTTGGCCTTCATAGCTAGAGGATTTGAGTATAAGAGCAGGGAGGTCTTACTGCAGTTGTACAGGGCCTTGGTGAGGCCTCACCTGGAATATTATGTTCAGTTTTGGTCTCCTAATCTGAGGAAGGATGTTCTTGCTATTGAGGGAGTGCAGCAAAGGTTCACCGGACTGATTCCAGGGATGGCTGGACTGACATACAAGGAGAGACTGGATCAACTGGGCCTTTATTCACTGGAGTTTAGAAGGATGAGAGGGGATCTCATAGAAAAATATAAGATTCTGATGGGACTGGACAGGTTCGATGCAGGAAGAATGTTCCCGATGTTGGGGAAGTCCAGACCCAGGGGACATAGTCTTAGGATAAGGGGTGGGCCATTTAGGACTGAGATGAGGAGAAACTTCTTCACTCAGAGAGTTGTTAACCTGTGGAATTCCCTGCCACAGAGAGTTGTTGATGCCAACTCATTGGATATATTCAAGAGGGTTAGATATGGTCCTTACGGCTAAAGTGATCAAGGGGTATGGAGAGAATGCAGGAAAGGGGTACTGAGGGAATGATCAGCCATGATTTTATTGAATGGCGGTGCAGGCTCGAAGGGCCGAATGGCCTACTCTTGCACCTATTTTCTAAGTTTCTATGTTTTCATGTTACCCTCCAGTCCAAACAGCGTGCACTGACCGATTTAATTGTTGTTTTCCCACCCCAATTGATGGGGCAATGATTTGTGTGATTTTGCCCTCTTTTCTTGAGCAGTTCCATCGGGGTGGTGTTTCGGGCAGCAGCGGGATGTGCTGCTTCATGCTGACATGCAGCAACATCCCTCTCCTTCAGTTAAACAGGAGGGCCGCTGCGAGCGCTACAGTCACTTTCGTGGCGTCCACTTGGCCACCAGGGAGGGCTTTGACCGGGCCAGCAGTTTGGCGGGTTGCCGGAACCCGTGGCTACCATTGTCGGGCAGACTTCAGAGTTGGCCAACAATTAAAATAAAAAGGAGGATGTGCCGCCCAGCCACTGCCAGATTTCCGCCTTTGAAGTGGTAACGGCTCTTAAAAAAAGGGGCAATTTTGGCCCCTACATATTTTTACTTACTTAGTTTAGCAAGAGATGTAATTTTATGCTCATCAAGTTGGGAGCTGTCAGTGCTCGGGAATGGAAACCATTTCCATTCTTTGTATCTAGTATCAGTATCAAATAAATAAGACATGAATATTCCAGTGCTTATCAGTTTCCTGTTCACCATTTCATTATGGATGGAAGTGTTTAGAATGCTGTAAGCTGTGCTTATATACTTACCAGCAGAAACTATTATGTACATTTACCAATCCACTTCACCAGTTGTGCTACTGTGGATCAAGTGAATGGGGCTTTGTAATTCAGGTGAGCAGATATCATGTTTGTGACTTGCCCAATTCTAAGAGAGGACTATTTTCACGGTTGCAAAAGTTCTTGTCATGTATGTAACACCACTGTATTACTGTACACACTTGACCTTGATGCACACCTTGACCACAGCAGGTGCACTTGTGGGAGGCTGCCCCATACCTGGGCACCCAGGTATATAAAGGGAGGTCCCACGCCGGGTTGGGTTGTCTTTGTGCTATAAATAAAGAAGTAAGGTCTGAGTGTGACTTTGTCCCCAGGATGTGCCTCATGTGGTTTTATACTATTGAGTAAGGACTTTACAGTGGCGACGGGAAACGGGAATTCACGACCCACGAGAATGGCCACCAGTAGCACAGAAGAACGGTATTGTGTTGGGGAAGATTGAGACGATTTTGTTGAGAGGCTTCAGCAGAGTTTTGTTACGAAGGAATGGCTGGGGGATGCGGCGGCTGACCAGTGCAGGGCTCACCTCTTGACCAGCTGTGGACCAAAGACTTACGCACTCATGAAGGACTTACTGGCACCCGAAAAGCCGGCGGACAAAATCTTTGAGGAGCTCAGCAAGTTAATCGGGGAGCACCTCAAACCACCGAGCAGCGTACACATGGCCGACACAGATTCTACACCCACAGACGTCGTGAAGGACAGAGCATACCGGACTTTGTAGCGGACCTTCAGCGTTTGGCCAGCCTCTGTAAGTTCACAGACGCCTGTAGGGAGCAGATGCTAAGGGACTTCTTTATCGAGGGCATCGGTCATGCGGGAATTTTCCGTAAATTAATTGAGACCAAGAATTTGACCTTGGAAGCGGCAACGTTGATAGCTCAAACTTTCATGGCGGGGGAGGAAGAGATGAAAACGATAGACGCGCGCAGTTCTGCCCCCAATACAGCGATGGATCAGGGAGTCACTATTATTAATGTGGCTCAGCGCTGTGCAGGCAGGCAGGGGCAGCCCGACACCTCCCAGGCAGCCATAGACCCCAGAGTAGGTCTTCCACAGAGGCAATGGCAGGCTGAACGGACATTTACGCCATCACAGTGGACAATGCGGCCCGGGATGGGACCATTGACACCCACTAATAGGGTACTTAAGAGCAGTCAAAGGGACATTCAGCGCGGAATGCCTGGCCATAGTCCTTTCATTCCCAACAATGGAAACTTTAACTCATGCTGGAGGTGTGGGGGTAAACACTCAGCTAGATCTTGCAGATTTCAACAGTTTGTCTGCAGGAACTGCAATCTCCCTGGCCACTTAGCTCGAATGTGCAGGAAGCCTGCAACCAGACTAATATTTGAGGCGGATGAACCAGAAGAGGGTTCTTTGAAGCAGGATGACTTTTGGGGCAAATCGATGGATGCCGAGGTTCAGCGGGTCCATGTGGCGAATATTCACTGTGCATACACCAGAACACCACCAATGATGGTGAGGGTTTTACTAAACGGCATTCCAGTACATATGGTGCTGGACACTGGGGCCAGCCAGTCACTCATGGGCGTTCAACAATTCGAGAAACTATGGCCCATCAAAGCCAGTAGACCCAAACTAGAACGCATTGAGTCACAATTACGGACGTACACTAAAGAGATTATTCCGGTGCTAGGCAGTGCAATGTTGGTTGTCACACACAATGGGTTAGTGAATTGGCTGCAGCTCTGGATTCTCCCGGGCGATGGTCCCACACTGTTGGGGAGGAGTTGGTTAGCCGAGATGAACTGGAAATGGAGGGACGTTCACGCAATGTCATCTGTGGAGCGAAGTTCATGCTCACAAGTCCTATAACAATTCGATTCACTATTTCAACCTGGCGTCGGGACTTTCAAAGGCACTAAAGTAGCGATACACATCATCCCGAACGCCAGGCCGGTGCACCACAAAGCCAGAGCGGTGCCGTATGTGATGCGTGAAAAAATCAAGAGTGAGTTGGACCGGCTGTTGAGAGAGGGCATCATCTCACCCGTTGAATTCAGCGACTGGGCGAGCCCCATCGTTCCCGTCCTAAAAGCGAATGGTTCTGTCAGGATCTGTGGTGACTTCAAGGCCACCATCAATCGGGCATCTCTACAAGATCAATAACCCCTCCCAAGAGCGGAGGACCTTTTCGCCACGCTGGCAGGCGGCAAGCTGTTCACCAAGTTGGACCTCACTTCAGCCTATATGACTCAGGAACTGGCCGAGGAATCTAAACTACTGACCACCATCATCACGCACAAGGGACTGTTCGTTTATAACAGGTGCCCATTTGGCATTTGGTCAACGGCCGCGGTTTTTCAGAGAAACCATGGAAAGCCTGCTCAAATTCATACCTGGAACAATCGTATTTCAGGACGACATCCTCATCACGGGTCGAGACACCGAGGAACACCTCCACAACCTGGAGGAGGTGCTACGCTGACTGGACCGGGTAAGCCTGCGACTCAAGAAGTCTAAATATGTGTTTTTAGCTCCTGAGGTCGAGTTTCTGGGCAGGAGGGTTGCGGCAGATGGGATTCGTCCCAAATCCAAAACAGAGGTGATTCAACGAGCACCCAGGCCCTGCAACACATCGGAGTTGCGTTCATTCCTGGGACTGTTGAACTATTTCGGGAACTTTCTGCCGAACTTGAGCACATTGCTGGAGCCGTTACATGTGCTCCTGTGAAAGGGCTGCGATTGGTTTTATGGTGGACTGTCAGGAACGGGCTTTCGATCGGGCTTTTGTTCTAACAAATTGTATTGACCTTGTATGACCCCTGTAAAAAATTGGATCTGACATGTGATGCTTCATCCTATGGGGTTGGGTGCATGTTGCAGCAGGGCAATGCTGAGGGTCAACTGCAACCTGTGGCTTATGCCTCCAGGTCACTCTCGCAAGCAGAACAGGGATATGGCATGGTTGAGAAAGAAGCGCTTGCATGTGTCTATGGTGTGAAAAAAATGCATCAGTATCTCTTTGGTAGGAAATTTTAATTAGAGACAGACCACAAGCTATTAACGTCCCTGTTGTCAGACAGCAAGGCTCGCATACAGCGATGGGCCCTCACGCTGGCTGCTTATGACTACACAATTCGGCACCGGCCCGGCACCAAAAATTGCGCAGATGCGCTCAGCAGGCTTCTGCTGGCCACCACTGAGGGGGCAGCGGAGCAAAGCGCTGAGATGGTCATGGCTGTTGATGCCTTCGACAGCGCAGGCTCCCCCATCACAGCCCGCCAGATCAAAATCTGGACAAACAGAGACCCCCTCCTATCCCTGATTAAAAAATGTGTTCTGAGTGGGGATTGGGCGCCTGCACACAGAGCATGCCCTGAGGAGGTCAGACCCTTCCACAGACAGATGGATGAGCTCTCCATCCAGGCCGACTGCCTACTATGGGGCAGCCGGGTAGTTATGCCCCAGAAGGGGAGGGAGGCATTCATCAGGGAACTCCACAGCAAGCACCCAGGCATTGTGCTGATGAAGGCCATTGCCCGGTCACACATTTGGTGGCCTGGGATTGATTCAGTGTTCACAGTGTTCGCAGGTGCACGTCGTGTGCCCAGCTGGGTAGTGCCCCCAGGGAGGCCATCTCAGCCCGTGGCCCTGGCCCACCAGGCCATGGTCACGCATTCATGTAGACTACACGGGCCTGTTCATGGGAAAGATGTTTCTCATCGTGGTGGATGCGTACTCGAAATGGATCAAGTGCATAATTTTGAATTCATGCACGACATCCACCACCGTGGAAAGCCTATGGGATCTTCGCAACCCATGGCTTGCCGGACATCCTGGTTAGTTATAATGGCCTATGTTTCACAAGCTATGAATTCCGGGAGTTCATGTCGGGAAATGGCATCAACCACGTCAGGACAGTGCCGTTCAAGCCGGTCTCCAATGGCCAGGTGGAACGTGCAGTCCAAATCATTAAGCAAGGTATGCTCAGGATCCAAGGACCCTCCCTACAATGCTGTCTGTCGCGCCTCCTGCTGGCCTATAGATCCCGACCGCACTCGCTCACGGGGGTCCCGCCCGCAGAGCTACTAATGAAATGGACACTCAAAACTCTGTTGTCCCTCATTCACTGACATTTTTGAGGGCAAGCGCCAGTCATAAAACGAGTACCATGACCGCAATTCAAGGGGAAGGTGTACAGAAATAAATGATCCCGTATTCGTCCTCAATCATGCCATGGGGCCCAAATGGCTTGAGGGTACTGTAATTGACAAAGAGGGGAATAGGCTCATTGTGGTAAAACTCAACAATGGTCAGATATGCCGCAAGCATCTGGACCAAGTAAAAAAAAGGTTCAGCACCGACACGGAGGAACCTGAAGAAGACCACGAGTTGGAACTCACACCACCGCCAGTGAATGAGCAACAAGAGCAACAAGAGCCCGGACAGGCAGGAATCACCACAGGTGACAGACACTCATGTTCATGTCCAACAACCAGAACCCCAACTGTGGCGCTCCACGAGGGAGCGTAGACCACCTGAAAGACTAAACCTATGATCCCAATAAGACTTTGGGGGAGGAGGTGATGTCATGTATGTAACACCACTGTATTACAGTACACGCTTGACCTTGATGCACACCTTGACCACAAGAGGTGCACTTGTGGGAGATTGCCACATATCTGGGCACCCAGATATTTAAAGGGAGATCCCAAGCAGGGTTGGGTTGTTTTTGTGCTGTAAATAAAGAAGTAAGGTCTCTGTGTGACCTTGTCCCCAGGTTGTGCCTCGTGTGGTTTTATACTATTGAGTAAGGACTTTACAGTTCCTAACCAAGAATGTGTGAGAGCTACTTTAATAGCCAAACGGTTGATTAAAATATTTTGATTGAATGAGTGATCTCCCAGCATTATCGCCAGGATTGTACTGTTTCCTTCGAGTTCCTATTTGGACTGGGCCTAAGGGAAGTCTATGTGCAATGGAATTCTTAGAGGCAGATGCTTTTACCCAATATTTAAAATTTGCATTTTTAGAGTGTGATTTTAATAATGCATTGTGCTATTTTTCCTACTTTAATGTTTTTTTTAAATATTCCTTTTTATATGGCTAGTTCTATTGTAATTTTTATTTCATCATAAAAGTAGGTAGATTTTTAGACAACTCTTAAAAAATAGCTGATTATTGTCCACTGGTTGCTGAATGGAAATGAATCATACAAAACTCCAGCACGGCAGAACAAATAAAAAAAGAGTGCAAATGAAAAAAAAGCTCTTCCAATACATAATTTCATGAGGGCACATGACAAGCGCCAGCGAAAGAGCACCATGAGAATCAGCAAATTAAGGCAAACTTTCTGATTGGTTTGATTCTGAAATGCCCCAAAACATTATTCCATAGTTGAAGCGGTATATGAAGTAAGAAGGCAGGCAACAGATCTAGGCTGCTTGCCCCTGCCATTATGGCAGGCATGTCAATGGCTGAGGAGAACTGGCTCCACTGACTCCAGGTCGGCAGGGATATGTTGTAGAATATGATATCTGCTTCTTCTTCTTCTTCAGCAGTCCCTTGGAGTCGAGGATGACTTGCTTCCACACTGATATGAATTCTCAGGTGACTGATGAGTCCAATGCGGGATCTACAGTCTCTGTCACAGGTGAGGCAGGTGGTGGTTGGAGGGACGGGTGGGTGGGGTGCTTGGGTTGTCATGCGCTCCTTCCATGAGGCGAAGCGACTCAAGATGTTCGGCGCCTTCCCGGATGCTTCTCCTCCACTTTGAGCGGTCTTGGGCCAAGGATTCCCAGGTGTCAGTGGGGATGTTGCACTTTTTCAAGGAGGCTTTGTGGGTGTCCTTGAAGCATTTCCTCTGCCCACCTGGGATTCGCTTGCTGTGTCGGAGCTCTGAGTAGAGCGCTTGTTTTGGGAGTCTAGAATCGGGCATGCGAACGATGTGGCCCGTCCATCGGAGCTGATCGAGCGTGGTCAATGCTTCGATGCTGGGGATGTTGGCTTGAGCAAGAACACTGACGTTGGTGTGCCTATCCTGCCAATGAATTTGCAGGATCTTGCGGAGGCAGCGTTGGTGGTACTTCTCCAGTCTTTTGAGGTGCCTGCTGTACATAGACCATGTCTCTGACGCATATAGGAGAGCGGGTATTGTTGAGTCCTGAACACTTAAACATAATCACACGAGGCACGTACTGCAGACACAGTCATTCTGTGACCTTCACCTTTATTACTGCACCAAGGAGTGCTGGCCCTGCGAGGGACCTCCCCTTATATACCTGAATCTCCAGGTAAGGAGTGTCTCCCACAAGTACACCCCCTGTGGTCAAGGTGTGCATTTCTAGTAAGTATGTACAGTATGTAGTGGTTACCTGAGGGTTACAATTGTATAAGGGTTACAGTAGTATGCTGGTTACATACATGACATCACCTCTCCCCCCCACGTCTTTTTGACTCAAAGGTTAAGTCTATCAGGTGGTCGATGCTCTCTCGTGGAACGCCGCAGTTGAGGCCCTGATGGCTGAGCCTTGGCATGCGTTTCTGTCACCTGAGGTGATTCCGGCCTGTCCGGGCTGGCCGCAGGGACTGTGCATGCTGGTGATTGTCCTTGTTGCTCATCCACTGGCAGTGGTGTGGTTGACAGCTCATGCTCTTCTTCATGTTCGTCGGTGTCTATGCTGAACCTTTTCTTTACTTGGTCCAAGTGTTTGCGGCATATCTGCCCATTATTGATTCTGACCACTATGACCCTGTTTCCCTCTTTACCAATTACGGTGCCCTCCAGCCACTTGGGTCCCAATGCATGGTTAAGTACAAATACCGGATCATCCATTTCGATACACCGCTCCCTTGAGTTACGATCGTAGCACTCGGTTTGGGACTGGCGCTTGCCCTCAACAATGTCTGCCGAGGTTCGGTGGATGAGGGACGTTTCATGAGGAATTCCGAACTCCCGTGAGCGAGTGCAGGCGGGACCTGTAGGCCAGCAGGAGGCGCGATAGGCGGTACTGCAGAGAGGATCCTTGGATGCGGAGCATGCCTTGCTTTATGACTTGGACCGCACGTTCTGCCTGGCCATTGGAAGCCAGCTTGAACGGCGCCGTCCGGACATGTTTGCTGCCATTACCCGACATAAACTCCTGGAATTCATGGCTGGTGAAACACGGGCCATTGTCGCTGACCAGAATGTCCGGTAAGCCATGGGTCGCGAAAACCGTGCACAGGCTCTCCACGGTGATGGATGTCGTGCACGAGTTTAATATGATGCACTCGATCCATTTCGAGTATGCATCGACAATTATCAAGAACATTTTTCCCATAAACGGGCCCACATAGTCCACGTGAATGCGTGACCAAGGCTTGGTGAGCCAGGGCCACGGGCTGAGTGGGGCCTCCCTGGGGGCGTTGCCCAGCTGGGCACACATCGTGCACCTGCGAACCCAGGTCAGAGCCAATCCCCGGCCACCATACATGTGACCGGGCAATGGCCTTCATTAACATGATGCCAGGGTGCTCGCTGTGGAGTTCCCTGATGAATGCTTCCCTTCCCTTCTGGGGCATGACCACTCGGCTGCCCCATAGCAGGCAGTCAGCTTGGATGGAGAGCTCATCCATCTGTCTCTGAAACGGTCTGACCTCCTCGGGGCACGCCCCATGCGTAGGCGCCCAATCCCCCGTCGGGACACATTTCTTTATCATGGATAGGAGGGGGTCCCTGTTGGTCCAGAGTTTGTTCTGGCGGGCTGTGATGGGGATCCTGCGGTGTCAAAAGGCTCAACGGCCATGACCATCTCAGCGCTTTGCTCCGCTGCCCCCTCGGTGGTGGCAAGGGGAAGCCGGCTGAGCGCGTCAGCGCAGTTTTCGGTGCCTGGCCGGTGCCGTATGGTGTAGTCATATGCAGCCAGCGTGAGAGCCCATCGCTGTATGCGAGCTGACGCATTTGCATTGACCACCTTGCTGTCGGACAACAGAGAAGTTAACGGCTTGCGGTCCGTTTCTAACTTGAACGGTCTGCCGAAAAGGTATTGGTGCATTTTTTTCATGCCATAAACGCAAACGAGTGCTTCCTTTTCGACCATGCCATACCCACGCTCTGCCTGGGCGAGCGACCTGGAGGCATAAGCCACCGGTTGGAGTTGTCCATCTCCATTACCCTGCTGCAACACACACCCAACCCCGTATGATGATGCATCGCATGTTAAAACTAGTTTTTTTACAGGGGTCATACAACGTTAACAATTTGTTAGAACAAAGCAGGTCCGCGCTGTGTTGAAAGCCCGTTCTTGACAGTCCCCCCAAAACCATTCGCAACCCTTACGCAAGAGCACGTGTAACGGCTCCAACAATGTGCTTAAATTCGGCAGGAAGTTCCCGAAATAGTTCAAAAGTCCCAGGAACGATCGCAACTCCGATGTGTTGCCGGAACGGGGGGCACGACGGATCGCCTCCGTTTTGGATTCGGTAGGCCGGATCCCGTCTGCGGCAATCCTCCTGCTTAAAAACTCGACCTCTGGGGCCAAAAACACACACTTGGCCTTCTTCAGCCGCAGGCCTACCCGGTCCAGTCGGTGTAGCACCTCCTCCAGGTTGTGGAGGTGTTCCTCGGTGTCTCGACCCATTATTAGGATGTCGTCCTGGAATACGATTGTGCTGGGAATGGATTTCAGCAAGCTTTCCATGTTTCTCTGAATGATGGCGGCCGCTGAACGGATGCCAAAAGGACACCTGTTGTAGATGGATAAACACTTGTGCGTCGTGATGGTGGTCAGAAGCTTGGATTCTTCAGCCAGTTCCTGAGTCATTTAGGCCGAAGTGAGGTCCAATTTAGTGAACAGCTTGCCACCTGCCAACGTGGCAAAAAGGTCCTCCGCCCTCGGAAGCGGGTATTGGTCCTGCAGGGACACCCGGTTGATGGTGGCTTTGTAGTCACCACAGATCCTAACTGAGCCGTCCGCTTTAAGGACAAGAACAATGGGACTTGCCCAGTCACTGAATTCAACAGGCGAAATTATGCCCTCTCTGAGCAGCCTGTCCAGTTCACTCTCTATTTTCTCATGTATCACGTACGGCACCGCTCTGGCTTTGTGGTGCACTGGTCTGGCGTCCGGGGTGATGTGTATAACTACTTTTGTGCCCTTGAACGTTCTGACACCGGGTTGAAACAGTGACCCGAATTTTTGTAGTACCTGTGAGCATGAGCTTCGCTCCACAGATGAAATGGCGTGCACATCCCCCCATTTCCAGTTCATCTCAGCTAGCCAGCTCCTTCCCAAAAGCGCGGGGCCATTTCCCGGAACAATCCAGAGTGGCAGCCAGTTCTGTGACCCATTGTGTGTTACCACCGCGTTTGCACTGCCTAGCACTGGAATGATCTCTTGGGTGTACGTCCGTAGCTGCATATTATTTCGTTCCAGTTTGGGCCTGCTAGCTCTGTGTGGCCATAGTTTCTCAAATTGTTGTGCACTCATGAGGGACTGGCTAGCTCCTGTGTCCAGCTCCATGCGCACCGGGATGCCATTCAATAAAACTTTCACCATCATGGGTGGCGTTTTGGTGTATGAGCTGTGGACGTCAGCCACATGAACGCGCTGAACTTCAGCATCCATGGCTTTACCCCAGGTATTGTCCTGCACTGCAAGCCCCTCACCTGATTCCTCTGTTTCATAGATAGCCTCGCTACCGGCTGTTTGCAAACCCTAGCCAAATGTCCTCTGGCATTACAATTCCTACAGCCGAACTACTGAAATTTGCAGCTTTTCGCATAATGTCTGCCCCCACATCTCCAGCATTGGCTGTTAGCAGGCATTCCTCTCTGATTGTTGCCTTGGTTGTTTCTAAACACTCTGATGGTGGGTGTTAATGGTCCCCGTGGTGGCGTTAATTGCTGATCCCCTCTCCATTGTCCCTGTCGGGGGCCCACCTTAGAGTCGGTTTCAGCTTGGGCAGTTACAAAATGCCTTTGTCTGACTGCTGCAGTTTCAAAATGCCTTTGCCTGGCAGCGAGATCTTGAGCCACGTTTATCACGTTAATTCCTTGGTCCGTCGCCACGTTGGACCCAGGACTACTCGCGTAAATTCTCTTGGTCTCTTCTTCCCCTGCTATGAAACTTTCAGCTATCAATGCTGCCCCTTCTAGAGTTAAGTCCTTGGTCTCTATGAGCTTCCTGAAGATCCTGACATGGCTAATGCCCTCAATGAAAAAATCCCTTAACATCTCCCCCCTGCAGGCGTCTGAGAACTTACAGAGGCTGGCCAAGCAGCGCAAGTCTACCACGAAGTCCGAGATGTTTTGCCCTTCCCGACGTCGGTGTGTGTAGAACCGGTGCCGGGCCATGTGTATGCTGCTCGCTGGTTTTAAGTGTTCGCTGATCAGCTGGCTGAGCTCTTCAAAAGACTTGTCGGCCGGTTTGTGGGGTGCGAGCAGGTCCTTCATCAGCGCATACGTTTTTGTCCCGCAGCTTGTTAGTAGATGCGCCCTCCGCTTGTCCGCCGCATCCTCTCCCAGCCAGTCCTTCGTGACAAAGGTCTGCTGGAGCCTCTCCACAAAATTGTCCCAGTCTTCACCCACACAGTAACATTCCTCTGAGCTACCGGTGGCCATCCTCTGGGTTCAGTGATTCCTGTTTCCCATCGCCAGGTGTTGAGTCCTTAACTCTTCAACATAATCACACGAGGCACATACTGCAGACACAGTCACTCTGTAACCTTCATCTTTATTACCTGCACCAAGGAGTGCTGGCACTGCGAGGGACCTCCCATTATGTACCTGAATCTCCAGGTAAGGAGTGTCTCCCACAAGTACACCCCCTGTGGTCAAGGTGTGCATTTCTAGTAAGTATGTACAGTATGTCGTCATTACCTGAGGGTTACAATTGTATAAAGGTTACAGTAGTATGCTGGTTACATACATGACAGGTATCACTACTAATCTGTAGACCATGAGCTTGGTGCCGGGTTTGAGATCCTGGTCTTCACACACTCTCTTCCTCGGGAGACCGAAGGCTGCTGCACTGGCACACTGAAGGTGGTATTGGACTTTGTCATCGATGTCTGCCCTTGTTGACAGTAGGCTCCCGAGGTATGGAAAGTGGTCCACGTTGTCCAAGGCCTCGCCATGGACCTTGATAATTACAGAGACATCTTCTGCACAGGCTGATACAGTCAACCTGCATTATAGGGATAGAACAGTAGCAGGCATGGTCACCAACACTCTGAATTTTTATGGTTGGATCTCCTTCCAGGCTAGCATAGTGGTCAATTGCATTATTATCTGATGGGGTGACTGATACATTGTTGAACAAACTGAGCACTTTCATCTTATTTTCTTATGAATAGCAACACTAGCGTGACATAGATGTCTGATGTTCTCACACGACTGCATTTCACAAAGTAGCAGGTCATTGACGGCAACCATGTGGCCATCTGGACAGCAGAGTCCTGCTCTTCCCCTACCACCACTACTTGCTTCTCCTCACCTGTACACTGAGAATCCCTTGGTAACCTCAAGCTCACTAACTACTCTGTGATCTGTGTAGCTGTGCTGGTGCTTGCAAACACTGGTGTGAGGGATGCATGGTACGGTCTTGGAGTGCAACATTGACAATATTGTCAGGTTGCTCTTCCAGGCCTACAATGACAGATAAGGATGTCCAGTGTTGCTTCCACAGAAGGAATCTAGAGTTTGTAATTTCGGAGTTGTCCTGCAGTTCTGGTCTGTTGTATAAGCAGAGAAGTTGTCGAGATGCAAGTTGAAGAAATACATAAATAGTGGGAGACACGTCCTCAGCCCATTCTATATGTCAGTAACTGACCATGCCACGTCAATCTATACACAGTGCAATGATAATTGAATCAAGCAGGCAAATGGATTTTCAAGGTGTCCACAGGATTTTTCTCAGCTGGCCGCTCATTTCTCAGGCAAGATACAGACAGCTAGCAGCTAAGAAACCATTCCCCCTGCCCCCCCACCCACCTTTTTGTTTGCAAGTTTAGGAAGAGGAGGAGCACAGAAGACATGCCAGATCGGTACATTTGAATTTTAAGAGATCAACTAGGGTCTACTTTTACACTGCCACTTATGTCTAATAGGTCAAACAATCGTACCTGGGTGTAATGGAGGAAAAGAATAATTTGGCCGAGAAACTTTTTTGGGCGCTAAGCAGCATCCTAAGCCTCCAATATGGTGGGCAGGGAACACACGCTCAATACAAGCCAGAATTGCGTCGCCCGCCATACTGGTGAATGCAAAAATATTGGTGTGTTCTGCCCACACCTAAAACATGTGTTAGGCCCTTTGCTTTGCAAAAAAATGATTGATTTGCCCTAAGGCATTTATGCTTACCTGAATGTGGAGCCAGGAGTAGCAGGAATGCTCCTCGTGTCCCCATATTAAAACACCGCGGGTCTTTAACCATGCAAGCTGCCTCTTACCCGCCACAGCTCACCATCTTCATAGAAATGAGGTCCGAGACCCAATATCAGGTACGTCTCAGGTGTCACCATTCAGGCAGAAAGATTGTACCCTGCAGCCCCTACTCTGCCCCGCCAGTCACACGCCCAAAGATTTCTAAGCCCTTGAATTTATATACACCTTTCACGACCTCAGGGCGTCCCAAAGCATTTCACACCCAATAAACTACTTTTGAAGTGTAGTCACTGTTACAATGTAGGGAAATACGGAAACCAATTTGTGCAAAACAAGGTCCCACAAACAACAATAAGTTAAAAGACTAGGGTTCCGAAAATGGCCCTTTTAGCAACAGCCGTTGGCACTAACAGGTGCTAAATAGATTTTGCCCAGGCGAAAAAAAATCGCCCGGCGCGGAATTGTCCATTGGTTTTCGGAAGCACTATGAGGTAGCGTCTCACTCCTCGTGCGAGCGATGATGACCACATCGCCGTGCGCATCGCCCCTTACCGCTCCGGAAGAGAAATTGCCCTGTGCAACCTACCTTAGTGCCTGCGATAACAACGACAGCTTGAACTGCGGAGTTGCAGTCGGGAAACGGATGCGCCAGTGCTATTTAAAAGCGCCAGCTTGCAAAGATTTTTTTGTCGGCCATTACTTATTTCTGGTTTGCAACAGTTAATCAGTGTGGCTGGTGAACCGATAGCAGCGATTCTTTGTTCAATCCATGTTCTGCCTCCTACCTTTTCCTCTGTATCACTCATGGCATTTTCGACGTTGTACCATTTCTGTTACTTCATGGGTTCTGTACTTCACCGTCAGAGGATGCTTCACCAAAGACAACGGCGCTGCCAGTTGCAGAGGGAAAGGCATCGAGAGAGGGAGAGAGAAAGGCTAGGATGAAGAGAGGGAGCACCACAGGGAGAGGCCCATCGAGAGGCACAGGGAGAGGGAAAGGGAGAGGCACAGAGAAGCACATCCAACAGCACAGGGAGAATCACAAGATGTTGCCAGAGGAAGAAGGCACCACAGGAGTAGCAACAGAAGGCCTTACTCTCCCAGGGTATGCCATCAGCAGTTCTCCTATCAATTTCACTGAGTAGCACTGTGTGCGAAGGCTGCGTTTCAGGAAGGATGTGGTCACAGAGCTCTGCCATCTGCTGCAACCAGACCTCGAGCCTCAGGCCAGGGTGAGGACGGTTCTCTCAGTGGCAGCCAAGGTCATAATTGCTCCCAATTTCCATGGCAGTGGTTCTTTCCAGGGAGCAACAGAAGACATCTCCAACATCTCCCAGTTTGGCGTCCATTGCTCCATCTGCGAGGTCACAGATGCTCTGTACAGAAGGAGGAGGAACTACATCTCCTTCCCCATGAGCAGAGAGAAGCAGCATGAGTGTGCATGTGGCTTTACTATGGTGCAGGGTGCCATTGACTGCACCCACGTCACTTTGAGGGCATTGTAGCACAATCCTGAGATCTGCAGTAACCGCAAAGGCTACCACTCACTGAATGTCCAGTTGCTGTGCGACCACACACACAGAATAATGACTGTCAATGCCCGCTATCCTGGCAGCAGCCACGATGTCTTCATCCTGTGCCAGACGAGAATGTCAGTTCTGTTCCAGCCTCCAAATGAAGCTTGCGGCTGGCTGCCGGGAGACAAGGGCTATCCGCTGTGTACCTGGCTCATGACTCCCCTGCGCAACTCCAACATTCCTGCCCAGCACTCGTACAATGTGAGCCATCAGGAACATCATTGAGCAGACTATCAGAGTGCTGAGCAATGGTCCTGCTGCCTTGACCGCTCGGGAGGAGTCCTGCAGTACTCGCCTGAGCGGGTCCCTGTTCGTCGTCTGCTGCATGCTGCACAACCTGGCCATCATGAGATCACAGCCATCAGGCATAGCTCTACGACCTCAGGAGGAGGAGGAGGAACTGGATAAGGACCAGGAAGAGCAGGAGGAGGAGCAACAGCAGGAGGACGAGGAGGAGCAGGAGCAACAACAGCCGCGATGGAAGAGGCAGCGAGTCCATCGCGATCCTGCAAGGGAGGTCCATGAACATCTTGTAAGAGCTAATTTCCACTGATTTCCATCCCACTTTCCAGTTCCTGTGGACGTACCCATCACCACATCAATTTGCCCTTCCATACCAAATCCCCAACACAACAGCAAACATTAAACATTCCAATCACCATTTATGAAACAACAATAAAATGTATAAGTGTGTATTTAATTATCACCCTTGTGCATTTCCTATGGCCCCTTTTTCGATGACCTATTCTACAACTTCTCTGTAGCTGCAGTATGGCTGGTGGAAGGCTGCTGTGTGTCAGGGCCAGAGACAACAGATGGCCTTTGAGGACGCCCTCGACCAGCTCTTAGCCTGGAAGGCCTGACTGCAGATTGCACCACCTCAGGCTGGGCAGCGGCAGTCTTGGCTGGCTGGGTGACAGGTATGGACAAGTGTAATGGCAGAGTGTCAGTGGTGGGATCAGGAATGCTGTCATCCTGAGAGAGGACAGCAGATTCCTGCTCCACTGACCCAGTGCCACTCCCCTGGGGCAGGACCTCAGCATCCCCACCAATCTGATAGAGCGCATATTGCTGGGTTGCTTCAATACCCGTGTGATCTTCGGTTGACTGTGGTGGACCTAGCAGTGATGGCAACAGTCAGGGCTTGCGTGACATGCAGCTGAGACTGCATGACATCACCAAGATGTTGCGTGGCATCAAGCTGAAACTGCATGAGAGCAGTCTGAGCTTCCATGCGAGTAACCATTGATTCTATTGCAGCACCAAGATGTTGCATTTCTTCCGCCTGTGCCGCAATGGAAGCTGCTACATCGCCCATGACACACGTCATGAGGTCTGGATCTGCATGGTCTGTCTGGGAGTCCACCATCGTCTGCACACTGGCAAACATGGGCTCCATGTCTACAATGCCAGAGGTGAAATCCTCCATGTTCCTTACCACTTGCGACAGGCTCCCAGGCACCCTTGCCATTGCACCTATCATGTCGGTGTGCATGGCCATCATCCTTTGTGTGAACGCCTCACCATTGAAGTCTTCATCTCAGTCCTGTGCAGCAGAACTCGCATGTGAACTCGCCCTCCGGGGAGATGGCTCCCAAGCTTCCCTATCCCCTTAACCCTGCTGTAGCCCGCTAGGCCCCGGTCCATCCCCAGTACATACCCGCACACATAACTAGCCTCTAATGACCGCATAGTGCCAGTATCTGAGCTGGTGCCTGCGGGTGAGAGAAGCAATGGCTCAGTGCTTGGCTCCTCCTCCTCCACGAGGTTATCCAGTCTAATCCCAATTACCAGTTCTAGGTCCGTAACTACGTGCCCATCCAAGCACCTTTTAAAAGTGGTGAGGGTTTCTGCCTCCACCACCCTTCGAGGCAGTGAGTTCCAGGCCCCCACAACCCTCTGCGTGAAGAAGCCTTCCCTCAAATCACCTCTGAACCTTCCACCAACCACATTAAAACTGTGCCCCCTCGTAATTGACCCCTCCACCAAGGGAAATAGGCCCTTACTATCCACTATATCCAGGCCCCTAAAAATGTTGTACATCTCGATGAGGTTCCCTCCCAACCTCCTCTGTTCCATTGAGAACAAACCCAGCCTATCCAATCTGTCCTCATAGCTAAGATTCTCCATTCCATGCAGCATCCTAGTAAATCTCCTCTACACCCTCTCTAGTGCAATCACGTCCTTCCTATAATGCGACCAGAACTGCATGCAGTACTCCAGCTGTGGCCTAACCAGAGTATTCTACAATTTAAGCATAACCTCCCTGTTGGCGGGAGGGCGGTGGGGAGGGGGGGCGGTGCTCAGGCACAGGCTGCTAAGCCATGATTCATTATCTGAAAACATAAATGGCACAAGAGTCGCGCTAAGGTGAGGGCAGGGGGGCAGGAAGGGTACAAGGAAGACAGACAGAATGAGGAGGTGGAAAGTGATAAGCACTTCTGCTTTAAGGGGGAAAGATACCATTGTTGCCCCCAGCGGGCTCGACGTCTCTGACGGCCATGGGGTCCAGCACCTGCGGGCCAATGAGCCGCAATACTCGCTCCTCCAGGTCGGAAAACTGGCGCAGTTCAGCTTCCCCCCCTTCAGTCTGCTGCTGCTGCTGCTGCTGCATTCTGTTGTGTGCCACCTTGGCCTGCAAAAGAATGTAGGCAAGGTGTTAAATGAGGCTGTGACTGTGACTAGGCATAGATGGTTGGTGGTTGCCTGTTGGGTTAAGTGCTGGTTTGCAGAGTTTGCACAGACAGGCTCAGAGGCTGGTAAGTAAGAGTTGTGGAAACATGTACTCACTTTGACCACCCGAATGAGGTCGTTGAACTTTTTGCGACACTGTGTAGGGGTTCTAGCCACGACCGTGCTGCCTGATATCTCTGCAGCCACCTCTGCCCACATGGCCCTAAAAACCTGTGGAGTTGGCCTCCTACCAGATGGAGGGAACAGTACCTCCCTCCTTCCCTCGACTGCCCACACCAATGTCTCCAACGCCAGGTCGCTGAACCGAAACCTTTACATAAGGTCTTGCAACAGCCATTGCACACCTTCCTTGCAGCTCACTCAGTTGAAGAAATGATGAGAATGACCAGGGTGCTGCCTAAAACAACATCCCCTTTAAGAACTGGAATGAACAGCAGCCTCATTATCAGTGAATGAAAGTGAACTGAAATGCTATCTCGCTGGGTGCTAAATTGTCAATCTTTTAAAACTTTGCGCTCCAAATGTGGCACTACCAAATTTCAGCCCCTGGACAATTTGTTAGTGTTTTTGACTGAGGGATAAATAGTGCCAGGTCAATGGGAGAACTCTCCTTTCTTCTTTCTACATACATCTGTGAAGGCCGGCAGATACACGGCTTAATATTTCATCGAAATGGTGGTAGCTCCAACAGTGCAGCACACCCTCAGTACTGCCCTGAAGTTCTGGAGTGGGCCATGAACATTTGAGTCAGAGGCAAGAGTGCCACCACTGAGCCAAGGCTGACACCAAAAGTCTGATACCCCACTAACACCATACTGAACGTTGCACATGTACTATAGAGCTCCCCCTAATGGACTATTGCTCCACCTAGTGGACTACTGTAGTAATGCAACTACTCATGTAAATACAATAAAGATGATGACTGTTGGAGCCAGCTTGTGGGTAGTGTGCTTGGTGAGAGGCACACTACGCACAAGAATATATAATATTGGCTACGAGGATAAAATAATCGGATTACCTCACTAAAATAAGGAGGTAAGAAATAATAAGGGAAAGAAGTCACTAGTGGGAGTGGTCCACAGGCCCGCAAACAGTAGCCACTCTGTAGCACAGACTATAAATCAAGAAATAATAGAGGCTTGTAAGAAAGGTACAGCAATAATTAAGGGCGATTTTAATCTTCATATTAATTGGACAAATCAAATTGGCAATGGTAACCTTGAGGAAGAGTTCATAGAGTGTATGCGGGATGATTTCTTGGAACAATACATTGTGGAACCAACCAGGGAGCAGACTATTTTAGATCTGGTAATATGTAACGAGTCTGGATTAATTAATGATCTCCTAGTGAAGGATCCTCTTGGCAAGAGTGATCATAGCATGGTAGAATTTCAAATTCAGTTTGAGGGTGAGAAAGCAGTACCACTGAGAAAACAGCCAAAAACAAGCTGTACCACCGAGAAAACAGCCAAAAACAAGCTGTACCACCGAGAAAACAGCCAAAAACAAGCTGTACCACTGAGAAAACAGCCAAAAACAAGCTGTACCACTGAGAAAACAGCCAAAAACAAGCTGTACCACTGAGAAAACAGCCAAAAACAAGCAGTACCACTGAGAAAACAGCCAAAAACAAGCAGTACCACTGAGAAAACAGCCAAAAACAAGCCGTACCACCGAGAAAACAGCCAAAAACAAGCTGTACCACTGAGAAAACAGCCAAAAACAAGCTGTACCACTGAGAAAACAGCCAAAAACAAGCAGCACCACTGAGAAAACAGCCAAAAACAAGCTGTACCACTGAGAAAACAGCCAAAAACAAGCAGTACCACTGAGAAAACAGCCAAAAACAAGCAGTACCACCGAGAAAACAGCCAAAAACAAGCTGTACCACTGAGAAAACAGCCAAAAACAAGCAGTACCACCGAGAAAACAGCCAAAAACAAGCAGTACCACCGAGAAAACAGCCAAAAACAAGCTGTACCACCGAGAAAACAGCCAAAAACAAGCAGTACCACTGAGAAAACAGCCAAAAACAAGCTGTACCACCGAGAAAACAGCCAAAAACAAGCAGTACCACCGAGAAAACAGCCAAAAACAAGCTGTACCAATGAGAAAACAGCCAAAAACAAGCTGTACCACTGAGAAAACAGCCAAAAACAAGCTGTACCACTGAGAAAACAGCCAAAAACAAGCAGTACCACTGAGAAAACAGCCAAAAACAAGCTGTACCAATGAGAAAACAGCCAAAAACAAGCCGTACCACCGAGAAAACAGCCAAAAACAAGCTGTACCACTGAGAAAACAGCCAAAAACAAGCAGTACCACTGAGAAAATAGCCAAAAACAAGCAGTACCACCGAGAAAACAGCCAAAAACAAGCTGTACCACTGAGAAAACAGCCAAAAACAAGCAGTACCACTGAGAAAACAGCCAAAAACAAGCAGTACCACCGAGAAAACAGCCAAAAACAAGCAGTACCACCGAGAAAACAGCCAAAAACAAGCAGTACCACCGAGAAAACAGCCAAAAACAAGCTGTACCACCGAGAAAACAGCCAAAAACAAGCAGTACCACTGAGAAAACAGCCAAAAACAAGCTGAACCACCGAGAAAACAGCCAAAAACAAGCAGTACCACCGAGAAAACAGCCAAAAACAAGCTGTACCAATGAGAAAACAGCCAAAAACAAGCTGTACCACTGAGAAAACAGCCAAAAACAAGCTGTACCACTGAGAAAACAGCCAAAAACAAGCAGTACCACTGAGAAAACAGCCAAAAACAAGCTGTACCAATGAGAAAACAGCCAAAAACAAGCCGTACCACCGAGAAAACAGCCAAAAACAAGCTGTACCACTGAGAAAACAGCCAAAAACAAGCAGTACCACTGAGAAAACAGCCAAAAACAAGCTGTACCACCGAGAAAACAGCCAAAAACAAGCAGTACCACCGAGAAAACAGCCAAAAACAAGCTGTACCAATGAGAAAACAGCCAAAAACAAGCTGTACCACTGAGAAAACAGCCAAAAACAAGCTGTACCAATGAGAAAACAGCCAAAAACAAGCAGTACCACTGAGAAAAAAGCCAAAAACAAGCAGTACCACCGAGAAAACAGCCAAAAACAAGCTGTACCACTGAGAAAACAGCCAAAAACAAGCAGTACCACTGAGAAAACAGCCAAAAACAAGCTGTACCACTGAGAAAACAGCCAAAAACAAGCAGTACCACTGAGAAAACAGCCAAAAACAAGCTGTACCACTGAGAAAACAGCCAAAAACAAGCTGTACCACTGAGAAAACAGCCAAAAACAAGCAGTACCACTGAGAAAACAGCCAAAAACAAGCTGTACCACTGAGAAAACAGCCAAAAACAAGCATTACCACTGAGAAAACAGCCAAAAACAAGCAGTACCACCGAGAAAACAGCCAAAAACAAGCAGTACCACCGAGAAAACAGCCAAAAACAAGCTGTACCACCGAGAAAACAGCCAAAAACAAGCAGTACCACTGAGAAAACAGCCAAAAACAAGCTGTACCACCGAGAAAACAGCCAAAAACAAGCAGTACCACCGAGAAAACAGCCAAAAACAAGCTGTACCAATGAGAAAACAGCCAAAAACAAGCTGTACCACTGAGAAAACAGCCAAAAACAAGCAGTACCACCGAGAAAACAGCCAAAAACGAAAAGGAATTTCCAGCCTTTAAGGAGATATTTGATAACTCTCAGCAAAGATTTATTCCAGTGCGAAAAAAAGATGCTAAGAGAAGGATGAACCATCCCTGGCTAACTAAGAAAGTAAAGGATGGTAGCAAATTGAAAACAAAGGCATACAATCTTGCGAAGGACAGAGGATTGGAACATTTTTAGAAACCAGCAAAGGACGACTAATACACTGATAAAAACAGACAGTAAGAGCTTCTACAGGTATATAAAAAGGAAGTGAGTAGCTAAAGTAAATGTTGATCCCTCAGTGGATGAGACTGGAGAATTAATAATGGGAAACAGGGAAATGGCAGAGATTTTGAACAAATATTTTGTATCGGTCTTCATGGTAGAAGACACTAAAAGCATCCCAATAATTGATTAAACAAGAAGAGTGAGAGATGATCTTATTGAAACATATAAGATAATGAGGGGGCTCGACAAGGTGTAAGCAGAGAGGATATTTCCACTCATAGGGGAAACTAAAACTAGGGGACATAATCTCAGAATAAGGGGCCGCCCATTTAAAACTGAGATGAGGAGGAATTTCTTCTCTCAGATGGTTGCAAATCGATGGAATTGTCTGCCCCGGAGAGCTGTCAAGGCTGGGCCATTGAATATATTTAAGGTGGAGATAGACAGATTTTTGAGCGATAAGGGTGTAAAGAGTTATGGGGAGCGGGCAGGGAAGTGGAGCTAAGTCCATGATCAGATCAGCCATGATCTTATTGAATGGCGGAGCAGGCTCGAGGGGCCAAATGGCCTACTCCTGTTCCTATTTCTCATGTTCTTATGTTTTTATGTGGTTGATTGTGAAGAAGAAAGCTGGAGACTGCAGGAAGCTATCAATGTACTGGTCAGGTATGCAGAAACGTGGCAAATGGAATTCAATCCGGAGAAGTATGGGGTTATGCATTTGGGGAGGGCTAACAAGGAAAGGGAATATACAATAGATGGTAGGATACTGAGAAGTGTAGAGGAAGAAAGGGACCTTGGAGTGCACATCCACAGATCCCTGAAGGTAGCAGGACAGGTAGATAAGATGATTAAGAAGGCATACGGGATACTTTCCTTTATTAGCTGAGGCACAGAATATAAGAGCAGGAAGGTTATGCTTGAACTGTATAAAACACTAGTTAGGTCACAGCTAGAGTACTGAGTGCAGTTCTGGCCACCATATTAAAGGAAAGATGTGAGGGTACAGAGGAGATTTACGAGGATGTTGCCAGGACTGGAGAATTTTAGCTATGAGGAAAGATTGGATAGACTGGTGTTGTTTTCTTTGGAACAGAGGAGGCCGAGAGGAGACTTAATTGAGGTGTATAAAATTGTAATGGGCCTAGAGTGGATAGGAAGGACCTATTTCCCTTAGCCGGGTGATCAATAATCAGGCGGCAGAGATTTATAGCAATTGGTAGAAGGATTAGATGAGAGTTGAGGAAAACCCTTTTGGAACTCAATGCCTGAAAGAGCGGTAGAGGCAGAAATCCTCATCACACTTAAAAAGTACTTGGATATACGCTTGAAGTACCATAACCCACAAGGAGATGGATCAAGAGCTGGAAAGTGGAATTAGGCCGGATAGCTCTTTTTCGGTCGGCAGACATGATGGGCTGATGGCCTCCTTCTGTGCTATAAATTTCTATGCTTCTATATATGGGGACCCTGATGTGCTTACCTGACATCAGGTCTGGATTCTTGTCAGTAATGATCTTCATTCAAGAGGAATAATACCCTTTGTACTTCTAGATGCAGTTTCAAAGCTGTGTGTGCCAGTTAGCACTGTGTGTATAACACAGTGCTGTACCATTTTAGGAGAGTTAGTGCTATTTGACGAATTGGCAGGCAGATTTAAATATTCCTGTTGTCGCCCTGGGCATTTCATTTTAAGTCTGCAATGGAGATTACCTGAAATTATGATCTGTATCGATGCAGACTGCATTCTGTCAGCCTTAAGCTCTCTTAGAATCAGTTCCTTCTCTCTATTCAGTGCTTCCATGTATTTGGAAAAAGCCCAGGAATGCTGTTAAGTAGAAAAGTAAAATCAGTTTTCTGATTGACTTACTGTTAAAGTAAAACAGCAGCATTTTCATTTCTTATAGTAGAAGGTGTATTATTATTGACGAAATAAACTGCCCTCAAAAATATATTGTATAATCCAATGACTGATGTTAAAAAATATAACTAATAGATGTATCTATACAAAAGATGATGGTTGATGAGCTGCTTGGCCCCTGGAAACATCACATCAAGGAAGACTATTGATCTAAAATGTACAAGCTAGAGTTTAATTTTATTTATCTTATGAAGGTAGAGGAAGAAATTTTGCAAAACTTACCCTCAGGATATTAAATAGTTTAGGGTGAGTCCACAATAAAGTAAATTGTACATTGCACTAAATTATGCTCTTAGTTGTTGCATGATTATTTCATAAGAACAGAGTTTTTTCCAATAAAAAAATGCTTTCTGGATGAAGGCAGCGCCGAGGCCTTGACAGAGAGCTGTTCATTTCAGCGACAACGTCCTGGAGGCTCTGGTCGAGGTGATGGCGAGGCGATGAGCCTCCATGTTTCCAGACACTAGCAGGCCACTGCCAAATGTTTTCCGAATACTTTGGGAGGAGGTGGCGCAGTATGTCTCAGCCAGACATTGTGGACAGGACTGCCACCCAATGCAGAAAAAGGTTCAATGACCTCACTTAGGTGGTCAGGGTGAGTACATTCTTCAAAAACCTTTACATGCCACAATGTCAACCTCATTATTTGCATACACTGTAGAAACCGCCACAGCCCAACACTCCACCACAAACAGTGCCCACCTAATGAAAGTCACATCCACATCTCACCACTTGCATACAATAACAGCTATTCAACTACAATAGGACACGTGACAAACACATAGCTCCACACTCACTCGCACGCTTTCTTTTCTCTTGCAGGCCAAACTGGCTCAAAACAGACGTGAGCAGGAAAGGATGGGAGGAGGTGAGGTGGAACTGAGACCCCTCACTGACCTCGAGGAGTCCAACAGATAATTGGGCCACAACTTGTGGGAATTGCAGCACGCGATGAGGCCGACCCCCAGGGACAATAATGGTATGTTCCTCACTGCTCCCTCTTCTCTCATGCCAATCCCCCTCAAGCCACAAGCACTTCCCATTTTCCATTTAAGTATACTGTCTCCATTCTTTGCTCCATTCCTGCCCCCCTTCCCTGAACTTAACCACATTCTTATGCCTTTATGCTTTCAGGTAATCAGTCACCAGCACAGAAGCCTGTTCCTCAGCTTCCTAGTGACAGCGATGCCGGAGAGGAGGAGGAAGGAGAGGAAACACCATCACTGCCTCATTCACCTGAACAAACTGCCTCTGACACTGGGGAGATGACGTCGCTGGAGGAGGCAATGTTCCAGAGGTTCGACGTGGGTGATGCTTCGAGACCCAGCAGCATACAGCAACGCCAAGAGGAAAGGAAAGCTCAGGGGCCAGCTCCCCGGAGGGCGAGTTCGCGCGCGAATTCTGCTCAGCAGGACTCGATGTGGAGGCTTTGGCCAAAACGGTCAGCGGGCATGCACAGTAAGCTTATGGGTGCAATGGCAAGGGTGCCCAAGAGAATGGATGCACTTGCTAGGAGTTTGGACGAGTCCACCTCCAGCATTGCGCGTGTCTCCCAGCACACCTTGGAGCCCATCCTTGGCACTTTGCGAAGGATGGTGGACTCACAGATAGACCATGGGAGACCCATGCCGTGTGTCATGGGTGAGGTGGCAGCAGCTATTGCAGCACAGGTCGAAGCAATGCAATGGCTTAGTGCTGTAATGGAATCAGTGCTTGGTGGCATGCAAACTCAGTCTGCTCTCGGGCAGACTATGATTCTGGGTTCCTCGCAGTCCAACGGGGAAGTCACGGTGCCGTGCTAGCACCCAAGAGAGGTTTACAACACCTCCCTTAGCGCTGCGTCCCCAATGAGGAGCAAACTGTTCCCGGGCACAAAGTTTACTGCCCCGCCACCATTACCGTCCCAAAATCATCAAAGCCGAAAATCCAGCCCATTGATTTTATGATTCTATGAAAACCAAAAGGTTGGTTGTAAGTATATTGTTGTTGTTGGTTATGGGTAGTTATGGTTGATGTTGTGGATGGAATTAAATGGGTAATTTGACATTTCACTTGTGGTATATTTTATTTGGCATGTGCAGGGTGATAGGGGCTGCACTGTGCACATAGCAATGTGTTGGTGCTGCGCAATCGCCATGTGATCTCTGCTTTAGTGGAACCGCTGTATAATGAGGTGCTCACGCACAGCCCTTGCAGAAGCAACAATGACACGCTCCCTCCTCCGTTGCTGATCCTCCTCCTCCTCTTCATCCTCCTCATCCACCTCCTGCTCCTCCGCTCCCTCTTTGTCCTCATAAGGTGGACCTGCAAACCCAGGTGGCAATGGCTGGGCCCTCTGAATGGCCAGGTTGTGCAGCATGCAACACACAGCGACAAAAAGGGAGACTCGATCAGCGATGTACTGCAGGGCTCCTCCAGAGCGGTCAAGGCAGCGGAACTGTTGTTTCAGCACCCTGATAGTCTGCTCAAAGAGGTTTCTGGTAGCGGCATGACTCTCATTATTTGCGTGCTGAGCACGAGTGTTGAGGTTGCGGAAGGGCGTCATCAACCAGGTGGCGAGTGTATAACCCTTGTCCCCGAGCAGCCAACTGTAATGGTTTGAAGAGCGCTGGGACAGTGGTCTGATGCAGGATGAATGAATCGTGGCTGCTGCCAGGATAGCGGACATTCACAGCGAGGATGAGCTGCCTGTGGTCGCACACCAAATGAATGTTCAGAAGGCGGTAGCCTTTGCGGTTACAAAACACCTCTGCATTGAGATGAGGTTCCCACAATGCCACGTGAATGCAGTCAACCTGAACCATGGGGAAGCTCGCTATCCTCGTAAATCCACATGAGCATTCCTACTGCTTCTCCCTGGTCATGCTGAATAAGATATACTCCCTTCTCCTGCTGTACAGAGCGTCTGGTACTTCCCTGATGCAGCAATGGATGGTCAACTGGGAAATGTTTGCTATATCCCCTGCTATAGCCTGGAAGGAGCCACCAGCATAGAAATTGAGAGCTACTGTGACCTTAACTGCCACTGAGAGCGAAGTCCTGCTCCTGATATGAGGCTGAAGGTCTGGCTGCAGCAGATGACACAGCTCTGTGACCACCTCCTTGCTGAAGCGTGGCCTTCTAAGGCACTGTTCCTGATACGTCCTTACTACACAGTATAAATGCACACGAGGCCCATGCTTGAGAGAAGGTCAGTCCGTGACCTGTCCTTTATTCCTTAGCACTCAAGTGATGAAGGTGGGTGGAGCTTCCCCTTTTATACCTGAAGGTCCAGGTTAGGAGTGTCTCCCACCTAGTGGTCAGTGTTCTCACGGTGTACAACTTAGGTCAGATTATACATGGGTTACAATGCTGGTTGAATACATGACAGTACCTCTGACAGATTAATGTAGGAGAAGTGCTCCCAGAAAACCCTGTGAGGGTAAGGCCTCCTGTTGCGATGTCTGCGGGCCCTCCCCCTGCCTCTGGCCACATTTGGCATGATCTGTCTCTGCAGCTGCTGCCTCAGAGTAGTTGCTGGATGGCAAGGTGCATTGCCAGCACAGTCCCCATAACTGAGACAAAACCGTAGGTATAAATGTTCAGAGTAATGCGAATGAACAAACTGTAAGAGCAGCAACAAAGCGACAATGTGCACACTGTGAAAGCAGTCAAAACGCTATCTGAAAAGGAAGCAATCAATCTGACCTCCCAATGACCTGGTTGCTCATCGCTTTAAATATCACCCTGGGAGCGGCAATCCCAGGCATGACGTTTGTTTTTTTCTGGCATCATTAGCGCCAAGCAGTAAGTGAAGTGAAGCAAATCAACATTGCGAATGGGGCGCTAGCAGGGTGTTGCACACTCATTGATGTCATGGTCTCATTGGTGTTAAAGTGCCTGGTGCTAAGTATTAGCGCCGTCGGTAAAAACATAATCAAGTTCGCGAGCGGTGCTGAAATCGCTGCATATGAACATACGCAAAATGACGGATAGGTAAAGACCATCTGGTCCATCGAGCCTGTCCCACACAATTGCGATACCTTGTGTATCACAACATATACACTCCACCCCACCCAAAACCATGTGATCTCCTGGGAGAGGCAAAAAAACAGATAAAAACCCAGCCCAATTTGCGAAAAAAAGTCAGAGAAATTCCTCTCCGACCCATCTAGGCGATCGAAACTAGTTCAGGAGATCACTCTGGCCATTAAATTCTCTGCAGTACCTACCTTCTGTCAGAGGTAGTCTCCGTCACAGCCAGAAACAAATCCAGCTTTTGCCTGAAGGAGTTCAGTGAGTCTGCATCCACCACATGAAAGGGCAGCTTGTTCCAGAGGTCTACTATTCTCTGTGAAAACAACCACTACCCGACATCTAACTTAGATCTAGCTTTATACAACTTAAATTTGTGCCCCTGGTCCTGCCTAACCTATTCAATCAAAATAAACTGTCAGCTGGAACACTATCTATTCCCTTCATTATCGTATAAACCTCAATCATATCCTCCCTAAGTCGACGCTGCTCTAAGGTAAAGAGTCCCAGCTCTTTTAGCCGGAGGACTGAAGCAGCTGTACTCATGGCAGATCCACGTCCCAGGGAGAAAGCCCGCAGATTCTGCGATCAAGCATTAGAGGTGTTGGTGTTCGCTGTGGAGAGACGGAGGGTGGTGCTCTACCCGGCAGGAAGCCCTCGTCGCAAGTCAACCACACCATGTGGAGGGAGGTATGCAGCATGTCTTGGGCATCACTGTGGTCCCAGGAAGAAATTTAACGACGTCACTCGGGTGGTTAGGGTGAGTGAATACTTCAACAAATGCCACATACCACCATCTGAATCACAGTTTTCACACACTGCCCAAAGCACCACAACCCCAGCACTCACTCAACCACCAACGATCTCTACCTACCAACACTCACATCCACATTTCACACCTTGCACATAATAACAACTATTCAACTATGGCAGGCACATCTCCTAAACATACTGCTCCACACTCACTCACACACTTTCCTTTCTCTTGCAGGTCAAGGTGGCTCACAACAAGAGTGAGCAGGAGCGCACAGGTGGGGGGGACAAGTCGACACTCAACTACTGTCTGCGCTGGAGAATCGAGTGATGCAGATTATTGGGCACCAGGTTCTGGGTGCCGTGGCCACCGGCGATGTTAACTCGCTTGGGGACAATGGTATGTTCACCACTACTTTGTCTCACAACCCATTTCTACCTCACCCCACAAGCATTTCCACTTTCCAGCTAATCATGCTGTATGCATGCATTTGTTCCTTCCTACCCCCGTCCCCTCACCGTAACCCAACTCTTGTCCTATATGCTTTCAGATGATGAGAAAGCACCTGAGCAGCCTCTCCCTGAGGGCACCGTGGAGAGCGAGATGGGAGAAGAGGAGGAAGAACAGACCACGTCACTGCATGTCTCACCTGCAGGCACCAGCTTAGATACTGGCACTACGTGTTCTTTAGAGGCTAGTATAGTAGTGGGATCTGCACAGGGTGAGGCATCGGGATCGAGTGGGCTGTAGCAAGGCTGGGGGAAAAGGGTACCTCGGGATCTACCATCCGGGAGGGTGAGTTCATGCGCGAGTTCTACTGCACAGGTCTCAGATGAGGACCACAATGAGGAGGCCTTTAGAAGAAGGGTGATGGGCATGCACACATAGACGATAGGTGCAATGTCAAGGATGCCCAAGAGCCTCTCAGCAATGAAAAGGAGCGTGGAGATGTCCACCTCCAACATTGTACAAGGCTCTGCACACACCATGGAGCCCTTCATTTCCAGTATGCAAAGGATGATAGACTCCCAGAGAGATTGTGGCAACCCAGACCTGATACCCCATGTGATGGGCTCTCTGGCAGCTTCCATTGCAGCACAGGTGGAAGCGATGCAATGTCTTAGTGCTGTAATGCAGTCTATGCTTGGCTTCGTCCAATCTCAGACTGCTCTTATGCAGTCTCAACTTGATGCCACGCAATCTCTGACTGCTGCTTTCATGGCTGGGTCTATCACCATCGACCAGGGCTTTCACGGTGTCGCAGCAGGCCACCAATCTGTGCTCCAACAGATTGCTAGGGATGCTGAGGTACTGCCCCGGGGAGTGGCAGTGGGTCAGTGGAGTAGGAACCTACTGTTCTCTCTTAGGATGACAGCATTCCTGCTCCCACCACTGCCACCCTGCCATTGACCTTGTTGCTGCCTGTCATCCAGCCAGCCCAGACCGCTGCTGCCCATGCTGAGGTGGTGCAGTCTACAGCCAGGCCTTCCAGGTCCAGAGCTAATCGAGGGTGTCCTGCAAGGCCATCTAAAGTCTCCCACATGGACACTTAGCAGCCTTCCACCAGCCCTGCTGCAGCCACTGGGCCAACACTTCATAGGAGCACTAGAGTAGGCAAAGGCACAGTAACGTCAGACACTGAGGGATTGCACAAGGGTGAATAGTTAATATTTTTGTTGTAAATATGTGTTGTGATTTTTGATAAATTTATTAATTCAGTTTGGATTCTTTTGTGGTGTCTCTCATTTCAACTTTGTGCTGTGATATGGCGTGCAACAGGGATGGAATGATGGGGATATGGTGAGCAATGGGGATCTGGGGTTTAAACCGCAGTCTGATGAGGCGGTCACGGACTGCCTTTCTGGAAGGCCAATTGAGTGGCTGTCTCCTCTCTCGTTCCAACTCCTGTTCATCCTTTTCCTACATAAGAAATAAGAGCAGGCCAATGCCATTCGAAACCTCGTGCCTGCTCCGCCATTCAATAAGTCCTCCTCATCATCCTCTTCCTCCTCATCCTGCTCCTCTTCTTCCCCCTGAGGTGGGCCCTCATGATGGTCAAGTTATGGAGCAGGCAGCAGATCACTATGAAATGGGACACCCGCTCAGCTGAGTACTGGAGGGCTCTGCCCGAGTGGTCAAGGCAGCGGAACTGTTGCTTCAGCAGGCTGATGGTCTGCTCAATGATGTTTCCAGTGGCAGCATTGCTCTCATTATATGAGTGCTGGGCAGGATTATTGGTGTTGCAGAGGGGGGTCATGAGCCAGGTGGAGAGTGGACAGCCCTTGTATCCGACCAGCCAGCCGCGAGCTTGATGTGGTGGCTGGAAGAGTGCTGGCACACAGGTCTGGTGCAGGATACCGCATCATGTGAGTACTGCATCATGGCTGCTGCCAGGATAGCGGACATTGACATTGAGGCTTAGCTGTCTGTGGTTGCACACCAACTGAACATTAAGTGAGTGGTAGCCTTTGCGGTTACAGAAGATCTCAGGATTGTTATGCGGTACCCACAAAGCCACGAGGTTGCAGTCAACGGCACCATGCACCATGGGAAATCCCGCGATCCTGACAAAGCCACATGCGTGCTCATCCTGCTTCTCTCTGGTGACGGGAAAGAAAATATAGTCCCTTCTCCTACTGTAGAGAGCCTCTGTGACCTTCCAGATGCAGCAATGGATGGCGAACTGCAAGATGTTAACTATGTCTCTTGTTACAAACCAGAAGGATCCACTGGCAAAGAAATTGAGGGCCACGGTGACCTTGACTGCCACTGAGAGAACCGTGGTTGCCCTGATCTGAGGCTGGAGGTCTGGTTGCAGGAGGTGGCAGAGTTCTGTGACCATCTCCTTGGTGAAGCGGCACCTTCTAATACACTGCTCCTCGCTTAATTGGAGGTAGGAGAATTGCTCTTGGAATACCGTTGGAGAGTAAGGCCTCCTGTTGAGAGCCCTGAATCGCCACCTCCTCCCTCTGGGCACATGTTCCAGTCTTTCTCGCTGCCTCCGTTCCCTCCACCGTAGATCCTGGAGGGTGAAGTCGACTGCCAATACAGCCCCCATTAATGTAACCAGGTGTAACAGTTTGATTTGTTTTAAGAATAAATGTAGCTACTTTTTAGATGCCACAATACTCTTGATACTAAATATCCTTGAAATTATGGAATGAAAACCTGTTGGACTATGTGACACTGACAAGAAAGCACTTAAACTCCACTAACCTATAGCTGCGACTCATAACTGATGATTCCTTTTAATAATGTCCCTGAAGCTGGCTTCCTGGTGCTCCACACCAGCTCGCCTACTGCTGTTTACTCCAGGAGCAAGGGTAGGTGGCAAGAATCAATTTTGCAGATAGGACGGTCGGTGAGTGTTACACAATCACTGACGTCACGATCCACCTGGCGTTGAAGCTCCTGGCAATAACTGTTTGTGGAAGCCCTGTGGGGAGGGGAGGGGAGGGGCAGAATTTGAGGAGTGCAGACATCTCATGGGGCTGAAAGGCTGAGATTACAGAGATAGGGAGGGGCAAGACCATGGAGTGATTTGTAAACAAGGATGAGAATTTTGAAATCAAGGCGTTGCTTAACCGGGAGCCAATGTAAGTCAGCGAGCACAGGGATGATGGGTGATCGGGACTTGTTGCGAGTTAGAACAAGGGCAGCCGAGTTTTGGATGACCTTAGGGTTTACGTAGAGTAGAATGTGGGAGGCCAGCCAGGAATGCATTGGAGTAGACATGTCTGGAGGTAACAAAGGCATGGATGAGGGATTCAGCAGCAATGAGCTGAGGCAGGGGTGGAGGTGGGCAATGTTACGGAGGTGGAAATAGGCGATTTTAGCTATGCCGCGGATATGTGGTCGAAAGCTCATTTCAGGGTCAAATATGACGCCTAGGTTGCGAACAGTCTGGCTTAGCCTCAGATAGATGCTAGGGAGAGAGATGGAGTCAGTGGTTAGGGAACACAGTTTGCGGCGGGGACCAAAGACAATGACTTCGATCTTCCCAATATTTAATTGGAGAAAATTTCTGCTCATCCAGTACTGGATGTCGGACAAGCAGTCTGACCATTTAGAGACCATGAAGGGATCAAGAGAAATGGTGGAGAGGTAGAGCTGGGTGTCGTCAGCATACATATGGAAACTGACTCTCTGTATTCAGATGATATCGCCGAGGGGCAGCATATAGATGAGAAATAGGAGGGGGCCAAGGTTAGATCCTTGGGGGACACCAGAGGTAATGATGGGGAAGTGGGAAGAGAAGCCATTGCAGGAGATTTTCTGGCTATGATTAGATAGATAAGAATGGAACCAGGCGAGTGTAGTCCCACCCAGGTGGACGATGGTGGAGAGGCATTGGAGGAGTAAGGAGTGGTCAACTGTGTCAAAGGCTGCAGACAAGTCCAGGAGGACAATGAGGAATAGTTTACCTTTGTCACATTCACAAGGCATGTAATTTGTGAATTTGATGAGAGCCGTTTCGGTAGTGTGGTAGGGACGGAAACAAGATTGAAGGGATTCAAACATGGAGCTCCAGGAAAGATGGGCATGGATTTGAGAGGCGTCAACCCAGTCAAGGACTTTGGAGAGGAAAGGGAGGTTGGAGATGGGGCAGTAGCTAGCAAGCACAGTGGGGTCAAAGGTTGGTTTTTTGAGTAGAGGTGTGGTAACTGCAGAATTGAAGGAAGGAGTACCATACTTGAGGAGAGAGAACCGTTAACAATGTCAGCTAACATGGGAGCCAGAAAAGGAAGTTGGGTGGTCAGCAGTTTAGTGGGAATAGGGTCAAGGGAGCAGGAAGTGGGTCTGATGAAGCTTCAGACTGTTCAGTGTTCGGTAATGAGCTGAGCTTTCAGGTTGCGAGGAAAGTGGCAAACAATTTTATTTTTAATAAATGCCTTTTTCTAGAAAAACACGATGCCTGCCCCAGGCCAAGCTGAACTGCTCTGGGGCTGTGGTCACCAACAGGGGTGGTATGACTCCCCGTGAAAATGGGTGGCCCAATAATCCAGCACCTTGGAACCATTCATAGAATCAGAGAATGGTTGCAGCACAGACTTCCTTACTCTTGTACTCCAATCCCCTTGCAATAAAGGCCAACATGCCATTTGCCTTCCTAATTGCTTACTGGACCTGCATGCAATCCTTATATGTTTCCTCTACAAAGGCACCTAAATCTCTCAGAACACTAACATTTAATAGTTTCTCACCATTCAAAAAATATTCTGTTTTTCTATTCTTCCAACCAAAGTGAATAACCTCACATTTCCCCACATTATACTCCATCTGCCACCTTATTGGCCACCCACTGAACCTGTCTATATCCCTTTGCAGGCTCTTTGGGGCCCAAGCACTGATTCGTGCAGCACCCCACTAGTTACAGCCTGCTAACCGGAAAATGACCCGTTTATCCCTACTCTCTATTTTCTGTCCATTAACCAATACTTTATCCATGCTAATATATTACCCCCAACCCCATGAGCTCTTATCTTGCATAGCAACCTTTCATGTGGTACTTTATCGAATGCCTTTTGGAAATCCAAATATGCTACATTCACTGGTTCCCCTTTATCTACCTTGCCAGTTACATCCTCAAGAAACGCTAATAAATTTGTTAAACGTGATTTCCCTTTCATAAAACCATGTTGGCTCTGTCTAATCATATTATGATTTTCTAAGTGTCCTGTTACCACTTCCTTAATAATGGATTCCAGCATTTTCCCGATGACTGATGTCAGGCTAACTGGCCTGTAGTTCCCTGTTTTCCCTTTCTCTCCTTTCTTGAATAGCAGTGTTACATTTATTACCTTCCAATCCACTAGGACTGTTCTAGAATCTAGGAAATTTTGAAAGATCACAATCAATGCATCCACTATCTCTTCAGCCACCTCTTTTAGAACCTGAGGATGTAGGCCATTAGGTCCAGGGGATTTTTTGGCTTTTATTCTCAATTGTTTCTCAAGTACTTTTGCTCTCCTGATATTAATGACTTTAAATTCATCACTCTTTTTAGACCTTTGGTTCCCACTATTTTTGGTATACTTTTTGTGTCTTCTGCAGTGAAGATAGATACAAAATATTTGTTTAAAATCTCGACCATGTCCTATTCTCCATTATAATTTAACCTGTCTCAGACTCTAAGGAACTTTTGATACTCTTTTCATCTTTATATACTTGTAGAAGCTCTTACAATCTGTTTTTATACTTCTTACTAGTTTACTCTCATTCTTTGCAGGTTTCTAAAGCTCTCCCAATTCTTAGGCTTATTACTATTCTTTGCAAAATTATCAGCCTTTTCTTTTAATCTAATACTATCTTTAACTTCTTTAGTTAGCCACGGATGGATCACTTTTCCCATGGAGATTTTATTTCTCAGTGGAATGTATATGGAATGAACTGGTGGAGAAAGCCAGAGAGTAGAAAAAGAGGGCTACAATGGCCAGAATTTTCCCAGTCCTATGTGTGCAGTTTTGAGGGCGGGACAACAGTAAAATTCGTTGAAATTGCCAGGGTCATCCCGCTGACTTCTGCATTTAACTCGGGTGCTTTCCCCAGCGCGCCATGGTCCCGCTTCGCAGAGGCGGGCGACCTCATTGAAGTACATAAATGCTTGTTGAGAGCCTTTTTAACAGCAGGTTTTGCTTTTAACTTTTTAAGGACAGGATTGACACTCCTCGGGAACCTGGCCTATGAAGGGGAAGTGGAAGCTCAGTGGCCATTGTGGGAGTCAATTAATTGCCAGCTGAGAAAAACACATAAATGCTCTTGCTGACCGATTTTGTGCAGAGATTTAGCTGTCATAACTTTGCAGGTAATTTCTGAAACCTCAGAGGCCACTCTCACCACATTGCTACTCACTATCACAACATTGAGGGATTGGGTCTCTGATCTCCACTTCACCTGCCATCTATTGCATCAGCTTGAAGAAGATCTCCTCAATCGAGACTCTGCCTTTGACTCGAGTGTTCTCAACTCCACCCCGGAGCATGCGACCTGCCACCACCTCAGTGAAACCCCAACGCTACACGAGGTAAGCAAAGCCATAAAACAGCTCAAGAATAACAAAGCTACGGGTGCGGATGAAATTCCTGCTGAGAGACTAAAGTTTGGCGGAGAGGCGCTGTTGGCGCGGATACATGACCTCATCTCTCTCATTTGGATGGAGGAGAGCATGCCGGGAGATCTCAGAGATGCAGTGATCATGACCATCTTTAAAAAGGAGGACAAGTCCGACTGTGGTAACTACAGAGGAATCTCCCTGCTATCAGCCACTGGGAAGGTTGTCGCTAGAGTTCTCCTCAACCGTCTTCTCCCTGTGGCTAAGGAGCTTCTCCCGGAATCACAGTGCGGATTTCGTCCCCCACGGAGCACAACGGACATGATCTTTGCAGCATGATAACTGCAGGAAAAATGCAGGGAGCAGTGCCAGCCCTTATACATGGCCTCTTTCGATCTTACAAAGGCCTTTGACACTGTCAACCGTGAGGGTTTATGGAGCATCCTCCTCCGTTTTGGATGCCCCCAAAAGTTTGTCAACATCCTTCGCCTGTTCCATGACGACATGCAGGCCGTGATCCTTACCAGCAGTTCCATTACAGACCCAATCCACGTTCGGACCGGGATCAAACAGGGCTGCGTCATCGCTCCAACCCTCTTCTCAATCTTCCTCGCTGCCATGCTCCACCTCACAGTCAACAAGCTCCCCGCTGGAGTGGAACTAAACTACAGAACCAGTGGGAAGCTGTTTAACCTACGCCGCCTCCAGGCCAGGTCCAAGATCACCCCAACCTCTGTTGTTGAGCTGCAGTATGCAGACGACGCCTGCGTCTGCGCACATTCTGAGGCTGAACGCCAGGATATAGTTGATGTATCCTGGAGTTCAGTGAGCTGTGTATAGGTGGTGAGCTGGTCACACCACAGGTAAAGATTACACAGGCAGATAGGGAATGGGTGACCATCAGGAAGAGCAAGGGAAGGAAGGTAGTGCAGGGGTCCCCTGTGGTCACCTCTCTCCAAAACAGATACACCGTTTTGGACACTGTTGAGAGAGGTGGCTCATCAGGGGAAGGCAGCAGCAGCCAAGTTCATGGCACGAGGGGTGACTGCTGCACAGAAGGGCAGGACAAAGAGTGGGAGAGCTATAGTGATAGGGGATTCTATTGTAAGGGGAATAGATAAGCATTTCTGCATCTGCAAACGATACTCCAGGATGGTATGTTGCCTCCCTGGTGCAAGGGTCAAGGATGTCTCGGGGTGGCTGCAGGGCATTCTGGAGCGGGAGGGTGAACAGTCAGCTGTCGTGGTGCATATAGGTACCAACGATATAGGTAAAAAATGGGATCAGGTGCTACAAGTTGAATTTAGGGAGCTAGGAGTTAAATTAAAAAGTAGGAGCTCAAAGGTCGTAATCTCAGGATTGCTACCGTGCCATGTGCCAGTCAGAATAGGAATAGCAGGATAGTTCAGATGAATACGTAGCTTGAGGAATGGTGTAAGGGGGAGGGATTCAAATTCCTGGGACATTGGAACCGGTTCTAGGGAAGGTGGGACCAGTACAAACCGAACGTTCTGCACCTGGGCAGAACCGGAACCGATGTCCTAGGCAAAGTGTTTGCGAGTGCTGTTGGGGAGGGTTTAAACTAATATGGTAGGGGGATGGGAATCTATGCAGGGAGGCAGAGGGAAGTAAAAAGGGGGCAGAAGCTAAAGGTAGGAAGGAGAAAAGTAAGAGTGGAAAGCAGAGAAATCAAGGGCAAAAATCAAAAAGGGCCACATTACAACATAATTCTAAAAGCACAAAGAGTGCTAAAAAAACAAGCTTGAAGGCTCTGAGTCTCAATGCGAGGAGCATTCATAATGAGGGTGGATGAATTAACTGAGCAGATAGTTATTAACGGATATGATGTAATTGGGATTACGGAGACATGGCCCCAGGGTGACCAAGGCTGGGAACTCAACATCCAGGTGTATTCAATATTCAGGAAAGATAGACAGAAAGGAAAAGGAGGTGGGGTAGCGTTATTGGTTAAAGAGGAGATTAACGCAATAGTAAGGAAAGATGTTAGCTTGGATGATATGGAATCTATATAGGTGGAGCTGCGAAACACCAAAGGGCAGAAAATGCTAGTGGGAGTTGTGTACAGACCACCAAACAGTAGTAGTGAGGTTGGGGGTGGCATCAAACAGGAAATTAGGGATGTGTGCAATAAAGGTACAGCAGTTATCATGGGTGACTTTAATCTACATATAGATTGGGCTAACCAAACTGGTAGCAATACTGTGGAGGAGGATTTCCTGAAGTGTATAACAGATGGTTTTCTCGATCAATGTGTCAAAGAACCAACTAGAGAGCAGGCCATCCTAGACTGGGTCTTGTGTAACGAGAGAGGATTAATTAGCAATCTTATCGTGCAAGGTCCTTTGGGGAATATGGTAGAATTCTTCATTAAGATGGAGAGTGATACAGTTAATTCAGAGACTAGGGTCCTGAACTTAAAGAAAGGTAACTTCGATGGTATGAGACGTGAATTGGCTAGGATAGACTGGCGAATGATACTTAAATGGTTGATAGGCAATGGCAGACATTTAAAGATCACATGAATGAACTACCACAATTGTACATCCCTGTCTGGCGTAAAAATAAAACGGGGAAGGTGGCTCAACCGTGGCTAACAAGGGAAATTAGGGATAGTGTTAAATCCAAGGAAGAGGCATATAAATTGGCCAGAAAAATCAGCAAACCTGAGGGTTGGGTGAAATTTAGAATTCAGCAGTGGAGGACTAAGGATTTAATTAGGAGGGGCAAAATAGAGAATGAAAGTAAGCTTGCAGGGAACATAAAAACTGACTGCAAAAGCTTCTATAGATATGTGAAGAGAAAAAAATTAGTAATGTCGGTCCCTTGCAGTCAGAACCAGGGGGAACAAGGAAATGGCAGACCAATTGAACAAATACTTTGGTTCTGTCTTCACTAAGGAAGACACAAATAACCTCCCGAAAATACTAGGGGACCGAGGGTCTAGCGAGAAGGAGGAACTGAGGGAACTGGGGAAATTCTTATTAGTCAGGAAATGGTGTCATGGAAATTGATGGGATTCAAGGCCGATAAATCCCCAGGGCCTGATAGTCTGCATCCCAGAATACTTAAGGAAGTGGCCGTAGAAATAGTAGATGCATTGGTGGTCATTTTCCAACATTCCATATGTTGTGTATGCATGCCTGTTTACTGTGTGATGTCTGTAACACTGTTATCCAACACTGAATGTACCCTTACACTGTACACATCTTACCTGTGCACCAGAGGGTGCTGCTGCTGGAGACCTAAGGGTTACTGCAGTTACCAGCACACTGCAGGTAACCCAGTATAAAAAGGAACTCACAGCTCGAGGAGCTGCAAATAAAGGACGACAGGTCTACACAGTTGAAGTATCACACCCTGCCTCGTGGAGTCATTACTAAAGATGCCTACATACACTACAACTGGCGACGGGAATACGAGTTCATGAACCATATGCTCAGCATGTCGAATCTTAGCATCTTTCAGCAATTTACTGATGGTGAAGATTCGGACGCTTTTGTAGAAAGATTGGAACACTTAAGGAGACTGGCTGCACCGTGCGACTTTGGCGACCACCTAAATGAAGCACTAAGGGACTCTAAACCGACGAGAGCAGTGCACCGCATGGATACTTCTCAGGGCAGAAACACTGCCCCGAGTCCCACAACCTTGAGTCCGCCACATGGGGCAAACCAGATGGCCCTGTGCTGGCGCTGTGGAGGAAACCACAGGGCCCACCAGTGCCGCTACAAAGGCTATCCATGCAAAGAAAAAAGACACCTTCAAAGGATGTGCAAAAAAAGCTGTACTCACCACGTCTCTGATGAGTTGACTGATCACCGGGGCCCCGACACAGATGAAGGTGAAGTTGCTCAACCCCTGGGAGAAGAATATGGAACTCATACCTGCTCCACCGAAAGTTCTCCGTGGGCGATGAAAGTAGACGTCGACGGGGTCCCAGTTTCTATGGAGAGCGACACAGGGGCGAGCCAGTCTGCGATGAGCCAAGCGACCTTTGAAGAACTTTGGATGAATCCCGCCAATCAACCACAACGGCATCCTGTCCAAGCGAAGCTGCTCACAGGCCTCCGGGCTCCGGCAATCGACCTCGAACATGGATCCATCGCAGCATCCGGAGGGTCTACTGTCCAGCTCGACTGCAAGGTGATGACTCCACAGCAGCACAGCAAAATTTCCAAGACCGAGGATCAAAACTCCACTTTCCGGGCCGAGGCAGCACTCCAGCAGGTGAACATCGTTGAAAGAAATGGATTCCCGACGTCCAGGGTCACACCTGTGCAAGAAAAGACCACCACAGCCTACCTGCAGGAGAGACAGAAAATGGCTGCAGCACCAGCACCACGAGGAGAAAAACTTGTAATCAAAATGGCCGTGGCCATCCCACGAGTGAACATGGAGGAGCGACACGTGACACCGAACGGCCAATCGAATTTGAAGGCTCCCTTAAAGGAGACCGGTAACCAAAGAAATTTAAAGGGGAAGTTTCAACTATTTGAGTACACGGACTTTAAAGCTAAAGATGCAATTAAAGGGTGCAAGTATGAAAATGCATGCAATGTAATCATGAATTGTGATGCTGGCTTAACTAATGTGACTGATGAGATGAATACAGGTGTCAGTAAGGTTAAGAACAAGTTTATTATGCTTAACAATAATGATAGAGAATGTGAAATACCTCATGTAACCATATCTGTTGAAATAGGACACCCAAAAGTGATGCAAATGATAGAATGTACAATGCAAGCGCGACTATGTGTGATCGGAGCAAAGGTGTCATGTATACTGGTAGGACACTGCCAAAGGACATTGGGTCCTACATGGACCATGCTGATGCCAATGGAATCCCCCTGTTGGAGACCCCCAGGTCCAGCAGGCTACCTGACCATGTAGCCTGGACCTTTGGAACAAATGTGATGTCCCTTGCAGGACACACACACACAGCTAGTGGGAGCAGACCCACTACAGGGACCGTGGTCAATAGGCAGTACAGCCACCATCAATGGCAACCCGCACCAGACCAGCTCTACAACCCCTGACCATCAGGGCCAACACCAGGAGCATGAGGCCAATACCCTCCAGCTTTCCTGGCAAACCCTGGGATGATCTGACCCTCGTCCCAATTGGTGGACAAGGAGCCCACCCAGTCTTGTGGCCCTGCCCACCACCCCACAACTACCCACATCACAGTGTATACACGCCACCCACTGCTGCTGTGGCTACCCACCCTGAGGGATCCCACAACCTCCCATAGCCCACCACTGATCACCTCCCCTGGTCATGACAACGAGGATATGAAAAACGCTTAGGGGGGAGTGTTGTGTATGCATGCCTGTTTACTGTGTGATGTCTGTAACACTGTTATGCAACACTGAATGTATCCTTACACTGTACACACCTTACCTGTACACCAGAGGGTGCTGCTGCTGGAGATCTAAAGGTTACCTGCACACTGCAGGTAACCCAGTATAAAAAGGAACTCACAGCTTGTTGCCCTCACTCGAGGAGCTGCAAATAAAGGACTACAGGTCTACACAGTTTAAGTATCATACCCTGCCTCGTGGAGTCATTACTAAAGGTGCCTACATACACAACATCATAGACTCTGGATCAGCTCCTATGGATTGGAGGGTAGCTAATGTAACCCCACTTTTCAAAAAAGGAGGGAGAGAGAAAACAGGGAATTATAGACGGATTAGCCTGACATCGGTAGTGGGGAAAATGCTGGAATCAATTATTAAAGATGTAATAGCAGCACATTTGGAAAGCAGTGACAGGATCGGTCCAAGTCAGCATGGATTTATGAAAGGGAATCATGCTTGACAAATCTTCTAGAATTTTTTGAGGATGTAACTAGTAGAGTGGATAAGGGAGAACCAGTGAATGTGGTGTATTTGGACTTTCAAAAGGCTTTTGACAAGGTCCCACACAAGAGATTAGTGTGCAAAATTAAGGCACATGGTATTGGGGGTAATGTATTGACGTGGTTGGCAAACAGGAAGCGAAGAGTGGGAATAAACGGGTCCTTTTCCGAATGGTAGGCAGTGATTAGTGGGGTACCGCAAGGTTCAGTGCTGGGACCCCAGCTATTTACAATATATATTAATGATTTAGACAAAGAGTTTGCAGATAATACTAAGCTGGGTGGCAGTGTGAGCTGTGAGGAGGATGCTAAGAGGCTGCAGGGTGACTTGGACAAGTTAGGTGAGTGTGCAAATGCATGGCAGATGCAATATAATGTAGATAAGTGTGAGTTTATCCACTTTGGTGGCAAAAACAGGAAACAGATTATTACCTGAATGGTGACAGATTAGTAAAAGGGGAGGTGCAAGAGACTTGGGTGTCATGGTACATCAGTCATTGAAAGTAGGCATGCAGGTACAGCAGGCAGTTAAGAAAGCAAATCGCACGTTGGCCTTCATAGCGGGAGGATTTGAGTATAGGAGCAGGGAGGTCTTGCTGCAGTTGTACAGGCCTTGGTGAGACCACACCTTGAGTACTGTGTTCAGTTTTGGTCTCCTAATCTGAGGATTCTTGCTATTGAGGGAGTGCAGCGAAGGCTCACCACACTGATTCCCGGGATGGCAGGACTGACATATGAAGAAAGACTGGATCGACTAGATTTATATTCACTGGAATTTAGAAGAATGAGAGGGGATCTCATAGATGCATATAAAATTCTGACGGGATTGGACAGGTTAGATGCAGGAAGATTGTTCCCGATGTTGGGGAAGTCCAGAACCAGGGGTCACATTCTAAGGATAAGGGGTAAGCCATATAGGACCGAGATGAGGAGAAACCTTTTCACCCAGAGAATTGTGAACCTATGGAATTCTCTACCACAGAACGTTGTTGAGTTCAGTTCATTGGATATATTCAAAAGGAAGTTAGATGTGGCCCATACGGTTAAAGGGATCAGGGGGTATGGAGAGAAGGCAGGAGTGGGGTACTGAAGTTGCATGATCAGCCATGATCATATTGAATAGTGGTGCAGGCTCGAAAGGCCGAATAGCCTGCTCCTGCACCTATTTTCTATGTTTCTATGTTTATTCACTGAGACATATGAAAGCATGGGCCTTACACTTAACATCTGTAAGACAAAGCTCCTCCATCAGCCTGTCGTCGCTGCACAGCACTGCCTCCCAGTCATCAAGATTCACGGCACGGCCCTCGACAACGTGGACCACTTCCCATACCTCGGGAGCCTTTTATCAACAAGGATAGACATTGATGGGGAGATTCAACATCGCCTCCAGTGCGCTAGTGCAGCCTTTGGCCACCTGAGAAAAAGAGTGTTCGAAGACCAGGCCCTCAAATCTACCACCAAGCTTATGGTCTACAGGTCTGTAGTGATACCCGCCCTCCTGTATGGATCAGAGGTATGGACGAGGTACAGAATACACCTCAAGTTGCTGGAGATATATCACCAACGATGGCTCCGCAAGATCCTGCAAATCCCCTGGGAGGACAAGCGCACCAACATCAGTGTCCTTGCCCAGGCTAACATCCCCAGCATTGAAGCACTGACCACACTTGATCAGCTTCGCTAGTTCACATGCCAGACACGAGGTTCCCTAAGCAATTACTCCATGTGGAGCTCCTTCACGGCAAACGAGCCAAAGGTGGGCAGAGGAAAGTTTACAAGGACACCCTCAAAGCCTCCCTCGTAAAGTGCGACATCACCACTGACACCTGGGAATCCCTGGCCAAAGACCGCCCTAGGTGGAGAAAGTGCATCCCGGAGGGCGTTCAGGTCTTCGAATCTCAATGCCATGAGCGTGAAGAGGTCATGTGCGGGCAGCGGAAGGAGTGTGCAGCAAATCAGTCCCACCCCACCCTTCCCCCGGCGAATGTCTGTCCCACCTGTGACAGGGTCTGTGGCTCCTGCATTGAACTGTTCAGCCACTTTAGGAGTGGAAGCAAGTCTTCCTCGATTCCGAGGAACTGCCTATGATGATGATGATGATGATTACATCAGCTTATGCTGTCTCATCTTGGACCTCAGAATTGGACCATGATGAGCTGCAGCAACAACACCAATAGCCACAACACCAGCAGCAGCCCCAATAGCAGCAGCAACCACAACAGCAGCCTTCGCCTCAATGACTTGATGTTCCACAGGACTGCAATGCACTGGAGACGATACCTCAACACAGGATATTACAGGCAAAGGATGAGCTTCCTGGACATGACTGAGCAGCAGTGCTTCAGGAGACTCAGGCTATAGGGCCAGGTCGTTGCAGACCCACGTCCGGACCAGGGTCAAGCAGGGCTGCGTCATCGCGCCAACCCTCTTCTCGATCTTCCTCGCTGCAATGTTCCAGCTCACACTCAACAAGCTCCCCGCTGGAGTGGAACTAAACTATAGAACCAGTGGGAACCTGTTAAACCTTCATCGCCTCCAGGCCAGATCCAAAACTGTCCCATCCTCTATCGTCGAACTACGTGGATGACGCTTGTGTCGGCGCACATTCAGAGACTGAACTCCAATTCATCGTCAACATCTTCACTGAGGCGTACAAAAGCATGGGCCTTACACTAAACATCTGTAAGACTGAGGTCCTCCACCAACCTGACCCTGCCACACAGCACTGCCCCCCTAGTCATGAAGATTCACGGCGCAGCCCTGGACAACGTTGAACACTTTCCATACCTCGGGAACCTATTATCAGCAAGGGCAGACATAGAAACATAGAAACATAGAAAATAGGTGCAGGAGCATGCCATTCGGCCCTTCGAGCCTGCACCGCCATTCAATATGATCATGGCTGATCATTCAGTATGCCACCTCAGCCTTCTCTCCATACCCCCTGATCCCTTTAGCCATAAGGGCCACATCTAACTCCCTTTTGAATATGTCCAACAAACTGGACTCAACAACTTTCTGTGGCAGAGAATTCCACAGGTTCACAACTCTCTGAGTGAAAAAGTTTCTCCTCATCTTGGTCCTATATGGCTTACCCCTTATCCTTAGGCTGTGTCCCCTGGTTCTGGACTTCCCCAACATCGGGGACATTCTTCCTGCATCTAACCTGTCCAGTCCCGTCAGAATTTTATACGTTTCTAAAGGATCACCTCTCATTCTTCTAAATTCCAATGAATATATGTCGAGCCGATCCAGTTTTTCCTCATCTGTCGGTCCTGCCATCCCGGGAATCAGTCTGGTGAACCTTTGCTGCACTCCCTCAATAGCAAGCACATCCTTCCTCAGATTAAGAGATCAAAACTTCACACAATACTCAAGGTATGGTCTCAACAAGGCCCTGTACAACTGCAGTAAGACCTCCCTGCTCCTTTACTCAAATCCCCTCGCTATGAAGGCCAGCATGCCATTTGCTTTCTTTACTGCCTGCTGTACCTGCATGCCTACCTTCAATGACTGATGTACCATGACACCCAGATCTCGTTGCACCTCCCCTTTTACTAATCTGTCACCATTCAGATAATAATCTGCCTTCCTTTTTTTGCCACCAACGTGGATAACCTCACATTTATCCACATTATACTGCATCTGCCATGCATTTGCCCATTCACCTAACCTGGCCAAGTCCCCCTGCATCGATGACGAGGTTCAACACTGCCTCCGGTATGCCAGCGCAGCCTTTGGCCACCTGAGGAAGAGAGTGTTTGAAGATCAGGCACTCAAATCAAGCTTATGGTCTACAGGGCTGTAGTGATACCCGCCCTCCTGTATGGCTCAGAGATGTAGACCATATACAATAGACACCTCAAATCGCTGGAGAAATACCACTAACGATGCCTCCGCAAGATCCTGCAAATCCCCTGGGAGGACAGATGCACCAACGTTAGTGTTCTCAATCAGGCCAACATCCCCAGCATCGAAGCATTGACCACACTTGACCAGCTCTGTTGTGCGGGCCACATTGTTCGCATGCCTGACACAAGACTCCCAAAGCAAGCGCTCTACTTGGAACTCCTACACAGCAAGTGAGCCCCAGGTGGGCAGAGGAAATGTTTCAAGGACACTGTCAAAGCCTCCTTGATAAAATGCAACATTCCCACTGACACCTGGGAATCCCTGGCCAGAGACCACCCTAAGTGGAGGAAGAGCATCTGTAGGGCGCTGAGCACCTCGAGTCTCGTCGCCGAGAACATGCAGAAAACAAGCACAGGCAGCGGAAGAAGCGTACGGCAAACCAGACTCCCCACTCACCCTTTCCTTCAACGATTGTCTGTCCCACCTGTGACAGAGACTGTAATTCCCATATTGGACTGTTCAGTCATCTAAGAACTCACATTTAGATTGGAAGCGAGTCTTCCTCGATTTCTAGGGACTGCCTATGATGATGTAGTTTGCTGGAACAAGAACTCCTGCCCAGAGGACCTAGTGGACATGTCTTACCTGTGGCTGTCAAAGTCACCACTGCCCTCAACTTCTGCGCTTCAGGCTCCTTCCAGGGATCTGCAGCAGACATTTGCAGAATCCCACAGATGCATCACCCAGGTGACCGATGCCATGTTTGACAAGTCAGTGAATTATGCCAATTTGCCACTAATGAAGCCAGTGTTACTGAGCGTGCACTCAGATTTACAGATCTGGTTGGCGTCTCACAGGTGTAGGACATCATTGACTGCACACACGTGGCCATCAAGACACCCCCACATCACCGAGGAATATTTGTGAACTCAATGTGCAGCTCATCTGCAACCATAAAAAGATCATCCTGCATGTGTGTGCCAGATTCCTTGGCAGCTGTCCTGACTCTTTTATGCGGTGCCAGTCCACCCTCCGTCAGCACTTCGCACCTCCAAACAAACTTACCGGCTGGCTCTTGGAGACAAGGACTATCCACTGAAGACATGGCTCATGACACCCTTGAGGAGGCCAAGTATTGTGGCCGAGTAGCTTTATAATGACTGCCACATGTCCACCAGATGTGTCATAAAGCAAGCAATAGGCATGTTAAAGATGTGCTTCAGGTGCCATGGCAGATCTGGAGGAGCTCTTCAGTATGCACCAGTCAGGCTCGCCAGAATCATCGTCGTTTGCTGCGCACTGTACAACAGAGTGCAGCAGTGAAGATTGGATCTGCAGGAGGAGCAAGGCACAGAGCACATAGCCTCTTCAAAGGAGCAGGAGGAGGAACAGGTGAAAGATGATGAGGAGGAGGAGGAACCTGAGTTGGAAATGTCACCAGCAGCGGTGCACATTGGTGCCCGGGTGGTCCAGGATGGCATCATAATGGCCAGATTTACAGCTCCAATGCATCCAAATGGCTGGCACATGCTGTGCTAAGTCAACCCCATCCTCCCCCGCAACAAATCCATGATGCATCCCTCCAATGACCAAGCCATTCCTCTCACCCAAACCCCCATAGCTCGAGGTTAAGTAATGTCTCACCATTCATTTCAAGTGACAAGGCCACTTCCCAGGTAGCAGGCAAAAATGGACAAGAGGTGCAAAGAAATAAATTTATCTGTGTCATAAATATAACTGAAACTTATCACTAACATTTGTTCATACACCCGTGTGCATCTAGGATTGTGTCTTTTTTCTTTTTCAAGTACTTCTACGAAGTACAACCCCTGTGGCTTCAGCAGAGGTAGAGGCAGGCTGCTCACTTCCCTGCTGTGATTACTTTGACACTTTTGGCGCACCTCCTCTGGGTTTTGGAGCCTGTGTGGGCCCCGCCAAAGTCTGCTCCTCCTGCAACTGTGCAGGGGCAGAAGTGGCCATCGCGATCTGAGGAAGCATGTGGGGCTTTGCCTGAGGGGGTGCCAAGGGTGGAGAAGTGTGAGTACTTTGAGAAGAGCCCCACTTCCATGTCCACTCTCAACATCAGCCCTCTCATGGACCACCTGCACTACCCTGCTAGCAAGGAGCTGGAGAGCAACTTGCTGCACAGCAATGGGGTGATGAAGGGCCAAGTCTACGTTTATATCCTCCTCGAGTTGAGGTCAATGAGCATCTGCCATCTGTTGTTCACAGCAAGCATGTTCTCATGTGACTGGAGCATTTGCTGCTCCATTGTTGCTATCGCCTGCGACATGGTGGTGCTCATGTTGGAGATGGACACCATTTGCACACATTGCGGCTGCAAAAGCTGGCAGAGCCTCATGCAATTTTTGCTGCCCCTCCAAGATCACCCTCTTCTTGATCGCCCGTGAAATTCAGCATCTGCATGCAGCTCAGCAGAGCTTGGAGCATCCTGCGCCCCCTGGAGAGGAGTCTCCACTGCTGTCCCTGTCAACACCATCTGCTCTTGCTCACTTATGATGTGAAAGACACCAGGTGACAACACTATTCTATCTCGCACATGATCCACTGAGGTATGTGTATCTGTGCTGGTTCTGGCTGCGTTGGGTCTGTTGATGGTGCACCCTCAGAGGCTGGAGCTTCCTCTTAGGAGTCATCTTCTTCTTGCGGCTGGACACGTGATGGACCTGTGGGAAAGTAAAGAGATGAATTAGCGGTGTTATAATAATAATGGGTAACATTACCATTATGTACATGATGACATTTCACTGAATACTGACATCAGTCACCATATGAGTGACTGTTATCTGTATGAGATGTAATTTCAGCAGGTTGCTGGGAGGGCCTCCTCTCTTGATCTCCCACCGCCAGCAGCTATGCAACTCCAGAGATCTCTAGGGCCTCCTCCTCTGCTAGAATAAATTGACTGAAGACTCGAAGTCCACCTCCGGTTCTCTGCCTCTCCCTCTTGCCGTGGGCTCTCTTCTCCTGCAAGGAGAGAAACAAGAGAACTTTGAGTGAGACGACGGAATGAGTGTAAGGAATGGATGGGCTACATCTATAGAGGGTGATTATAAGGGAGTGGCTTGACATTGTCAAATGACCTCCTTCTGTGGTATTACTTGCTATGATTGCTTTAGGATGAGAGTGAATGTCAGTGCTGGTTAGTCAGATGGGGATGTAAGTAAGGTTCATAGACAGAGAGGGATGGGTGGACCTGTAAGGTAGGTTGGTGAGAGGAATGATGTGCAGGAGTAGGCTTGGGAAGGCAGAATGATGGAGTTGTGGTGATAGGCTCATCAGGATATAGGTGAGTGTGGCATTACACTCACCCTTCCTGACCTCATGAGATCATTGAATCTTTTCTGGCACTGGATCCACGTCCCCTTGACAACATTGTTGCTGCTGACCTCCTTTGCTATTTACAGCCATGCCCTCTTTGTGTCTTTGTGTGGTCGCATTCGTCGATTACCAGGGAAGAGGACCTCCCTTCGTGCTCTACTGCCTGCACAAGAACTTCCAGGGAGACATCAGTGAATCTTGGCGCAGCCCTCTGCCTTGTCTCCATGACCCAGTTTTATCAGTTTTATTGCATTATTGAGACCTCTGAAAATCACCTTATGCACTCCTACATCAACCTTCAAATGAGATGTGTGCAAGGCTGCTGTAAATATTCGCACTGAAAACGAGCCATCGGTGACGACATCAGACCCCTTCATATAACACGCAATTGTTTCTGTTATGTCTTGAATAAAGAATCTGACCAGATACTGTAAGCTTAAAGTAATGTGTGACCGTACTCCTTTATTACAGGTCTCCAGATTGCCTCTCCAGCCTGTGAGGCCTCCTTATGTACAGGTGCTCCAAAGGGATTGTGGGATCACTTGGGACTCCAGGGGATGAGCCCTCTGGTGGTAAACAAGATATTTACAGGTTTACATATATAACAACACTCCGCCTCCCCCCCCGCACCCGCCCCACCCCCCCCACAAGTCAATAGTGTAACTATTTACAATGTGAGTCGATCTGGGGCCTTCCTTTCCCTGGTTGATCGTCTCAGTGCAGATGCTGGTTTTAGTGAGTCGTTTGTTGGGTGTTCGCTGGGCTGCTACGCAGCTGGCCTTGTAGGGTTGCTGGGTGTGGTGAGTCCTGCTGGGCTGCTGCAGGAGATGGGTTCTGCTTCGTGGTCAACCGCTGGGTCGGTTACCACTTGTGTGTGTGTTGGGGGTTCGAAAAAGGTACAGTCTATTGTGGGTTGTTCTGGATAGTCCATGAATCTGAGTTTGGTTTGCTCCAAGTGTTTTCTGCAGGTGAGTCCATTTGAAAGTTTGACCTGAAACACCCTACTCCCCTCTTTGGTCATGACAGTGCCGGGAAGCCACTTGAGACCTTGTGCATAGTTCAATACAAATACTGATCATTAATCTCGATTTTGCGTGACACATTTGTGCGATCATGATATGTATTCTGTTGAAGCCGCCTGCTCTCTACCTGTTTGTGTAGATCAGGGTGGACTAACGGGAGCCTTGTCTTAAGTGCCCTTTTCATGAGCAGTTCAGCGGGGGGAATCCCAGTGAGTGAGTGGGGTCTTGTGTGGTAACTAAGCAGGACTTGGGATAGGCGAGTCTGCAGTTAGCCTTCAGTTACCCTCTTCAAGCTCTGCTTGATTGTTTGCACTGCTCGCTCTGCCTGACCATTGGACGCTGGTTTAAACAGGGCAGATGTGACATGTTTGATCCCATTGCGGGTCATGAACTCTTTGAACTCGGCACTGGTGAAGCACGGCCCCTTATCACTCACAAGGACATCAGGCAGGCTGTGCGTGGCAAACATGACCCACAGGCTTTCAATGATGGCAGCGGACGTGCTTGCTGACATTATCTCACATTCAATCCATTTGGAGTATGCATCTACAACCACAAGGAACATTTTTCCCACGAATGGGCCTGCATAGTTGACATGGACCCTGGACCACGGTTTGGAGGGCCAGGACCATAAACTTAGTGGCGCCTCCCTGGGTGCATTGTTTAACTGTGAACATGTGTTACATTTGTGCATGCAGGACTCTAAGTCTGCATCGATGCCGGGCCACCACACGTGGGATCTGGCTATCACTTGCATCATTGCAGTGCCTGGGTGGGTATTGTGGAGGTCACTAATGAAAGTATCCCTGCCCTTTTTTGGCACCACTACCCGATCACCCCATAGGAGGTAGTCTGCCTGTATGGACATTTCATCTCCTGCATCTCCAATGGGACACTAGACCAACTCCCATGGAGCACACAGCTTTTTACTAGGGACAGTAAGGGGTCCTGGCTCGTCCAGGTTCTAATCTGTCGGGCGGTAACAGGTAATTGCTCACTCTCGAATGCTTCCATTAAAATAACTAAATCTGCAGGCTGTGCCATCAGTTTCCAATTCAAATTTGAACCCAAACAGCTATTGATGCATTTTCTTTACCCCATAATCACAGGCTAACGCTTCTTTTTCAATTATGCTGTAGGCCCTCTCAGCCTTAGACAGACTTCTGGATGCATAAGCAACCGGTTACAATTTCCCAGATTCATTAGCTTGTTGCAATACATACCCGACACTGTATGACGACGCATCACATGCTGGTACCAAACGCTTACATGGATCATACAACACATGCAATTTGTTTGAGCATAACAGTTTCCTAGCTTTCTCAAAGGCATTTTCTTGGCTTTTCATCTGCATACCCATTCATGTCCTTTATGCAGTAAAGAGTACAGGGGTTCTAACAGTGTGCTAAACCCTGGTAAGAAGTTACCAAAGTAGTTCAGGAGTCCTAGAAACAACCGCAGCTCCGACAAGCTCTGTGGTCTCGGTGCTTTCTTGATTGCCTCCGTTTTCGAATCGGTGGTTCTGATGCCATCGACCGTGATTCTTCTCCCCAGGAACTCCACTTCAGGTGACAGGAAAATGCACTTCGAGCGTTTTAACCTGAGCCCCACACGATTAAGCTGACAAAGAATCAGGTTCTGTAGGTGCTCGACGGTGTCCCGACCTGTAACCAAGATGTCGTCCGAGAAAACCACGGTGCGCGAGACTGACTTCAGCAAGCTTTTCATGTTCCTCTGGAATATCGCCACAGCTGATTGAATCCCAAATGGGCATCTGTTGTAAATGAAGAGACCTTTGTGCGTGTTGATGCAGGTGAGGCCCTTCGATGATTCCTCCAGCTCCTGCGTCATGCAGGCCGAGGTCAAGTCTAGCTTCGTGAACGTTTTTCCTCCCGCCAGCATCACAAATAGGTTGTCTGCCTTTGGTAGCGGGTATTGATCCTGCAGGGAAAAATAGAAACATAGAAACATAGAAAATAGGTGCAGGAGTAGGCCATTCGGCCCTTCGAGCCTGCACCGCCATTCAATAAGATCATGGCTGATCATTCCTTCAGTACCCCTTTCCTGCTTTCTCTCCCTACCCCTTGATCCCCTTAACCGTAAGGGCCATATCTAACTCCCTCTTGAATATATCTAGTGAACTGGCATCAACAACTCTCTGCGGCAGGGAATTCCAAATGATTGATAGTTACTTGTAATCACCACAGATTCTGATGGTGTCATCTTTCATGAGGACTGGAACAATCGGACTGGCCCACTCGTTGAATTCGATCGGCGAAATGATGCCCTCTCGTTGCAGCCGGTCCAGCTCGATCTGCACTTTTGCTCTCATCATGTACAGTACCGCTCTTGCCTTGTGATGGATGGGTCGCGCCCTCGGAATCAAGTGGATCTGCAGTTTTGCTCCTTAGAACTTCCCGATGCCCGGTTCGAACAGCGAGGGGAACTTATTTAGGACCTGGGCACATGAAGTGTCGTCAACGGACGAGAGCGTTCGGACATCGTGCCAGTTCCAGCGTATCTTTCCCAGCCAGCTCCGGCCGAACAGCGTGGGGCCATCGCCCGATACCACCCAGAGTGGTAAGTTATGCACCGATCCATCGTAGGAGACCTTTACCGTAGCACTGCCGCTTACGGGAATCAGTTCCTTTGTGTACGTTCTCAGTTTAGTACGAATGGGAGTTAGGACTGGGCTTGAGGCCTTGCTGCACCGCAATTTATCGAAAGTCTTTTTGCTCATTATGGACTGGCTCGAGCCCGTGTCCAACTCCATTGACACCGGGGGTCCATTTAATTCAACCTTCAGCATTATCAGGGGACACCTTGTGGTAAATGTGTGCACCCCATATACCTCTGCCTCCTCAGTCTGAAGCTCTGGTTCGTCGTAATCCACCATAGATCTATCTCCCTCTGCAACATGGTGGTTTGCAGGATTAGCAGGGTTTGCAGCTCGCCTGCACATAAATTGGAGGTGTCCCATTGTTCCACAGCCCTTGCAAGCGTATCCTTTGAAACGGCATGAATGAAAACGATGATTGTAAAGTCCTTACTCTACAATATGAAACCACACGAGGCACATTCTGGGGACAAGATCACTCCGTGACCTTAACTCTTTATTCACAAGACTCCAAAGACGATGACCCTGTGTGGGACCTCCCTTTTTATACCTGTGCGATCAGGTAAGGAGTGTCTCCCACAAGTTCACCCCTTGTGGTCAAGGTGTGCATCTAGGTTGAGTGTATACAGTAATACATTGGTGTTACACTGTGGTTACGTACATGACATCACCTCCGCACCCCCCGCCCCCGACCCCCAAAGTCTTATTGCGATCATAGGTTTAGTCTTTCAGGTGGTCTACACTCCCTCGTGGAGCGCCGCAGTTGGGGCTCTGGTTGTTGGACATTGACGTGAGTGTCTGTCACCTGTGGTGATTCTGGCCTGTCCGGGCTGACCGCTGGGACTGTGCATTCTTCTGATTGCTTTTGTTGCTTGTTCACTGGCAGTGTTGTGAGCACCATCTCATGGTCTTCTTCAGGTTCTTCCGTGTCGATGCTGAACCTTTTTTTTACTTGGTCCAGATGCTTATGGCATATCTGACCATTGTTGAGTTTTACCACGATGACCCTATTCCCCTCTTTGTCAATTACAGTGCCCTCAAGCCATTTGTGCCCCATGGCGTGATTGAGGACGAATTCAGGATAATTTATTTCTCTACATCTCCCCCTCGAATTACGGTCATGGTACTCGTTTTGTGATTTGCGCTTGCCCTCAACTATGTCGGTCAGGACTGGGTGAATGAGGGACAACCGAGTTTTGAGTGTCCATTTTATTAGTAGCTCTGCGGGCGGGACCCCCATGAGCGAGTGCAGTCGGGATCTATAGGCCAGCAGGAGACGCGATAGGTGGCATTGTAGGGAGGGTGCTTGAATCCTGAGCATACCTTGCTTAATGATTTGGACTGCACGTTCCGCCTGGCTATTGGAGGCCGGCTTGAACGGCACAGTCCTGACGTGGTTGATGCCATTGCCCGACATAACCTCTCGGAATTCGTTGTTTGTGAACCATTGGCCATTATCACTAACCAGGATGTCTGGCAAGCCATGGGTTGCAAAGATCGCATGTAGGCTTTCCACGGTGGTGGATGACGTGCATGAATTCAGAATGATGCACTCGATCCATTTCGAGTACGCATCTACCACAATAAGGAACATCTTACCCATGAACGGGCCCACGTAGTCAACATGAATGCGTGACCATGGCCTGGTGGGTCAGGGCCATGGGCTGAGCGGGGCCTCCCTGGGGGCATTACCCAGCTGGGCACATGTCGTGCACCTGCGAACACAGTGTTCTAGGTCTGAATCAATTCCAGGCCACCAAACGTGTGACCGGGCAATGGCCTTCATCAGCACAATGCCTGGGTGCTCGCTGTGGAGTTCCCTGATGAATGCCTCCCTGCCCTTCTGGGACATAACTACCCGGCTGCCCCATAGTAGGCAGTCGGCTTGGATGGAGAGCTCATCCATCCGTCTGTGGAATGGTCTGACCTCCTCAGGTCATGCTCCATGTGCGAACGCCCAATCTCCAGTCAGGACACATTTCTTAATCAGGGATAGGAGGGGATCTCTGTTTGTCCAGATTTTGATCTGGCGGGCTGTGATGGGGAGCCTGCGCTGTCAAAGGCAGCAACAGCCATGACCATCTCGGCGCTTTGCTCCGCTGCCCCCTCAGTGGTGGCCAGTGGAAGCCTGCTGAGTGCGTCAGCGCAATTTTCAGTGCCGGGCCGGTGCCAGATGGAGTAGTCATAAGCAGCCAGCGTGAGAGCCCATCGCTTTATGCGAGCTGATGTGTTGGCATTGATAGCCTTGCTGTCTGACAACAGGGATGTTAATGGCTTGTGGTCCGTCTCTAATTCAAACTTCCTACCAAAGAGGTACTGATGCATTTTTTTTACACCATAGACACATGCAAGCGCTTCCTTCTCGACCATCCCATATCCCCGTTCTGCTTGAGAGCGACCTGGAGGCATAAGCCACAGGTTGTAGTTGACCCTCAGCATTGCCCTGCTGCAACACGCACCCAACCCCATAGGACGATGCATCACATGTCAGAACCAATTTTTTACAGGGGTCGTACAGGGCCGACAACTTGTTTGAACAAAGTAGGTTTCGCGCCCGATCAAAAGCCCGTTCCTGACAGTCCCCCCAAAACCAATCGCAACCGTTATGCAGGAGCACATGTAGCGGCTCCAACAATGTGCTCAAGTTTGGCAGAAAGTTCCCAAAATAGTTCAACAGTCCCAGGAATGAACGCAACTCCGATGTGTTGCAGTGCCTGGGTGCTCGTCGAATCGCCTCTGTTTTGGATTCAGTAGGCCGAATCCCATCTGCAGTAGCCCTCCTGCCCAGAAACTCAACCTCAGGAGCTAAGAACACACATTTAGACTTCTTGAGTCACAGGCCTACCCGGTCCAGTCGGCGTAGCACCTCCTCCAGGTTGTGGAGGTGTTCCTCGGTGTCTCGACCCGTGATGAGGATGTAGTCCTGGAATACGATCGTTCCAGGAATGGATTTAAGCAGGCTTTCCATGTTTTGTTGAAAAATCGCGGCCGCTGATCGAATGCCAAACGAGCACCTGTTATAAACGAACAGTCCCTTGTGCTTGGTGATGGTGGTCAGTAGTTTAGATTCCTCGTCCAGTCCCTGGGGTCATATAGGCTGAAGTGAGGTCCAACTTGGTGAACAGCTTGCCGCCTTCCAGCGTGGCGAAGAGGTCCTCCGCTCTCGGGAGCGGGTATTGATTTTGTAGGGACACCCGATTGATGGTGGCCTTGTAGTCGCCACAGATCCTGACAGAGCCATCCGCTTTTAGGACGGGAACGATGGGGTTCGCCCAGTCGCTGAATTCAACAGGCGAGATGATGCCCTCTCTCAACAGCCGGTCCAATTCGCTCTCAATCTTTTCCCGCATCACATACGGCACCGCTCTGGCTTTGTGGTACACTGGCCTGGTGTCCGGGGTGATGTGTATCACTACTTTAGTGCCTTTGAAAGTCCCGGCGCCAGGTTGGAATAGTGAATCGAATTGTTGTAGGACTTGTGAACACGAACTTCACTCCACAGATGACATTGCATGAACATCCCCCCATTTGCAGTTCATCTCAGCTAACCAGCTCCTCCCCAACAGTGCGGGACCATTGCCCGGGACAATCCAGAGCTGCAGCCGATTCACTAACCCATTGTATGTGACAGCCAACACTGCACTGCCTAGCACCAGAATAATTTCTTTAGTGTGTCCGTAATTGTGTTTCAATACATGCTAATTTGGGTCTACTAGCTTTAAGTGGCCATAGCTTCTCAAATTGCTGAACGCCCATGAGTGACTGGCTGGCCCCAGTGTCCAGCTCCATGCATACAGGGATACCGTTTAATAAAACCCTCATCATCATTGGTGTATGAACTGTGAATATTCGCCGCATGGACCCGCTGCACCTTGGTGTCCATCGATTTGCCCCAAAAGTCATCCTGCCTCAAAGAACCCTCTTCTGGTCCATCCACCTCATATATTAGTCTGGTTGCAGACTTCCTGCACATTAGAGCTAAGTGGCCACTGAGATTGCAGTTCCTGCAGATAAACTGTTGAAATCTGCAAGATCTAGCTGAGTGTTTTCCCCCACACCTCCAGCATGAGTTAAAGTTTCCAATGTTGGGAACAAAGGGACTATGGCCAGGCATTCCGCGCTGACTGTCCCTTTGACTGCTCTTAAGTACCCTATTGGTGGGTGTCAATGGCCCCATCCCGGACCGCATTGTCCACTGTGATGGCGTGAATGTCCGTTCAGCCTGCCATTGTTTCTGTAGAAGTCCTACTCTGGGGTCTGTTGCTGCCTGGGGAGTGTCAGACTGCCACTGCCTGCCTGTGGGGCTCTGAGTCGCATTGATGATGTTGACTCCCTGATCCAGGGTCAAATCCTTGGTCTCAATTAATTTGAAGAAAATTCCCTCGATAAAGAAGTCCCTTAGCATCTCCCCCCTGCAGGCGTCTGTGAACTTACAGAGACTGGCCAAACGCCGGAGGTCCGCTACGAAGTCCGGTATGCTCTGTTCATCACGACGTCGGTGGGTGTAGAATCTGTGTCGGGCCATATGTATGCTACTCGCCGGTTTGAGGTGCTCCCCGATCAATTTGCTAAGTTCTTCAAAGGTTTTGTCTGCCGGCTTTTCGGGTGCGAGTAAGTCCTTCGTGAGCGCGTAAGTCTTTGGTCCGCAGCTGGTCAAAAGATGAGCCCTTTGCTTGTTGGCCGCTGCAATCCCCCAGCCATTCTTTCGTAACGAAGCTTTGCTGAACCTCTCGACAAAATCGTCCCAGTCTTCCCCAACACAGTACCGTTCCTCTGCACTACCGGTGGCCATTCTCGTGGGTCGTGAATTCCCGTTTCTCGTCGCCAATGTAAAGTCCTTACTTTACAGTCTGAAAGCACACGAGGCACATTCTGGGGACAAGGTCACTCTGTGACCTTAACTCTTTATTCACAGGACTCCAAAGACGATAACCCTGCGAGGGACCTTCCTTTTTATACCTGTGTGATCACGTAAGGAGTGTCTCCCACAAGTTCACCCCTTGTGGTCAAGGTGTGCATCTAGGTTGAGTGTATACCGTAATAGAGTGGTGTTACATTGTGGTTAAATACATGACAATGATCACCTCCGCAGCGCCAACAAAGTGTTAATGTCCTTGCATTCACTACCCTTGATGGTGGACTCTGAGACATCTGCGGACGTGCAGCTGCAGGCATGTGAGTCCTGCCCTATACGTTACGATTTGAAAACAATATTGTTCACAGTACTTGCAGCAGCACTCGTGTGCTGAGAGATTTGTTTGGTATTGTCACTGATGGCGATGAACGCCTGGGCTATCGCTATGGCTTTACTCAAGGTTGGAGTCTCTACAGTCAAACGTTTGCAAAGTATTACTTCATGGCCAATGCCAAGTACAAAGAAGTCCCTGAGGATGTGCTTCAAGTGTCCTTCAAATTCGCAATGTCCTGCAAGGCACCTTAGCTCGGCGACATAGTTCGCCACTTCCTGGCCTTCAGATCTCTTGTACGTGTAGAACCGGTGCCTTGCCATCAGAACGCTTTCTTTCAGGTTTAGATGCTCCCGGACCAGTGTGCATAAATCATTATACGACTTCTCTGTGAGTTTCACTGGCGCGAGCAGATTTTTCATGAGGCCATACGTTGGTGTCCTGCAAAGGGTGAGGAGGATCGGCCTTCGTTTGGCAGCGTTCCCTTCTCCTTCCAGCTCGTTGGCCACGAAGTATTGGTCAAGTCACTCCACGAAGGTTTCCCAATCATCTCCCTCTGAAAATTTCGCCAGGATGCCCATGGTCCTCTGCATTGTTGCGGTGGGGTTTGTCATCTTTATCTCATCGCCAGTTGTTATGTCTTGAATAAAGAATTTGACCAGACACTGTAAGCTTAAAGTAATGTGTGACCGTAGTCCTTTATTACAGGTCTCCAGAGTGCCTTTCCAGCCTGTGAGGCCTTCTTATTTACAGGTGCTCCCAAGGGATTGTGGGATTCCTTGAGACTCCAGGGGACGAGCTCTCTGGTGGTTAAATAAGGTATTTACAGGTTTACATATATAACAGTTTCAATTGGGGCCATTAAGTTAAATGAGCAGTGCGGAACCTGCTGTTCACAACTTTGGGTTCCCGACCTGCTACGTGGTCGGCATGCACGCAACCTGACTCCAAGGTAAAGTTTCTGGCCAATGTGCAGAGACTACCATAGAGCAGATGGTCAGACAAAATAACAGAGTAATATGGGGATAGTTTCATTATTTTTTGCCTTTTGGCTCAGACATACAACCTGAAAAGAAAATTTAAAGAAAAAAAATCAAGTTATAAAACTTAGTAAATAAACATTCTGAAAGAACTGTGTTACAGTTCAGGCATTTTCCCAGAGCTTATTCTGTGCTCAAAGCAATTTTTGTAAGTAGACCATTGGGGGTTGAAATTTCCCCTTTTTATAGCCCCGTTAGCACCTTTGCAATGGCCTTTTCGCCCAGGGCAAGGGGGCACCACCGCGCCCGGGAAATTGCCCTGGAGGTTTGGGAGGCGCTGTCCCAGCAGCGCTCTGCCCTGCGATTAGTGCCTCGGGTTGGCGTGCAACCTTTGATGACATCATTGCTGTGCGCACCCATTCCTGACCGCCTTGCGCCGACCCCTTTGCGCCCTGTGGGGGAGATTGCCCCATGGGCCGCAAGGCTGGCGTGGGTGGATGTCAACGTTAGCTTTGCGGGTCGCAAAGCTGGCAGACATCCGCTGCCAAGGCGCTCCTTAAAGGGGAGGCCGCCATCTTTATTTATTGGCTGACGCTTGGGTCGTTCCGACAATGGTGGCCCTCGCATCGACTGGGCCGCCATCATGCAGCCCGTCACTCCGTTTTGGTTGCTGGCCCAGTCGATCATGTCTCTGGTGGCCCAGTGGTGGTCACCAAAGGGCCTGCAGAGTGCGCAGCGGCCCTCCCTTTTAATGGAAGGGGAGGGGCATTGTAGCACATTAATGCTCCTTTTGAGGGGCATACGACTCAATTCCGCATTGGGGGCTGTACTTCTGGGCCGGGCGCAAGAAGTCCCAGCCCCAAAAGGTTACTGCCCCCAATCGGGGCGAGGAACAATCTCCAGCCCCAAATTTGCTATTAACTGAAACTTGTTGCTTTATACCTGCCACGAGTGGGAAAGCATGCCACAGATCTAATTACCTTTAGTTATAGTATATACCGCACCATAAATTACATGGGATCCACATCACAATTCCCTGTCTTCTTCAATTGACTTATATACAGAATAATGCGTAGAAGCAGACACAACTAGATACATTGGCCCCAAGTTTCCACATGACTTGCGCCTGATTTTTAGGAGCAACTGGTGGAGAACGGACTATCTTAGAAATCGCAATTCTCCACATTTTTTTTTCTGTAGTTCTAGTCAATTAGAACAGTTTCACTTTGGAACAGAATTTTTTCTTCAAAAGGGGGCGTGTCCGGCCACTGATGCCTGATTTGAAAGTTTCCACAGTGCAAACGTACTCCAAACTAACTTAGAATGGAGCAAGTGAAGATTTTTGTAGAACTGAAAAAACCTTGTTTACACATTAAAAAATCAGGCGCAGATTACAAATTAGGCGTCCAGAACGAGGTGGGGGGGGGGAGGGGAGGGGGAAGGGAAGTCATTAAATTCTACAATAAATCCTTATTTATACTTATACAAATATTATACAAATAAATCCAACCTGAATAAACATTTATAAGCAAAGAAAAGATTAAATAAACCATCTTCCTACCTGTGTGAAAGTGCTTCAGCCAGGGAGAATGCTGCAGGAAGCCTCACAAGATGAGGCAGCCGTTCGTTCCCGACGGAAGGGTGGGGAGGCTGTCGGGAAACGGCTGCCTCAACTTTCTGAGGCTTCCTGCACCTTCTCTCTGCTGCAAGAAGCCTCAGTGCTGATCATGGAAGGGCAATGTGGTTTTATTAAAAAATGTTCAAAAATTAAACAGCTACAAAGAACTACAAAAATGGCCGAGTGCCAATGTTTCCTTCACACTGTGCGTGCGCGAACGCTCCGACGCGCACCGCAGGGTTGCCGGCAGGAAAAAAACTAATTTAAATGGTACCCGCCCCCTCCCACTTACAAAATCGGCGCGAGTGTAGGCTCCGCCCCCCTGGGCGCCGTGCCAAGCAGACATGGAGCTGCAGGGCGCTCCAGAATCGCGCGTTTTTTTTTCCGGTGCCGTTTTCGGCGCGAAAAACGGGTGCCCAGCTCGGAGGGGTGCCCGTTTTGTAGTGTGTGGAAACTTGGGGCCATTATTTCTGGTCAAATCAATGTGTTTCTATCTCTCCCATTAAGGAACCATGACAGAAAGTGTAAAGCAAAATATTAATGTTTTAACCTGTGTTTGAACATAAGAACATAAGAAATTGGAGCAGGAGTAGGCCTTACATCCTCTCGAGCCTGCTCTGCCATTTAATACGATCATGGCTGATCTGATCATGCACTCAGATCCACTTCCATGCCCGCTCCCCATAACCCCTTATTCCCTTATCTGTTAAGAAAATGTCTATCTCTGTCTTAAATTTATTCAGTGATCCAGCTTCCACAGCTCTCTGAGACAGCGAATTCCACAGATTTACAACCCTCTGAGAGAAGAAATTCCTCCTCATCTCAGTTTTAAATGGGCGGCCCCTTATTCTAAGATTATGCCCCCTATTTCTAGTCTCCCCTATCAGTGGAAACATCCTCCCTGCATCCACCTTGTCAAGCCCCCTCATAATCTTATACGTTTTGATAAGATCACCTCTCATTCTTCTGAATTCCAATGAGTAGAAGCCCAACCTACTCAACCTTTCCTCATAAGTCAACCCCCTCATCTCCGGAATCAACCTAGTGAACCTTCTCTGCACTGCCTCCAAAGCAAGTATATCCTTTCTTCAATATGGAAACCAAAACTGCACGCAGTATTCCAGGTGTGGCCTTACCAATACCTTGTATAGCTGTAGCAAGACTTCCCTGCTTTTATACTCCATCCCCTTTGCAATAAAGGCCAAGATTCCATTGGCCTTCTGATCACTTGCTGTACCTGCATACTAACCTTTTGTGTTTCATGTCAAGTACCCCCAGATCCCGTTGCACTGCAGCACTTTGCAATTTTTCTCCATTTAAATAATAATTTGCTCTTTGATTTTTTTCTGACAAAGTGCATAACCTCACACTTTCGAACATTATACTCCATCTGCCAAATTTTTGCCCACTCACTTAGCCTGTCTATATCCTTTTGCAGATTTTTTGTGTCCTCCTCACACATTGCTTTTCCTCCCATCTTTGTATCGTCTGCAAACTTGGCTACGTTACACTAAGTCCCTTCTTCCAAGTCATTAATATAGATTGTAAATAGTTGGGGTCCCAGCACTGATTCCTATGGCACCCCACTAGTTGAAGTTGAAAGAAAATGTATTGGTTAAAACAAAGTGGCAGAATGTGGTTCGCCTGCTTCAGGACATAGGAACAGAGGTAGGCTATTCAGCCCCTCGAGCCTGTTCTGCTATTCAATTAGGTAATCGCTGATCTGTCCCTCAAATTTATTTCTCCACCATTGCTCCATAACCCTTGATGTCCTTATGCAACAAAAATCTTAATCTCGGTCTTGAAAATTTCAATTTTCCCCAGCATTTACAGTCTTTTGGGGAAGCGAGTTCTAGATTTCCACGACCCTTTGTGAGAAAAACTGCTGCAGACATCATTTCTGAATGGCCTAGCTCTAAGATTATGCCCCCTTGTTCTGGATTCCCACACCAGAGGAAATCGTTTTCTCTGTATTCCTTATTGAATCCCTTAAAGTTTAAAAACGTCGATCAGATCACCCCTCAAACGTGTAAATTCAAGCAAATACAGGCCAAGTTTATGCAACCTGTCCTCATAGCCTGGGTATGTTCAACAGTGTTAACAATCTTATGTGGCAGCTGCTGGACAGTGCAGATGATTGTGGTATCTCATCAGTTTAAAAAAAAATTCATTCCTGGGATACATACTGCAGCCACGGTACATCAGTGATGGAGGAGGTGAATGTTTAAAGTGGTGGATGGGGTGCCAATCAAGCGGACTGCTTTGTCCTGGATGATGTCGAGCTTCTTGAGTGTTGTTGGAGCTGCACTCATCCAGGCAAGTGGAGAGTATTCCATCACACTCCTGATTTGTGCCTTGTAGATGGTGGAAAGGCTTTGGGAGTCAGGAGGTGAGACACTTGCCGCAGAATAACCAGCTTCTGACCTGCTCTTGTTGCCACAGTATTTATGTGGCTGGTCCAGTTAAGTTCCTAGTCAATGGTGACCCCCAGGATATTGATGGTGGGGGATTCGGCTATGGTAATGCCGTTGAAGGTCAAGTGGCAGTGGTTACACTCTTGCTTGTTGGAGATAGTCATTGCCTGGCACTTGTATGGTGCGAATGTTACTTGTCACTTATCAGCCCAAGCCTGAATGTCGTCCAGGTCTTGCTGCATGCGAGCATGGACTGCTCTATTATCTGAGGAGTTGGGAATGGCACTGAACACTGTGCAGTCATCAGCAAACATCCCCACTTCTGACCTTATAGAAACATAGAAAATATTCCACCATAGCACCATTCAATAAGATCATGGCTGATCATTCACCTCAGTACCCCTTTCCTGCTTTCTCTCCATACCCCTTGATCCCTTTAGCCGTAAGGGCCAAATCCAATTCCCTCTTGGAATATATCTAACGAACTGGCATCAACAACTCTCTGCGGAAGAGAATTCCACTCTGAGTGAAGAAGTTTCTCCTCATCTCGGTCCTAAATGGCTTACCCCTTATCCTTAGACTGTGACCCCTGGTTCTGGACTCCTCCAACATCGGGAACATTCTTGCTGCATCTAAACTGTCCAGTCCCGTCAGAATTTTATATGTTTCTATGAGATCCCCTCTCATCCTTCTAAACTCCAGTGAATACAGGCCCAGTCGATCCAGTCTCTCCTCATATTTCAGTCCTGCCATCCCGGGAATCAGTTTGGTGAACCTTCGCTGCACTCCCTCAATAGCAAGAATGTCCTTCCTCAGATTAGGAGACCAAAACTGAACACAATATTCCAGGTGAGGCCTCACCAAGACCCTGTACAGCTGTAGCAAGACCTCCCTGCTCCTATACTCAAATCCCCTAGCCATGAAGGCCAACATACCATTTGCCTTCTTCACCGCCTGCTGCACCTGCATGCCAACCTTCAATGACTGATGCACCATGACACCCAGGTCTCGTTGCACTTCCCCTTTTCCTAATCTGCCGCCATTCAGATAATATTCTGCCTTCATGTTTTTGCCACCAAAGTGGATAACCTCACATTTATCCACATGATACTGCATCTGCCACACATTTGCCCACTCACCTAACCTGTCCAAGTCACCCTGCAGCCTCTTAGCATCCTCCTCAGAGCTCACACCGCCACCCAGCTTAGTGTCATCTGCAAACTTGGAGATATTACTTTCAATTCCTTCATCTAAATCATTGATGTATATTGTAAATTGCTGGGGTCCCAGCACTGAGCCCTGCGGCACCCCACTAGTCACTGCCTGCCATTCTGAAAAGGACCCGTTTATCCCGACCCTCTGCTTTCTGTCTGCCAACGTCAATATATTACCCCCAATACCATGCGCTTTAATTTTGCACACCAATCTCTTGCGTGGGATCTTGTCAAAAGCCTTTTGAAAGTCCAAATACACTGCATCCACTGATTCTCCCTTGTCCACTCCACTAGTTACATCCTCAAAAGATTCTAGAAGATTTGTCAAGCATGATGGAGTGATGGAGTGAAGATCATTGATGAAGCAGCTGAAGATGATTGGGCTTAGGACCCTGCCCGGAGGAACTTCTGCAATGATGTCCTGGGCTGTGATTGACCTCCAACCACCACAACCATCTTCCTTTGTGCTAGGTATGACTCCAGCCTGATTTGCACTGACCAGTTTTACTAGGGTTCCTTGGTGCCATCCTCGGTCAAATGCTGCCTTTATATCAAGGGCGGTCACTCTCATCTCACCTCTGGAATTCAGCTCCTTTGTCCATGTTTGGACCAAGGCTCTGGGGAGGCATGATTGGCAGAGAGGGGGTAGGGAAAGCCAACTCCTGCCGGGCCCTACTCCTGACAAAATGTCTAGAACATGGACTTTTCATTACCAACACCTTGTTCCGCCAGTGGGACAAATACAAGGCATGGTGGCAACACCCTCGCTCCAAACACTGGCACCTGCTCGATTATGTCATCGTCCGAGCCAGGGATTGCAAGGATGTGCGCATCACCCGCGCCATGATAGGAGCTAATGACTGCTGGACAGACCACCGCCTAATCCAATCCATCATTGACATCAACATAACCCCAAAGCGGAGGGGGAAGCAGAAGCAGTGCCGCAAAAACGTCAACGCCAGGGCACTTAAAGACCCATCAAAGAGAGCCCTATACAGTCAGCGCCTCACAGCTAACCTAGCGTCTCTTGATAACCCTGAGACACAGAATTCCCACAGCACTTGGTCTGCCCTCCAGGCCTCCATAATCAGTGCCTGTGAAGAGACGCCCAGTCACTCAACCAGGAAACACCAGGACTGGTTTGATGAGAATGATCAGGAGATCCAAGAGCTAATAGATCGCAAGCGCAGAGCATTTCTGAGCCTTAAGCAACAACCCAACTCAGGAGCAGCAAAGCAGCATTATAGACGGCTCAAGGCTGAGATCCAACAAAAACCCAGGACCTAAAGAACAGATGGTGGATGGAGAAAGCACAGGAGATTCAGCAGCTGGCCGACAGCCATGAGGTGCGAGGATTCTTCATCGCAGTCAAGGCCACCTACGATCCAAACTCCCAAGGCCCCACCCCACTCCTGGCCAAGAACGGGGAAACACTCATCAAGGACACCGAGGCAGTCAGGGCCCGCTGGAAGGAGCACTTTGAAGATCTCCTCAATCGAGACTCTGTCTTTGACTCGAGTGTTCTCGACTCCATCCCGCAGCATGCTACCCGCCACCACCTCTGTGAGACCCCAACACTGCACGAGGTCGAAAAAGCCATAAGGCAGCTTAAGAACAACAAGGCTACGGGAGCGGATGGAATCCCTGCTGAGGCACTAAAGTATGGCGGAGAGGCACTGTTGGCATGAATACATGACCTCATCTTTCTCATCTGGAGGGAGGAGAGCATGCCAGGAGATCTCAGAGATGCAGTGATCGTGACCATCTTTAAAAAAGGGGACAAGTCCGACTGCGGCAACTACAGAGGAATCTCCCTGCTATCAGCCACTGGGAAAGTTGTTGCTCGAGTCCTCCTCAACCGTCTTCTCCCTGTGGCCGAGGAGCTCCTCCCGGAGTCACAGTGCAGATTTTGTCCCCTACGGGGCACAACAGATATGATTTTTGCAGCGCGACAGCTACAGGAACAATGCAGAGAACAGCGCCAGCCCGTATACATGGCCTTCTTCGACCTTACGAAGGCGTTTGACACTGTCAACTGCGAGGGTCTATGGAGCGTCCTCCTCCGTTTCGGATGCCCCCAAAAGTTCATCAACATCCTCTGCCTGCTCCACGACAACATGCAGGCTGTGATCCATTACAGATCCAATTCACATCCAGACCGGGGTCAAACAGAGTTGCGTCTTCGCCCCAATCCTCTTCTCAATCTTCCTCGCTGCCATGCTCCAACTCACAGTCAACAAGCTCCCCGCTGGAGTGGAACTAAACTACAGAACCAGTGGGACCTGTTCAACATTCGCCGTCTCCAGGCCAGGTCCAAGACCACCCCAACCTCTGTCGTCGAGCTATAGTACACGGACAACGCCTGCGTCTGCGCACATATAGAGGCTGAACTCCAGAACATAGTCGACGTATTTACTGAGGCGTATGAAAGCATGGGTCTTACGCTAAGCATCCGTAAGACAAGGGTCCTCCACCAGCCTGACCTCGCCGCACAGCACTGCCTCCCAGACATCAAGATCCATGGAGTGGCCCTGGACAATGTGGACCATTTCCCATACCTCGGGAGCCTCTTATCAACAAGAGCAGACATTGATGACGAGATTCAACACCGCCTCTAGTGCGCCAGTGCAGCCTTTGGCCGCCTGAGGAAAAGAGTGTTCGAAGACCAGGCCCTCAAATCTGCCACCAAGCTCATGGTCTACAGGGCTGTAGTAATACCCGCCCTCCTGTATGGCTCAGAGTCATGGACCATGTACAGTAGACACCTCAAGTCGCTGGAGAAATACCACCAACGATGTCTACGCAAGATCCTATAAATCCTGGGAGGACAGACGCACCAACATTAGCGTCCTCGACCAAGCCAACATCCCCAGCATTGAAGCACTGACCACGCTTGATCAGCTCCGCTGGGCAGGCCACATTGTCTGCATGCGAAACACGAGACTCCCAAAGCAAGCGCTCTACTCAGAACTCCTTCATGGCAAACGAGCCAAAGGTGGGCAGAGGAAACGTTACAAGGACACCCTCAAAGCCTCCCTGATGAAGTGCAACATTCCTACCGACACTTGGGAGTCCCTGGCCAAAGACTGCCATAAGTGGAGGAAATGCATCAGGGAGGGCACTGAGCACCTTGAGTCTTATCGCCGAGAGCATGCAGAAATCAAGTGCAGGCAGCGGAAAGAGCGTGCGGCAAATCTGTCCCACCCTCCCTTACCCTCAACGACTATCTGTCCCACCTGTGACAGGGACTGTGGCTCTCGTATTGGACTGTTCAGCCATCTACGGATTCATTTTAAGAGTGGAAGCAAGTCTTCCTCGATTCCAAGGGACTGCCTGTGATGATGATGAATGAGGTCTGGAGCTGAGTGGCACTGGCAGAACCCAAACCGGGCATTGGTGAGCCGGTTATTGGTGAGTAAGTGCCGCTTGATAGCACTGTTGACTATACCTTCAATCACTTTGCTGATGATTAAGAGTGGACTGATGGGGCAGTAATTGGCTGGATTGAATTTGTCCTTTTTGTGAACAGGACATACCTGGGCAGTTTTCCACATTGTCAGATAGATGTAGCTGTTCTAGAACAGCTTGGCTAGAAGCGTGGCTAGTTCTGGAGCGCATGTACTGTAACCTAACTTGCCAGCAGCACATGTACGCACTTGCTGATATTTTGGCACAAATAGGATTTCTAGCACTGCAACGTGTTTACAATAAAGAGAATGATGTTACTTGTTTTTTATATTTTGTTGCAATGGATTCCTGTTTTTTGACAGGAAAGGACGATAAAATGACCAAGTGTTATGAAATAGAGTTCCTTATAGAGACCATTCTTGTAACAAAATCACTGCAAATCCACAGTTCAAGAAATACTCGCAGCAGATTGCTATGTTGAACGATAGCTTATAACTCCAATAATTGATTGCATAAAAAGTGACAAGCACAGCGCCTCCTGTCTAAGACAGGACAGTCAGCCAGGGTTCCTGCTCCTGCATGCTATCCAGTGACCCCTGCTGGAAAGTGAGTGTTAGTTGGCATTGAATGACGAAATACGAAGAGAATGGTTCAAATGTGGAACTTGCTACGACATGGATTAGCTGTGGCGAATAGTAGATGAATTTAATGGGAAGCTAGATAAGTACACAAGGGAGGAAAAAATATAAGGTTATGCAGGGTGAGATGAAGTAAAAGAACATGCATTTTTCTACTGCCTTTCACAATGTCCCAAAACGCTTCACATCCTTTACTTCTGAAGTGTAATCACTGTTGTAATGTAAGGTGGGAGGAGGCTCGTGTGGAGCATAAACACCGGCATAGACCAGTTGGACCAAATGGCCTGTTTCTGTGCTGTAAATTCTATGTGAGGAGAATTAACCTTGCCTCAGATTAACCTCCCTACCCCCAACACAATCACCAGCACACACACAACCACCAACAGATACACAATCACCAGCACACACACAACCACGAGCACACACACAACCACCAGCACACACACAACCACCAGCACACACACAATCACCAGCAGATACACAATCACCAGCACACACACAATCACCAGCACACACACAACCACCAACAGATACACAACCACCAGCACACACACAACCATCAGCCTGCCAGCACTCACGCAAAGATTAACAATTTTACCTGGAATGCTATTGGCAGGATGAGCAATGCCATACATAGCTCAGTGTCTGTATCCTGGACACAAATCGGTGCTGCCCCCAACTCCACCCCTCAGTACCACTCCCAGATCCCAAAGTTGGGTGAACGTCGCTCCTGCTCTGACAGGCGCTACTCTGCTGTGGCTGGAATTTTAGCACGGTCGAGAATTCTTGTTCACAGTCAAGTTTATTCCCTGAGGCAGTAGCAGAATCCAGTTGGAACCAGGAGAAGGAAAGCTTCAAGTCAGAGACTTTGACTGCACCAGCCAACATGCAACAACTAATTGGGATGGTGCTTGGGAGAAAGTATATGATGCAGGAGCAAACAAGAATGAGGAAATAACGAATCATGAATGGTAGCTCTGAGTGAGAAATGTAGATGGCGATGTCAGGGCTGTAGTGCTATTGACTGGGCTCTGAGTGGAATGCAGGATTGGGAAATGTTGGGAAAGCCTTGGGACAGTGCAGGGATTGCAGCCACCATTAGCCATATGTTGCCACCTGCACCCCACGGAATAATCCCTGGAGTTTGACATTGCAGCAGCTCCAAATTGAAGCAAGATGTGGAGATTGGGGACCTGCCTTGATACAAGACAATGACAAGAATATTAATGGGGATCTGTTCATGCTAGATTTTGAGGAAATATGCATCTGTCACATTAAAAGTTAAATCAGTTACAAGCTGAACCCTGTTCATATTAAGCAGATGCAAATCGCAGAACAATATATTTGAAATGGTAAATGGAATTGAAAGCTATGTACTTGATGTTATACAAACTTCATTGATAATCCGCTTAATTGTAGGATAACCATATTTTCCAAACCGAATGCAGGGTCACACAGGGTGGGAGCACAGCAAAGTAGCCAGGATGGAAAATATAGGTTGCACAGCGTCGCGAGCAAAACTTTTTAGCAGCCTATATTTTAACAGGAAAACTGTACGATCTGGGGACTATCTGGGGATTTGGTGTGGGCGGGGGGCAGGGTTGGGTATTGCGCACGGTGACATGATGTCTGCATAAATTAAAGTCCTTCAGTGAATCCACCCCTTCTACTGGTTGAAAACAGGAGATTGACATCCTTCCCACCCATCGAAACCACCCCGCCGCACAGCCTGCCCACTTTATTGACCGATGACAGGGCAGCTAGGGATCACATGGCTCCTGATTTGAACCCACGTGTATTCGTGGACAGGTTTTGTGAACTATGGACTCTTCCGGGGACATTGTTTCCCCCTGGGACACTATACCTCATCCGGGACTGTCCCTGGAAAACAGGAAGCATGATCACCCTATTTTCTTGATGACTTTGAAATATGTCAATATGGGCACCAAATAACTACTCATTAGTGGAGGGGCTCATTTAAAACAAAATATTAATCTGTTCTAATTTGATTACTAAATATAACAGCCAAATTATTTTCAGCATCTTTTTGGATCTTTCTATAGTATTAGTTATGGAATGTTGGGAGTACCGTCATGTAGTATTAGTTATGGCAAGTCCCTCACTGCTATATGGCGTACAGTTATTTCTCAGTCCTCAGCTTGTTGGGCGAGGTCACTTTTTTTGAATCTATCAATTGGATTTTGCAGGTTTTATGTTGGTGTGCATGCTATACTCCAACATGTTCCATCAGGAGGAGAGAAAAGGGGAGGGAAAAACTGTGATAATTGATATAAAACTATGGACATCTACATAATGAGCAGGAGCTGTATTAAGAACTGTGGAAACATAGGGGATGGGGAAGCAGTAAGATAGTTTACAATATAAGAAAATTTAGTGCGGTGTTTATATGGCAGTAAATAAGGAAACAAGACTCAAGTTCATGTAGGATTTTTAGTCAAACAAGAAAGGCAGCATTTTAAGGGAATGTTACAGCTACTATTTCTTAACTTGTGAACCAAAGACAAAAGAAAGTGAGACTGTTGTAATGTTGGTTTCTACCACTTTGAGTAACTTGAGCAAACAAAACAGCCTGCTGTTCCGCTGCTCCTGGCACTGTAATTCCCACTTGCAGGCAATCGTAAGAAGGATCATTGGGCCAAAACAAAAGGCTGTAGTTTTGCTGGCCTGATTGCCGTCTCCCTTGGCCAGTGTTTACGAAAGCTTGGACCCAGACACGGGAACTGTTTTAATCTTTACAATCACAGCATCCATTGCTTCCCAAAAGTTAATTTCCTTTCATCTTCCCATAAGTGTCATTGCAATGGAAGGTTTGTTGCAATTCTCCAGTAATAAACTCATTCAGATTATTTAGATTCTGAATTATTCATACTGTCCACAATTAGTAAAATGATTCTTCTCTCATCCCATGGGTTCAGGTGACTTTCGTTCATAGGCCCATTCTAAGCCTCAGTCCCAATCCTTTTACTACTGTAATCTATCATATCAGGTTTATTTTCACTATTTCTCAGTTTTCTGTTGATTAACTGTTCAGATCACCGTTTATCATGGAGGGGTTTTGTAGTGTATACTCCACTTTAAATGGTGCTTTCTGTTTCAGACTTTAAACCAGTTTTTGTTGCATTACTCAACAGCTTAAATATTTCCTAGAGGTACAAGACTTGCAGGTGGGAAGTTTTATGCTCATTACGTTGAATTTTCTAGTATTTAATTTAATATTTAATATAAAAATTATTTTTCACCAGTGCCTTACTGAATTGAAACCTACTTCATTGGCTAAGTCCCTGGTTTAGCTCAGTGCAACCCACAATCGGTGACCGCTTGTATTTTTATATTTTTCATGGACCCTTCCCAACATCGGATACTCATGACACCTGTCTCTGTCGTTTGTCATTGTTGTAGGACATTGCAGTGCATGAATCCTGTCCTGGATTTGGTGCAAGAGCTTGACACAACTGTCTCAGTTGTTGAAGAAACTCAAAGTTTGCATCCTGTAAGAAAAACCTTTGCAGTCCAACTTGGCACACTCGAATCAGGCAGGGAATTGAATGTGGCAATGGAACAAGATTGTTTGCCGAAAACTGACCAGTCTAGCTAGATTCCATTGTTGACTCCCATGGCCAAGGAGAATGCTTTAGGCCTTCCATAACCTCCTCCAGCATTCATCACATAACTACACAATCTGAGATTCGATCTCTCGTCCAGTGTCAGACAATTACACTTCTAATGCTCACCTGTGACCTTTAGGCACCGACTGAAGCAGTCATCTTGGCTCCAACACAAGCCCTAGTTAGCTGTGATGCACTCCTCGGCATCAGTCCAGCAGCACCAGTATACTTCTGATATAAGCAAGGGATGGCATGTCAAGCATCTTTGAGGGACTTCTCGAAGGGCTCTTCTACTGCTGTGTTTTCAGCCATCAAATCCTTTTGCCAGCACATGGCCAGCTCCATTAAAGCACACCTCTTGCTGTGCTACCAACTGGCACCAATACCAAAACAGTTGAGGATCTAAGGGATTCAACCAACTCAACTGAGGCGTAAAAAATGGACCCCAGACAAAGATGGAGATATTAGGAGGAGTGAATAAAAGCTTCGTCAAAGAAGTAGGTTTTAAGGAGGGCCTTTAATGAGGAGACGGAGGGGACAGGGTTTAGAAAGCCAAGTGCAGGGCTGGAGGGGGTTACAGAGATGCGGGGTGGGGTGAGGCCATGGAGGGATTTAAACAAGAGGATGAGAATGTTAAATTTGAGGCATTGAGGGACTGGGAGTCAATCTAGGTCAGCAAGGACAAGGTTGGTGCGTGAGCGGGATTTGGTGTGGTATAGGGTACAGACAACATGTGCAAGCTCAGGTGGGTGTGGGTAGGATACCACTGGTTGGAGAGGAAAATTATGTGTACACTGAATTTGAAAGGACGTAAAAGACCCCATGGCAGTAATCGAAGAAGTGCGGGGGGGGTCTCCCTGGTGTCCTGGCCAATATTTATCTCTTAACCGATATCACTAAAATAGATTATCTGGTCATTACCTCATTCCTGTTTGTGGGATCTTGCTGTGTGCAAATTGGCTGTATTTCCTAATTACAACAGTGACTGCACTTCACTGCTGGACGTCTCCTTTTCTGTTGGCTTTCCATTGACATGCTGGGTACTTGGCATCCAGCACGTAGGAGGATCAGAAAATGGCATGTTGCCCTTCCTCCTGCCTTTTAGCTTATCATGGCTCCCCGCCTGCCTCATGCAAGTGCTCTGCTCAGCTGCAAAATTACCCTCCTCCTGGAAAGTTGGGCATCCCCAGAAACCAGTGCTAAGAGCGTGGGCCCAAATCCTGGTCCACTTCCCGACTGCTACTACCCCACGTTTGACCTGAGTCGAGATCTTCCAAGTTCTCTCTATTTTGTTGCCCTAAAGCCAACTGGTGATCTCATTTTGATGTCGTCAGCCTCCAAATAGCACATTTCGCAATCGACAGATATAGAATGCTGAAAATGGTGATCTCACCTGCCCTGACAGTCACAGGAGTCTTCTTTCTAATTTGATCTGTCACTAAGATCAGTCACGCTGCAGTGGTCCACCAAAATCCCTGTTTGTGGTTGATGTGCAAAGGCTCGCTACCTGTCTGGTGAAGTGAAATTTGGGCAGTCTTGGTGTAATCCCAACTGATGAGAATACAACAGAAAAACCGACTGTTCATAATTGGATATGAAAACATGCCAGTGAAACGCTCTCTTACTGAAATTTATACTGGTGTCTGTGTCATACAGTTCAAATATGTAATCATGGATTGTCTGCCAAAGTTATTCCTACAATATGTCAAAATAGTTGTTAAACAAAAATGCACTACCTCTCTGTGAATTGATGATGAGCATAGTTGTTAATGTTTAACAGTTAGACGTTATTCCAGTGAAAGAATGCAGCATTATTGCAAAATATTACAATGGCTAAAATTGCCATGACTTCAAAGAACAAACGCAGTTTTATTAAACAGCAGTCTTTTTGAGTATTAATTGAATTTCTATTTTAATGATATACTGTCGTCATTGTAACAATAAGCAGCTGTGTTGTACTGTGCAATTCAAAAGGCAGTAAATCAGCTTGCAAATTTACTGTCTTGAGATCAAAGCACAGAGCTGATGTTTAGAGCTCAAAGGATTACCAGCTTCAGTAGAAAGTTGGTCGTATTACAGACACTGAAAAAATTAGGAATCCATTAAAGTATGCCAGTAAATACAAATTGAGCAGCTTTGCATGTATTTAGTTACAGTAACCCACAGATATATAGAGTAAAACTGAGCTGTCTTAATAGTAGGCTTGTATTTAAATTCTAATTTACAATTTTAAAAATCACTGTATATTATCTGATGCATAACACCTGCACATACAAATTGAAGATCTGGAATTCAAAGCTTGTCAAAACAAAAGCCCCCTAGCAGAGTATTGAACGCATTCTAATGCACCACATATACCTTCTTAAGATTGATTTAAATGCAGATTTCCTCCCTTGGTTAGCTGGTTGAATATAACCTGATACTTCACATAATGTTGACTTGGAAGGACCAATTTTATGATATAGCATTCCCAGCTCAGAACCTCGCCTGTCTGGAGTGCACATAAGCAATTCCAGTGCGATCCTCCTAGTTTTACTCCACCCATTTATTTCAGTTGTGGGGAAACCAATGCCCCGAACTCTAATACTGGCACCCTGGCAGGCAGGAATTTACAACAGGAGCTTGTTCTAGTACAATCAGTAGGAGCCTGCACTGGTGCAATCAGCAAGAGTGCGGTCTGTTACAATCAGCAGGAGCACGGACTGGTACAATCTGCAGGAGCACGGACTGATACAATCAGCAGGAGCACGGACTGGTACAATCAGCAGGAAGACGGACTGGTACAATCAGCAGGAGGAGGGACTGGTACAATCAGCAGGAGCACGGACTGGTACAATCAGTAGGAGCATGGACTGGTACAATCAGCAGGAGTACGGACTGGTACAATCAGCAGGAGCACGGACTGGCACAATCAGCAGGAGCACGGACTGATACAATCAGCAGGAGAATGGACTGGTACAATCAGCAGGAGCACGGACTGGCACAATCAGTAGGAGCATGAGCTAGTACAATCAGTAGGAGCATGGACTGGTACAATCAGTAGGAGCATGGATTGGTGCAATCAGCAGAAGCATGGACTGGTACAATCAGCAAGAGCAGGGACTGGTACAATTAGTAGGAGCACGGACTGATACAATGAGCAGGAGCACGGACTGGTACAATCAGCAGGAGCACGGAGTGGTACAATCAGCAGGAGGACGGACTGGCACAATCAGCAGGAGCATGGACTGATACAATCAGCAGGAGCACGGACTGGTACAATCAGCAGGAGGACGGACTGGTACAATCAGCAGGAGGATGGACTGGTACAATCAGCAGGAGCACGGATTGGTACAATCAGCAGGAGCACGGACTGGCACAATCTGCAGGAGCACGGACTGATACAATCAGTAGGAGGATCGACTGGTACAATCAGCAGGAGCACGGACTGGTACAATCAGCAGAAGCATGGACTGGTACAATCAGCAGGAGGACGGACTGGTACAATCAGCAGGTGCACGGACTGGTACAATCAGCAGGAGCACGGACTGGCACAATCAGCAGGAGCATGGACTAGTACAATCAGTAGGAGCATGGACTGGTACAATCAGTAGGAGCATGGACTGGTACAATCAGTAGGAGCATGGACTGGTACAATCAGCAGGAGCAGGGACTGGTACAATTAGTAGGAGCACGGACTGGTACAATCAGCAGGAGCATGGACTGGTACAATCAGGAGGAGCACGGACTGATACAATCAGTAGGAGCATGGACTGGTACAATCAGCAGGAGCACGGACTCATGCAATCAGCAGGAGCACGGACTGATACAATCAGCAGGAGTATGGACTGGTACAATCAACAGGAGCACGGACTGGCACAATCAGCCGGAGCACGGACTGATTCAATCAGCAGGAGAATGGACTGGTACAATCAGCAGGAGCACGGACTGGTACAATCAGCAGGAGCGTGGACTGGTACAATCAGCAGGAGCACGGACTTGTACAATCAGCAGGAGGATGGACTGGTACAATCAGTAGGAGCACGGACTGGTACAATCAGCAGGAGGACGGATTTGTACAATCAGCAGGGGGATGGACTGGTACAATCAGCAGGAGCATGAACTGGTACAATCAGCAGGAGCACGGACTGATACAATCAGCAGGAGGATGGACTGGTACAATCATTCGGAGCATGGACTGATACAATCAGCAGGAGCACGGACTGGTCCAATTAGTAGGAGCATGGACTGGTACAATCAGTTGGAGCATGGACTGGTACAATGAGCAGGAGCACGGACTCATACAATCAGTAGGAGCATGGTCTGGTACAATCAGCAAGAGCACGGACTGATATAATCAGCAGGAGCACGGACTGGTACAATCAGCAGGAGCATGGACTCGTACAATCAGCAGGAGCATGGACTGATACAATCAGCAGGAGCACGGACTGGTACAATCAGCAGGAGGATGGACTGGTACAATCAGTAGGAGCATGGACTGTTACAATCAGCAGGAGCACGGACTGGTACAATCAGTAGGAGCAGGGACTGGTACAATGAGCAGGAGCACGGACTCATACAATCAGTAGGAGCATGGACTGATACAATCAGCAGCAGCACGGACTGGTGCAATCCGTAGGAGCATGGTCTGGTACAATCAGCAAGAGCACGGACTGATACAATCAGCAGGAGCACGGACTGGTACAATCAGCAGGAGCACGGACTGGTACAATCAGCAGGAGGACGGACTGATACAATCATCAGGAGGATGGACTGGTACAATCAGCAGGAGCATGGACTGATACAATCAGCAGGAGCATGGACTGGGACAAGCAGCAGGAGGACGGACTGGTACAATCAGCAGGAGCGCGGACTGGTACAATCAGCAGGAGCACGGACTGGTACAATCAGCAGGAGGATGGACTGGTGCAATCAGCAGGAGCACGGACTGGTACAATCAGTAGGAGGACGGATTGGTACAATCAGCAGGGGGATGGACTGATACAATCAGCAGGAGCACGGATTGGTACAATCAGTAGGAGGACGGATTGGTACAATCAGCAGGGGGATGGACTGATACAATCAGCAGGAGCACGGATTGGTACAATCGTCAGGAGTACGGACTGGCACAATCAGCAGGAGCACGGACTGATATAATCAGCAGGAACATGGACTGGTAAAATCAGCAGGAGCATGGACTGGTACAATCAGTAGGAGCATGGACTGGTACAATCAGCAGGAGGACGGACTGGTACAATCAGTAGGAGCACGGACTGGGACAATCAGCAGGAGCACGGACTGATACAATCAGCAGGAGGATCGACTGGTACAATCAGTAGGAGCATGGACTGGTACAATTAGCAGGAGCACGGACTGGCACAATCAGCAGGAGCACGGACTGGTTCAATCAGCAGGAGCACGGACTGGTACAATCAGCAGGAGGATGGACTGGTACAATAAGCAGGATGATGGACTGGTATAATCAGCAGGAGCATTGACCGGTAAAATCAGCAGGAGCACGGACTGATACAATCAGCAGGAGGAAGGACTGGTACAATCATTAGGAGCACGGACTGATACAATCAGCAGGAGCACGGCCTGGTACAATCAGCAGGAGCACGGAGTGGTACAATCAGCAGGAGGACGGACTGGCACAATCAGCAGGAGCATGGACTGATACAATCAGCAGGAGCACGGACTGGTACAATCAGCAGGAGGATGGACTGGTACAATCTGCAGGAGGATGGACTGGTACAATCAGCAGGAGCACGGATTGGTACAATCAGCAGGAGCACGGACTGGCACAATCAGCAGAAGCACGGACTGATACAATCAGCAGGAGGATGGAATGGTACAATCAGCAGGAGCACGGACTGGTACAATCAGCAGAAACATGGACTGGTACAATCAGCAGGAGGACGGATTGGTACAATCAGCAGGTGCACGGACTGGTACAATCAGCAGGAGCACGGACTGGGACAAGCAGCAGGAGGACGGACTGGTACAATCAGCAGGAGCACGGACTGATACAATCAGCAGGAGCAAGGACTGGTACAATCAGCAGGAGCACGGACTGGCGCAATCAGCAGGAGCATGGACTGGTACAATCAGCAGGAGGACGGACTGGTACAATCAGAAGGAGCACGAACTGATACAATCAGCAGGAACACGGACTGGTACAATCAGCAGGAGCACGGACTGGTCCAATCAGCAGGAAGACGGACTGGTACAATCAGCAGGAGAATGGACTGGTACAATCAGCAGGAGCACGGACTGATACAATCAGCAGGAGCACGGACTGGCACAATCAGCAGGAGCAAGGACTGATACAATCAGCAGGAGGACGGACTGGTACAATCAGCAGGAGCACGGACTGGCACAATCAGTAGGAGCGTGGACTTGTACAATCAGTCGGAGCATGGACTGGGACAATCAGTAGGAGCATGGACTGGTACAATGAGTAGGAGCTTGGATTGGTGCAATCAGCAGAGGCATGGACTGGTACAATCAGCAGGAGCATGAACTGGTACAATCAGTAAGAGCACGGACTGGTACAATCAGTAGGAGCACGGACTGATACAATCAGCAGGAGCATGGACTGATACAATCAGCAGGAGCATGGACTGGTACAATCAGCAGGAGCACGGACTGGTACAATCAGCAGGAGCATGGACTGATACAATCAGCAGGAGCACGGACTGGTACAATCAGCAAGAGGACGGACTGGTCCAATCAGTAGGAGCATGGACTGGTACAATCAGCAGGAGCATGGACTGGTACAATCAGTAGGGGCATGGACTGGTACAATCAGCAGGAGCACGGACTCATACAATCAGTAGGAGCATGGACTGGCACAATCAGCAGGAGCACGGACTGGTACAATCAGTAGCAGCATGGATTGGTACAATCAGCAGGAGCACGGACTGATACAATCAGCAGGAGCACGGACTGGTACAATCAGCAGGAGCACGGACTGGTACAATCAGCAGGAGGATGGACTGGTACAATAAGCAGGATGATGGACTGGTATAATCAGCAGGAGCATTGACCGGTACAATCAGCAGGAGCACGGACTGATACAATCAGCAGGGGGAAGGACTGGTACAATCATTAGGAGCACGGACTGTTACAATCAGCAGGAGCACGGCCTGGTACAATCAGCAGGAGCACGGAGTGGTACAATCAGCAGGAGGACGGACTGGCACAATCAGCAGGAGCATGGACTGATACAATCAGCAGGAGCACGGACTGGTACAATCAGCAGGAGGACGGATTGGTACAATCAGCAGGAGCACGGACTGGCACAATCAGCAGAAGCACGGACTGATACAATCAGCAGGAGGATGGACTGGTACAATCAGCAGGAGCACGGACTGGTACAATCAGCAGAAGCATGGACTGGTACAATCAGCAGGAGGACGGACTGGTACAATCAGCAGGTGCACGGACTGGTACAATCAGCAGGAGCACGGACTGGCACAATCAGCAGGAGCATGGACTAGTACAATCAGTAGGAGCATGGACTGGTACAATCAGTAGGAGCATGGACTGGTACAATCAGTAGGAGCATGGACTGGTACAATCAGCAGGAGCAGGGACTGGTACAATTAGTAGGAGCACGGACTGGTACAATCAGCAGGAGCATGGACTGGTACAATCAGGAGGAGCACGGACTGATACAATCAGTAGGAGCATGGACTGGTACAATCAGCAGGAGCACGGACTCATGCAATCAGCAGGAGCACGGACTGATACAATCAGCAGGAGTATGGACTGGTACAATCAACAGGAGCACGGACTGGCACAATCAGCCGGAGCACGGACTGATTCAATCAGCAGGAGAATGGACTGGTACAATCAGCAGGAGCACGGACTGGTACAATCAGCAGGAGCGTGGACTGGTACAATCAGCAGGAGCACGGACTTGTACAATCAGCAGGAGGATGGACTGGTACAATCAGTAGGAGCACGGACTGGTACAATCAGCAGGAGGACGGATTTGTACAATCAGCAGGGGGATGGACTGGTACAATCAGCAGGAGCATGAACTGGTACAATCAGCAGGAGCACGGACTGATACAATCAGCAGGAGGATGGACTGGTACAATCATTCGGAGCATGGACTGATACAATCAGCAGGAGCACGGACTGGTCCAATTAGTAGGAGCATGGACTGGTACAATCAGTTGGAGCATGGACTGGTAAAATGAGCAGGAGCACGGACTCATACAATCAGTAGGAGCATGGTCTGGTACAATCAGCAAGAGCACGGACTGATATAATCAGCAGGAGCACGGACTGGTACAATCAGCAGGAGCATGGACTCGTACAATCAGCAGGAGCATGGACTGATACAATCAGCAGGAGCACGGACTGGTACAATCAGCAGGAGGATGGACTGGTACAATCAGTAGGAGCATGGACTGTTACAATCAGCAGGAGCACGGACTGGTACAATCAGTAGGAGCAGGGACTGGTACAATGAGCAGGAGCACGGACTCATACAATCAGTAGGAGCATGGACTGATACAATCAGCAGCAGCACGGACTGGTGCAATCCGTAGGAGCATGGTCTGGTACAATCAGCAAGAGCACGGACTGATACAATCAGCAGGAGCACGGACTGGTACAATCAGCAGGAGCACGGACTGGTACAATCAGCAGGAGGACGGACTGATACAATCATCAGGAGGATGGACTGGTACAATCAGCAGGAGCATGGACTGATACAATCAGCAGGAGCATGGACTGGGACAAGCAGCAGGAGGACGGACTGGTACAATCAGCAGGAGCGCGGACTGGTACAATCAGCAGGAGCACGGACTGGTACAATCAGCAGGAGGATGGACTGGTGCAATCAGCAGGAGCACGGACTGGTACAATCAGTAGGAGGACGGATTGGTACAATCAGCAGGGGGATGGACTGATACAATCAGCAGGAGCACGGATTGGTACAATCAGTAGGAGGACGGATTGGTACAATCAGCAGGGGGATGGACTGATACAATCAGCAGGAGCACGGATTGGTACAATCGTCAGGAGTACGGACTGGCACAATCAGCAGGAGCACGGACTGATATAATCAGCAGGAACATGGACTGGTAAAATCAGCAGGAGCATGGACTGGTACAATCAGTAGGAGCATGGACTGGTACAATCAGCAGGAGGACGGACTGGTACAATCAGTAGGAGCACGGACTGGGACAATCAGCAGGAGCACGGACTGATACAATCAGCAGGAGGATCGACTGGTACAATCAGTAGGAGCATGGACTGGTACAATTAGCAGGAGCACGGACTGGCACAATCAGCAGGAGCACGGACTGGTTCAATCAGCAGGAGCACGGACTGGTACAATCAGCAGGAGGATGGACTGGTACAATAAGCAGGATGATGGACTGGTATAATCAGCAGGAGCATTGACCGGTAAAATCAGCAGGAGCACGGACTGATACAATCAGCAGGAGGAAGGACTGGTACAATCATTAGGAGCACGGACTGATACAATCAGCAGGAGCACGGCCTGGTACAATCAGCAGGAGCACGGAGTGGTACAATCAGCAGGAGGACGGACTGGCACAATCAGCAGGAGCATGGACTGATACAATGAGCAGGAGCACGGACTGGTACAATCAGCAGGAGGACGGACTGGTACAATCAGCAGGAGGATGGACTGGTACAATCAGCAGGAGCACGGATTGGTACAATCAGCAGGAGCACGGACTGGCACAATCAGCAGAAGCACGGACTGATACAATCAGCAGGAGGATGGAATGGTACAATCAGCAGGAGCACGGACTGGTACAATCAGCAGAAACATGGACTGGTACAATCAGCAGGAGGACGGATTGGTACAATCAGCAGGTGCACGGACTGGTACAATCAGCAGGAGCACGGACTGGGACAAGCAGCAGGAGGACGGACTGGTACAATCAGCAGGAGCACGGACTGATACAATCAGCAGGAGCAAGGACTGGTACAATCAGCAGGAGCACGGACTGGCGCAATCAGCAGGAGCATGGACTGGTACAATCAGCAGGAGGACGGACTGGTACAATCAGAAGGAGCACGAACTGATACAATCAGCAGGAACACGGACTGGTACAATCAGCAGGAGCACGGACTGGTCCAATCAGCAGGAAGACGGACTGGTACAATCAGCAGGAGAATGGACTGGTACAATCAGCAGGAGCACGGACTGATACAATCAGCAGGAGCACGGACTGGCACAATCAGCAGGAGCAAGGACTGATACAATCAGCAGGAGGACGGACTGGTACAATCAGCAGGAGCACGGACTGGCACAATCAGTAGGAGCGTGGACTTGTACAATCAGTCGGAGCATGGACTGGGACAATCAGTAGGAGCATGGACTGGTACAATGAGTAGGAGCTTGGATTGGGGCAATCAGCAGAGGCATGGACTGGTACAATCAGCAGGAGCATGAACTGGTACAATCAGTAAGAGCACGGACTGGTACAATCAGTAGGAGCACGGACTGATACAATCAGCAGGAGCATGGACTGATACAATCAGCAGGAGCATGGACTGGTACAATCAGCAGGAGCACGGACTGGTACAATCAGCAGGAGCATGGACTGATACAATCAGCAGGAGCACGGACTGGTACAATCAGCAAGAGGACGGACTGGTCCAATCAGTAGGAGCATGGACTGGTACAATCAGCAGGAGCATGGACTGGTACAATCAGTAGGGGCATGGACTGGTACAATCAGCAGGAGCACGGACTCATACAATCAGTAGGAGCATGGACTGGCACAATCAGCAGGAGCACGGACTGGTACAATCAGTAGCAGCATGGATTGGTACAATCAGCAGGAGCACGGACTGATACAATCAGCAGGAGCACGGACTGGTACAATCAGCAGGAGCACGGACTGGTACAATCAGCAGGAGGATGGACTGGTACAATAAGCAGGATGATGGACTGGTATAATCAGCAGGAGCATTGACCGGTACAATCAGCAGGAGCACGGACTGATACAATCAGCAGGGGGAAGGACTGGTACAATCATTAGGAGCACGGACTGTTACAATCAGCAGGAGCACGGCCTGGTACAATCAGCAGGAGCACGGAGTGGTACAATCAGCAGGAGGACGGACTGGCACAATCAGCAGGAGCATGGACTGATACAATCAGCAGGAGCACGGACTGGTACAATCAGCAGGAGGACGGATTGGTACAATCAGCAGGAGCACGGACTGGCACAATCAGCAGAAGCACGGACTGATACAATCAGCAGGAGGATGGACTGGTACAATCAGCAGGAGCACGGACTGGTACAATCAGCAGAAGCATGGACTGGTACAATCAGCAGGAGGACGGACTGGTACAATCAGCAGGTGCACGGACTGGTACAATCAGCAGGAGCACGGACTGGCACAATCAGCAGGAGCATGGACTAGTACAATCAGTAGGAGCATCGACTGGTACAATCAGTAGGAGCATGAATTGGTACAATCAGTAGGAGCATGGACTGGTACAATCAGCAGGAGCAGGGACTGGTACAATTCGTAGGAACACGGACTGATACAATCAGTAGGAGCATGGACTGGTACAATCAGCAGGAGCACGGACTCATGCAATCAGCAGAAGCACGGACTGATACAAACAGCAGGAGTATGGACTGGTACAATCAGCAGGAGCACGGACTGGTACAATCAGCAGGAGGATGGACTGGTGCAATCAGCAGGAGCACGGACTGGTACAATCAGTATGAGCACGGACTGGGACAATCAGCAGGAGGACGGATTGGTACAATCAGCAGGGGGATGGACTGGTACAATCAGCAGGAGCACGGATTGGTACAATCCGCAGGAGTACGGACTGGCACAATCAGCAGGAGCACGGACTGATATAATCAGCAGGAGCATGGACTGATACAATCAACAGGAGCACGGACTGGTACAATCAGCAGGAGGACGGACTGGTACAAACAGTAGGAGCACGGACTGGGACAATCAGCAGGAGAACGGACTGATACAATCAGCAGGAGGATGGACTGGTACAATCAGTAGGAGCATGGACTGGTACAATTAGCAGGAGCACGGACTGGCACAATCAGCAGGAGCACGGACTGATACAATCAGCAGGGGCACGGACTGATACAATTAGCAGGAGCACGGGCTGGTACAATCAGCAGGAGCACGGACTGGTACAATCAACAGGAGCACGGACTGGTACAATCAGCAGGAGCACGGACTGGTACAATCAGCAGGAGCATGGACTGGTACAATCAGCAAGAGCACAGGCTGGTACAATTAGCAGGAGCACGGGCTGATACAATCAGCAGGAGCACCGACTGGTACAATCAGCAGGAGCACGGACTGGTACAATCAGCAGGAGGACGGACTGGTACAATCAGCAGGAGGATCGACTGGTACAATCAGCAGGAGCACGGACTGGTACAATCAGCAGGAGGATAGACTGGTACAATCAGCAGGAGCATGGACTGATACAATCAGCAGGAGCATGGACTGGTGCAATCAGCAGGAGCACGGACAGGCACAATCAGCAGGAGCACGGACTGATACAATGAGCAGGAGCACGGACTGGCACAATCAGCAGGAGCACGGACTGATACAATCAGCAGGAGGATGGACTGGTACAATCAGCAGGAGCACGGACTGATACAATCAGCAGGAGCACGGACTGATACAATCAGCAGGAGCATGGACTGGGACAATCAGCAGGAGGACGGACTGGTACAATCAGCAGGAGCACGGACTGATACAATCAGCAGGAGCACGGACTGGTACAATCAGCAGGAGCACGGACTGGTACAATTAGCAGGAAGACGGACTGGTACAATCAGCAGGAGGAGGGACTGGTACAATCAGCAGGAGCACGGACTGGCACAATCAGTAGGAGCATGGACTGGTACAATCAGTAGGAGCATGGACTGATACAATGAGTAGGAGCATGGATTGATGCAATCAGCAGAAGCATGGACTGGTACAATCAGCAAGAGCAGGGACTGGTACAATTAGTAGGAGCACGGACTGATACAATGAGCAGGAGCACGGGCTGGTACAATCAGCAGGAGCACGGACTGGTACAATCAGTAGCAGCATGGATTGGTACAATCAGCAGGAGCACGGACTGATACAATCAGCAGGAGCACGGACTGGTACAATCAGCAGGAGCACGGACTGGTACAATCAGCAGGAGGATGGACTGGTACAATAAGCAGGATGATGGACTGGTATAATCAGCAGGAGCATTGACCGGTAAAATCAGCAGGAGCACGGACTGATACAATCAGCAGGAGGAAGGACTGGGACAATCATTAGGAGCACGGACTGATACAGTCAGCAGGAGCACGGCCTGGTACAATCAGCAGGAGCACGGAGTGGTACAATCAGCAGGCGGACGGACTGGCACAATCAGCAGGAGCATGGACTGATACAATCAGCAGGAGCACGGACTGGTACAATCAGCAGAAGGACGGACTGGTACAATCAGCAGGAGGATGGACTGGTACAATCAGCAGGAGCACGGATTGGTACAATCAGCAGGAGCACGGACTGGCACAATCAGCAGAAGCACGGACTGATACAATCAGCAGGAGGATGGAATGGTACAATCAGCAGGAGCACAGACTGGTACAATCAGCAGAAGCATGGACTGGTACAATCAGCAGGAGGACGGACTGGTACAATCAGCAGGTGCACGGACTGTTACAATCAGCAGGAGCACGGACTGGCACAATCAGCAGGAGCATGGACTGGTACAATCAGTAGGAGCATGGATTGGTACAATCAGTAGGAGCATGGACTGGTACAATCAGCAGGAGCAGGGACTCGTAAAATTAGTAGGAGCACGGCCTGGTACAATCAGCAGGAGCATGGACTGGGACAATCAGGAGGAGCACGGACTGATACAATCAGTAGGAGCTTGGACTGGTACAATCAGCAGGAGCACGGACTCATGCAATCAGCAGGAGCACGGACTGATACAATCAGCAGGAGTATGGACTGGTACAATCAGCAGGAGCACGGACTGGCACAATCAGCCGGAGCACGGACTAATACAATCAGCAGGAGGATGGACTGGTACAATCAGCAGGAGCACGGACTGGTACAATCAGCAGGAGCGCAGACTGGTACAATCAGCAGGAGCACGGACTGGCACAATCAGCAGGAGGATGGACTGGTACAATCAGCAGGAGCACGGACTGGTACAATCAGTAGGAGCACGGACTGGGACAATCAGCAGGAGGACGGATTGGTACAATCAGCAGGGGGATGGACTGGTACAATCAGCAGGAGCACGGATTGGTACAATCGGCAGGAGTACGGACTGGCACAATCAGCAGGAGCACGGACTGATATAATCAGCAGGAGCATGGATTGGTAAAATCAGCAGGAGCATGGACTGGTAAAATCAGTAAGAGCACGGACTGGTACAATCAGTAGGAGCACGGACTGATACAATCAGTAGGAGCATGGACTGGTACAATCAGCAGAAGCACGGACTTGTACAATCAGCAGGAGGATGGACTGGTACAATCAGTAGGAGCACGGACTGGTACAATCAGCAGGAGGACGGATTTGTACAATCAGCAGGGGGATGGACTGGTACAATCAGCAGGAGCATGAACTGGTACAATCAGCAGGAGCACGGACTGATACAATCAGCAGGAGGATGGACTGGTACAATCATTCGGAGCATGGACTGATACAATCAGCAGGAGCACGGACTGGTCCAATTAGTAGGAGCATGGACTGGTACAATTAGTTGGAGCATGGACTGGTACAATGAGCAGGAGCACGGACTCATACAATCAGTAGGAGCATGGTCTGGTACAATCAGCAAGAGCACGGACTGATATAATCAGCAGGAGCACGGACTGGTACAATCAGCAGGAGCATGGACTCGTACAATCAGCAGGAGCATGGACTGATACAATCAGCAGGAGCACGGACTGGTACAATCAGCAGGAGGATGGACTGGTACAATCAGTAGGAGCATGGACTGTTACAATCAGCAGGAGCACGGACTGGTACAATCAGTAGGAGCAGGGACTGGTACAATGAGCAGGAGCACGGACTCATACAATCAGTAGGAGCATGGACTGATACAATCAGCAGCAGCACGGACTGGTGCAATCCGTAGGAGCATGGTCTGGTACAATCAGCAAGAGCACGGACTGATACAATCAGCAGGAGCACGGACTGGTACAATCAGCAGGAGCACGGACTGGTACAATCAGCAGGAGGACGGACTGGTACAAAAAGCAGAATGATGGACTGGTACAATCAGCAGGAGCATGGACTGGTACAATCAGCAGGAACACGGACTGATACAATCATCAGGAGGATGGACTGGTACAATCAGCAGGAGCATGGACTGATACAATCAGCAGGAGCATGGACTGGGACAAGCAGCAGGAGGACGGACTGGTACAATCAGCAGGAGCGCGGACTGGTACAATCAGCAGGAGCACGGACTGGTACAATCAGCAGGAGGATGGACTGGTGCAATCAGCAGGAGCACGGACTGGTACAATCAGTAGGAGCACGGACTGGGACAATCAGCATGAGGACGGATTGTTACAATCAGCAGGGGGATGGACTGATACAATCAGCAGGAGCACGGATTGGTACAATCGGCAGGAGTACGGACTGGCACAATCAGCAGGAGCACGGACTGATATAATCAGCAGGAACATGGACTGGTAAAATCAGCAGGAGCATGGACTGGTACAATCAGTAGGAGCATGGACTGGTACAATCAGCAGGAGGACGGACTGGTACAATCAGTAGGAGCACGGACTGGGACAATCAGCAGGAGCACGGACTGATACAATCAGCAGGAGGATCGACTGGTACAATCAGTAGGAGCATGGACTGGTACAATTAGCAGGAGCACGGACTGGCACAATCAGCAGGAGCACGGACTGATGCAATCAGCAGGAGGATGGACTGGTACAATCAGCAGGAGCACGGACTGATACAATCAGCAGGAGCACGGACTGGTACAATCAACAGGAGCACGGACTGGTCCAATCAGCAGGAGGACGGACTGGTACAATCAGCAGGGGCACGGACTGATACAATTAGCAGGAGCACGGGCTGGTACAATCAGCAGGAGCACGGACTGGTACAATCAACAGGAGCACGGACTGGTACAATCAGCAGGAGCACGGACTGGTACAATCAGCAGGAGCATGGACTGGTACAATCAGCAAGTGCACAGGCTGGTACAATTAGCAGGAGCACGGGCTGATACAATCAGCAGGAGCACCGACTGGTACAATCAGCAGGAGCACGGACTGGTACAATCAGCAGGAGGACGGACTGGTACAATCAGCAGGAGGATCGACTGGTACAATCAGCAGGAGCACGGACTGGTACAATCAGCAGGAGGATAGACTGGTACAATCAGCAGGAGCATGGACTGATACAATCAGCAGGAGCATGGACTGGTGCAATCAGCAGGAGCACGGACAGTCACAATCAGCAGGAGCACGGACTGATACAATGAGCAGGAGCACGGACTGGCACAATCAGCAGGAGCACGGACTGATACAATCAGCAGGAGGATGGACTGGTACAATCAGCAGGAGCACGGACTGATACAACCAGCAGGAGCACGGACTGATGCAATCAGCAGGAGCATGGACTGGGACAATCAGCAGGAGGACGGACTGGTACAATCAGCAGGAGCACGGACTGATACAATCAGCAGGAGCACGGACTGGTACAATCAGCAGGAGCACGGACTGGTACAATCAGCAGGAAGACGGACTGGTACAATCAGCAGGAGGAGGGACTGGTACAATCAGCAGGAGCACGGACTGGTACAATCAGTAGGAGCATGGACTGGTACAATCAGTAGGAGCATGGACTGATACAATGAGTAGGAGCATGGATTGATGCAATCAGCAGAAGCATGGACTGGTACAATCAGCAAGAGCAGGGACTGGTACAATTAGTAGGAGCACGGACTGATACAATGAGCAGGAGCACGGGCTGGTACAATCAGCAGGAGCATGGATTGGTACAATCAGTAGCAGCATGGATTGGTACAATCAGCAGGAGCACGGACTGATACAATCAGCAGGAGCACGGACTGGTTCAATCAGCAGGAGCACGGACTGGTACAATCAGCAGGAGGATGGACTGGTACAATAAGCAGGATGATGGACTGGTATAATCAGCAGGAGCATTGACCGGTAAAATCAGCAGGAGCACGGACTGATACAATCAGCAGGAGGAAGGACTGGTACAATCATTAGGAGCACGGACTGATACAATCAGCAGGAGCACGGCCTGGTACAATCAGCAGGAGCACGGAGTGGTACAATCAGCAGGAGGACGGACTGGCACAATCAGCAGGAGCATGGACTGATACAATCAGTAAGAGCACGGACTGGTACAATCAGTAGGAGCACGGACTGATACAATCAGCAGGAGCATGGACTGATACAATCAGCAGGAGCATGGACTGGTACAATCAGCAGGAGCACGGACTGGTACAATCAGCAGGAGCATGGACTGATACAATCAGCAGGAGCACGGACTGGTACAATCAGCAGGAGGACGGACTGGTCCAATCAGTAGGAGCATGGACTGGTACAATCAGCAGGAGCATGGACTGGTACAATCAGTAGGGGCATGGACTGGTACAATCAGCAGGAGCACGGACTCATACAATCAGTAGGAGCATGGACTGGCACAATCAGCAGGAGCACGGACTGGTACAATCAGTAGCAGCATGGATTGGTACAATCAGCAGGAGCACGGACTGATACAATCAGCAGGAGCACGGACTGGTACAATCAGCAGGAGCACGGACTGGTACAATCAGCAGGAGGATGGACTGGTACAATAAGCAGGATGATGGACTGGTATAATCAGCAGGAGCATTGACCGGTACAATCAGCAGGAGCACGGACTGATACAATCAGCAGGGGGAAGGACTGGTACAATCATTAGGAGCACGGACTGATACAATCAGCAGGAGCACGGCCTGGTACAATCAGCAGGAGCACGGAGTGGTACAATCAGCAGGAGGACGGACTGGCACAATCAGCAGGAGCATGGACTGATACAATCAGCAGGAGCACGGACTGGTACAATCAGCAGGAGGACGGACTGGTACAATCGGCAGGAGGATGGACTGGTACAATCAGCAGGAGCACGGATTGGTACAATCAGCAGGAGCACGGACTGGCACAATCAGCAGAAGCACGGACTGATACAATCAGCAGGAGGATGGACTGGTACAATCAGCAGGAGCACGGACTGGTACAATCAGCAGAAGCATGGACTGGTACAATCAGCAGGAGGACGGACTGGTACAATCAGCAGGTGCACGGACTGGTACAATCAGCAGGAGCACGGACTGGCACAATCAGCAGGAGCATGGACTAGTACAATCACTAGGAGCATCGACTGGTACAATCAGTAGGAGCATGAATTGGTACAATCAGTAGGAGCATGGACTGGTACAATCAGCAGGAGCAGGGACTGGTACAATTCGTAGGAGCACGGCCTGATACAATCAGCAGGAGCATGGACTGGTACAATCAGGAGGAACACGGACTGATACAATCAGTAGGAGCATGGACTGGTACAATCAGCAGGAGCACGGACTCATGCAATCAGCAGAAGCACGGACTGATACAAACAGCAGGAGTATGGACTGGTACAATCAGCAGGAGCACGGACTGGTACAATCAGCAGGAGGATGGACTGGTGCAATCAGCAGGAGCACGGACTGGTACAATCAGTAGGAGCACGGACTGGGACAATCAGCAGGAGGACGGATTGGTACAATCAGCAGGGGGATGGACTGGTACAATCAGCAGGAGCACGGATTGGTACAATCCGCAGGAGTACGGACTGGCACAATCAGCAGGAGCACGGACTGATATAATCAGCAGGAGCATGGACTGATACAAATAGCAGGAGCACGGACTGGTACAATCAGCAGGAGGACGGACTGGTACAATCAGTAGGAGCACGGACTGGGACAATCAGCAGGAGAACGGACTGATACAATCAGCAGGAGGATGGACTGGTACAATCAGTAGGAGCATGGACTGGTACAATTAGCAGGAGCACGGACTGGCACAATCAGCAGGAGCACGGACTGATACAATCAGCAGGGGCACGGACTGATACAATTAGCAGGAGCAGGGGCTGGTACAATCAGCAGGAGCACGGACTGGTACAATCAACAGGAGCACGGACTGGTACAATCAGCAGGAGCACGGACTGGTACAATCAGCAGGAGCATGGACTGGTACAATCAGCAAGAACACAGGCTGGTACAATTAGCAGGAGCACGGGCTGATACAATCAGCAGGAGCACCGACTGGTACAATCAGCAGGAGGATGGACTGGTACAATAAGCAGGATGATGGACTGGTATAATCAGCAGGAGCATTGACCGGTAAAATCAGCAGGAGCACGGACTGATACAATCAGCAGGAGGAAGGACTGGTACAATCATTAGGAGCACGGACTGATACAATCAGCAGGAGCACGGCCTGGTGCAATCAGCAGGAGCACGGAGTGGTACAATCAGCAGGAGGACGGACTGGCACAATCAGCAGGAGCATGGACTGATACAATCAGCAGGAGCACGGACTGGTACAATCAGCAGGAGCACGGACTGGTACAATCAGCAGGAGGATGGACTGGTACAATCAGCAGGAGCACGGATTGGTACAATCAGCAGGAGCACGGACTGGCACAATCAGCAGAAGCACGGACTGATACAATCAGCAGGAGGATGGAATGGTACAATCAGCAGGAGCACGGACTGGTACAATCAGCAGAAACATGGACTGGTACAATCAGCAGGAGGACGGATTGGTACAATCAGCAGGTGCACGGACTGGTACAATCAGCAGGAGCACGGACTGGGACAAGCAGCAGGAGGACGGACTGGTACAATCAGCAGGAGCACGGACTGATACAATCAGCAGGAGCAAGGACTGGTACAATCAGCAGGAGCACGGACTGGCGCAATCAGCAGGAGCATGGACTGGTACAATCAGCAGGAGGACGGACTGGTACAATCAGAAGGAGCACGAACTGATACAATCAGCAGGAACACGGACTGGTACAATCAGCAGGAGCACGGACTGGTCCAATCAGCAGGAAGACGGACTGGTACAATCAGCAGGAGAATGGACTGGTACAATCAGCAGGAGCACGGACTGATACAATCAGCAGGAGCACGGACTGGCACAATCAGCAGGAGCAAGGACTGATACAATCAGCAGGAGGACGGACTGGTACAATCAGCAGGAGCACGGACTGGCACAATCAGTAGGAGCGTGGACTAGTACAATCAGTCGGAGCATGGACTGGGACAATCAGTAGGAGCATGGACTGGTACAATGAGTAGGAGCTTGGATTGGTGCAATCAGCAGAGGCATGGACTGGTACAATCAGCAGGAGCATGAACTGGTACAATCAGTAAGAGCACGGACTGGTACAATCAGTAGGAGCACGGACTGATACAATCAGCAGGAGCATGGACTGATACAATCAGCAGGAGCATGGACTGGTACAATCAGCAGGAGCACGGACTGGTACAATCAGCAGGAGCATGGACTGATACAATCAGCAGGAGCACGGACTGGTACAATCAGCAGGAGGACGGACTGGTCCAATCAGTAGGAGCATGGACTGGTACAATCAGCAGGAGCATGGACTGGTACAATCAGTAGGGGCATGGACTGGTACAATCAGCAGGAGCACGGACTCATACAATCAGTAGGAGCATGGACTGGCACAATCAGCAGGAGCACGGACTGGTACAATCAGTAGCAGCATGGATTGGTACAATCAGCAGGAGCACGGACTGATACAATCAGCAGGAGCACGGACTGGTACAATCAGCAGGAGCACGGACTGGTACAATCAGCAGGAGGATGGACTGGTACAATAAGCAGGATGATGGACTGGTATAATCAGCAGGAGCATTGACCGGTACAATCAGCAGGAGCACGGACTGATACAATCAGCAGGGGGAAGGACTGGTACAATCATTAGGAGCACGGACTGATACAATCAGCAGGAGCACGGCCTGGTACAATCAGCAGGAGCACGGAGTGGTACAATCAGCAGGAGGACGGACTGGCACAATCAGCAGGAGCATGGACTGATACAATCAGCAGGAGCACGGACTGGTACAATCAGCAGGAGGACGGACTGGTACAATCGGCAGGAGGATGGACTGGTACAATCAGCAGGAGCACGGATTGGTACAATCAGCAGGAGCACGGACTGGCACAATCAGCAGAAGCACGGACTGATACAATCAGCAGGAGGATGGACTGGTACAATCAGCAGGAGCACGGACTGGTACAATCAGCAGAAGCATGGACTGGTACAATCAGCAGGAGGACGGACTGGTACAATCAGCAGGTGCACGGACTGGTACAATCAGCAGGAGCACGGACTGGCACAATCAGCAGGAGCATGGACTAGTACAATCACTAGGAGCATCGACTGGTACAATCAGTAGGAGCATGAATTGGTACAATCAGTAGGAGCATGGACTGGTACAATCAGCAGGAGCAGGGACTGGTACAATTCGTAGGAGCACGGCCTGATACAATCAGCAGGAGCATGGACTGGTACAATCAGGAGGAACACGGACTGATACAATCAGTAGGAGCATGGACTGGTACAATCAGCAGGAGCACGGACTCATGCAATCAGCAGAAGCACGGACTGATACAAACAGCAGGAGTATGGACTGGTACAATCAGCAGGAGCACGGACTGGTACAATCAGCAGGAGGATGGACTGGTGCAATCAGCAGGAGCACGGACTGGTACAATCAGTAGGAGCACGGACTGGGACAATCAGCAGGAGGACGGATTGGTACAATCAGCAGGGGGATGGACTGGTACAATCAGCAGGAGCACGGATTGGTACAATCCGCAGGAGTACGGACTGGCACAATCAGCAGGAGCACGGACTGATATAATCAGCAGGAGCATGGACTGATACAAATAGCAGGAGCACGGACTGGTACAATCAGCAGGAGGACGGACTGGTACAATCAGTAGGAGCACGGACTGGGACAATCAGCAGGAGAACGGACTGATACAATCAGCAGGAGGATGGACTGGTACAATCAGTAGGAGCATGGACTGGTACAATTAGCAGGAGCACGGACTGGCACAATCAGCAGGAGCACGGACTGATACAATCAGCAGGGGCACGGACTGATACAATTAGCAGGAGCAGGGGCTGGTACAATCAGCAGGAGCACGGACTGGTACAATCAACAGGAGCACGGACTGGTACAATCAGCAGGAGCACGGACTGGTACAATCAGCAGGAGCATGGACTGGTACAATCAGCAAGAGCACAGGCTGGTACAATTAGCAGGAGCACGGGCTGATACAATCAGCAGGAGCACCGACTGGTACAATCAGCAGGAGCACGGACTGGTACAATCAGCAGGAGGACGGACTGGTACAATCAGCAGGAGGATCGACTGGTACAATCGGCAGGAGCACGGACTGGTACAATCAGCAGGAGGATAGACTGGTACAATCAGCAGGAGCATGGACTGATACAATCAGCAGGAGCATGGACTGGTGCAATCAGCAGGAGCACGGACAGGCACAATCAGCAGGAGCACGGACTGATACAATGAGCAGGAGCACGGACTGGCACAATCAGCAGGAGCACGGACTGATACAATCAGCAGGAGGATGGACTGGTACAATCAGCAGGAGCACGGACTGATACAATCAGCAGGAGCACGGACTGATACAATCAGCAGGAGCATGGACTGGGACAATCAGCAGGAGGACGGACTGGTACAATCAGCAGGAGCACGGACTGATACAATCAGCAGGAGCACGGACTGGTACAATCAGCAGGAGCACGGACTGGTACAATTAGCAGGAAGACGGACTGGTACAATCAGCAGGAGGAGGGACTGGTACAATCAGCAGGAGCACGGACTGGCACAATCAGTAGGAGCATGGACTGGTACAATCAGTAGGAGCATGGACTGATACAATGAGTAGGAGCATGGATTGATGCAATCAGCAGAAGCATGGACTGGTACAATCAGCAAGAGCAGGGACTGGTACAATTAGTAGGAGCACGGACTGATACAATGAGCAGGAGCACGGGCTGGTACAATCAGCAGGAGCACGGACTGGTACAATCAGTAGCAGCATGGATTGGTACAATCAGCAGGAGCACGGACTGATACAATCAGCAGGAGCACGGACTGGTACAATCAGCAGGAGCACGGACTAGTACAATCAGTAGGAGCATGGACTGGTACAATCAGTAGGAGCATGGATTGGTACAATCAGTAGGAGCATGGACTGGTACAATCAGCAGGAGCAGGGACTCGTAAAATTAGTAGGAGCAAGGCCTGGTACAATCAGCAGGAGCATGGACTGGGACAATCAGGAGGAGCACGGACTGATACAATCAGAAGGAGCATGGACTGGTACAATCAGCAGGAGCACGGACTCATGCAATCAGCAGGAGCACGGACTGATACAATCAGCAGGAGTATGGACTGGTACAATCAGCAGGAGCACGGACTGGCACAATCAGCCGGAGCACGGACTGATACAATCAGCAGGAGGATGGACTGGTACAATCAGCAGGAGCACGGACTGGTACAATCAGCAGGAGCGCAGACTGGTACAATCAGCAGGAGCACGGACTGGCACAATCAGCAGGAGGATGGACTGGTACAATCAGCAGGAGCACGGACTGGTACAATCAGTAGGAGCACGGACTGGGACAATCAGCAGGAGGACGGATTGGTACAATCAGCAGGGGGATGGACTGGTACAATCAGCAGGAGCACGGATTGGTACAATCGGCAGGAGTACGGACTGGCACAATCAGCAGGAGCACGGACTGATATAATCAGCAGGAGCATGGATTGGTAAAATCAGCAGGAGCATGGACTGGTAAAATCAGTAAGAGCACGGACTGGTACAATCAGTAGGAGCACGGACTGATACAATCAGTAGGAGCATGGACTGGTACAATCAGCAGGAGCATGGACTGATACAATCAGCAGGAGCACGGACTGGTACAATCAGCAGGAGGACGGACTGGTACAATCAGTAGGAGCACGGACTGGGACAATCAGCAGGAGCACGGACTGATACAATCAGCAGGAGGATGGACTGGTACAATCAGTAGGAGCATGGACTGGTACAATTAGCAGGAGCACGGACTGGCACACTCAGCAGGAGCACGGACTGATACAATCAGCAGGAGGATGGACTGGTACAATCAGCAGGAGCACGGACTGATACAATCAGCAGGAGCACGGACTGGTACAACCAGCAGGAGCACGGACTGGTCCAATCAGCAGGAGGACGGACTGGTACAATCAGCAGGAGCACGTAATGATACAATTAGCAGGAGCACGGGCTGGTACAATCAGCAGGAGCACGGACTGGTACAATCAACAGGAGCACGGACTGGTACAATCAGCAGGAGCACGGACTGGTACAATCAGCAGGAGCATGGACTGGTACAATCAGCAGGAGCACGGGCTGGTACAATTAGCAGGAGCACGGGCTGATACAATCAGCAGGAGCACGGACTGGTACAATCAGCAGGATCATGGACTGGTACAATCAGCAGGAGCACGGACTGGTACAATCAGTAGGAGCATGGACTGGCACAATCAGCAGGAGCACGGACTGGTACAATCAGTAGCAGCATGGATTGGTACAATCAGCAGGAGCACGGACTGATACAATCAGCAGGAGCACGGACTGGTACAATCAGCAGGAGCACGGACTGGTACAATCAGCAGGAGAATGGACTGGTACAATAAGCAGGATAATGGACTGGTATAATCAGCAGGAGCATTGACCGGTACAATCAGCAGGAGCACGGACTGATACAATCAGCAGGTGGAAGGACTGGTACAATCATTAGGAGCACGGACTGATACAATCAGCAGGAGCACGGCCTGGTACAATCAGCAGGAGCACGGAGTGGTACAATCAGCAGGAGGACGGACTGGCACAATCAGCAGGAGCATGGACTGATACAATCAGCAGGAGCACGGACTGGTACAATCAGCAGGAGGACGGACTGGTACAATCGGCAGGAGGATGGACTGGTACAATCAGCAGGAGCACGGATTGGTACAATCAGCAGGAGCACGGACTGGCACAATCAGCAGAAGCACGGACTGATACAATGAGCAGGAGGATGGACTGGTACAATCAGCAGGAGCACGGACTGGTACAATCAGCAGAAGCATGGACTGGTACAATCAGCAGGAGGACGGACTGGTACAATCAGCAGGTGCACGGACTGGTACAATCAGCAGGAGCACGGACTGGCACAATCAGCAGGAGCATGGACTAGTACAATCAGTAGGAGCATGGACTGGTGCAATCAGTAGGAGCATGAATTGGTACAATCAGTAGGAGCATGGACTGGTACAATCAGTAGGAGCATGAATTGGTACAATCAGTAGGAGCATGGACTGGTACAATCAGCAGGAGCAGGGACTGGTACAATTAGTAGGAGCACGGTCTGATACAATCAGCAGGAGCATAGACTGGTACAATCAGGAGGAACACGGACTGATACAATCAGTAGGAGCATGGACTGGTACAATCAGCAGGAGCACGGACTCATGCAATCAGCAGAAGCACGGACTGATACCATCAGCAGGAGTATGGACTGGTACAATCAGCAGGAGCACGGACTGGCACAATCAGCCGGAGCACGGACTGATACAATCAGCAGGAGGATGGACTGATACAATCAGCAGGAGGATGGACTGGTACAATCAGCAGGAGCACGGACTGGTACAATCAGCAGGAGCGCGGACTGGTACAATCAGCAGGAGCACGCACTGGTACAATCAGCAGGAGGATGGACTGGTGCAATCAGCAGGAGCACGGACTGGTACAATCAGTAGGAGCACGGACTGGGACAATCAGCAGGAGGACGGATTGGTATAATCAGCAGGGGGATGGACTGGTACAATCAGCAGGAGCAAGGATTGGTACAATCGGCAGGAGTACGGAATGGCACAATCAGCTGGAGCACGGACTGATATAATCAGCAGGAACATGGAGTAGTAAAATCAGCATGAGCATGGACTGGTACAATCAGTAGGAGCATGGACTGGTACAATCAGCAGGAGCATGGACTGATACAATCAGCAGGAGCACGGACTGGTACAATCAGCAGGAGGACGGACTGGTACAATCAGTAGGAGCACGGACTGGGACAATCAGCAGGAGCACGGACTGATACAATCAGAAGGAGGATGGACTGGTACAATCAGTAGGAGCATGGACTGGTACAATTAGCAGGAGAACGGACTGGCACAATCAGCAGGAGCACGGACTGATACAATCAGCAGGAGGATGGACTGGTACAATCAGCAGGAGCACGGACTGATACAATCAGCAGGAGCACGGACTGGTACAATCAGCAGGAGCACGGACTGGTCCAATCAGCAGGAGGACGGACTGATACAATCAGCAGGGGCACGGACTGATACAATTAGCAGGAGCACGGGCTGGTACAATCAGCAGGAGCACGGACTGGTACAATCAGCAGGAGCACGGACTGGTACAATCAGCAGGAGCATGGACTGGTACAATCAGCAAGAGCAAAGGCTTGTACAATTAGCAGGAGCACGGGCTGATACAATCAGCAGGAGCACGGACTGGTACAATCAGCAGGAGCACGGTCTGGTACAATCAGCAGGAGGACGGACTGGTACAATCAGCAGGAGGATCGACTGGTACAATCAGCAGGAGCACGGACTGGTACAATCAGCAGGAGGATAGACTGGTACAATCAGCAGGAGCATGGACTGATACAATCAGCAGGAGCATGGACTGCTGCAATCAGCAGGAGCACGGACAGGCACAATCAGCAGGAGCACGGACTGATACAATGAGCAGGAGCACGGACTGGCACAATCAGCAGGAGCACGGACTGATACAATCAACAGGAGGATGGACTGGTACAATCAGCAGGAGCACGGACTGATACAATCAGCAGGAGCATGGACTGATACAATCAGCAGGAGCATGGACTGGGACAATCAGCAGGAGGACGGACTGGTACAATCAGCAGGAGCACGGACTGATACAATCAGCAGGAGCACGGACTGGTACAATCAGCAGGAGCACGGACTGGTACAATTAGCAGGAAGACGGACTGGTACAATCAGCAGGTGGAGGGTCTGGTACAATCAGCAGGAGCACGGACTGGTACAATCAGTAGGAGCATGGACTGGTACAATCAGCAGGAGCACGGACTGGTACAATCAGCAGGAGCACGGACTGGCACAATCAGCAGGAGCACGGACTGATACAATCAGCAGGAGGATGGACTGGTACAATCAGCAGGAGCACGGACTGGCACAATCAGTAGGAGCATGAGCTAGTACAATCAGTAGGAGCATGGACTAGTACAATCAGTAGGAACATGGACTGATACAATGAGTAGGAGCATGGATTGATGCAATCAGCAGAAGCATGGACTGGTACAATCAGCAAGAGCAGGGACTGGTACAATTAGTAGGAGCACGGACTGATACAATGAGCAGGAGCACGTGCTGGTACAATCAGCAGGAGCACGGACTGTACAATCAGTAGCAGCATGGATTGGTACAATCAGCAGGAGCACGGACTGATACAATCAGCAGGAGCACGGACTGGTACAATCAGCAGGAGGATGGACTGGTACAATAAGCAGGATGATGGACTGGTATAATCAGCAGGAGCATTGACCGGTAAAATCAGCAGGAGCACGGACTGATACAATCAGCAGGAGGAAGGACTGGGACAATCATTAGGAGCACGGACTGATACAATCAGCAGGAGTACGGCCTGGTACAATCAGCAGGAGCACGGAGTGGTACAATCAGCAGGAGGACGGACTGGCACAATCAGCAGGAGCATGGACTGATACAATCAGCAGGAGCAGGGACTGGTACAATTAGTAGGAGCATGGCCTGGTACAATCAGCAGCAGCATGGACTGGTACAATCAGGAGGAGCACGGACTGATACAATCATTAGGAGCATGGACTGGTACAATCAGCAGGAGCACGGACTCATGCAATCAGCAGGAGCACGGACTGATACAATCAGCAGGAGTATGGACTGGTACAATCAGCAGGAGCACGGACTGGCACAATCAGCCGGAGCACGGACTGATACAATCAGCAGGAGGATGGACTGGTACAATCAGCAGGAGCACGGACTGGTACAATCAGCAGGAGCGCGGACTGGTACAATCAGCAGGAGCACGGACTGATACAATCAGCAGGAGGACGGACTGGCACAATCAGCAGGAGCACGGACTGATACAATCAGCAGGAGGATGGACTGGTACAATCAGCAGGGGCACGGACTGATACAATCAGCAGGAGCACGGACTGGTACAATTAGCAGGGGCACGGACTGGTCCAATCAGCAGGAGGACGGACTTGTACAATCAGCAGGAGCACGTACTGATACAATTAGCAGGAGCACGGGCTGGTACAATCAGCAGGAGCACGGACTGGTACAATCAACAGAAGCACGGACTGGTACAATCAGCAGGAGGACGGACTGGTACAATCAGCAGGAGCACGGACTGATACAATCAGCAGGAGCACGGACTGGTACAATCAGCAGGAGCACGAACTGGTACAATCAGCAGGAAGACGGACTGGTACAATCAGCAGGAGGAGGGACTGGTACAATCAGCAGGAGCATGGACTGGTACAATCAGCAGGAGCACGGACTGGTACAATCAGCAGGAGCACGGACTGGCACAATCAGCAGGAGCACGGACTGATACAATCAGCAGGAGGATGGACTGGTACAATCAGCAGGAGCACGGACTGGCACAATCAGTAGGAGCATGAGCTAGTGCAATCAGTAAGAGCATGGACTGGTACAATCAGTAGGAGCATGGACTGATACAATGAGTAAGAGCATGGATTGATGCAATCAGCAGAAGCATGGACTGGTACAATCAGCAAGAGCAGGGACTAGTACAATTAGTAGGAGCACGGACTGATACAATGAGCAAGAGCACGGACTGGTACAATCAACAGGAGCACGGACTGGTACAATCAGTAGCAGCATGGATTGGTACAATCAGCAGGAGCACGGACTGATACAATCAGCAGGAGCACGGACTGGTACAATCAGCAGGAGCACGGACTGGTACAATCAGCAGGAGGATGGACTGGTACAATCAGCAGGAGCATGGATTGGTACAATCAGTAGGAGCATGGACTGGTACAATCAGCAGGAGGACGGACTGGTACAATCAGCAGGTGCACGGACTGGTCCAATCAGCAGGAGCACGGACTGGCACAATCAGCAGGAGCATGGATTAGTACAATCAGTAGGAGCATGGACTGGTACAATCAGTAGGAGCATGGATTGGTACAATCAGTAGGAGCATGGACTGGTACAATCAGCAGTAGCAGGGACTGGTACAATTAGTAGGAGCATGGCCTGGTACAATCAGCAGCAGCATGGACTGGTACAATCAGGAGGAGCACGGACTGATACAATCAGTAGGAGCATGGACTGGTACAATCAGCAGGAGCACGGACTCATGCAATCAGCAGGAGCACGGACTGATACAATCAGCAGGAGTATGGACTGGTACAATCAGCAGGAGCACGGACTGGCACAATCAGCCGGAGCACGGACTGATACAATCAGCAGGAGGATGGACTGGTACAATCAGCAGGAGCACGGACTGGTACAATCAGCAGGAGCGCGGACTGGTACAATCAGCAGGAGCACGGACTGGTACAATCAGCAGGAGGATGGACTGGTACAATCAGCAGGAGCACGGACTGGTACAATCGGCAGGAGTACGGACTGGCACAATCAGCAGGAGCACGGACTGATATAATCAGCAGGAGCATGGACTGGTAAAATCAGCAGGAGCATGGACTGGTACAATCAGTAAGAGCACGGACTGGTACAATCAGTAGGAGCACGGACTGATACAATCAGTAGGAGCATGGACTGGTACAATCAGCAGGAGCATGGACTGATACAATCAGCAGGAGCACGGACTGGTACAATCAGCAGGAGGACGGACTGGTACAATCAGTAGGAGCACGGACTGGCACAATCAGCAGGAGCACGGACTGATACAATCAGCAGGAGGATGGACTGGTACAATCAGCAAGAGCACGGACTGGTACAATCAGCAGGAGCACGGACTGGTCCAATCAGCAGGAGGACGGACTGGTACAATCAGCAGGAGCACGGACTGATACAATTAGCAGGAGCACGGACTGGTACAATCAGCAGGAGCACGGACTGATACAATCAGCAGGAGGATGGACTGGTACAATCAGCAGGAGCACGGACTGATACAATCAGCAGGAGCACGGACTGGTACAATCAGCAGGAGCACGGACTGGTCCAACCAGCAGGAGGACGGACTGATATAATCAGCAGGAGAATGGACTGGTACAATCAGCAGAAGCACGGACTGGTACAATCAGCAGTAGCACGGACTGGCACAATCAGCAGGAGCATGAACTGGTACAATCAGTAAGAGCACGGACTGGTACAATCAGTAGGAGCATGGACTGATACAATCAGTAGGAGCATGGACTGGTACAATCAGCAGGAGCATGGACTGATACAATTAGCAGGAGCACGGGCTGGTACAATCAGCAGGAGCACGGACTGGTACAATCAACAGAAGCACGGACTGGTACAATCAGCAGGAGGACGGACTGGTACAATCAGCAGGAGCACGGACTGATACAATCAGCAGGAGCACGGACTGGTACAATCAGCAGGAGCACGAACTGGTACAATCAGCAGGAAGACGGACTGGTACAATCAGCAGGAGGAGGGACTGGTACAATCAGCAGGAGCATGGACTGGTACAATCAGCAGGAGCACGGACTGGTACAATCAGCAGGAGCACGGACTGGCACAATCAGCAGGAGCACGGACTGATACAATCAGCAGGAGGATGGACTGGTACAATCAGCAGGAGCACGGACTGACACAATCAGTAGGAGCATGAGCTAGTGCAATCAGTAAGAGCATGGACTGGTACAATCAGTAGGAGCATGGACTGATACAATGAGTAAGAGCATGGATTGATGCAATCAGCAGAAGCATGGACTGGTACAATCAGCAAGAGCAGGGACTGGTACAATTAGTAGGAGCACGGACTGATACAATGAGCAAGAGCACGGACTGGTACAATCAACAGGAGCACGGACTGGTACAATCAGTAGCAGCATGGATTGGTACAATCAGCAGGAGCACGGACTGATACAATCAGCAGGAGCACGGACTGGTACAATCAGCAGGAGCACGGACTGGTACAATCAGCAGGAGGATGGACTGGTACAATCAGCAGGAGCATGGATTGGTACAATCAGTAGGAGCATGGACTGGTACAATCAGCAGGAGGACGGACTGGTACAATCAGCAGGTGCACGGACTGGTCCAATCAGCAGGAGCACGGACTGGCACAATCAGCAGGAGCATGGACTAGTACAATCAGTAGGAGCATGGACTGGTACAATCAGTAGGAGCATGGATTGGTACAATCAGTAGGAGCATGGACTGGTACAATCAGTAGTAGCAGGGACTGGTACAATTAGTAGGAGCATGGCCTGGTACAATCAGCAGCAGCATGGACTGGTACAATCAGGAGGAGCACGGACTGATACAATCAGTAGGAGCATGGACTGGTACAATCAGCAGGAGCACGGACTCATGCAATCAGCAGGAGCACGGACTGATACAATCAGCAGGAGTATGGACTGGTACAATCAGCAGGAGCACGGACTGGCACAATCAGCCGGAGCACGGACTGATACAATCAGCAGGAGGATGGACTGGTACAATCAGCAGGAGCACGGACTGGTACAATCAGCAGGAGCGCGGACTGGTACAATCAGCAGGAGCACGGACTGGTACAATCAGCAGGAGGATGGACTGGTACAATCAGCAGGAGCACGGACTGGTACAATCGGCAGGAGTACGGACTGGCACAATCAGCAGGAGCACGGACTGATATAATCAGCAGGAGCATGGACTGGTAAAATCAGCAGGAGCATGGACTGGTACAATCAGTAAGAGCACGGACTGGTACAACCAGTAGGAGCACGGACTGATACAATCAGTAGGAGCATGGACTGGTACAATCAGCAGGATCATGGACTGATACAATCAGCAGGAGCACGGACTGGTACAATCAGCAGGAGGACGGACTGGTACAATCAGTAGGAGCACGGACTGGCACAATCAGCAGGAGCACGGACTGATACAATCAGCAGGAGGATGGACTGGTACAATCAGCAAGAGCACGGACTGATACAATCAGCAGGAGCACGGACTGGTACAATCAGCAGGAGCACGGACTGGTCCAATCAGCAGGAGGACGGACTGGTACAATCAGCAGGAGCACGGACTGATACAATTAGCAGGAGCACGGACTGGTACAATCAGCAGGAGCACGGACTGATACAATCAGCAGGAGGATGGACTGGTACAATCAGCAGGAGCACGGACTGATACAATCAGCAGGAGCACGGACTGGTACAATCAGCAGGAGCACGGACTGGTCCAACCAGCAGGAGGACGGACTGATATAATCAGCAGGAGAATGGACTGGTACAATCAGCAGAAGCACGGACTGGTACAATCAGCAGTAGCACGGACTGGCACAATCAGCAGGAGCATGAACTGGTACAATCAGTAAGAGCACGGACTGGTACAATCAGTAGGAGCATGGACTGATACAATCAGTAGGAGCATGGACTGGTACAATCAGCAGGAGCATGGACTGATACAATTAGCAGGAGCACGGGCTGGTACAATCAGCAGGAGCACGGACTGGTACAATCAACAGAAGCACGGACTGGTACAATCAGCAGGAGGACGGACTGGTACAATCAGCAGGAGCACGGACTGATACAATCAGCAGGAGCACGGACTGGTACAATCAGCAGGAGCACGAACTGGTACAATCAGCAGGAAGACGGACTGGTACAATCAGCAGGAGGAGGGACTGGTACAATCAGCAGGAGCATGGACTGGTACAATCAGCAGGAGCACGGACTGGTACAATCAGCAGGAGCACGGACTGGCACAATCAGCAGGAGCACGGACTGATACAATCAGCAGGAGGATGGACTGGTACAATCAGCAGGAGCACGGACTGGCACAATCAGTAGGAGCATGAGCTAGTGCAATCAGTAAGAGCATGGACTGGTACAATCAGTAGGAGCATGGACTGATACAATGAGTAAGAGCATGGATTGATGCAATCAGCAGAAGCATGGACTGGTACAATCAGCAAGAGCAGGGACTGGTACAATTAGTAGGAGCACGGACTGATACAATGAGCAAGAGCACGGACTGGTACAATCAACAGGAGCACGGACTGGTACAATCAGTAGCAGCATGGATTGGTACAATCAGCAGGAGCACGGACTGATACAATCAGCAGGAGCACGGACTGGTACAATCAGCAGGAGCACGGACTGGTACAATCAGCAGGAGGATGGACTGGTACAATCAGCAGGAGCATGGATTGGTACAATCAGTAGGAGCATGGACTGGTACAATCAGCAGGAGGACGGACTGGTACAATCAGCAGGTGCACGGACTGGTCCAATCAGCAGGAGCACGGACTGGCACAATCAGCAGGAGCATGGACTAGTACAATCAGTAGGAGCATGGACTGGTACAATCAGTAGGAGCATGGATTGGTACAATCAGTAGGAGCATGGACTGGTACAATCAGTAGTAGCAGGGACTGGTACAATTAGTAGGAGCATGGCCTGGTACAATCAGCAGCAGCATGGACTGGTACAATCAGGAGGAGCACGGACTGATACAATCAGTAGGAGCATGGACTGGTACAATCAGCAGGAGCACGGACTCATGCAATCAGCAGGAGCACGGACTGATACAATCAGCAGGAGTATGGACTGGTACAATCAGCAGGAGCACGGACTGGCACAATCAGCCGGAGCACGGACTGATACAATCAGCAGGAGGATGGACTGGTACAATCAGCAGGAGCACGGACTGGTACAATCAGCAGGAGCGCGGACTGGTACAATCAGCAGGAGCACGGACTGGTACAATCAGCAGGAGGATGGACTGGTACAATCAGCAGGAGCACGGACTGGTACAATCGGCAGGAGTACGGACTGGCACAATCAGCAGGAGCACGGACTGATATAATCAGCAGGAGCATGGACTGGTAAAATCAGCAGGAGCATGGACTGGTACAATCAGTAAGAGCACGGACTGGTACAACCAGTAGGAGCACGGACTGATACAATCAGTAGGAGCATGGACTGGTACAATCAGCAGGATCATGGACTGATACAATCAGCAGGAGCACGGACTGGTACAATCAGCAGGAGGACGGACTGGTACAATCAGTAGGAGCACGGACTGGCACAATCAGCAGGAGCACGGACTGGTACAATCAGCAGGAGCACGGACTGATACAATCAGCAGGAGGATGGACTGGTACAATCAGCAAGAGCACGGACTGATACAATCAGCAGGAGCACGGACTGGTACAATCAGCAGGAGCACGGACTGGTCCAATCAGCAGGAGGACGGACTGGTACAATCAGCAGGAGCACGGACTGATACAATTAGCAGGAGCACGGACTGGTACAATCAGCAGGAGCACGGACTGATACAATCAGCAGGAGGATGGACTGGTACAATCAGCAGGAGCACGGACTGATACAATCAGCAGGAGCACGGACTGGTACAATCAGCAGGAGCACGGACTGGTCCAACCAGCAGGAGGACGGACTGATATAATCAGCAGGTGCACGGACTGTACAATCAGCAGGAGCACGGACTGGTCCAATCAGCAGGAAGACGGACTGGTACAATCAGCAGGAGAAGGGACTGGTACAATCAGCAGGAGCACGGACTGATACAATCAGCAGGAGCACGGACTGGCACAATCAGCAAGAGCATGAACTGGTACAATCAGTAAGAGCACGGACTGGTACAATCAGTAGGAGCATGGACTGATACAATCAGTAGGAGCATGGACTGGTACAATCAGCAGGAGCATGGACTGATACAATCAGCAGGATCATGGACTGGTACAATCAGTAGGAGCATGGACTGGTACAATCAGTAGGAGCATGGACTGATACAATCAGTAGGATCATGGACTGGTACAATCAGCAGGAGCATGGACTGATACAATCAGCAATAGCACGGACTGGTACAATCAGCAGGAGGACGGACTGGTACAATCAGTAGGAGCATGGGCTGGTACAATCAGCAGGAGCATGGACTGGTACAATCAGTAGGAGCATGGACTGGTACAATCAGCAGGAGCACGGACTCATACAATCAGTGGGAGCATGGACTGGCACAATCAGCAGGAGCACGGACTGATACAATCAGCAGGAGGATGGACTGGTACAATCATTAGGAGCATGGACTGATACAATCAGCAGGAGCACGGACTGGTCCAATTAGTAGGAGCATGGACTGGTCCAATTAGTAGGAGCACGGACTGGTACAATCAGTTGGAGCATGGACTGGTACAATGAGCAGGAGCACGGACTCATACAATCAGTAGGAGCATGGACTGGTGCAATCCGTAGGAGCATGGACTGGTACAATCAGCAGGAGCATGGACTGATACAATCAGCAGGTGCACGGACTAGTACAATCAGCAGGAGGACGGACTGGTACAATCAGTAGGAGCATGGACTGTTACAATCAGCAAGAGCACGCACTGGTACAATCAGTAGGAGCATGGACTGGTACAATGAGCAGGAGAACGGACTCATACAATCAGTAGGAGCATGGTCTGGTACAATCAGCAAGAGCACGGACTGATACAATCAGCAGGAGCACGGACTGGTACAATCAGCAGGAGCACGGACTGGTACAATCAGCAGGAGGACGGACTGGTACAATAAGCAGAATGATGGACTGGTACAATCAGCAGGAGCATGCACTGGTACAATCAGCAGGAGCACGGACTGATACAATCAGCAGGAGGATGGACTGGTACAATCATTAGGAGCATGGACTGATACAATCAGCAGGAGCACGGACTGGTCCAATTAGTAGGAGCATGGACTGGTACAATCAGTTGGAGCATGGACTGGTACAATCAGCAGGAGCATGGACTGATACACTCAGTAGGAGCATGGACTGGTACAATCAGCAGGAGCATGGACTGATACAATCAGGAGGAGCATGGACTGGTACAATCAGCAGGAGCACGGACTGGCTCAATGAGCAGGAGGATGGACTGGTACAATCAGCAGGAGGAAGGACTGGTACAATCAGCAGGAGCATGGACTGATACAATCAGCAGGAGCATGGACTGGGACAAGCAGCAGGAAGACGGACTGGTACAATCAGCAGGAGCACGGACTGATACAATCAGCAGGAGCACGGACTGGTACAATCAGCAGGAGCACGGATTGGTACAATCAGCAGGAGCACGGACTGGCTCAATGAGCAGGAGCACGGACTGATACAATCAGCAGGAGGATGGACTGGTAGAATCAGCAGGAGCACGGACTGGTACAATCAGCAGAAGCATGGACTGGTACAATCAGCAGGAGGACGGACTGGTACAATCAGCAGGTGCACGGAGTGGTACAATCAGCAGGAGCACGGACTGGCACAATCAGCAGGAGCATGGACTAGTACAATCAGTAGGAGCATGGACTGGTACAATCAGTAGGAGCATGGACTGGTACAATCAGCAGGAGCACGGACTGGTACAATCAGTAGGAGCACGGACTGGGACAATCAGCAGGAGGACGGATTGGTACAATTAGCAGGGGGATGGACTGGTACAATCAACAGGAGCACGGATTGGTACAATCAGCAGGAGTACGGACTGGCACAATCAGCAGGAGCACGGACTGATATAATCAGCAGGAGCATGGACTGGTAAAATCAGCAGGAGCATGGACTGGTACAATCAGTAAGAGCACGGACTGGTACAATCAGTAGCAGCACGGACTGATACAATCAGTAGGAGTATGGACTGGTACAATCAGCAGGAGCATGGACTGATACAATCAGCAGGAACACGGACTGGTACAATCAGCAAGAGCAGGGACTGGTACAATTAGTAGGAGCACGTACTGATACAATGAGCAGGAGCACGGACTGGGACAATCAGCAGGAGCACGGAGTGGTACAATCAGCAGGAGCATGGACTGATACAATCAGCAGGAGCATGGACTGGGACAAGCAGCAGGAAGACGGACTGGTACAATCAGCAGGAGCACGGACTGATACAATCAGCAGGAGCACGGACTGGTACAATCAGCAGGAGCACGGATTGGTACAATCAGCAGGAGCACGGACTGGCTCAATGAGCAGGCGCACGGACTGATACAATCAGCAGGAGGATGGACTGGTAGAATCAGCAGGAGGACGGACTGGTACAATCAGCAGGTGCACGGAGTGGTACAATCAGCAGGAGCACGGATTGGTACAATCAGCAGGAGTACGGACTGGCACAATCAGCCGGAGCACGGACTGATATAATCAGCAGGAGCATGGACTGGTAAAATCAGCAGGAGCATGGACTGGTACAATCAGTAAGAGCACGGACTGGTACAATCAGTAGCAGCACGGACTGATACAATCAGTAGGAGTATGGACTGGTACAATCAGCAGGAGCATGGACTGATACAATCAGCAGGAGCACGGACTGGTACAATCAGCAAGAGCAGGGACTGGTACAATTAGTAGGAGCACGTACTGATACAATGAGCAGGAGCACGGACTGGGACAATCAGCAGGAGCACGGAGTGGTACAATCAGCAGGAGGACGGACTGGCACAATCAGCAGGAGCATGGACTGATACAATCAGCAGGAGCACGGACTGGTACAATCAGCAGGAGGACGGACTGGTACAATCAGCAGGAGGATGGACTGGTACAATCAGCAGGAGCACGGATTGGTACAATCAGCAGGAGCACGGACTGGCACAAACTGCAGGAGCACGGACTGATACAATCAGCAGGAGGATGGACTGGTACAATCAGCAGGAGCACGGACTGGTACAATCAGCAGAAGCATGGACTGGTACAATCAGCAGGAGGACGGACTGGTACAATCAGCAGGTGCACGGACTGGTACAATCAGCAGGAGCACGGACTGGCACAATCAGCAGGAGCATGGACGAGTACAATCAGTAGGAGCATGGACTGGTACAATCAGCAGGAGCATGGACTGATACAATCAGTAGGAGCATGGACTGGTACAATCAGCAGGAGCAGGGACTGGTACAATTAGTAGGAGCACGGACTGGTACAATCAGCAGGAGCATGGACTGGTACAATCAGGAGGAGCACGGACTGATACAATCAGTAGGAGCATGGACTGGTACAATCAGCAGGAGCACGGACTCATGCAATCAGCAGGAGCACGGACTGATACAATCAGCAGGAGTATGGACTGGTACAATCAGCAGGAGCACGTACTGGCACAATCAGCCGCAGCACGGACTGATTCAATCAGCAGGAGAATGGACTGGTACAATCAGCAGGAGCACGGACTGGTACAATCAGCAGGAGCACGGACTGGTACAATCAGCAGGAGCACGGACTGATTCAATCAGCAGGAGAATGGACTGGTACAATCAGCAGGAGCACGGACTGGTACAATCAGCAGTAGCACGGACTGGCACAATCAGCAGGAGCATGAACTGGTACAATCAGTAAGAGCACGGACTGGTACAATCAGTAGGAGCATGGACTGATACAATCAGTAGGAGCATGGACTGGTACAATCAGCAGGAGCATGGACTGATACAATTAGCAGGAGCACGGGCTGGTACAATGAGCAGGAGCACGGACTGGTACAATCAACAGAAGCACGGACTGGTACAATCAGCAGGAGGACGGACTGGTACAATCAGCAGGAGCACGGACTGATACAATCAGCAGGAGCACGGACTGGTACAATCAGCAGGAGCACGAACTGGTACAATCAGCAGTAGCACGGACTGGCACAATCAGCAGGAGCATGAACTGGTACAATCAGTAAGAGCACGGACTGGTACAATCAGTAGGAGCATGGACTGATACAATCAGTAGGAGCATGGACTGGTACAATCAGCAGGAGCATGGACTGATACAATTAGCAGGAGCACGGGCTGGTACAATCAGCAGGAGCACGGACTGGTACAATCAACAGAAGCACGGACTGGTACAATCAGCAGGAGGACGGACTGGTACAATCAGCAGGAGCACGGACTGATACAATCAGCAGGAGCACGGACTGGTACAATCAGCAGGAGCACGAACTGGTACAATCAGCAGGAAGACGGACTGGTACAATCAGCAGGAGGAGGGACTGGTACAATCAGCAGGAGCATGGACTGGTACAATCAGCAGGAGCACGGACTGGTACAATCAGCAGGAGCACGGACTGGCACAATCAGCAGGAGCACGGACTGATACAATCAGCAGGAGGATGGACTGGTACAATCAGCAGGAGCACGGACTGGCACAATCAGTAGGAGCATGAGCTAGTGCAATCAGTAAGAGCATGGACTGGTACAATCAGTAGGAGCATGGACTGATACAATGAGTAAGAGCATGGATTGATGCAATCAGCAGAAGCATGGACTGGTACAATCAGCAAGAGCAGGGACTGGTACAATTAGTAGGAGCACGGACTGATACAATGAGCAAGAGCACGGACTGGTACAATCAACAGGAGCACGGACTGGTACAATCAGTAGCAGCATGGATTGGTACAATCAGCAGGAGCACGGACTGATACAATCAGCAGGAGCACGGACTGGTACAATCAGCAGGAGCACGGACTGGTACAATCAGCAGGAGGATGGACTGGTACAATCAGCAGGAGCATGGATTGGTACAATCAGTAGGAGCATGGACTGGTACAATCAGCAGGAGGACGGACTGGTACAATCAGCAGGTGCACGGACTGGTCCAATCAGCAGGAGCACGGACTGGCACAATCAGCAGGAGCATGGACTAGTACAATCAGTAGGAGCATGGACTGGTACAATCAGTAGGAGCATGGATTGGTACAATCAGTAGGAGCATGGACTGGTACAATCAGCAGTAGCAGGGACTGGTACAATTAGTAGGAGCATGGCCTGGTACAATCAGCAGCAGCATGGACTGGTACAATCAGGAGGAGCACGGACTGATACAATCAGTAGGAGCATGGACTGGTACAATCAGCAGGAGCACGGACTCATGCAATCAGCAGGAGCACGGACTGATACAATCAGCAGGAGTATGGACTGGTACAATCAGCAGGAGCACGGACTGGCACAATCAGCCGGAGCACGGACTGATACAATCAGCAGGAGGATGGACTGGTACAATCAGCAGGAGCACGGACTGGTACAATCAGCAGGAGCGCGGACTGGTACAATCAGCAGGAGCACGGACTGGTACAATCAGCAGGAGGATGGACTGGTACAATCAGCAGGAGCACGGACTGGTACAATCGGCAGGAGTACGGACTGGCACAATCAGCAGGAGCACGGACTGATATAATCAGCAGGAGCATGGACTGGTAAAATCAGCAGGAGCATGGACTGGTACAATCAGTAAGAGCACGGACTGGTACAATCAGTAGGAGCACGGACTGATACAATCAGTAGGAGCATGGACTGGTACAATCAGCAGGAGCATGGACTGATACAATCAGCAGGAGCACGGACTGGTACAATCAGCAGGAGGACGGACTGGTACAATCAGTAGGAGCACGGACTGGCACAATCAGCAGGAGCACGGACTGATACAATCAGCAGGAGGATGGACGGGTACAATCAGCAAGAGCACGGACTGATACAATCAGCAGGAGCACTGACTGGTACAATCAGCAGGAGCACGGACTGGTCCAATCAGCAGGAGGACGGACTGGTACAATCAGCAGGAGCACGGACTGATACAATTAGCAGGAGCACGGACTGGTACAATCAGCAGGAGCACGGACTGATACAATCAGCAGGAGGATGGACTGGTACAATCAGCAGGAGCACGGACTGATACAATCAGCAGGAGCACGGACTGGTACAATCAGCAGGAGCACGGACTGGTCCAACCAGCAGGAGGACGGACTGATATAATCAGCAGGTGCACGGACTGTACAATCAGCAGGAGCACGGACTGGTCCAATCAGCAGGAAGACGGACTGGTACAATCAGCAGGAGAAGGGACTGGTACAATCAGCAGGAGCACGGACTGATACAATCAGCAGGAGCACGGACTGGCACAATCAGCAAGAGCATGAACTGGTACAATCAGTAAGAGCACGGACTGGTACAATCAGTAGGAGCATGGACTGATACAATCAGTCGGAGCATGGACTGGTACAATCAGCAGGAGCATGGACTGATACAATCAGCAGGATCATGGACTGGTACAATCAGTAGGAGCATGGACTGGTACAATCAGTAGGAGCATGGACTGATACAATCAGTAGGATCATGGACTGGTACAATCAGCAGGAGCATGGACTGATACAATCAGCAATAGCACGGACTGGTACAATCAGCAGGAGGACGGACTGGTACAATCAGTAGGAGCATGGGCTGGTACAATCAGCAGGAGCATGGACTGGTACAATCAGTAGGAGCATGGACTGGTACAATCAGCAGGAGCACGGACTCATACAATCAGTAGGAGCATGGACTGGCACAATCAGCAGGAGCACGGACTGATACAATCAGCAGGAGGATGGACTGGTACAATCAGTAGGAGCATGGACTGGTACAATCAGTAGGAGCATGGATTGGTACAATCAGTAGGAGCATGGACTGGTACAATCAGCAGTAGCAGGGACTGGTACAATTAGTAGGAGCATGGCCTGGTACAATCAGCAGCAGCATGGACTGGTACAATCAGGAGGAGCACGGACTGATACAATCAGTAGGAGCATGGACTGGTACAATCAGCAGGAGCACGGACTCATGCAATCAGCAGGAGCACGGACTGATACAATCAGCAGGAGTATGGACTGGTACAATCAGCAGGAGCACGGACTGGCACAATCAGCCGGAGCACGGACTGATACAATCAGCAGGAGGATGGACTGGTACAATCAGCAGGAGCACGGACTGGTACAATCAGCAGGAGCGCGGACTGGTACAATCAGCAGGAGCACGGACTGGTACAATCAGCAGGAGGATGGACTGGTACAATCAGCAGCAGCACGGACTGGTACAATCGGCAGGAGTACGGACTGGCACAATCAGCAGGAGCACGGACTGATATAATCAGCAGGAGCATGGACTGGTAAAATCAGCAGGAGCATGGACTGGTACAATCAGTAAGAGCACGGACTGGTACAATCAGTAGGAGCACGGACTGATACAATCAGTAGGAGCATGGACTGGTACAATCAGCAGGAGCATGGACTGATACAATCAGCAGGAGCACGGACTGGTACAATCAGCAGGAGGACGGACTGGTACAATCAGTAGGAGCACGGACTGGCACAATCAGCAGGAGCACGGACTGATACAATCAGCAGGAGGATGAACTGGTACAATCAGCAAGAGCACGGACTGATACAATCAGCAGGAGCACGGACTGGTACAATCAGCAGGAACACGGACTGGTCCAATCAGCAGGAGGACGGACTGGTACAATCAGCAGGAGCACGGACTGATACAATTAGCAGGAGCACGGACTGGTACAATCAGCAGGAGCACGGACTGATACAATCAGCAGGAGGATGGACTGGTACAATCAGCAGGAGCACGGACTGATACAATCAGCAGGAGCACGGACTGGTACAATCAGCAGGAGCACGGACTGGTCCAACCAGCAGGAGGACGGACTGATATAATCAGCAGGTGCACGGACTGTACAATCAGCAGGAGCACGGACTGGTCCAATCAGCAGGAAGACGGACTGGTACAATCAGCAGGAGAAGGGACTGGTACAATCAGCAGGAGCACGGACTGATACAATCAGCAGGAGCACGGACTGGCACAATCAGCAAGAGCATGAACTGGTACAATCAGTAAGAGCACGGACTGGTGCAATCAGTAGGAGCATGGACTGATACAATCAGTCGGAGCATGGACTGGTACAATCAGCAGGAGCATGGACTGATACAATCAGCAGGATCATGGACTGGTACAATCAGTAGGAGCATGGACTGGTACAATCAGTAGGAGCATGGGCTGGTACAATCAGCAGGAGCATGGACTGGTACAATCAGTAGGAGCATGGACTGGTACAATCAGCAGGAGCACGGACTCATACAATCAGTAGGAGCATGGACTGGCACAATCAGCAGGAGCACGGACTGATACAATCAGCAGGAGGATGGACTGGTACAATCATTAGGCGCATGGACTGATACAATCAGCAGGAGCACGGACTGGTCCAATTAGTAGGAGCACGGACTGGTCCAATTTGTAGGAGCACGGACTGGTACAATCAGTTGGAGCATGGACTGGTACAATGAGCAGGAGCACGGACTCATACAATCAGTAGGAGCATGGACTGGTACAATCAGCAGGAGCACGGACTGGTGCAATCCGTAGGAGCATGGAGTGGTACAATCAGCAGGAGCATGGACTGATACAATCAGCAGGAGCACGGACTGGTACAATCAGCAGGAGGACGGACTGGTACAATCAGTAGGAGCATGGACTGTTACAATCAGCAAGAGCACGCACTGGTACAATCAGTAGGAGCATGGACTGGTACAATGAGCAGGAGAACGGACTCATACAATCAGTAGGAGCATGGTCTGGTACAATCAGCAAGAGCACGGACTGATACAATCAGCAGGAGCACGGACTGGTACAATCAGCAGGAGCACGGACTGGTACAATCAGCAGGAGGACGGACTGGTACAATAAGCAGAATGATGGACTGGTACAATCAGCAGGAGCATGCACTGGTACAATCAGCAGGAGCACGGACTGATACAATCAGCAGGAGGATGGACTGGTACAATCATTAGGAGCATGGACTGATACAATCAGCAGGAGCACGGACTGGTCCAATTAGTAGGAGCATGGACTGGTACAATCAGTTGGAGCATGGACTGGTACAATCAGCAGGAGCATGGACTGATACACTCAGTAGGAGCATGGACTGGTACAATCAGCAGGAGCATGGACTGATACAATCAGGAGGAGCATGGACTGGTACAATCAGCAGGAGCACGGACTGGCTCAATGAGCAGGAGGATGGACTGGTACAATCAGCAGGAGGAAGGACTGGTACAATCAGCAGGAGCATGGACTGATACAATCAGCAGGAGCATGGACTGGGACAAGCAGCAGGAAGACGGACTGGTACAATCAGCAGGAGCACGGACTGATACAATCAGCAGGAGCACGGATTGGTACAATCAGCAGGAGCACGGACTGGCTCAATGAGCAGGAGCACGGACTGATACAATCAGCAGGAGGATGGACTGGTAGAATCAGCAGGAGCACGGACTGGTACAATCAGCAGAAGCATGGACTGGTACAATCAGCAGGAGGACGGACTGGTACAATCAGCAGGTGCACGGAGTGGTACAATCAGCAGGAGCACGGACTGGCACAATCAGCAGGAGCATGGACTAGTACAATCAGTAGGAGCATGGACTGGTACAATCAGTAGGAGCATGGACTGGTACAATCAGCAGGAGCACGGACTGGTACAATCAGTAGGAGCACGGACTGGGACAATCAGCAGGAGGACGGATTGGTACAATTAGCAGGGGGATGGACTGGTACAATCAGCAGGAGCACGGATTGGTACAATCAGCAGGAGTACGGACTGGCACAATCAGCAGGAGCACGGACTGATATAATCAGCAGGAGCATGGACTGGTAAAATCAGCAGGAGCATGGACTGGTACAATCAGTAAGAGCACGGACTGGTACAATCAGTAGCAGCACGGACTGATACAATCAGTAGGAGTATGGACTGGTACAATCAGCAGGAGCATGGACTGATACAATCAGCAGGAACACGGACTGGTACAATCAGTAAGAGCAGGGACTGGTACAATTAGTAGGAGCACGTACTGATACAATGAGCAGGAGCACGGACTGGGACAATCAGCAGGAGCACGGAGTGGTACAATCAGCAGGAGCATGGACTGATACAATCAGCAGGAGCATGGACTGGGACAAGCAGCAGGAAGACGGACTGGTACAATCAGCAGGAGCACGGACTGATACAATCAGCAGGAGCACGGACTGGTACAATCAGCAGGAGCACGGATTGGTACAATCAGCAGGAGCACGGACTGGCTCAATGAGCAGGAGCACGGACTGATACAATCAGCAGGAGGATGGACTGGTAGAATCAGCAGGAGGACGGACTGGTACAATCAGCAGGTGCACGGAGTGGTACAATCAGCAGGAGCACGGATTGGTACAATCAGCAGGAGTACGGACTGGCACAATCAGCCGGAGCACGGACTGATATAATCAGCAGGAGCATGGACTGGTAAAATCAGCAGGAGCATGGACTGGTACAATCAGTAAGAGCACGGACTGGTACAATCAGTAGCAGCACGGACTGATACAATCAGTAGGAGTATGGACTGGTACAATCAGCAGGAGCATGGACTGATACAATCAGCAGGAGCACGGACTGGTACAATCAGCAAGAGCAGGGACTGGTACAATTAGTAGGAGCACGTACTGATACAATGAGCAGGAGCACGGACTGGGACAATCAGCAGGAGCACGGAGTGGTACAATCAGCAGGAGGACGGACTGGCACAATCAGCAGGAGCATGGACTGATACAATCAGCAGGAGCACGGACTGGTACAATCAGCAGGAGCACGGACTGGTACAATCAGCAGGAGGATGGACTGGTACAATCAGCAGGAGCACGGATTGGTACAATCAGCAGGAGCACGGACTGGCACAAACTGCAGGAGCACGGACTGATACAATCAGCAGGAGGATGGACTGGTACAATCAGCAGGAGCACGGACTGGTACAATCAGCAGAAGCATGGACTGGTACAATCAGCAGGAGGACGGACTGGTACAATCAGCAGGTGCACGGACTGGTACAATCAGCAGGAGCACGGACTGGCACAATCAGCAGGAGCATGGACGAGTACAATCAGTAGGAGCATGGACTGGTACAATCAGCAGGAGCATGGACTGATACAATCAGTAGGAGCATGGACTGGTACAATCAGCAGGAGCAGGGACTGGTACAATTAGTAGGAGCACGGACTGGTACAATCAGCAGGAGCATGGACTGGTACAATCAGGAGGAGCACGGACTGATACAATCAGTAGGAGCATGGACTGGTACAATCAGCAGGAGCACGGACTCATGCAATCAGCAGGAGCACGGACTGATACAATCAGCAGGAGTATGGACTGGTACAATCAGCAGGAGCACGTACTGGCACAATCAGCCGCAGCACGGACTGATTCAATCAGCAGGAGAATGGACTGGTACAATCAGCAGGAGCACGGACTGGTACAATCAGCAGGAGCACGGACTGGTACAATCAGCAGGAGCACGGACTGATTCAATCAGCAGGAGAATGGACTGGTACAATCAGCAGGAGCACGGACTGGTACAATCAGCAGTAGCACGGACTGGCACAATCAGCAGGAGCATGAACTGGTACAATCAGTAAGAGCACGGACTGGTACAATCAGTAGGAGCATGGACTGATACAATCAGTAGGAGCATGGACTGGTACAATCAGCAGGAGCATGGACTGATACACTCAGTAGGAGCATGGTCTGGTACAATCAGCAGGAGCATGGACTGATACAATCAGGAGGAGCATGGACTGGTACAATCAGCAGGAGCATGGACTGATAGTATCAATAGTAGCACGGACTGGTGCAATCAGTAGGAGCATGGACTGGTACAATCAGCAGGAGCATGGACTGATAGTATCAGTAGGAGCATGGACTGGTACAATCAGCAGGTGCATGGACTGATGCAATCAGTAGGAGGATGCACTGGTACAATCAGCAGGAGGAAGGACTGGTACAATCAGCAGGAGCATGGACTGATACAATCAGCAGGAGCATGGACTGGGACAAGCAGCAGGAGGACGGACTGGTACAATCAGCAGGAGCACGGACTGATTCAATCAGCAGGAGCACGGACTGGTACAATCAGCAGGAGCACGGACTGGCGCAATCAGCAGGAGCACAGACTGATACAATCAGCAGGAGAATGGACTGGTACAATCAGCAGGAGGACGGACTGGTACAATCAGAAGGAGCACGGACTGATACAATCAGCAGGAGCACGGACTGTACAATCAGCAGGAGCACGGACTGGTCCAATCAGCTGGAAGACGGACTGGTACAATCAGCAGGAGAAGGGACTGGTACAATCAGCAGGAGCACGGACTGATACAATCAGCAGGAGCACGGACTGGCACAATCAGCAGGAGCATGAACTGGTACAATCAGTAAGAGCACGGACTGGTACAATCAGTAGGAGCATGGACTGATACAATCAGTAGGAGCATGGACTGGTACAATCAGCAGGAGCATGGACTGATACAATCAGCAGGAGCATGGACTGGTACAATCAGCAGAAGCATGGACTGGTACAATCAGTAGGAGCACGGACTGATACAATCAGTAGGATCATGGACTGGTACAATCAGCAGGAGCATGGACTGATACAATCAGCAGGAACACGGACTGGTTCAATCCGCAGGAGGACGGACTGGTACAATCAGTAGGAGCATGGACTGGTACAATCAGCAGGAGCATGGACTGGTACAATCAGCAGGAGCATGGACTGGTACAATCAGCAGGAGCACGGACTCATACAATCAGTAGGAGCATGAACTGGCACAATCAGCAGGAGCATGGACTGGTACAATCAGCAGGAGCACGGACTCATACAACCAGCAGGAGCACGGACTGATACAACCAGCAGGAGCACGGACTGGTACAATCAGCAGGAGCACGGTCTGGTACAATCAGCAGGAGGATGGACTGGTACAATAAGCAGGATGATGGACTGGTATAATCAGCAGGAGCATTGACCGGTACAATCAGCAGGAGCACGGACTGATACAATCAGCAGGACGAAGGACTGGGACAATCATTAGGAGCACGGACTGATACAATCAGCAGGAGCACGGCCTGGTACAATCAGCAGGAGCACGGAGTGGTACAATCAGCAGGAGCACGGACTGGTACAATCAGCAGGAGCACGGATTGGTACAATCAGCAGGAGCACGGACTGGCACAATGAGCAGGAGCACGGACTGATACAATCAGCAGGAGGATGTACTGGTAGAATCAGCAGGAACATGGACTGGTACAATCAGCAGAAGCATGGACTGGTACAATCAGCAGGAGGACGGACTGGTACAATCAGCAGGTGCACGGAGTGGTACAATCAGCAGGAGCACGGACTGGCACAATCAGCAGGAGCATGGACTAGTACAATCAGTAGGAGCATGAACTGGTACAATCAGTAGGAGCATGGATTGGTACAATCAGTAGGAGGACGGACTGGTACAATCAGCAGGTGCACGGAGTGGTACAATCAGCAGGAGCACGGACTGGCACAATCAGTAGGAGCATGGACTGGTACAATCAGTCGGAGCATGGATTGGTACAATCAGTAGGAGCATGGACTGGTACAATCAGTAGGAGCATGGACTGGTACAATCAGCAGGAGCAGGGACTGGTACAATCAGCAGGAGCATGGACTGGTACAATCAGGAGGAGCTCGGACTGATACAATCAGTAGGAGCATGGACTGGTACAATCAGCAGGAGCACGGACTCATGCAATCAGCAGGAGCACGGACTGATACAATCAGCAGGAGTATGGACTCGTACAATCAGCAGGAGCACGGACTGGCACAATCAGCCGGAGCACGGAGTGATACAATCAGCAGGAGGATGGACTGGTACAATCAGCAGGAGCACGGACTGATACAATCAGCAGGAGTATGGACTCGTACAATCAGCAGGAGCACGGACTGGCACAATCAGCCGGAGCACGGACAGATACAATCAGCAGGAGGATGGACTGGTACAATCAGGAGGAGCACGGACTGATACAATCAGTAGGAGCATGGACTGGTACAATCAGCAGGAGCACGGACTGGTACAATCAGCAGGAGGATGGACTGGTACAATCAGCAGGAGCACGGACTGGAACAATCAGTAGGAGCACGGACTGGGACAATTTGCAGGAGGACGGATTGGTACAATTAGCAGGGGGATGGACTGGTACAATCAGCAGGAGCACGGATTGGTACAATCAGCAGGAGTACGGACTGGCACAATCAGCAGGAGCACGGACTGATATAATCAGCAGGAGCACGGACTGGTACAATCAGCAAGAGCAGGGACTGGTACAATTAGTAGGAGCACGGACTGATACAATGAGCAGGAGCACGGACTGGGACAATCAGCAGGAGCACGGAGTGGTACAATCAGCAGGAGGACGGACTGGCACAATCAGCAGGAGCATGGACTGATACAATCAGCAGGAGCACGGACTGGTACAATCAGCAGGAGGACGGACTGGTACAATCAGCAGGAGGATGGACTGGTACAATCAGCAGGAGCACGGATTGGTACAATCAGCAGGAGCACGGACTGGCACAATCTGCAGGAGCACGGACTGATGCAATCAGCAGGAGGATGGACTGGTACAATCAGCAGGAGCACGGACTGGTACAATCAGCAGAAGCATGGACTGGTACAATCAGCAGGAGCACGGACAGGTCCAATTAGTAGGAGCATGGACTGGTACAATCAGTTGGAGCATGGACTGGTACAATCAGCAGGAGCATGGACTGATACACTCAGTAGGAGCATGGACTGGTACAATCAGCAGGAGCATGGACTGATAGTATCAATAGGAACACGGACTGGTGCAATCGGTTGGAGCATGGACTGGTACAATCAGCAGGAGCATGGACTGATTGTATCAGTAGGAGCATGGACTGGTACAATCAGCAGGTGCATGGACTGATGCAATCAGTAGGAGGATGGACTGGTACAATCAGCAGGAGGATGGACTGGTACAATCAGCAGGAGCATGGACTGATACAATCAGCAGGAGCATGGACAGGTACAATCAGCAGGAGCACAGACTGGCACAATCAGCAGGAGCACGGAATGATACAATGAGCAGGAGCACGGACTGGCACAATCAGCAGGAGCACGGACTGATACAATCATCAGGAGGATGGACTGGTACAATCAGCAGGAGCATGGACTGAAACAATCAGCAGGAGCATGGACTGGGACAAGCAGCAGGAGGACGGACTGGTACAATCAGCAGGAGCACGGACTGGTACAATCAGCAGGAGCATGGACTGGTACAATCAGCAGGAGCACGGACTGGTCCAATCAGCAGGAGCACGGACTGGTACAATCAGCAGGAGCATGGACTGGTACAATCAGCAGGAGCACGGACTGGTCCAATCAGCAGGAAGACGGACTGGTACAATCAGCAGGAGAAGGGACTGGTACAATCAGTTGGAGCATGGACTGGTACAATCAGCAGGAGCACGGACTGATACAATCAGTAGGATCATGGACTGGTACAATCAGCAGGAGCATGGACTGATACAATCAGCAGGAGCACGGACTGGTACAATCAGCAGGAGGACGGACTGGTACAATCAGTAGGAGCATGGACTGGTACAATCAGCAGGAGGAAGGACTGGTACAATCATTAGGAGCACGGACTGATACAATCAGCAGAAGCACGGACTCATCCAATCAGTAGGAGCATGGACTGGCACAATCAGCAGGAGCACGGACTGGTACAATCAGTAGCAGCATGGATTGGTACAATCAGCAGGAGCACGGACTGATACAATCAGCAGGAGGAAGGACTGGTACAATCATTAGGAGCACGGACTGATACAATCAGCAGAAGCACGGCCTGGTACAATCAGCAGGAGCACGGAGTGGTACAATCAGCAGGAGGACGGACTGGCACAATCAGCAGGAGCATGGACTGATACAATCAGCAGGAGCACGGACTGGTACAATCAGCAGGAGGACGGACTGGTACAATCAGCAGGAGGATGGACTGGTACAATCAGCAGGAGCACGGATTGGTACAATCAGCAGGAGCACGGACTGGCACAATCAGCAGGAGCACGGACTGATAAAATCAGCAGGAGGATGGACTGGTACAATCAGCAGGAGCACGGACTGGTACAATCAGCAGGAGCATGGACTCATGCAATCAGCAGGAGCACGGACTGATACAATCAGCAGGAGTATGGACTGGTACAATCAGCAGGAGCATGGACTGATACAATCAGCAGGAGCATGGACTGGTGCAATCAGCAGGAGCACGGACTGATACAATCAGTAGGTGCGTGGACTGTTACAATCAGCAGGAGCATGGACTGGTACAATCAGCAGGAGCATGGACTGGTACAATCAGTCGGAGCATGGACTGGTAAAATCAGCAGAAGCATGGACTGGTACAATCAGCAGGAGCATGGACTGGTACAATTAGGAGGAGCATGGACTTTTACAATCAGCAGGAGCACAGACTGGTACAATCAAGAGGAGCACTGACTGATACAATCAGTCGGAGCACGGACATGTGCAATCAGCAGGAGCACGGACTGATACAATCAGCAGGAGCACGGACTGATACAATCAGCAGGAGCACGGACTGGTACAATCAGCAGGAGCACGGACTGGCACAATCAGCAGGAGCACGGACTGGCACAATCAGCAGGAGGATGGACTGGTACAATCAACAGGAGGATGGACTGGTACAATCAGCAGGAGCACGGACTGATACAATCAGCAGGAGCATGGACTGATACAATCAGCAGGAGCACGGACTGGTACAATCAGTAGGAGCACGGACTGGGACAATCAGCAGGAGCACGGACTGATACAATCAGCAGGAGGATGGACTGGTACAATCAGTAGGAGAATGGACTGGTACAATTAGCAGGAGCACGGACTGGCACAATCAGCAGGAGCATGGACTGATACAATCAGCAGTAGGATGGACTGGTACAATCAGCAGGAGTACGGACTGGTACAATCAGCAGGAGCACGGACTGGTACAATCGGCAGGAGCACGGACTGGTCCAATCAGCAGGAGGACGGACTGGTACAATCAGCAGGAGCACGGACTGGTACAATTAGCAGGAGCACGGGCTGATACAATCAGCAGGAGCACGGACTGGTACAATCAGCAGGAGCACGGACTGGTACAATCAGCAGGAGGACGGACTGGTACAATCAGCAGGAGGATCGACTGGTACAATCAGCAGCAGCACGGACTGGTACAATCAGCAGGAGGATAGACTGGTACAATCAGCAGGAGGATGGACTGGTACAATCAGCAGGAGCATGGACTGATACAATCAGCAGGAGCATGGACTCGTGCAATCAGCAGGAGTACGGACTGGCACAATCAGCAGGAGCATGGACTGATACAATCAGCAGGAGCACGGACTGGTACAATCAGCAGGAGGACGGACTTGTACAATCAGTAGGAGCATGGACTGTTACAATCAGCAGGAGCACGGACTGGTAGAATCAGTAGGAGCATGGACTGGTACAATGAGCAGGAGCACGGACTCATACAATCAGTAGGAGCATGGACTGGTACAATCAGCAGGAGCACGGACTGGTGGAATCCGTAGGAGCATGGTCTGGTACAATCAGCAAGAGCACGGACTGATACAATCAGCAGGAGCACGGACTGGTACAATCAGCAGGAGCACGGACTGGTACAATCAGCAGGGGGACGGACTGGTTCAATAAGCAGAATGATGGACTGGTACAATCAGCCGGAGCATGGACGAGTACAATCAGCAGGAGCACGGACTGATACAATCAGCAGGAGGATGGACTGGTACAATCATTAGGAGCATGGACTGATACAAACAGCAGGAGCACGGACTGGTCCAATTAGTAGGAGCATGGACTGGTACAATCAGTTGGAGCATGGACTGGTACAATCAGCAGGAGCATGGACTGATACACTCAGTAGGAGCATGGACTGGTACAATCAGCAGGAGCATGGACTGATACAATCAGGAGGAGCATGGACTGGTACAATCAGCAGGAGCATGGACTGATAGTATCAATAGGAGCACGGACTGGTGCAATCAGTAGCAGCATGGACTGGTACAATCAGCAGGAGCATGGACTGATAGTATCAGTAGGAGCATGGACTGGTACAATCAGCAGGTGCATGGACTGATGCAAACAGTAGGAGGATGGACTGGTACAATCAGCAGGAGGATGGACTGGTACAATCAGCAGGAGCATGGACTGATACAATCAGCAGGAGGATGGACTGGTACAATCAGCAGGAGCATGGACTGATACAATCAGCAGGAGCATGGACAGGTACAATCAGCAGGAGCACGGACTGGCACAATCAGCAGGAGCACGGACTGATACAATGAGCAGGAGCACGGACTGGCACAATCAGCAGGAGCACGGACTGATACAATCATCAGGAGGATGGACTGGTACAATCAGCAGGAGCATGGACTGATACAATCAGCAGGAGCATGGACTGGGACAAGCAGCAGGAGGACGGACTGGTACAATCAGCAGGAGCATGGACTGATACAATCAGCAGGAGCACGGACTGGTACAATCAGCAGGAGCACGGACTGGCGCAATCAGCAGGAGCACGGACTGATACAATCAGCAGGAGAATGGACTGGTACAATCAGCAGGATCACGGACTGGTACAATCAGCAGGAGCATGGACTGGTACAATCAGAAGGAGGACGGACTGGTACAATCAGAAGGAGCACGGACTGATACAATCAGCAGGAGCACGGACTGGTACAATCAGCAGGAGCACGGACTGGTCCAATCAGCAGGAAGACGGACTGGTACAATCAGCAGGAGAAGGGACTGGTACAATCAGCAGGAGCACGGATTGATACAATCAGCAGGAGCACGCACTGGCACAATCAGCAGGAGCATGAAGTGGTACAATCAGCAAGAGCACGGACTGGTACAATAAGTAGGAGCATGGACTGATACAATCAGTAGGATCATGGACTGGTACAATCAGCAGGAGCATGGACTGATACAATCAGCAGGAGCACGGACTGGTACAATCAGCAGGAGGACGGACTGCTACAATCAGTAGGAGCATGGACTGGTACAATCAGCAGGAGCATGGACTGGTACAATCAGTAGGAGCATGGACTGGTACAATCAGCAGGAGCATGGACTCATACAATCAGTAGGAGCATGGACTGGCACAATCAGCAGGAGCACGGACTGGTACAATCAGTAGCAGCATGGATTGGTACAATCAGCAGGAGCACGGACTGATACAATCAGCAGGAGCACGGACTGGTACAATCAGCAGGAGCACGGACTGGTACAATAAGCAGGAGCACGGACTGGTACAATCAGCAGGAGCACGGACTGGTACAATCAGCAGGAGGATGGACTGGTACAATAAGCAGGATGATGGACTGGTATAATCAGCAGGAGCATTGACCGGTACAATCAGCAGGAGCACGGACTGATACAATCAGCAGGAGGAAGGACTGGGACAATCATTAGGAGCACGGACTGATACAATCAGCAGGAGCACGGCCTGGTACAATCAGCAGGAGCACGGAGTGGTACAATCAGCAGGAGGACGGACTGGCACAATCAGCAGGAGCATGGACTGATACAATCAGCAGGAGCACGGACTGGTACAATCAGCAGGAGCACGGATTGGTACAATCAGCAGGAGCACGGACTGGCACAATCAGCAGGAGCACGGACTGGTACAATCAGCAGAAGCATGGACTGGTACAATCAGCAGGAGGACGGACTGGTACAATCAGCACGTGCACGGAGTGGTACAATCAGCAGGAGCACGGACTGGCACAATCAGCAGGAGCATGGACCAGTACAATCAGTACGAGCATGGACTGGTACAATCAGTAGGAGCATGGATTGGTACAATCAGTAGGAGCATGGACTGGTACAATCAGCAGGAGCAGGGACTGGTACAATTAGTAGGAGCACGGACTGGTACAATCAGCAGGAGCATGGACTGGTACAATCAGGAGGAGCACGGACTGATACAATCAGTAGGAGCATGGACTGGTACAATCAGCAGGAGCACGGACTCATGCAATCAGCAGGAGCACGGACTGATACAATCAGCAGGAGTATGGACTCGTACAATCAGCAGGAGCATGGACTGGCACAATCAGCCGGAGCACGGACTGATACAATCAGCAGGAGGATGGACTGGTACAATCAGCAGGAGCACGGACTGGTACAATCAGCAGGAGCGCGGACTGGTACAATCAGCAGGAGCACGGACTTGTACAATCAGCAGGAGCACGGACTGATACAATGAGCAGGAGCACGGACTGGCACAATCAGCAGGAGCACGGACTGGTACAATCAGCAGGAGGATGGACTGGTACAATCAGCAGGAGCACGGACTGGTACAATCAGTAGGAGCATGGACTGGGACCAGCAGCAGGAGCACGGATTGGTACAATCAGCAGGAGTACGGACTGGCACAATCAGCAGGAGCACGGACTGATATAATCAGCAGGAGCATGGACTGGTAAAATCAGCAGGAGCATGGACTGGTACAATCAGTAAGAGCATGGACTGGTACAATCAGTAGGAGCACGGGTAGGAGCATGGACTGGTACAATCAGCAGGAGCATGGACTGGTACAATAAGCAGGAGGACGGACTGGTACAATCAGTAGGAGCATGGACTGTTACAATCAGCAGGAGCACGGACTGGTACAATCAGTAGGAGCATGGACTGGTACAATGAGCAGGAGCACGGACTCATACAATCAGTAGGAGCATGGACTGGTACAATCAGCAGGAGCACGGATTGGTGCAATCCGTAGGAGCATGGTCTGGAACAATCAGCAGGAGCACGGACTCATACAATCAGCAGGAGCACGGACTGGTACAATCAGCAGGAGCACGGACTGGTACAACCAGCAGGAGGACGGACTGGTACAATAAGCAGAATGATGGACTGGTACAATCAGCAGGAGCATGGACTGGTACAATCAGCAGGAGCACGGACTGATACAATCAGCAGGAGCACGCACTGGCACAATCAGCAGGAGCATGAACTGGTACAATCAGGAAGAACACGGACTGGTACAATCAGTAGGAGCATGGACTGATACAATCAGTAGGAGCATGGACTGGTACAATCAGCAGGAGCATGGACTGATACAATCAGCAGGAGCATGGACTGGTACAATCAGCAGGGGCACGGACTGGTACAATCAGTAGGAGCACGGACTGATACAATCAGTAGGATTATGGACTGGTACAATCAGCAGGAGCATGGACTGATACAATCAGCAGGAGCACGGACTGGTACAGTCAGCAAGAGGACAGACTGGTACAATCAGTAGGAGCACGGACTGGTACAATCAGCAGGAGCATGGATTGGTACAATCAGTAGGAGCATGGACTGGTACAATCAGCAGGAGCACGGACTGATACAATCAGCAGCACGGACGGGTACAATCAGCAGGAGCACGGACTGGTACAATCAGCTAGAAGGATGGACTGGTACAATAAGCAGGATAATGGACTGGTATAATCAGCAGGAGCATTGACCGGTACAATCAGCAGGAGCACGGACTGATACAATCAGCAGGAGGAAGGACTGGGACAATCATTAGGAGCACGGACTGATACAATCAGCAGGAGCACGGCCTGGTACAATCAGCAGGAGCACGGAGTGGTACAATCAGCAGGAGGACGGACTGGCACAATCAGCAGGAGCATGGACTGATACAATCAGCAGGAGCACGGACTGGTACAATCAGCAGGAGCATGTATTGGTACAATCAGCAGGAGCACGGAGTGGCACAATCAGCAGGAGCACGGACTGATACAATCAGCAGGAGGATGGACTGGTACAATCAGCAGGAGCACGGACTGGTACAATCAGCAGAAGCATGGACTGGTACAATCAGCAGGAGGACGGACTGGTACAATCAGCACGTGCACGGAGTGGTACAATCAGCAGGAGCACGGACTGGCACAATCAGCAGGAGCATGGACCAGTACAATCAGTAGGAGCATGGACTGGTACAATCAGTAGGAGCATGGATTGGTACAATCAGTAGGAGCATGGACTGGTACAATCAGCAGGAGCAGGGACTGGTATAATTCGTAGGAGCACGGACTGGTACAATCAGCAGTAGCATGGACTGGTACAATCAGGAGGAGCACGGACTGATACAATCAGTAGGAGCATGGACTGGTACAATCAGCAGGAGCACGGACTCATGCAATCAGCAGGAGCACGGACTGATACAATCAGCAGGAGTATGGACTCGTACAATCAGCAGGAGCATGGACTGGCACAATGAGCCGGAGCACGGACTGATACAATCAGTAGGAGCATGGACTGGTACAATCAGCAGGAGCATGGACTGATACAATCAGCAGGAGCACGGACTGGTACAATCAGCAGGAGGACGGACTGGTACAATCAGTAGGAGCATGGACTGGTACAATGAGCAGGAGCACGGACGCATACAATCAGTAGGAGCATGGACTGGTACAATCAGCAGGAGCACGGACTGGTGCAATCCGTAGGAGCATGGTCTGGAACAATCAGCAGGAGCACGGACTCATACAATCAGCAGGAGCACGGACTGGTACAATCAGCAGGAGCACGGACTGGTACAATCAGCAGGAGGACGGACTGGTACAATAAGCAGAATGATGGACTGGTACAATCAGCAGGAGCATGGACTGGTACAATCAGCAGGAGCACGGACTGATACAATCAGCAGGAGGATGGACTGGTACAATCATTAGGAGCATGGACTGATACAATCCGCAGGAGCACGGACTGGTCCAATTAGTAGGAGCATGGACTGGTACAATCAGTTGGAGCATGGACTGGTACAATCAGCAGGAGCATGGACTGATACACTCAGTAGGAGCATGGACTGGTACAATCAGCAGGAGCATGGACTGATACAATCAGGAGGAGCATGGACTGGTACAATCAGCAGGAGCATGGACTGATAGTATCAATAAGAGCACGGACTGGTGCAATCAGTAGGAGCATGGACTGGTACAATCAGCAGGAGCATGGACTGATAGTATCAGTAGGAGCATGGACTGGTACAATCAGCAGGTGCATGGACTGATGCAATCAGTAGGAGGATGGACTGGTACAATCAGCAGGAGGATGGACTGGTACAATCAGCAGGAGCATGGACTGATACAATCAGCAGGAGCATGTACTAGGACAAGCAGCAGGAGGACGGACTGGTACAATCAGCAGGAGCACGGACTGATACAATCAGCAGGAGCACGGACTGGTACAATCAGCAGGAGCACGGACTGGCGCAATCAGCAGGAGCACGGACTGATACAATCAGCAGGAGAATGGACTGGTACAATCAGCAGGAGCACGGATTGGTACAATCAGCAGGATCATGGACTGGTACAATCAGCAGGAGGACGGACTGGTACAATCAGAAGGAGCATGGACTGATACAATCAGCAGGAGCACGGACTGGTACAATCAGCAGGAGCACGGACTGGTCCAATCAGCAGGAAGACGGACTGGTACAATCGGCAGGAGAAGGGACTGGTACAATCAGCAGGAGCACGGACTGATACAATCAGCAGGAGCACGGACTGGCACAATCAGCAGGAGCAACGACTGATACAATCAGCAGGAGGACGGACTGGTACAATCAGCAGGAGCACGGACTGGCACAATCAGTAGGAGCGTGGACTAGTACAATCAGTAGGAGCATGGACTGGGACAATCAGAAGGAGCATGGACTGGTACAATGAGTAGGAGCATGGATTGGTGCAATCAGCAGAAGGATGGACTGGTACAATCAGCAGGAGCATGAACTGGTACAATCAGTAAGAGCACGGACTGGTACAATCAGTAGGAGCATGGACTGATACAATCAGTAGGAGCATGGACTGGTACAATCAGCAGGAGCATGGACTGATACAATCAGCAGGAGCATGGACTGGTACAATCAGCAGGAGCACGGACTGGTACAATCAGTAGGAGCACGGACTGATACAATCAGTAGGATCATGGACTGGTACAATCAGCAGGAGCATGGACTGGTACAATCAGCAAGAGGACGGACTGGTACAATCAGTAGGAGCATGGACTGGTACAATCAGCAGGAGCATGGACTGGTACAATCAGCAGGAGCACGGACTGGTACAATCAGCAGGAGCACGGACTGGTACAATCAGCAGGAGGATGGACTGGTACAATAAGCAGGATGATGGACTGGTATAATCAGCAGGAGCATTGACCGGTACAATCAGCAGGAGCACGGAGTGGTACAATCAGCAGGAGGACGGACTGGCACAATCAGCAGGAGCATGGACTGATACAATCAGCAGGAGCACGGACTGGCACAATCAGCAGGAGGACGGAATGGTACAATCAGCAGGAGAATGGACTGGTACAATCAGCAGGAGCACGGATTGGTACAATCAGCAGGAGCACGGACTGGCACAATCAGCAGGAGCACGGACTGATACAATCAGCAGGAGGATGGACTGGTACAATCAGCAGGAGCACGGACTGGTACAATCAGCAGAAGCATGGACTGGTAAAATCAGCAGGAGGACGGACTGGTACAATCAGCAGGTGCACGGACTGGTACAGTCAGCAGGAGCACGGACTGGCACAATCAGCAGGAGCATGGACTAGTACAATCAGTAGGAGCATGGACTGGTACAGTCAGTAGGAGCATGGATTGGTACAATCAGTAGGAGCATGGACTGGTACAATAAGCAGGATGATGGACTGGTATAATCAGCAGGAGCATTGACCAGTACAATCAGCAGGAGCACGGAGTGGTACAATCAGCAGGAGGACGGACTGGCACAATCAGCAGGAGCACGGACTGATACAATCAGCAGGAGCACGGACTGGCACAATCAGCAGAAGCAAGGACTGATACAATCAGTAGGAGCATGGACTGGTACAATCAGCAGGAGCACGGACTCATACAATCAGCAGGAGCACGGACTGGTACAATCAGCAAGAGCACGGACTGGGACAATCAGTAGGAGCATGGACTGGCACAATCAGCAGGAGCACGGACTGGTACAATCAGTAGCAGCATGGATTGGTACAATCAGCAGGAGCATGGAATGATACAATCAGCAGGAGCACGGACTGGTACAATCAGCAGGAGCACGGATTCGTGCAATCAGCAGGAGAAGGGACTGGTACAATCAGCAGGAGCACGGACTGATACAATCAGCAGGAGCACGGACTGGCACAATCAGCAGAAGCAAGGACTGATACAATCAGTAGGAGCATGGACTGGTACAATCAGCAGGAGCACGGACTCATACAATCAGCAGGAGCACGGACTGGTACAATCAGCAAGAGCACGGACTGGGACAATCAGTAGGAGCATGGACTGGCACAATCAGCAGGAGCACGGACTGGTACAATCAATAGCAGCATGGATTGGTACAATCAGCAGGAGCATGGAATGATACAATCAGCAGGAGCACGGACTGGTACAATCAGCAGGAGCACGGACTGGTACAATCAGCAGGAGGATGGACTGGTACAATAAGCAGGATGATGGACTGGTATAATCAGCAGGAGCATTGACCAGTACAATCAGCAGGAGCACGGAGTGGTACAATCAGCAGGAGGACGGACTGGCACAATCAGCAGGAGCATGGACTGATACAATCAGCAGGAGCACGGACTGGCACAATCAGCAGGAGGACGGAATGGTACAATCAGCAGGAGAATGGACTGGTACAATCAGCAGGAGCACGGATTGGTACAATCAGCAGGAGCACGGACTGGCACAATCAGCAGGAGCACGGACTGATACAATCAGCAGGAGCACGGCCTGGTACAATCAGCAGGAGCACGGAGTGGTACAATCAGCAGGAGGACGGACTGGCACAATCAGCAGGAGCATGGACTGATACAATCAGCAGGAGCACGGACTGGTACAATCAGCAGGAGCACGGATTGGTACAATCAGCAGGAGCACGGACTGGCACAATCAGCAGGAGCACGGACTGGTACAATCAGCAGAAGCATGGACTGGTACAATCAGCAGGAGGACGGACTGGTACAATCAGCACGTGCACGGAGTGGTACAATCAGCAGGAGCACGGACTGGCACAATCAGCAGGAGCATGGACCAGTACAATCAGTACGAGCATGGACTGGTACAATCAGTAGGAGCATGGATTGGTACAATCAGTAGGAGCATGGACTGGTACAATCAGCAGGAGCAGGGACTGGTACAATTAGTAGGAGCACGGACTGGTACAATCAGCAGGAGCATGGACTGGTACAATCAGGAGGAGCACGGACTGATACAATCAGTAGGAGCATGGACTGGTACAATCAGCAGGAGCACGGACTCATGCAATCAGCAGGAGCACGGACTGATACAATCAGCAGGAGTATGGACTCGTACAATCAGCAGGAGCATGGACTGGCACAATCAGCCGGAGCACGGACTGATACAATCAGCAGGAGGATGGACTGGTACAAACAGCAGGAGCACGGACTGGTACAATCAGCAGGAGCGCGGACTGGTACAATCAGCAGGAGCACGGACTTGTACAATCAGCAGGAGCACGGACTGATACAATGAGCAGGAGCACGGACTGGCACAATCAGCAGGAGCACGGACTGGTACAATCAGCAGGAGGATGGACTGGTACAATCAGCAGGAGCACGGACTGGTACAATCAGTAGGAGCATGGACTGGGACCAGCAGCAGGAGCACGGATTGGTACAATCAGCAGGAGTACGGACTGGCACAATCAGCAGGAGCACGGACTGATATAATCAGCAGGAGCATGGACTGGTAAAATCAGCAGGAGCATGGACTGGTACAATCAGTAAGAGCATGGACTGGTACAATCAGTAGGAGCACGGGTAGGAGCATGGACTGGTACAATCAGCAGGAGCATGGACTGGTACAATAAGCAGGAGGACGGACTGGTACAATCAGTAGGAGCATGGACTGTTACAATCAGCAGGAGCACGGACTGGTACAATCAGTAGGAGCATGGACTGGTACAATGAGCAGGAGCACGGACTCATACAATCAGTAGGAGCATGGACTGGTACAATCAGCAGGAGCACGGATTGGTGCAATCCGTAGGAGCATGGTCTGGAACAATCAGCAGGAGCACGGACTCATACAATCAGCAGGAGCACGGACTGGTACAATCAGCAGGAGCACGGACTGGTACAACCAGCAGGAGGACGGACTGGTACAATAAGCAGAATGATGGACTGGTACAATCAGCAGGAGCATGGACTGGTACAATCAGCAGGAGCACGGACTGATACAATCAGCAGGAGCACGCACTGGCACAATCAGCAGGAGCATGAACTGGTACAATCAGGAAGAACACGGACTGGTACAATCAGTAGGAGCATGGACTGATACAATCAGTAGGAGCATGGACTGGTACAATCAGCAGGAGCATGGACTGATACAATCAGCAGGAGCATGGACTGGTACAATCAGCAGGGGCACGGACTGGTACAATCAGTAGGAGCACGGACTGATACAATCAGTAGGATTATGGACTGGTACAATCAGCAGGAGCATGGACTGATACAATCAGCAGGAGCACGGACTGGTACAGTCAGCAAGAGGACAGACTGGTACAATCAGTAGGAGCACGGACTGGTACAATCAGCAGGAGCATGGATTGGTACAATCAGTAGGAGCATGGACTGGTACAATCAGCAGGAGCACGGACTGATACAATCAGCAGCACGGACGGGTACAATCAGCAGGAGCACGGACTGGTACAATCAGCTAGAAGGATGGACTGGTACAATAAGCAGGATAATGGACTGGTATAATCAGCAGGAGCATTGACCGGTACAATCAGCAGGAGCACGGACTGATACAATCAGCAGGAGGAAGGACTGGGACAATCATTAGGAGCACGGACTGATACAATCAGCAGGAGCACGGCCTGGTACAATCAGCAGGAGCACGGAGTGGTACAATCAGCAGGAGGACGGACTGGCACAATCAGCAGGAGCATGGACTGATACAATCAGCAGGAGCACGGACTGGTACAATCAGCAGGAGCATGTATTGGTACAATCAGCAGGAGCACGGAGTGGCACAATCAGCAGGAGCACGGACTGATACAATCAGCAGGAGGATGGACTGGTACAATCAGCAGGAGCACGGACTGGTACAATCAGCAGAAGCATGGACTGGTACAATCAGCAGGAGGACGGACTGGTACAATCAGCACGTGCACGGAGTGGTACAATCAGCAGGAGCACGGACTGGCACAATCAGCAGGAGCATGGACCAGTACAATCAGTAGGAGCATGGACTGGTACAATCAGTAGGAGCATGGATTGGTACAATCAGTAGGAGCATGGACTGGTACAATCAGCAGGAGCAGGGACTGGTATAATTCGTAGGAGCACGGACTGGTACAATCAGCAGTAGCATGGACTGGTACAATCAGGAGGAGCACGGACTGATACAATCAGTAGGAGCATGGACTGGTACAATCAGCAGGAGCACGGACTCATGCAATCAGCAGGAGCAAGGACTGATACAATCAGCAGGAGTATGGACTCGTACAATCAGCAGGAGCATGGACTGGCACAATGAGCCGGAGCACGGACTGATACAATCAGTAGGAGCATGGACTGGTACAATCAGCAGGAGCATGGACTGATACAATCAGCAGGAGCACGGACTGGTACAATCAGCAGGAGGACGGACTGGTACAATCAGTAGGAGCATGGACTGGTACAATGAGCAGGAGCACGGACGCATACAATCAGTAGGAGCATGGACTGGTACAATCAGCAGGAGCACGGACTGGTGCAATCCGTAGGAGCATGGTCTGGAACAATCAGCAGGAGCACGGACTCATACAATCAGCAGGAGCACGGACTGGTACAATCAGCAGGAGCACGGACTGGTACAATCAGCAGGAGGACGGACTGGTACAATAAGCAGAATGATGGACTGGTACAATCAGCAGGAGCATGGACTGGTACAATCAGCAGGAGCACGGACTGATACAATCAGCAGGAGGATGGACTGGTACAATCATTAGGAGCATGGACTGATACAATCCGCAGGAGCACGGACTGGTCCAATTAGTAGGAGCATGGACTGGTACAATCAGTTGGAGCATGGACTGGTACAATCAGCAGGAGCATGGACTGATACACTCAGTAGGAGCATGGACTGGTACAATCAGCAGGAGCATGGACTGATACAATCAGGAGGAGCATGGACTGGTACAATCAGCAGGAGCATGGACTGATAGTATCAATAAGAGCACGGACTGGTGCAATCAGTAGGAGCATGGACTGGTACAATCAGCAGGAGCATGGACTGATAGTATCAGTAGGAGCATGGACTGGTACAATCAGCAGGTGCATGGACTGATGCAATCAGTAGGAGGATGGACTGGTACAATCAGCAGGAGGATGGACTGGTACAATCAGCAGGAGCATGGACTGATACAATCAGCAGGAGCATGTACTAGGACAAGCAGCAGGAGGACGGACTGGTACAATCAGCAGGAGCACGGACTGATACAATCAGCAGGAGCACGGACTGGTACAATCAGCAGGAGCACGGACTGGCGCAATCAGCAGGAGCACGGACTGATACAATCAGCAGGAGAATGGACTGGTACAATCAGCAGGAGCACGGATTGGTACAATCAGCAGGATCATGGACTGGTACAATCAGCAGGAGGACGGACTGGTACAATCAGAAGGAGCATGGACTGATACAATCAGCAGGAGCACGGACTGGTACAATCAGCAGGAGCACGGACTGGTCCAATCAGCAGGAAGACGGACTGGTACAATCGGCAGGAGAAGGGACTGGTACAATCAGCAGGAGCACGGACTGATACAATCAGCAGGAGCACGGACTGGCACAATCAGCAGGAGCAACGACTGATACAATCAGCAGGAGGACGGACTGGTACAATCAGCAGGAGCACGGACTGGCACAATCAGTAGGAGCGTGGACTAGTACAATCAGTAGGAGCATGGACTGGGACAATCAGAAGGAGCATGGACTGGTACAATGAGTAGGAGCATGGATTGGTGCAATCAGCAGAAGGATGGACTGGTACAATCAGCAGGAGCATGAACTGGTACAATCAGTAAGAGCACGGACTGGTACAATCAGTAGGAGCATGGACTGATACAATCAGTAGGAGCATGGACTGGTACAATCAGCAGGAGCATGGACTGATACAATCAGCAGGAGCATGGACTGGTACAATCAGCAGGAGCACGGACTGGTACAATCAGTAGGAGCACGGACTGATACAATCAGTAGGATCATGGACTGGTACAATCAGCAGGAGCATGGACTGGTACAATCAGCAAGAGGACGGACTGGTACAATCAGTAGGAGCATGGACTGGTACAATCAGCAGGAGCATGGACTGGTACAATCAGTAGGAGCATGGACTGGTACAATCAGCAGGAGCACGGACTGGTACAATCAGCAGGAGCACGGACTGGTACAATCAGCAGGAGGATGGACTGGTACAATAAGCAGGATGATGGACTGGTATAATCAGCAGGAGCATTGACCGGTACAATCAGCAGGAGCACGGAGTGGTACAATCAGCAGGAGGACGGACTGGCACAATCAGCAGGAGCATGGACTGATACAATCAGCAGGAGCACGGACTGGCACAATCAGCAGGAGGACGGAATGGTACAATCAGCAGGAGAATGGACTGGTACAATCAGCAGGAGCACGGATTGGTACAATCAGCAGGAGCACGGACTGGCACAATCAGCAGGAGCACGGACTGATACAATCAGCAGGAGGATGGACTGGTACAATCAGCAGGAGCACGGACTGGTACAATCAGCAGAAGCATGGACTGGTAAAATCAGCAGGAGGACGGACTGGTACAATCAGCAGGTGCACGGACTGGTACAGTCAGCAGGAGCACGGACTGGCACAATCAGCAGGAGCATGGACTAGTACAATCAGTAGGAGCATGGACTGGTACAGTCAGTAGGAGCATGGATTGGTACAATCAGTAGGAGCATGGACTGGTACAATAAGCAGGATGATGGACTGGTATAATCAGCAGGAGCATTGACCAGTACAATCAGCAGGAGCACGGAGTGGTACAATCAGCAGGAGGACGGACTGGCACAATCAGCAGGAGCACGGACTGATACAATCAGCAGGAGCACGGACTGGCACAATCAGCAGAAGCAAGGACTGATACAATCAGTAGGAGCATGGACTGGTACAATCAGCAGGAGCACGGACTCATACAATCAGCAGGAGCACGGACTGGTACAATCAGCAAGAGCACGGACTGGGACAATCAGTAGGAGCATGGACTGGCACAATCAGCAGGAGCACGGACTGGTACAATCAGTAGCAGCATGGATTGGTACAATCAGCAGGAGCATGGAATGATACAATCAGCAGGAGCACGGACTGGTACAATCAGCAGGAGCACGGATTCGTGCAATCAGCAGGAGAAGGGACTGGTACAATCAGCAGGAGCACGGACTGATACAATCAGCAGGAGCACGGACTGGCACAATCAGCAGAAGCAAGGACTGATACAATCAGTAGGAGCATGGACTGGTACAATCAGCAGGAGCACGGACTCATACAATCAGCAGGAGCACGGACTGGTACAATCAGCAAGAGCACGGACTGGGACAATCAGTAGGAGCATGGACTGGCACAATCAGCAGGAGCACGGACTGGTACAATCAATAGCAGCATGGATTGGTACAATCAGCAGGAGCATGGAATGATACAATCAGCAGGAGCACGGACTGGTACAATCAGCAGGAGCACGGACTGGTACAATCAGCAGGAGGATGGACTGGTACAATAAGCAGGATGATGGACTGGTATAATCAGCAGGAGCATTGACCAGTACAATCAGCAGGAGCACGGAGTGGTACAATCAGCAGGAGGACGGACTGGCACAATCAGCAGGAGCATGGACTGATACAATCAGCAGGAGCACGGACTGGCACAATCAGCAGGAGGACGGAATGGTACAATCAGCAGGAGAATGGACTGGTACAATCAGCAGGAGCACGGATTGGTACAATCAGCAGGAGCACGGACTGGCACAATCAGCAGGAGCACGGACTGATACAATCAGCAGGAGGATGGACTGGTACAATCAGCAGGAGCACGGACTGGTACAATCAGCAGAAGCATGGACTGGTAAAATCAGCAGGAGGACGGACTGGTACAATCAGCAGGTGCACGGACTGGTACAGTCAGCAGGAGCACGGACTGGCACAATCAGCAGGAGCATGGACTAGTACAATCAGTAGGAGCATGGACTGGTACAATCAGTAGGAGCATGGATTGGTACAATCAGTAGGAGCATGGACTGGTACAATCAGCAGGAGCAGTGACTGGAACAATTAGTAGGAGCACGGACTGGTACAATCAGCAGGAGCACGGATTCGTGCAATCAGCAGGAGAAGGGGCTGGTACAATCAGCAGGAGCACGGACTGATACAATCAGCAGGAGCACGGACTGGCACAATCAGCAGAAGCAAGGACTGATACAATCAGTAGGAGCATGGACTGGTACAATCAGCAGGAGCACGGACTCATACAATCAGCAGGAGCACGGACTGGTACAATCAGCAAGAGCACGGACTGGGACAATCAGTAGGAGCATGGACTGGTACAATGAGTAGGAGCATGGATTGGTGCAATCAGCAGAAGCATGGACTGGTACAATCAGCAGCAGCATGAACTGGTACAATCAGTAAGAGCACGGACTGGTACAATCAGTAGGAGCATGGACTGATACAATCAACAGGAGCATGGACTGGTACAATCAGCAGGAGCACGGACTGGTACAATCAGTAGGAGCACGGACTGATAAAATCAGTAGGATCATGGACTGGTACAATCAGCAGGAGCATGGACTGATACAATCAGCAGGAGCACGGACTGGTACAATCAGCAAGAGGACGGACTGGTACAATCAGTAGGAGCATGGACTGGTACAATCAGCAGGAGCATGCACTGGTACAATCAGTAGGAGCATGGACTGGTACAATCAGCAGGAGCACGGACTCATACAATCAGTAGGAGCATGGACTGGCACAATCAGCAGGAGCACGGACTGGTATAATCAGTAGCAGCATGGATTGGTACAATCAGCAGGAGCATGGACTGATACAATCAGCAGGAGCACGCACTGGTACAATCAGCAAGAGCACGGACTGGTACAATCAGCAGGATGATGGACTGGTATAATCAGCAGGAGCATTGACCGGTACAATCAGCAGGAGCACAGAGTGGTACAATCAGCAGGAGGACGGACTGGCACAATCAGCAGGAGCATGGACTGATACAATCAGCAGGAGCACGGACTGATAAAATCAGCAGGAGGATGGACTGGTACAATCAGCAGGAGCACGGACTGGTACAATCAGCAGAAGCATGGACTGGTACAATCAGCAGGAGGACGGACTGGTACAATCAGCAGGAGCACGGACTGGCACAATCAGCAGGAGCATGGACTCGTACAATCAGTAGGAGCATGGACTGGTACAATCAGTAGGAGCATGGATTGGTACAATCAGTAGGAGCATGGACTGGTACAATCAGCAGGAGCAGGGACTGGTACAATTAGTAGGAGCACGGACTGGTGCAATCAGCAGGAGCATGGAGTGGTACAATCAGGAGGAGCACGGACTGATACAATCAGTAGGAGCATGGACTGGTACAATCAGCAGGAGCATGGACTGGTACAATCAGCAGGAGCACGGACTGGCACAATCAGCCGGAACACGGACTGATACAATCAGCAGGAGTATGGACTGGTACAATCAGCAGGAGCACGGACTGGTACAATCAGCAGGAGCGCGGACTGGTACAATCAGCAGGAGCACGGACTGGTACAATCAGCAGGAGGATGGACTGGTACAATCAGCAGGAGCACGGACTGGTACAATCAGTAGGAGCACGGACTGGGACAATCAGCAGGAGGACGGATTGGTACAATCAGCAGGCGGATGGACTGGTACAATCAGCAGAGCACGGATTGGTACAATCAGCAGGAGTACGGACTGGCACAATCAGCAGGAGCACGGACTGATATAATCAGCAGGAGCATGGACTGGTAAAATCAGCAGGAGCATGGACTGGTACAATCAGCAGGAGGACGGACTGGTACAATCAGTAGGAGCACGGACTGATACAATCAGTAGGAGCATGGACTGGTACAATCAGCAGGAGCATGGACTGATACAATCAGCAGGAGCACGGACTGGTACAATCAGCAGGAGGACGGACTGGTACAATCAGTAGGAGCATGGACTGTTACAATCAGCAGGAGCACGGACTGGTTCAATCAGTAGGAGCATGGACTGGTACAATGAGCAGGAGCACGGACTCATACAATCAGTAGGAGCATGGACTGGTACAATCAGCAGGAGCACGGACTGGTGCAATCCGTAGGAGCATGGTCTGGTACAATCAGCAGGAGGACGGACTGGTACAATCAGTAGGAGCATGGACTGTTACAATCAGCAGGAGCACGGACTGGTTCAATCAGTAGGAGCATGGACTGTTACAATCAGCAGGAGCACGGACTGGTTCAATCAGTAGGAGCATGGACTGGTACAATGAGCAGGAGCACGGACTCATACAATCAGTAGGAGCATGGACTGGTACAATCAGCAGGAGCACGGACTGGTTCAATCAGTAGGAGCATGGACTGGTACAATGAGCAGGAGCACGGACTCATACAATCAGTAGGAGCATGGACTGGTACAATCAGCAGGAGCACGGACTGGTGCAATCCGTAGGAGCATGGACTGGTACAATCACCAGGAGCACGGACTGGTACAATCAGCAGGAGCACGGACTGGTACAATCAGCAGGAGGATTGACTGGTACAATCAGCAGGAGCACGGACTGGTACAATCAGCAGGAGCACGGACTGGTACAATCAGCAGGAGGACGGACTGGTACAATAAGCAGAATGATGGACTGGTACAATCAGCAGGAGCATGGACTGGTACAATCAGCAGGAGCACGGACTGATACAATCAGCAGGAGGATGGACTGGTACAATCATTAGGAGCATGGACTGATACAATCAGTAGGAGCACGGACTGGTCCAATTAGTAGGAGCATGGACTGGTACAATCAGCAGGAGGATGGACTGGTACAATCATTAGGAGCATGGACTGATACAATCAGTAGGAGCACGGACTGGTCCAATTAGTAGGAGCATGGACTGGTACAATCAGTTGGAGCATGGACTGGTACAATCAGCAGGAGCATGGACTGATACAATCAGCAGGAGCACGGACTGGTACAATCAGCAGGAGCACGGACTGGCACAATCAGCAGGAGCACGGACTGGCACAATCAGCAGGAGGATGGACTGGTACAATCAACAGGAGGATGGACTGGTACAATCAGCAGGAGCACGGACTGATACAATCAGCAGGAGCATGGACTGATACAATCAGCAGGAGCACGGACTGGCACAATCAGTAGGAGCATGGACTGGTACAATCAGTTGGAGCATGGACTGGTACAATCAGCAGGAGCATGGACTGATACACTCAGTAGGAGCATGGACTGGTACAATCAGCAGGAGCATGGACTGATACAATCAGGAGGAGCATGGACTGGTACAATCAGCAGGAGCATGGACTGTTACAATCAGCAGGAGCACGGACTGGTTCAATCAGTAGGAGCATGGACTGGTACAATGAGCAGGAGCACGGACTCATACAATCAGTAGGAGCATGGACTGGTACAATCAGCAGGAGCACGGACTGGTTCAATCAGTAGGAGCATGGACTGGTACAATGAGCAGGAGCACGGACTCATACAATCAGTAGGAGCATGGACTGGTACAATCAGCAGGAGCACGGACTGGTGCAATCCGTAGGAGCATGGTCTGGTACAATCAGCAGGAGCACGGACTGATACAATCAGCAGGAGCACGGACTGGTACAATCAGCAGGAGCACGGACTGGTGCAATCCGTGGGAGCATGGTCTGGTACAATCAGCAGGAGCACGGACTGATACAATCAGCAGGAGCATGGACTGGTACAATCAGCAGGAGCACGGACTGATACAATCAGCAGGAGGATGGACTGGTACAATCATTAGGAGCATGGACTGATACAATCAGTAGGAGCATGGACTGGTACAATGAGCAGGAGCACGGACTCATACAATCAGTAGGAGCATGGACTGGTACAATCAGCAGGAGCACGGACTGGTGCAATCCGTAGGAGCATGGTCTGGTACAATCAGCAGGAGGACGGACTGGTACAATCAGTAGGAGCATGGACTGTTACAATCAGCAGGAGCACGGACTGGTTCAATCAGTAGGAGCATGGACTGTTACAATCAGCAGGAGCACGGACTGGTTCAATCAGTAGGAGCATGGACTGGTACAATGAGCAGGAGCACGGACTCATACAATCAGTAGGAGCATGGACTGGTACAATCAGCAGGAGCACGGACTGGTTCAATCAGTCGGAGCATGGACTGGTACAATGAGCAGGAGCACGGACTCATACAATCAGTAGGAGCATGGACTGGTACAATCAGCAGGAGCACGGACTGGTGCAATCCGTAGGAGCATGGTCTGGTACAATCAGCAGGAGCACGGACTGATACAATCAGCAGGAGCACGGACTGGTACAATCAGCAGGAGCACGGACTGGTGCAATCCGTGGGAGCATGGTCTGGTACAATCAGCAGGAGCACGGACTGATACAATCAGCAGGAGCATGGACTGGTACAATCAGCAGGAGCACGGACTGATACAATCAGCAGGAGGATGGACTGGTACAATCATTAGGAGCATGGACTGATACAATCAGTAGGAGCACGGACTGGTCCAATTAGTAGGAGCATGGACTGGTACAATCAGTTGGAGCATGGACTGGTACAATCAGCAAGAGCATGGACTGATACACTCAGTAGGAGCATGGACTGGTACAATCAGCAGGAGCATGGACTGATACAATCAGGAGGAGCATGGACTGGTACAATCAGCAGGAGCATGGACTGATAGTATCAATAGGAGCACGGACTGGTGCAATCAGTGGGAGCATGGACTGGTACAATCAGCAGGAGCATGGACTGATCGTATCAGCAGGAGCATGGACTGGTACAATCAGCAGGTGCATCGACTGATGCAATCAGTCGGAGGATTGACTGGTACAATCAGCAGGAGCACGGACTGGTACAATCAGCAGGAGCACGGACTGGTACAATCAGCAGGAGGATGGACTGGTACAATAAGCAGAATGATGGACTGGTACAATCAGCAGGAGCATGGACTGGTACAATCAGCAGGAGCACGGACTGATACAATCAGCAGGAGGATGGACTGGTACAATCATTAGGAGCATGGACTGATACAATCAGTAGGAGCACGGACTGGTCCAATTAGTAGGAGCATGGACTGGTACAATCAGCAGGAGGATGGACTGGTACAATCATTAGGAGCATGGACTGATACAATCAGTAGGAGCACGGACTGGTCCAATTAGTAGGAGCATGGACTGGTACAATCAGTTGGAGCATGGACTGGTACAATCAGCAGGAGCATGGACTGATACAATCAGCAGGAGCACGGACTGGTACAATCAGCAGGAGCACGGACTGGCACAATCAGCAGGAGCACGGACTGGCACAATCAGCAGGAGGATGGACTGGTACAATCAACAGGAGGATGGACTGGTACAATCAGCAGGAGCACGGACTGATACAATCAGCAGGAGCATGGACTGATACAATCAGCAGGAGCACGGACTGGTACAATCAGTAGGAGCATGGACTGGTACAATCAGTTGGAGCATGGACTGGTACAATCAGCAGGAGCATGGACTGATACACTCAGTAGGAGCATGGACTGGTACAATCAGCAGGAGCATGGACTGATACAATCAGGAGGAGCATGGACTGGTACAATCAGCAGGAGCATGGACTGGTACAATCAGCAGGAGCACGGACTGGCACAATCAGCAGGAGCACGGACTGATACAATCAGTCGGAGGATGGACTGGTACAATCAGCAGGAGGATGGACTGGTACAATCAGCAGGAGCATGGACTGATACATTCAGCAGGAGCATGGACTGGTACAATCAGCAGGAGCACGGACTGGCACAATCAGCAGGAGCACGGACTGATACAATGAGCAGGAGCACGGACTGGCACAATCAGCAGGAGCACGGACTGATACAATCATCAGGAGGATGGACTGGTACAATCAGCAGGAGCACGGACTGATACAATCAGCAGGAGCATGGACTGGGACAAGCAGCAGGAGGACGGACTGGTACAATCAGCAGGAGGATGGACTGGTACAATCAGCAGGAGCATGGACTGGTACAATTAGGAGGAGCATGGACTTTTACAATCAGCAGGAGCACAGACTGGTACAATCAAGAGGAGCACGGACTGATACAATCAGTCGGAGCACGGACACGTGCAATCAGCAGGAGCACGGACTGATACAATCAGCAGGAGCACGGACTGATACAATCAGCAGGAGCACGGACTGGTACAATCAGCAGGAGCACGGACTGGCACAATCAGCAGGAGCACGGACTGGCACAATTAGCAGGAGGATGGACTGGTACAATCAACAGGAGGATGGACTGGTACAATCAGCAGGAGCACGGACTGATACAATCAGCAGGAGCATGGACTGATACAATCAGCAGGAGCACGGACTGGTACAATCAGTAGGAGCACGGACTGGGACAATCAGCAGGAGCACGGACTGATACAATCAGCAGGAGGATGGACTGGTACAATCAGTAGGAGAATGGACTGCTCCAATTAGCAGGAGCACGGACTGGCACAATCAGCAGGAGCATGGACTGATACAATCAGCAGTAGGATGGACTGGTACAATCAGTAGGAGAATGGACTGGTACAATCAGCAGGAGCACGGACTGGGACAATCAGCAGGAGCACGGACTGATACAATCAGCAGGAGCATGGACTGATACAATCAGCAGGAGCACGGACTGGTACAATCAGTAGGAGCACGGACTGGGACAATCAGCAGGAGCACGGACTGATACAATCAGCAGGAGGATGGACTGGTACAATCAGTAGGAGAATGGACTGGTACAATCAGCAGGAGCACGGACTGGTACAATCAGCAGGAGGACGGACTGGTACAATCAGCAGGAGCACGGACTGGTACAATCAGTAGGAGCATGGACTGGTACAATGAGCAGGAGCACGGACTCATACAATCAGTAGGAGCATGGACTGGTACAATCAGCAGGAGAACGGACTGGTGGAATCCGTAGGAGCATGGTCTGGTACAATCAGCAAGAGCACGGACTGATACAATCAGCAGGAGCACGGACTGGTACAATCAGCAGGAGCACGGACTGGTACAATCAGCAGGGGGACGGACTGGTTCAATAAGCAGAATGATGGACTGGTACAATCAGCAGGAGCATGGACGAGTACAATCAGCAGGAGCACGGACTGATACAATCAGCAGGAGGATGGACTGGTACAATCATTAGGAGCATGGACTGATACAAACAGCAGGAGCACGGACTGGTCCAATTAGTAGGAGCATGGACTGGTACAATCAGTTGGAGCATGGACTGGTACAATCAGCAGGAGCATGGACTGATACACTCAGTAGGAGCATGGACTGGTACAATCAGCAGGAGCATGGACTGATACAATCAGGAGGAGCATGGACTGGTACAATCAGCAGGAGCATGGACTGATAGTATCAATAGGAGCACGGACTGGTGCAATCAGTAGCAGCATGGACTGGTACAATCAGCAGGAGCATGGACTGATAGTATCAGTAGGAGCATGGACTGCTACAATTAACAGGTGCATGGACTGATGCAAACAGTAGGAGGATGGACTGGTACAATCAGCAGGAGGATGGACTGGTACAATCAGCAGGAGCATGGACTGATACAATCAGCAGGAGGATGGACTGGTACAATCAGCAGGAGCATGGACTGATACAATCAGCAGGAGCATGGACAGGTACAATCAGCAGGAGCACGGACTGGCACAATCAGCAGGAGCACGGACTGATACAATGAGCAGGAGCACGGACTGGCACAATCAGCAGGAGCACGGACTGATACAATCAGCAGGAGGATGGACTGGTACAATCAGCAGGAGCATGGACTGATACAATCAGCAGGAGCATGGACTGGGACAAGCAGCAGGAGGACGGACTGGTACAATCAGCAGGAGCATGGACTGATACAATCAGCAGGAGCACGGACTGGTACAATCAGCAGGAGCACGGACTGGCGCAATCAGCAGGAGCACGGACTGATACAATCAGCAGGAGAATGGACTGGTACAATCAGCAGGATCACGGACTGGTACAATCAGCAGGAGCATGGACTGGTACAATCAGAAGGAGGACGGACTGGTACAATCAGAAGGAGCACGGACTGATACAATCAGCAGGAGCACGGACTGGTACAATCAGCAGGAGCACGGACTGGTCCAATCAGCAGGAAGACGGACTGGTACAATCAGCAGGAGAAGGGACTGGTACAATCAGCAGGAGCACGGATTGATACAATCAGCAGGAGCACACACTGGCACAATCAGCAGGAGCATGAAGTGGTACAATCAGCAAGAGCACGGACTGGTACAATAAGTAGGAGCATGGACTGATACAATCAGTAGGATCATGGACTGGTACAATCAGCAGGAGCATGGACTGATACAATCAGCAGGAGCACGGACTGGTACAATCAGTAGCAGCATGGATTGGTACAATCAGCAGGAGCACGGACTGATACAATCAGCAGGAGCACGGACTGGTACAATCAGCAGGAGCACGGACTGGTACAATAAGCAGGAGCACGGACTGGTACAATCAGCAGGAGCACGGACTGGTACAATCAGCAGGAGGATGGACTGGTACAATAAGCAGGATGATGGACTGGTATAATCAGCAGGAGCATTGACCGGTACAATCAGCAGGAGCACGGACTGATACAATCAGCAGGAGGAAGGACTGGGACAATCATTAGGAGCACGGACTGATACAATCAGCAGGAGCACGGCCTGGTACAATCAGCAGGAGCACGAAGTGGTACAATCAGCAGGAGGACGGACTGGCACAATCAGCAGGAGCATGGACTGATACAATCAGCAGGAGCACGGACTGGTACAATCAGCAGGAGCACGGATTGGTACAATCAGCAGGAGCACGGACTGGCACAATCAGCAGGAGCACGGACTGATACAATCAGCAGGAGGATGGACTGGTACAATCAGCAGGAGCACGGACTGGTACAATCAGCAGAAGCATGGACTGGTACAATCAGCAGGAGGACGGACTGGTACAATCAGCACGTGCACGGAGTGGTACAATCAGCAGGAGCACGGACTGGCACAATCAGCAGGAGCATGGACCAGTACAATCAGTACGAGCATGGACTGGTACAATCAGTAGGAGCATGGATTGGTACAATCAGCAGGAGCAACGACTGGTACAATTAGTAGGAGCACGGACTGGTACAATCAGCAGGAGCATGGACTGGTACAATCAGGAGGAGCACGGACTGATACAATCAGTAGGAGCATGGACTGGTACAATCAGCAGGAGCACGGACTCATTCAATCAGCAGGAGCACGGACTGATACAATCAGCAGGAGTATGGACTCGTACAATCAGCAGGAGCATGGACTGGCACAATCAGCCGGAGCACGGACTGATACAATCAGCAGGAGGATGGACTGGTACAATCAGCAGGAGCACGGACTTGTACAATCAGCAGGAGCACGGACTGATACAATGAGCAGGAGCACGGACTGGCACAATCAGCAGGAGCACGGACTGGTACAATCAGCAGGAGGATGGACTGGTATAATCAGCAGGAGCACGGACTGGTACAATCAGTAGGAGCATGGACTGGGACAATCAGCAGGAGCACGGATTGGTACAATCAGCAGGAGTACGGACTGGCACAATCAGCAGGAGCACGGACTGATATAATCAGCAGGAGCATGGACTGGTAAAATCAGCAGGAGCATGGACTGGTACAATCAGTTAGAGCATGGACTGGTACAATCAGTAGGAGCACGGACTGATACAATCAGTAGGAGCATGGACTGGTACAATCAGCAGGAGCATGGACTGATACAATCAGCAGGAGCACGGACTGGTACAATAAGCAGGAGGACGGACTGGTACAATCAGTAGGAGCATGGACTGTTACAATCAGCAGGAGCACGGACTGGTACAATCAGTAGGAGCATGGACTGGTACAATGAGCAGGAGCACGGACTCATACAATCAGTAGGAGCATGGACTGGTACAATCAGCAGGAGCACGGACTGGTGCAATCCGTAGGAGCATGGTCTGGAACAATCAGCAGGAGCACGGACTCATACAATCAGCAGGAGCACGGACTGGTACAATCAGCAGGAGCACGGACTGGTACAATCAGCAGAAGGACGGACTGGTACAATAAGCAGAATGATGGACTGGTACAATCAGCAGGAGCATGGACTGGTACAATCAGCAGGAGCACGGACTGATACAATCAGCAGGAGCACGCACTGGCACAATCAGCAGGAGCATGAACTGGTACAATCAGGAAGAGCACGGACTGGTACAACCAGTAGGAGCATGGACTGATACAATCAGTAGGAGCATGGACTGGTACAATCAGCAGGAGCATGGACTGATACAATCAGCAGGAGCATGGACTGGTACAATCAGCAGGAGCACGGACTGGTACAATCAGTAGCAGCACGGACTGATACAATCAGTAGGATCATGGACTGGTACAATCAGCAGCAGCATGGACTGATACAATCAGCAGGAGCACGGACTGGTACAATCAGCAGGAGGACGGACTGGTACAATCAGTAGGAGCATGGACTTGTACAATCAGCAGGAGCATGGACTGGTACAATCAGTAGGAGCATGGACTGGTACAATCAGCAGGAGCACGGACTCATACAATCAGTAGGAGCATGGACTGGCACAATCAGCAGGAGCACGGACTGGTACAATCAGTAGCAGCATGGATTGGTACAATCAGCAGGAGCACGGACTGATACAATCAGCAGGAGCACGGACTGGTACAATCAGCAGGAGCACGGACTGGTACAATCAGCTAGAAGGATGGACTGGTACAATAAGCAGGATAATGGACTGGTATAATCAGCAGGAGCATTGACCGGTACAATCAGCAGGAGCATGGACTGATACAATCAGCAGGAGCACGGACTGGTACAATCAGCAGGAGCATGGATTGGTACAATCAGCAGGAGCACGGACTGGCACAATCAGCAGGAGCACGGACTGATACAATCAGCAGGAGGATGGACTGGTACAATCAGCAGGAGCACGGACTGGTACAATCAGCAGAAGCATGGACTGGTACAATCAGCAGGAGGACGGACTGGTACAATCAGCACGTGCACGGAGTGGTACAATCAGCAGGAGCACGGACTGGCACAATCAGCAGGAGCATGGACCAGTACAATCAGTAGGAGCATGGACTGGTACAATCAGTCGGAGCATGGATTGGTACAATCAGTAGGAGCATGGACTGGTACAATCAGCAGGAGCAGGGACTGGTATAATTAGTAGGAGCACGGACTGGTACAATCAGCAGGAGCATGGACTGGTACAATCAGGAGGAGCACAGACTGATACAATCAGTAGGAGCATGGACTGGTACAATCAGCAGGAGCACGGACTCATGCAATCAGCAGGAGCACGGAGTGATACAATCAGCAGGAGTATGGACTCGTACAATCAGCAGGAGCATGGACTGGCACAATCAGCCGGAGCACGGACTGATACAATCAGTAGGAGCATGGACTGGTACAATCAGCAGGAGCATGGACTGATACAATCAGCAGGAGCACGGACTGGTACAATCAGCAGGAGGACGGACTGGTACAATCAGTAGGAGCATGGACTGTTACAATCAGCAGGAGCACGGACTGGTACAATCAGTAGGAGCATGGACTGGTACAATGAGCAGGAGCACGGACTCATACAATCAGTAGGAGCATGGACTGGTACAATCAGCAGGAGCACGGACTGGTGCAATCCGTAGGAGCATGGTCTGGAACAATCAGCAGGAGCACGGACTCATACAATCAGCAGGAGCACGGACTGGTACAATCAGCAGGAGCACGGACTGGTACAATCAGCAGGAGGACGGACTGGTACAATAAGCAGAATGATGGACTGGTACAATCAGCAGGAGCATGGACTGGTACAATCAGCAGGAGCACGGACTGATACAATCAGCAGGAGGATGGACTGGTACAATCATTAGGAGCATGGACTGATACAATCCGAGGAGCACGGACTGGTCCAATTAGTAGGAGCATGGACTGGTACAATCAGTTGGAGCATGGACTGGTACAATCAGCAGGAGCATGGACTGATACACTCAGTAGGAGCATGGACTGGTACAATCAGCAGGAGCATGGACTGATACAATCAGGAGGAGCATGGACTGGTACAATCAGCAGGAGCATGGACTGATAGTATCAATAAGAGCACGGACTGGTGCAATCAGTAGGAGCATGGACTGGTACAATCAGCAGGAGCATGGACTGATAGTATCAGTAGGAGCATGGACTGGTACAATCAGCAGGTGCATGGACTGATGCAATCAGTAGGAGGATGGACTGGTACAATCAGCAGGAGGATGGTCTGGTACAATCAGCAGGAGCATGGACTGATACAATCAGCAGGAGCATGTACTAGGACAAGCAGCAGGAGGACGGACTGGTACAATCAGCAGGAGCACGGACTGATACAATCAGCAGGAGCACGGACTGGTACAATCAGCAGGAGCACGGACTGGCGCAATCAGCAGGAGCACGGACTGATACAATCAGCAGGAGAATGGACTGGTACAATCAGCAGGAGCACGGATTGGTACAATCAGCAGGATCATGGACTGGTACAATCAGCAGGAGGACGGACTGGTACAATCAGAAGGAGCATGGACTGATACAATCAGCAGGAGCACGGACTGGTACAATCAGCAGGAGCACGGACTGGTCCAATCAGCAGGAAGACGGACTGGTACAATCGGCAGGAGAAGGGACTGGTACAATCAGCAGGAGCACGGACTGATACAATCAGCAGGAGCACGGACTGGCACAATCAGCAGGAGCAACGACTGATACAATCAGCAGGAGGACGGACTGGTACAATCAGCAGGAGCACGGACTGGCACAATCAGTAGGAGCGTGGACTAGTACAATCAGTAGGAGCATGGACTGGGACAATCAGAAGGAGCATGGACTGGTACAATGAGTAGGAGCATGGATTGGTGCAATCAGCAGAAGCATGGACTGGTACAATCAGCAGGAGCATGAACTGGTACAATCAGTAAGAGCACGGACTGGTACAATCAGTAGGAGCATGGACTGATACAATCAGTAGGAGCATGGACTGGTACAATCAGCAGGAGCATGGACTGATACAATCAGCAGGAGCATGGACTGGTACAATCAGCAGGAGCACGGACTGGTACAATCAGTAGGAGCACGGACTGATACAATCAGTAGGATCATGGACTGGTACAATCAGCAGGAGCATGGACTGATACAATCAGCAGGAGCACGGACTGGTACAATCAGCAAGAGGACGGACTGGTACAATCAGTAGGAGCATGGACTGGTACAATCAGCAGGAGCATGGACTGGTACAATCAGTAGGAGCATGGACTGGTACAATCAGCAGGAGCACGGACTCATACAATCAGTAGGAGCATGGACTGGCACAATCAGCAGGAGCACGGACTGGTACAATCAGTAGCAGCATGGATTGGTACAATCAGCAGGAGCATGGAATGATACAATCAGCAGGAGCACGGACTGGTACAATCAGCAGGAGCACGGACTGATACAATCAGCAGGAGGATGGACTGGTACAATAAGCAGGATGATGGACTGGTATAATCAGCAGGAGCATTGACCGGTACAATCAGCAGGAGCACGGAGTGGTACAATCAGCAGGAGGACGGACTGGCACAATCAGCAGGAGCATGGACTGATACAATCAGCAGGAGCACGGACTGGCACAATCAGCAGGAGGATGGAATGGTACAATCAGCAGGAGAATGGACTGGTACAATCAGCAGGAGCACGGATTGGTACAATCAGCAGGAGCACGGACTGGCACAATCAGCAGGAGCACGGACTGATACAATCAGCAGGAGGATGGACTGGTACAATCAGCAGGAGCACGGACTGGTACAATCAGCAGAAGCATGGACTGGTAAAATCAGCAGGATGACGGACTGGTACAATCAGCAGGTGCACGGACTGGTACAGTCAGCAGGAGCACGGACTGGCACAATCAGCAGGAGCATGGACTAGTACAATCAGTAGGAGCATGGACTGGTACAATCAGTAGGAGCATGGATTGGTGCAATCAGTAGGAGCATGGACTGGTACAATCAGCAGGAGCAGGAACTGGAACAATTAGTAGGAGCACGGACTGGTACAATCAGCAGGAGCACGGATTCGTGCAATCAGCAGGAGAAGGGACTGGTACAATCAGCAGGAGCACGGACTGATACAATCAGCAGGAGCACGGACTGGCACAATCAGCAGAAGCAAGGACTGATACAATCAGTAGGAGCATGGACTGGTACAATCAGCAGGAGCACGGACTCATACAATCAGCAGGAGCACGGACTGGTACAATCAGCAAGAGCACGGACTGGGACAATCAGTAGGAGCATGGACTGGTACAATGAGTAGGAGCATGGATTGGTGCAATCAGCAGAAGCATGGACTGGTACAATCAGCAGGAGCATGAACTGGTACAATCAGTAAGAGCACGGACTGCTACAATCAGTAGGAGCATGGACTGATACAATCAACAGGAGCATGGACTGGTACAATCAGCAGGAGCACGGACTGGTACAATCAGTAGGAGCACGGACTGATAAAATCAGTAGGATCATGGACTGGTACAATCAGCAGGAGCATGGACTGATACAATCAGCAGGAGCACGGACTGGTACAATCAGCAAGAGGACGGACTGGTACAATCAGTAGGAGCATGGACTGGTACAATCAGCAGGAGCATGGACTGGTACAATCAGTAGGAGCATGGACTGGTACAATCAGCAGGAGCACGGACTCATACAATCAGTAGGAGCATGGACTGGCACAATCAGCAGGAGCACGGACTGGTACAATCAGTAGCAGCATGGATTGGTACAATCAGCAGGAGCATGGACTGATACAATCAGCAGGAGCACGGACTGGTACAATCAGCAAGAGCACGGACTGATACAATCAGCAGGAGCACGGACTGATAAAATCAGCAGGAGGATGGACTGGTACAATCAGCAGCAGCACGGACTGGTACAATCAGCAGAAGCATGGACTGGTACAATCAGCAGGAGGACGGACTGGTACAATCAGCAGGAGCACGGACTGGCACAATCAGCAGGAGCATGGACTAGTACAATCAGTAGGAGCATGGACTGGTACAATCAGTAGGAGCATGGATTGGTACAATCAGTAGGAGCATGGACTGGTACAATCAGCAGGAGCAGGGACTGGTACAATTAGTAGGAGCACGGACTGGTGCAATCAGCAGGAGCATGGAGTGGTACAATCAGGAGGAGCACGGACTGATACAATCATTAGGAGCATGGACTGGTACAATCAGCAGGAGCACGGACTCATGCAATCAGCAGGAGCACGGACTGATACAATCAGCAGGAGTATGGACTGGTACAATCAGCAGGAGCACGGACTGGCACAATCAGCCGGAACACGGACTGATACAATCAGCAGGAGGATGGACTGGTACAATCAGCAGGAGCACGGACTGGTACAATCAGCAGGAGGATGGACTGGTACAATCAGCAGGAGCACGGACTGGCACAATCAGTAGGAGCACGGACTGGGACAATCAGCAGTAGGACGGATTGGTACAATCAGCAGGCGGATGGACTGGAACAATCAGCAGAGCACGGATTGGTACAATCAGCAGGAGTACGGACTGGCACAATCAGCAGGAGCACGGACTGGTATAATCAGCAGGAGCATGGACTGGTAAAATCAGCAGGAGCATGGACTGGTACAATCAGCAGGAGGACGGACTGGTACAATCAGTAGGAGCACGGACTGATACAATCAGTAGGAGCATGGACTGGTACAATCAGCAGGAGCATGGACTGATACAATCAGCAGGTGCACGGACTGGTACAATCAGCAGGAGGACGGACTGGTACAATCAGTAGGAGCATGGACTGTTACAATCAACAGGAGCACGGACTGGTTCAATCAGTAGGAGCATGGACTGGTACAATGAGCAGGAGCACGGACTCATACAATCAGTAGGAGCATGGACTGGTACAATCAGCAGGAGCACGGACTGGTGCAATCCGTAGGAGCATGGTCTGGTACAATCAGCAGGAGCACGGACTGATACAATCAGCAGGAGCACGGACTGGTACAATCAGCAGGAGCACGGACTGGTACAATCAGCAGGAGGACGGACTGGTGCAATAAGCAGAATGATGGACTGGTACAATCAGCAGGAGCATGGACTGGTACAATCAGCAGGAGCACGGACTGATACAATCAGCAGGAGGATGGACTGGTACAATCATTAGGAGCATGGACTGATACAATCAGTCGGAGCACGGACTGGTCCAATTAGTAGGAGCATGGACTGGTACAATCAGTTGGAGCATGGACTGGTACAATCAGCAGGAGCATGGACTGATACACTCAGTAGGAGCATGGACTGGTACAATCAGCAGGAGCATGGACTGATACAATCAGGAGGAGCATGGACTGGTACAATCAGCAGGAGCATGGACTGATAGTATCAATAGGAGCACGGACTGGTGCAATCAGTAGGAGCATGGACTGGTACAATCAGCAGGAGCATGGACTGATCATATCAGCAGGAGCATGGACTGGTACAATCAGCAGGTGCATCGACTGATGCAATCAGCCGGAGGATGGACTGGTACAATCAGCAGGAGGATGGACTGGTACAATCAGCAGGAGCATGGACTGATACATTCAGCAGGAGCATGGACTGGTACAATCAGCAGGAGCACGGACTGGCACAATCAGCAGGAGCACGGACTGATACAATGAGCAGGAGCACGGACTGGCACAATCAGCAGGAGCACGGACTGATACAATCATCAGGAGGATGGACTGGTACAATCAGCAGGAGCACGGACTGATACAATCAGCAGGAGCATGGACTGGTACAATCAGCAGGAGGACGGACTGGTACAATCAGAAGGAGCACGGACTGATACAATCACCAGGAGAATGGACTGGTACAATCAGCAGGAGCACGGACTGGCACAATCAGCAGGAGCACGGACTGATACAATGAGCAGGAGCATGGACTGATACATTCAGCAGGAGCATGGACTGGGACAAGCAGCAGGAGGACGGACTGGTACAATCAGCAGGAGCACAGACTGATACAATCAGCAGGAGCACGGACTGGTACAATCAGCAGGAGCACGGACTGGCGCAATCAGCAGGAGCACGGACTGATACAATCACCAGGAGAATGGACTGGTACAATCAGCAGGAGCACGGACTGGTACAATCAGCAGGAGCATGGACTGGTACAATCAGCAGGAGGACGGACTGGTACAATCAGAAGGAGCACGGACTGATACAATCAGCAGCAGCACGGACTGGCACAATCAGCAGGAGCAAGGACCGATACAATCAGCAGGAGGATGGACTGGTACAATCAGCAGGAGCACGGACTGGCACAATCAGTAGGAGCGTGGACTGGGACAATCAGTAGGAGCATGGACTGGTACAATGAGTAGGAGCGTGGATTGGTGCAATCAGCAGAAGCATGGACTGGTACAATCAGCAGGAGCATGAACTGGTACAATCAGTAAGAGCACGGACTGGTACAATCAGTAGGAGCACGGACTGATACAATCAGTAGGAGCATGGACTGGTACAATCACCAGGAGCACGGACTGGTACAATCAGCAGGAGCACGGACTTTTACAATCAGCAGGAGGATGGACTGGTACAATCAGCAGGAGCACGGACTGGTACAATCAGTAGGAGCACGGACTGGGACAATCAGCAGGAGGACAGATTGGTACCATCATTAGGAGCACGGACTGATACAATCAGCAGGAGCACGGACTGGTACAATCAGCAGGAGGACGGACTTGTACAATCAGCAGGAGCAAGGACTGGTACAATCAGTAGGAGCATGGACTGGTACAACCAGCAGGAGCACGGACTCATACAATCAGTAGGAGCATGGACTGGCACAATCAGCAGGAGCACGGACTGGTACAATCAGTAGCTGCATGGACTGGTACAATCAGCAGGAGCATGGACTGATACAATCAGCAGGAGCACGGACTGGTACAATCAGCAGGAGCACGGACTGGTACAATCAGCAGGAGGATGGACTGGTACAATAAGCAGGATGAGGGACTGGTATAATCAGCAGGAGCATGGACTGGTACAATCAGCAGGAACACGGACTGATACAATCAGCAGGAGGATGGATTGGTACAATCATTAGGAGCACGGACTGATGCAATCAGCAGGAGCACGGACTGGTACAATTAGTAGGAGCATGGACTGGGACAATCAGTTGGAGCATGGGCTGGTACAATCAGCAGGAGCATGGACTGAAACATTCAGTCGGAGCATGGACTGGTACAATCAGCAGGAGCATGGACTGATACTATCAGCAGGAGCATGGACTGGTACAATCAGGAGGAGCACGGACTGGCACAATCAGCAGGAGCACGGACTGATACAATGAGCAGGAGCACGGACTGGCACAATCAGCAGGAGCACGGACTGATACAATCAGCAGGAGGATGGACTGGTACAATCAGCAGGAGGACGGACTGGTACAATCAGCAGCAGCACGGACAGATACAATCAGCAGGAGCATGGACTGGTACAATCAGCAGGAGCACGGACTGGCGCAATCAGAAGGAGCACGGACTGATACAATCAGCAGGAGCATGGACTGGTACAATCAGCAGGAGCATGGACTGGTCCAATCAGCAGGAAGACGGACTGGTACAATCAGCAGGAGAAGGGACTGGTACAATCAGCAGGAGCACGGACTGGTACAATCAGCAGGAGCACGGACTGGCACAATCAGCAGGAGCAAGGACTGATACAATCAGCAGGAGGATGGACTGTTACAATCAGCAGGAGCACGGAGTGGCACAATCAGTAGGAGCATGGACTGGTACAATCAGTAGGAGCACGGACTGGTACAATGACTAGGAGCATGGATTGGTGCAATCAGCAGAAGCATGGACTGGTACAATCAGCAGGAGCACGGACTGGTACAATCAGCAGGAGCACGGACTTTTACAATCAGCAGGAGGATGGACTGGTACAATCAGCAGGAGCACGGACTGGCACAATCAGTAGGAGCACGGACTGGGACAATCAGCAGGAGGACGGATTGGTACAATCAGCAGGCGGATGGACTGGAACAATCAGCAGAGCACGGATTGGTACAATCAGCAGGAGTACGGACTGGCACAATCAGCAGGAGCACGGACTGGTATAATCAGCAGGAGCATGGACTGGTACAATGACTAGGAGCATGGATTGGTGCAATCAGCAGAAGCATGGACTGGTACAATCAGCAGGAGCACGGACTGGTACAATCAGCAGGAGCACGGACTGGTACAATCAGCAGGAGGATGGACTGGTACAATCAGCAGGAGCACGGACTGGCACAATCAGTAGGAGCACGGACTGGGACAATCAGCAGGAGGACGGATTGGTACAATCAGCAGGCGGATGGACTGGAACAATCAGCAGAGCACGGATTGGTACAATCAGCAGGAGTACGGACTGGCACAATCAGCAGGAGCACGGACTGGTATAATCAGCAGGAGCACGGACTGATACAATCAGTAGGAGCATGGACTGGTACAATCAGCAGGAGCATGGACTGATACAATCAGCAGGTGCACGGACTGGTACAATCAGCAGGAGGACGGACTGGTACAATCAGTAGGAGCATGGACTGTTACAATCAGCAGGAGCACGGACTGGTTCAATCAGTAGGATCATGGACTGGTACAATGAGCAGGAGCACGGACTCATACAATCAGTAGGAGCATGGACTGGTACAATCAGCAGGAGCACGGACTGGTGCAATCCGTAGGAGCATGGTCTGGTACAATCAGCAGGAGCACGGACTGATACAATCAGCAGGAGCACGGACTGGTACAATCAGCAGGAGCACGGACTGGTACAATCAGCAGGAGGACGGACTGGTGCAATAAGCAGAATGATGGACTGGTACAATCAGCAGGAGCATGGACTGGTACAATCAGCAGGAGCACGGACTGATACAATCAGCAGGAGGATGGACTGGTACAATCATTAGGAGCATGGACTGATACAATCAGTCGGAGCACGGACTGGTCCAATTAGTAGGAGCATGGACTGGTACAATCAGTTGGAGCATGGACTGGTACAATCAGCAGGAGCATGGACTGATACACTCAGTAGGAGCATGGACTGGTACAATCAGCAGGAGCATGGACTGATACAATCAGGAGGAGCATGGACTGGTACAATCAGCAGGAGCATGGACTGATAGTATCAATAGGAGCACGGACTGGTGCAATCAGTAGGAGCATGGACTGGTACAATCAGCAGGAGCATGGACTGATCATATCAGCAGGAGCATGGACTGGTACAATCAGCAGGTGCATCGACTGATGCAATCAGCCGGAGGATGGACTGGTACAATCAGCAGGAGGATGGACTGGTACAATCAGCAGGAGCATGGACTGATACATTCAGCAGGAGCATGGACTGGTACAATCAGCAGGAGCACGGACTGGCACAATCAGCAGGAGCACGGACTGATACAATGAGCAGGAGCACGGACTGGCACAATCAGCAGGAGCACGGACTGATACAATCATCAGGAGGATGGACTGGTACAATCAGCAGGAGCACGGACTGATACAATCAGCAGGAGCATGGACTGGTACAATCAGCAGGAGGACGGACTGGTACAATCAGAAGGAGCACGGACTGATACAATCACCAGGAGAATGGACTGGTACAATCAGCAGGAGCACGGACTGGCACAATCAGCAGGAGCACGGACTGATACAATGAGCAGGAGCATGGACTGATACATTCAGCAGGAGCATGGACTGGGACAAGCAGCAGGAGGACGGACTGGTACAATCAGCAGGAGCACAGACTGATACAATCAGCAGGAGCACGGACTGGTACAATCAGCAGGAGCACGGACTGGCGCAATCAGCAGGAGCACGGACTGATACAATCACCAGGAGAATGGACTGGTACAATCAGCAGGAGCACGGACTGGTACAATCAGCAGGAGCATGGACTGGTACAATCAGCAGGAGGACGGACTGGTACAATCAGAAGGAGCACGGACTGATACAATCAGCAGCAGCACGGACTGGCACAATCAGCAGGAGCAAGGACCGATACAATCAGCAGGAGGATGGACTGGTACAATCAGCAGGAGCACGGACTGGCACAATCAGTAGGAGCGTGGACTGGGACAATCAGTAGGAGCATGGACTGGTACAATGAGTAGGAGCGTGGATTGGTGCAATCAGCAGAAGCATGGACTGGTACAATCAGCAGGAGCATGAACTGGTACAATCAGTAAGAGCACGGACTGGTACAATCAGTAGGAGCACGGACTGATACAATCAGTAGGAGCATGGACTGGTACAATCACCAGGAGCACGGACTGGTACAATCAGCAGGAGCACGGACTTTTACAATCAGCAGGAGGATGGACTGGTACAATCAGCAGGAGCACGGACTGGTACAATCAGTAGGAGCACGGACTGGGACAATCAGCAGGAGGACAGATTGGTACCATCATTAGGAGCACGGACTGATACAATCAGCAGGAGCACGGACTGGTACAATCAGCAGGAGGACGGACTGGTACAATCAGCAGGAGCAAGGACTGGTACAATCAGTAGGAGCATGGACTGGTACAACCAGCAGGAGCACGGACTCATACAATCAGTAGGAGCATGGACTGGCACAATCAGCAGGAGCACGGACTGGTACAATCAGTAGCTGCATGGACTGGTACAATCAGCAGGAGCATGGACTGATACAATCAGCAGGAGCACGGACTGGTACAATCAGCAGGAGCACGGACTGGTACAATCAGCAGGAGGATGGACTGGTACAATAAGCAGGATGAGGGACTGGTATAATCAGCAGGAGCATGGACTGGTACAATCAGCAGGAACACGGACTGATACAATCAGCAGGAGGATGGATTGGTACAATCATTAGGAGCACGGACTGATGCAATCAGCAGGAGCACGGACTGGTACAATTAGTAGGAGCATGGACTGGGACAATCAGTTGGAGCATGGGCTGGTACAATCAGCAGGAGCATGGACTGAAACATTCAGTCGGAGCATGGACTGGTACAATCAGCAGGAGCATGGACTGATACTATCAGCAGGAGCATGGACTGGTACAATCAGGAGGAGCACGGACTGGCACAATCAGCAGGAGCACGGACTGATACAATGAGCAGGAGCACGGACTGGCACAATCAGCAGGAGCACGGACTGATACAATCAGCAGGAGGATGGACTGGTACAATCAGCAGGAGGACGGACTGGTACAATCAGCAGCAGCACGGACAGATACAATCAGCAGGAGCATGGACTGGTACAATCAGCAGGAGCACGGACTGGCGCAATCAGAAGGAGCACGGACTGATACAATCAGCAGGAGCATGGACTGGTACAATCAGCAGGAGCATGGACTGGTCCAATCAGCAGGAAGACGGACTGGTACAATCAGCAGGAGAAGGGACTGGTACAATCAGCAGGAGCACGGACTGGTACAATCAGCAGGAGCACGGACTGGCACAATCAGCAGGAGCAAGGACTGATACAATCAGCAGGAGGATGGACTGTTACAATCAGCAGGAGCACGGAGTGGCACAATCAGTAGGAGCATGGACTGGTACAATCAGTAGGAGCACGGACTGGTACAATGACTAGGAGCATGGATTGGTGCAATCAGCAGAAGCATGGACTGGTACAAACAGCAGGAGGACGGACTGGTACAATCAGCAGGAGCATGGACTGGTACAATCAGTAGGAGCATGGACTGGTACAACCAGCAGGAGCACGGACTCATACAATCAGTAGGAGCATGGACTGGCACAATCAGCAGGAGCACGGACTGGTACAATCAGTAGCTGCATGGACTGGTACAATCAGCAGGAGCATGGACTGATACAATCAGCAGGAGCACGGACTGGTACAATCAGCAGGAGCACGGACTGGTACAATCAGCAGGAGGATGGACTGGTACAATAAGCAGGATGATGGACTGGTATAATCAGCAGGAGCATGGACTGGTACAATCAGCAGGAACACGGACTGATACAATCAGCAGGAGGATGGATTGGTACAATCATTAGGAGCACGGACTGCTACAATCAGCAGGAGCACGGACTGGTACAATTAGTAGGAGCATGGACTGGGACAATCAGTTGGAGCATGGGCTGGTACAATCAGCAGGAGCATGGACTGAAACATTCAGTCGGAGCATGGACTGGTACAATCAGCAGGAGCATGGACTGATACTATCAGCAGGAGCATGGACTGGTACAATCAGGAGGAGCACGGACTGGCACAATCAGCAGGAGCACGGACTGATACAATGAGCAGGAGCACGGACTGGCACAATCAGCAGGAGCACGGACTGATACAATCAGCAGGAGGATGGACTGGTACAATCAGCAGGAGCACGGACTGGTACAATCAGTAGGAGCACGGACTGGGACAATCAGCAGGAGGACAGATTGGTACCATCATTAGGAGCACGGACTGATACAATCAGCAGGAGGATGGACTGGTACAATCAGCAGGAGGACGGACTGGTACAATCAGCAGGAGCAAGGACTGGTACAATCAGTAGGAGCATGGACTGGTACAACCAGCAGGAGCACGGACTCATACAATCAGTAGGAGCATGGACTGGCACAATCAGCAGGAGCACGGACTGGTACAATCAGTAGCTGCATGGACTGGTACAATCAGCAGGAGCATGGACTGATACAATCAGCAGGAGCACGGACTGGTACAATCAGCAGGAGCACGGACTGGTACAATCAGCAGGAGGATGGACTGGTACAATAAGCAGGATGAGGGACTGGTATAATCAGCAGGAGCATGGACTGGTACAATCAGCAGGAACACGGACTGATACAATCAGCAGGAGGATGGATTGGTACAATCATTAGGAGCACGGACTGATGCAATCAGCAGGAGCACGGACTGGTACAATTAGTAGGAGCATGGACTGGGACAATCAGTTGGAGCATGGGCTGGTACAATCAGCAGGAGCATGGACTGAAACATTCAGTCGGAGCATGGACTGGTACAATCAGCAGGAGCATGGACTGATACTATCAGCAGGAGCATGGACTGGTACAATCAGGAGGAGCACGGACTGGCACAATCAGCAGGAGCACGGACTGATACAATGAGCAGGAGCACGGACTGGCACAATCAGCAGGAGCACGGACTGATACAATCAGCAGGAGGATGGACTGGTACAATCAGCAGGAGGACGGACTGGTACAATCAGCAGCAGCACGGACAGATACAATCAGCAGGAGCATGGACTGGTACAATCAGCAGGAGCACGGACTGGCGCAATCAGAAGGAGCACGGACTGATACAATCAGCAGGAGCATGGACTGGTACAATCAGCAGGAGCATGGACTGGTCCAATCAGCAGGAAGACGGACTGGTACAATCAGCAGGAGAAGGGACTGGTACAATCAGCAGGAGCACGGACTGGTACAATCAGCAGGAGCACGGACTGGCACAATCAGCAGGAGCAAGGACTGATACAATCAGCAGGAGGATGGACTGTTACAATCAGCAGGAGCACGGAGTGGCACAATCAGTAGGAGCATGGACTGGTACAATCAGTAGGAGCACGGACTGGTACAATGACTAGGAGCATGGATTGGTGCAATCAGCAGAAGCATGGACTGGTACAATCAGCAGGAGCACGGACTGGTACAATCAGCAGGAGGACGGACTGGTACAATCAGCAGGAGCATGGACTGGTACAATCAGTAGGAGCATGGACTGGTACAACCAGCAGGAGCACGGACTCATACAATCAGTAGGAGCATGGACTGGCACAATCAGCAGGAGCACGGACTGGTACAATCAGTAGCTGCATGGACTGGTACAATCAGCAGGAGCATGGACTGATACAATCAGCAGGAGCACGGACTGGTACAATCAGCAGGAGCACGGACTGGTACAATCAGCAGGAGGATGGACTGGTACAATAAGCAGGATGATGGACTGGTATAATCAGCAGGAGCATGGACTGGTACAATCAGCAGGAACACGGACTGATACAATCAGCAGGAGGATGGATTGGTACAATCATTAGGAGCACGGACTGCTACAATCAGCAGGAGCACGGACTGGTACAATTAGTAGGAGCATGGACTGGGACAATCAGTTGGAGCATGGGCTGGTACAATCAGCAGGAGCATGGACTGAAACATTCAGTCGGAGCATGGACTGGTACAATCAGCAGGAGCATGGACTGATACTATCAGCAGGAGCATGGACTGGTACAATCAGGAGGAGCACGGACTGGCACAATCAGCAGGAGCACGGACTGATACAATGAGCAGGAGCACGGACTGGCACAATCAGCAGGAGCACGGACTGATACAATCAGCAGGAGGATGGACTGGTACAATCAGCAGGAGGACGGACTGGTACAATCAGCAGCAGCACGGACAGATACAATCAGCAGGAGCATGGACTGGTACAATCAGCAGGAGCACGGACTGGCGCAATCAGAAGGAGCACGGACTGATACAATCAGCAGGAGCATGGACTGGTACAATCAGCAGGAGCATGGACTGGTCCAATCAGCAGGAAGACGGACTGGTACAATCAGCAGGAGAAGGGACTGGTACAATCAGCAGGAGCACGGACTGGTACAATCAGCAGGAGCACGGACTGGCACAATCAGCAGGAGCAAGGACTGATACAATCAGCAGGACGATGGACTGGTACAATCAGCAGGAGCACGGAGTGGCACAATCAGTAGGAGCATGGACTAGTACAATCAGTAGGAGCACGGACTGGTACAATGACTAGGAGCATGGATTGGTGCAATCAGCAGAAGCATGGACTGGTACAATCAGCAGGAGCATGAACTGATACAATCAGTAAGAGCACGGACTGGTACAATCAGTAGGTGCACGGACTGATACAATCAATAGGAGCATGGACTGGTACAATCGGCAGGAGCATGGACTGACACAATCAGCAGGAGCATGGACTGGTACAATCAGCAGGGGCATGGACTGGTACAATCAGCAGGAGCACGGACTGGTACAATCAGTAGGAGCACGGACTGATACAATCAGTAGGATCATGGACTGGTACAATCAGCAGGAGCATGGACTGATACAATCAGCAGGAGCACACACTGGTACAATCAACAGGAGGACGGACTGGTACAATCAGTCGGAGCATGGACTGGTACAAACAGCAGGAGCACGGACTGGTACAATCAGTAGGAGCATGGACTGGTACAATCAGCAGGAGCACGGACTCATACAATCAGTAGGAGCATGGACTGGTACAATCAGCAGGAGCACAGAATGGCACAATCAGCAGGAGCCTGGACTGATACAATCAGCAGGAGGATGGACTGGTACAATCAGCAGGAACACGGATTGGTACAATTAGCAGGAGGATGGACTGGTACAATCAGCAGGAGCATGGACTGGTACAATCAGCAGGACCACGGACTGGTACAATCAGCAGGAGCACGGACTGGTACGATCAGCAAGAGCACGGACTGGTACAATCAGTAGGAGCACGGACTGATACAATCAGCAGGAGCACGGACTGGCACAATCAGCAGGTGCATGAACTGGTACCTGCAGTTGGAGCGTGGACTGGTACAATCAGCAGCAGCATGGACTGATACAATCAGCAGGAGCATGAACTGGTACAATCAGTAAGAGCACGCACCGGTACAATCAGTAGGAGCACGGACTGATACAATCAGTAGGAGCGCCGACTGATACAATCAGTAGGAGCATGGACTGGTACAATCAGCAGGAGCATGGACTAACACAATCAGCAGGAGCACGGACTGATACAATCAGTCGGAGCATGGACTGGTACAATCAGTAGGAGAATGGACTGGTACAATCAGCAGGAGGATGGACTTGTACAATTAGCAGGAGCACGGACTGCTGCAATCAGCAGGAGCACGGACTGGTACAATCAGCATGAGCACGGACTGGTGCAATCAGCAGGAGCACGGACTGATACAATCAGTAGGAGGATGGACTTGTACAATCAGCAGGAGCACGGACTGCTGCAATTAGCAGGAGCACGGACTGGTACAATCAGCAGGAGCACGGACTGATACAATCAGTAGGAGCACGGACTGGTACAATCAGCAGGAGCACGGACTGGTACAATCAGCAGGAGGACGGACTGGTACAATAAGCAGAATGATGGACTGGTACAATCAGCAGGAGCATGGACTGGTACAATCAGCAGGAGCACGGACTGATACAATCAGCAGGAGGATGGACTGGCACAATCATTAGGAGCATGGACTGATACAATCAGTAGGAGCACGGACTGGTCCAATTAGTAGGAGCATGGACTGGTACAATCAGTTGGAGCATGGACTGGTACAATCAGCAGGAGCATGGACTGATACACTCAGTAGGAGCATGGACTGGTACAATCAGCAGGAGCATGGACTGATACAATCAGGAGGAGCATGGACTGGTACAATCAGCAGGAGCATGGACTGATAGTATCAATAGGAGCACGGACTGGTGCAATCAGTAGGAGCATGGACTGGTACAATCAGCAGGAGCATGGACTGATCATATCAGCAGGAGCATGGACTGGTACAATCAGCAGGTGCATCGACTGATGCAATCAGTCGGAGGATGGACTGGTACAATCAGCAGGAGGATGGACTGGTACAATCAGCAGGAGCATGGACTGATACATTCAGCAGGAGCATGGACTGGTACAATCAGCAGGAGCACGGACTGGCAAAATCAGCAGGAGCACGGACTGATACAATGAGCAGGAGCACGGACTGGCACAATCAGCAGGAGCACGGACTGATACAATCATCAGGAGGATGGACTGGTACAATCAGCAGGAGCACGGACTGATACAATCAGCAGGAGCATGGACTGGGACAAGCAGCAGGAGGACGGACTGGTACAATCAGCAGGAGCACAGACTGATACAATCAGCAGGAGCACGGACTGGTACAATCAGCAGGAGCACGGACTGGCGCAATCAGCAGGAGCACGGACTGATACAATCACCAGGAGAATGGACTGGTACAATCAGCAGGAGCACGGACTGGTACAATGAGCAGGAGCATGGACTGGTACAATCAGCAGGAGGACGGACTGGTACAATCAGAAGAAGCACGGACTGATACAATCAGCAGGAGCACGGACTGGCACAATCAGCAGGAGCAAGGACCGATACAATCAGCAGGAGGACGGACTGGTACAATCAGCAGGAGCACGGACTGGCACAATCAGTAGGAGCGTGGACTGGGACAATCAGTAGGAGCATGGACTGGTACAATGAGTAGGAGCGTGGATTGGTGCAATCAGCAGAAGCATGGACTGGTACAATCAGCAGGAGCATGAACTGGTTCAATCAGTAAGAGCACGGACTGGTACAATCAGTAGGAGCACGGACTGATACAATCAGTAGGAGCATGGACTGGTACAATCACCAGGAGCACGGACTGGTACAATCAGCAGGAGCACGGACTGGTACAATCAGCAGGAGGATGGACTGGTACAATCAGCAGGAGCACGGACTGGTACAATCAGTAGGAGCACGGACTGGGACAATCAGCAGGAGGACAGATTGGTACCATCATTAGGAGCACGGACTGATACAATCAGCAGGAGCACGGACTGGTACAATCAGCAGGAGGACGGACTGGTACAATCAGCAGGAGCATGGACTGGTACAATCAGTAGGAGCATGGACTGGTACAACCAGCAGGAGCACGGACTCATACAATCAGTAGGAGCATGGACTGGCACAATCAGCAGGAGCACGGACTGGTACAATCAGTAGCTGCATGGACTGGTACAATCAGCAGGAGCATGGACTGATACAATCAGCAGGAGCACGGACTGGTACAATCAGCAGGAGCACGGACTGGTACAATCAGCAGGAGGATGGACTGGTACAATAAGCAGGATGATGGACTGGTATAATCAGCAGGAGCATGGACTGGTACAATCAGCAGGAACACGGACTGATACAATCAGCAGGAGGATGGATTGGTACAATCATTAGGAGCACGGACTGATACAATCAGCAGGAGCACGGACTGGTACAATTAGTAGGAGCATGGACTGAAACATTCAGTCGGAGCATGGACTGGTACAATCAGCAGGAGCATGGACTGATACTATCAGCAGGAGCATGGACTGGTACAATCAGGAGGAGCACGGACTGGCACAATCAGCAGGAGCACGGACTGATACAATGAGCAGGAGCACGGACTGGCACAATCAGCAGGAGCACGGACTGACACAATCAGCAGGAGGATGGACTGGTACAATCAGCAGGAGGACGGACTGGTACAATCAGCAGCAGCACGGACAGATACAATCAGCAGGAGCATGGACTGGTACAATCAGCAGGAGCACGGACTGGCGCAATCAGAAGGAGCACGGACTGATACAATCAGCAGGAGGATGGACTGGCACAATCAGCAGGAGCACGGACTGACACAATCAGCAGGAGGATGGACTGGTACAATCAGCAGGAGGACGGACTGGTACAATCAGCAGCAGCACGGACAGATACAATCAGCAGGAGCAAGGACCGATACAATCAGCAGGAGCACGGACTGGCGCAATCAGAAGGAGCACGGACTGATACAATCAGCAGGAGCACGGACTGGTACAATTAGTAGGAGCATGGACTGAAACATTCAGTCGGAGCATGGACTGGTACAATCAGCAGGAGCATGGACTGGTCCAATCAGCAGGAAGACGGACTGGTACAATCAGCAGGAGAAGGGACTGGTACAATCAGCAGGAGCACGGATTGGTACAATCAGCAGGAGCACGGACTGGCACAATCAGCAGGAGCAAGGACTGATACAATCAGCAGGAGGATGGACTGGTACAATCAGCAGGAGCACGGAGTGGCACAATCAGTAGGAGCATGGACTAGTACAATCAGTAGGAGTACGGACTGGTACAATGACTAGGAGCATGGATTGGTGCAATCAGCAGAAGCATGGACTGGTACAATCAGCAGGAGCACGGACTGGTACAATCAGCAGGAGGACGGACTGGTACAATCAGCAGGAGCATGGACTGGTACAATCAGTAGGAGCATGGACTGGTACAACCAGCAGGAGCACGGACTCATACAATCAGTAGGAGCATGGACTGGCACAATCAGCAGGAGCACGGACTGGTACAATCAGTAGCTGCATGGACTGGTACAATCAGCAGGAGCATGGACTGATACAATCAGCAGGAGCACGGACTGGTACAATCAGCAGGAGCACGGACTGGTACAATCAGCAGGAGGATGGACTGGTACAATAAGCAGGATGATGGACTGGTATAATCAGCAGGAGCATGGACTGGTACAATCAGCAGGAACACGGACTGATACAATCAGCAGGAGGATGGATTGGTACAATCATTAGGAGCACGGACTGCTACAATCAGCAGGAGCACGGACTGGTACAATTAGTAGGAGCATGGACTGGGACAATCAGTTGGAGCATGGGCTGGTACAATCAGCAGGAGCATGGACTGAAACATTCAGTCGGAGCATGGACTGGTACAATCAGCAGGAGCATGGACTGATACTATCAGCAGGAGCATGGACTGGTACAATCAGGAGGAGCACGGACTGGCACAATCAGCAGGAGCACGGACTGATACAATGAGCAGGAGCACGGACTGGCACAATCAGCAGGAGCACGGACTGATACAATCAGCAGGAGGATGGACTGGTACAATCAGCAGGAGGACGGACTGGTACAATCAGCAGCAGCACGGACAGATACAATCAGCAGGAGCATGGACTGGTACAATCAGCAGGAGCACGGACTGGCGCAATCAGAAGGAGCACGGACTGATACAATCAGCAGGAGCATGGACTGGTACAATCAGCAGGAGCATGGACTGGTCCAATCAGCAGGAAGACGGACTGGTACAATCAGCAGGAGAAGGGACTGGTACAATCAGCAGGAGCACGGACTGGTACAATCAGCAGGAGCACGGACTGGCACAATCAGCAGGAGCAAGGACTGATACAATCAGCAGGACGATGGACTGGTACAATCAGCAGGAGCACGGAGTGGCACAATCAGTAGGAGCATGGACTAGTACAATCAGTAGGAGCACGGACTGGTACAATGACTAGGAGCATGGATTGGTGCAATCAGCAGAAGCATGGACTGGTACAATCAGCAGGAGCATGAACTGGTACAATCAGTAAGAGCACGGACTGGTACAATCAGTAGGAGCACGGACTGATACAATCAATAGGAGCATGGACTGGTACAATCGGCAGGAGCATGGACTGACACAATCAGCAGGAGCATGGACTGGTACAATCAGCAGGGGCATGGACTGGTACAATCAGCAGGAGCACGGACTGGTACAATCAGTAGGAGCACGGACTGATACAATCAGTAGGATCATGGACTGGTACAATCAGCAGGAGCATGGACTGATACAATCAGCAGGAGCACACACTGGTACAATCAACAGGAGGACGGACTGGTACAATCAGTCGGAGCATGGACTGGTACAAACAGCAGGAGCACGGACTGGTACAATCAGTAGGAGCATGGACTGGTACAATCAGCAGGAGCACAGAATGGCACAATCAGCAGGAGCCTGGACTGATACAATCAGCAGGAGGATGGACTGGTACAATCAGCAGGAGCACGGATTGGTACAATTAGCAGGAGGATGGACTGGTACAATCAGCAGGAGCATGGACTGGTACAATCAGCAGGACCACGGACTGGTACAATCAGCAGGAGCACGGACTGGTACGATCAGCAAGAGCACGGACTTGTACAATCAGTAGGAGCACGGACTGATACAATCAGCAGGAGCACGGACTGGCACAATCAGCAGGTGCATGGACTGGTACCTGCAGTTGGAGCGTGGACTGGTACAATCAGCAGCAGCATGGACTGATACAATCAGCAGGAGCATGAACTGGTACAATCAGTAAGAGCACGCACCGGTACAATCAGTAGGAGCACGGACTGATACAATCAGTAGGAGCGCCGACTGATACAATCAGTAGGAGCATGGACTGGTACAATCAGCAGGAGCATGGACTAACACAATCAGCAGGAGCACGGACTGATACAATCAGTCGGAGCATGGACTGGTACAATCAGCAGGAGGATGGACTTGTACAATTAGCAGGAGCACGGACTGCTGCAATCAGCAGGAGCACGGACTGGTACAATCAGCAGGAGCACGGACTGGTGCAATCAGCAGGAGCACGGACTGATACAATCAGTAGGAGGATGGACTTGTACAATCAGCAGGAGCACGGACTGCTGCAATTAGCAGGAGCACGGACTGGTACAATCAGCAGGAGCACGGACTGATACAATCAGTAGGAGCACGGACTGATGCAATCAGCAGAAGCACAGACTGGCACAATCAGCAGGAGCACGGATTGATACATTCAGCAGGAGGATGGACTGGCACAATCAGCAGGAGCACGGATTGATACATTCAGCAGGAGAATGGACTGGTACAATCAGTAGGAGCATGGACTGATACAATCAGCAGAAGCACAGACTGGCACAATCAGCAGGAGCACGGACTGGTACAATCAGTAGGAGCATGGACTGGTACAATCAGTAGGAGCACGGACTGGTACAATCAGTAGGAGCATGGACTGGTACAATCAGCGGGTGCACGGACTGGTACAATCAGTTGGAGCATGGACTGCTGCAATCAGCAGGAGCACGGACTGCTGCAATCAGCAGGAGCATGGGCTGGTACAATCAGAAGGAGCACGGACTGATACAATCAGCAGGAGGATGGACTGGTACAATCAGCAGGAGCACGGACTGCTGCAATCAGCAGGAGCACGGACTGGTACAATCAGCAGGAGCACGGACTGGTGCAAGCAGCAGGTGCACGGACTGGTACAATCAGCAGGAGCACGGACTGGTCCAATCAGCAGGAGCATGGACTGGTACAATCAGCAGGAGCACGGACTGGTACAATCAGCACGAGCACGGACTGATACAATCAGTAGGAGGATGGACTGGTACAATCAGCAGGAGGATGGACTGGTACAATCAGCAGGAGCACGGACTGCTGCAATCAGCAGGAGCACGGAATGGTACAATCAGCAGCAGCACAGAATGGCACAATCAGTAGGAGCCTGGACTGATACAATCAGCAGGAGGATGGACAGGTACAATCAGTCGAAGCATGGACTGGTACAATCAGCAGGAGGATGGACTGGTACAATCAGCAGGAGCACGGACTGATACAATCAGCAGGAGCATGGACTGGTACAATCAGCAGGAGCACGGACTGGCACAATCAGCAGGAGCACGGACTGATACAATCAGCAGGAGCATGGACTGGTACAATCAGCAGGAGCACGGATTGGTATAATCAGCAGGAGGACAGAATGGTACAATCAGCAGCAGCACAGAATGGCACAATCAGTAGGAGCCTGGACTGATACAATCAGCAGGAGGATGGACAGGTACAATCAGTCGGAGCATGGACTGGTACAATCAGCAGGAGGATGGACTGGTACAATCAGCAGGAGCACGGACTGATACAATCAGCAGGAGCATGGACTGGTACAATCAGCAGGAGCACGGACTGGCACAATCAGCAGGAGCACGGACTGATACAATCAGCAGGAGGATGCACTGGTACAACAAGCAGGAGCACGGACTGATACAATCAGCAGGAGCACGGACTGGTACAATCAGCAGGAGGACGGACTGGTACAATCAGCAGGAGCAAGGACTGATACAATCAGCAGGAGCATGGACTGGTACAATCAGCAGGAGCACGGATTGGTATAATCAGCAGGAGGACGGACTGGTGCAATCAGCAGGAGGATGGACTGGTACAATCAGCAGGAGCATGGACTGGTACAATCAGCAGGAGCACAGACTGGTACAATCAGCAGGAGCACAGACTGGTACAATCAGTAGGAGCACGGACTGATACAATCAGCAGGAGCACGGACTGGAACAATCAGCAGGTGCATGGACTGGTACCTGCAGTAGGAGCATGGACTGGTACAATCAGCAGCAGCATGGACTGATACAATCAGCAGGAGCATGGACTGGTACAATCAGCAAGAGCACGCACCGGTACAATCAGTAGGAGCACGGACTGGTACAATCAGCAGGAGCACGGACTGATACAATCAGCAGGAGGATGGACTGGTACAATCAGCAGGAGCACGGACTGCTGCAATCAGCAGGAGCACGGACTGGTACAATCAGCAGGAGCACGGACTGGTGCAATCAGCAGGAGCACGGACTGGAACAATCAGCAGGTGCATGGACTGGTACCTGCAGTAGGAGCATGGACTGGTACAATCAGCAGGAGCACGGACTGCTGTTCAGCAGGAGCACGGACTGGTACAATCAGCAGGAGCACGGACTGGTGCAATCAGCAGGAGCACGGACTGGTACAATCAGCAGGAGCACGGACTGGTCCAATCAGCAGGAGCATGGACTGGTACAATCAGCAGGAGCACGGACTGCTGCAATCAGCAGGAGGATGGACTGGTACAATCAGCAGGAGCACGGACTGCTGCAATCAGCAGGAGCACGGACTGGTACAATCAGCAGGAGCACGGACTGGTGCAATCAGCAGGAGCACGGACTGGTACAATCAGCAGGAGCACGGACTGGTCCAATCAGCAGGAGCATGGACTGGTCCAATCAGCAGGAGCACGGACTGGTACAATCAGCAGGAGCACGGACTGGCACAATCAGCACGAGCACGGACTGATGCAATCAGTAGGAGGATGGACTGGTACAATCAATAGGAGCACGGACTGCTGCAATCAGCAGGATGATGGACTGGTACAATCAGCAGGAGCACGGACTGCTGCAATCAGCAGGAGCACGGAATGGTACAATCAGCAGCAGCACAGAATGGCAAAATCAGTAGGAGCCTGGACTGATACAATCAGCAGGAGGATGGACAGGTTCAATCAGTAGGAGCATGGACCGGTACAATCAGCAGGAGGATGGACTGGTACAATCAGCAGGAGCATGGACTGATACAATCAGCAGGAGCATGGACTGGTACAATCAGCAGGAGCACGGACTGGCACAATCAGCAGGAGCACGGACTAATACAATCAGCAGGAGGATGCACTGGTACAACAAGCAGGAGCACGGACTGATACAATCAGCAGGAGCACGGACTGGTACAATCAGCAGGAGGACGGACTGGTGCAATCAGCAGGAGCAAGGACTGATACAATCAGCAGGAGCACGGACTGATACAATCAGCAGGAGCACGGACTGGTACAATCAGCAGGAGCACGGATTGGTATAATCAGCAGGAAGACGGACTGGTGCAATCAGCAGGAGCATGGACTGGTACAATCAGCAGGTGCACGGACTGGTACAATCAGCAGGAGCACAGACTGGTACGATCAGCAAGAGCACGGACTTGTACAATCAGTAGCAGCACGGAGTGATACAATCAGCAGGAGCACGGACTGGAACAATCAGCAGGTGCATGGACTGGTACCTGCAGTAGGAGCATGGACTGGTACAATCAGCAGCAGCATGGACTGATACAATCAACAGGAGCATGGACTGGTACAATCAGTCAGAGCACGCACCGGTACAATCAGTAGGAGCACGGACTGATACAATCAGTAGGAGCGCCGACTGATACAATCAGTAGGAGCATGGACTGGTACAATCAGCAGGAGCATGGACTGGTCCAATCAGCAGGAGCATGGACTGGTACAATCAGCAGGAGCACGGATTGATACATTCAGCAGGAGAATGGACTGGTACAATCAGTAGGAGCACGGACTGATACAATCAGCAGAAGCACAGACTGGCACAATCAGCAGGAGCACGGACTGGTACAATCAGTAGGAGCATGGACTGGTACAATCAGTAGGAGCACGGACTGGTACAATCAGTAGGAGCATGGACTGGTACAATCAGCGGGTGCACGGACTGGTACAATCAGTTGGAGCATGGACTGCTGCAATCAGCAGGAGCACGGACTGCTGCAATCAGCAGGAGCATGGGCTGGTACAATCAGAAGGAGCACGGACTGATACAATCAGCAGGAGGATGGACTGGTACAATCAGCAGGAGCACGGACTGCTGCAATCAGCAGGAGCACGGACTGGTACAATCAGCAGGAGCACGGACTGGTGCAAGCAGCAGGTGCACGGACTGGTACAATCAGCAGGAGCACGGACTGGTCCAATCAGCAGGAGCATGGACTGGTACAATCAGCAGGAGCACGGACTGGTACAATCAGCACGAGCACGGACTGATACAATCAGTAGGAGGATGGACTGGTACAATCAGCAGGAGGATGGACTGGTACAATCAGCAGGAGCACGGACTGCTGCAATCAGCAGGAGCACGGAATGGTACAATCAGCAGCAGCACAGAATGGCACAATCAGTAGGAGCCTGGACTGATACAATCAGCAGGAGGATGGACAGGTACAATCAGTCGGAGCATGGACTGGTACAATCAGCAGGAGGATGGACTGGTACAATCAGCAGGAGCACGGACTGATACAATCAGCAGGAGCATGGACTGGTACAATCAGCAGGAGCACGGACTGGCACAATCAGCAGGAGCACGGACTGATACAATCAGCAGGAGGATGCACTGGTACAACAAGCAGGAGCACGGACTGATACAATCAGCAGGAGCACGGACTGGTACAATCAGCAGGAGGACGGACTGGTACAATCAGCAGGAGCAAGGAATGATACAATCAGCAGGAGCATGGACTGGTACAATCAGCAGGAGCACGGATTGGTATAATCAGCAGGAGGACGGACTGGTGCAATCAGCAGGAGGATGGACTGGTACAATCAGCAGGAGCATGGACTGGTACAATCAGCAGGAGCACAGACTGGTACAATCAGCAGGAGCACAGACTGGTACAATCAGTAGGAGCACGGACTGATACAATCAGCAGGAGCACGGACTGGAACAATCAGCAGGTGCATGGACAGGTACCTGCAGTAGGAGCATGGACTGGTACAATCAGCAGCAGCATGGACTGATACAATCAGCAGGAGCATGGACTGGTACAATCAGCAAGAGCACGCACCCGTACAATCAGTAGGAGCACGGACTGGTACAATCAGCAGGAGCACGGACTGATACAATCAGCAGGAGGATGGACTGGTACAATCAGCAGGAGCACGGACTGCTGCAATCAGCAGGAGCACGGACTGGTACAATCAGCAGGAGCACGGACTGGTGCAATCAGCAGGAGCACGGACTGGAACAATCAGCAGGTGCATGGACTGGTACCTGCAGTAGGAGCATGGACTGGTACAATCAGCAGGAGCACGGACTGCTGTTCAGCAGGAGCACGGACTGGTACAATCAGCAGGAGCACGGACTGGTGCAATCAGCAGGAGCACGGACTGGTACAATCAGCAGGAGCACGGACTGGTCCAATCAGCAGGAGCATGGACTGGTACAATCAGCAGGAGCACGGACTGCTGCAATCAGCAGGAGGATGGACTGGTACAATCAGCAGGAGCACGGACTGCTGCAATCAGCAGGAGCACGGACTGGTACAATCAGCAGGAGCACGGACTGGTGCAATCAGCAGGAGCACGGACTGGTACAATCAGCAGGAGCACGGACTGGTCCAATCAGCAGGAGCACGGACTGGCACAATCAGCACGAGCACGGACTGATGCAATCAGTAGGAGGATGGACTGGTACAATCAATAGGAGCACGGACTGCTGCAATCAGCAGGATGATGGACTGGTACAATCAGCAGGAGCACGGACTGCTGCAATCAGCAGGAGCACGGAATGGTACAATCAGCAGCAGCACAGAATGGCAAAATCAGTAGGAGCCTGGACTGATACAATCAGCAGGAGGATGGACAGGTTCAATCAGTAGGAGCATGGACCGGTACAATCAGCAGGAGGATGGACTGGTACAATCGGCAGGAGCATGGACTGATACAATCAGCAGGAGCATGGACTGGTACAATCAGCAGGAGCACGGACTGGCACAATCAGCAGGAGCACGGACTGATACAATCAGCAGGAGGATGCACTGGTACAACAAGCAGGAGCACGGACTGATACAATCAGCAGGAGCACGGACTGGTACAATCAGCAGGAGGACGGACTAGTACAATCAGCAGGAGCAAGGACTGATACAATCAGCAGGAGCACGGACTGGTACAATCAGCAGGAGCACGGATTGGTATAATCAGCAGGAAGACGGACTGGTGCAATCAGCAGGAGCATGGACTGGTACAATCAGCAGGTGCACGGACTGGTACAATCAGCAGGAGCACAGACTGGTACGATCAGCAAGAGCACGGACTTGTACAATCAGTAGGAGCACGGAGTGATACAATCAGCAGGAGCACGGACTGGAACAATCAGCAGGTGCATGGACTGGTACCTGCAGTAGGAGCATGGACTGGTACAATCAGCAGCAGCATGGACTGATACAATCAACAGGAGCATGGACTGGTACAATCAGTCAGAGCACGAACCGGTACAATCAGTAGGAGCACGGACTGATACAATCAGTAGGAGCGCCGACTGATACAATCAGTAGGAGCATGGACTGGTACAATCAGCAGGAGCATGGACTGGTCCAATCAGCAGGAGCATGGACTGGTACAATCAGCAGGAGCACGGACTGGTACAATCAGCACGAGCACGGACTGATACAATCAGTAGGAGGATGGACTGGTACAATCAATAGGAGCACTGACTGCTGCAATCAGCAGGAGGATGGACTGGTACAATCAGCAGGAGCACGGACTGCTGCAATCAGCAGGAGCACGGAATGGTACAATCAGCAGCAGCGCAGAATGGCACAATCAGTAGGAGCCTGGACTGATACAATCAGCAGGAGGATGGACAGGTACAATCAGTCGGAGCATGGACTGGTACAATCAGCAGGAGGATGGACTGGTACAATCAGCAGGAGCACGGACTGATACAATCAGCAGGAGCATGGACTGGTACAATCAGCAGGAGCACGGACTGGCACAATCAGCAGGAGCACGGACTGATACAATCAGCAGGAGGATGCACTGGTACAACAAGCAGGAGCACGGACTGATACAATCAGCAGGAGCACGGACTGGTACAATCAGCAGGAGGACGGACTGGTATAATCAGCAGGAGCAAGGACTGATACAATCAGCAGGAGCATGGACTGGTACAATCAGCAGGAGCACGGATTGGTATAATCAGCAGGAGGACGGACTGGTGCAATCAGCAGGAGGATGGACTGGTACAATCAGCAGGAGCATGGACTGGTACAATCAGCAGGAGCACAGACTGGTACAATCAGCAGGAGCACAGACTGGTACGATCAGCAAGAGCACGGACTTGTACAATCAGTAGGAGCACGGACTGATACAATCAGCAGGAGCACGGACTGGAACAATCAGCAGGTGCATGGACTGGTACCTGCAGTAGGAGCATGGACTGGTACAATCAGCAGCAGCATGGACTGATACAATCAGCAGGAGCATGGACTGGTACAATCAGTAAGAGCACGCACCGGTACAATCAGTAGGAGCACGGACTGGTACAATCAGCAGGAGCACGGACTGATACAATCAGCAGGAGGATGGACTGGTACAATCAGCAGGAGCACGGACTGCTGCAATCAGCAGGAGCACGGACTGCTGCAATCAGCAGGAGCATGGGCTGGTACAATCAGAAGGAGCACGGACTGGTGCAATCAGCAGGAGCACGGACTGCTGTTCAGCAGGAGCACGGACTGGTACAATCAGCAGGAGCACGGACTGGTGCAATCAGCAGGAGCACGGACTGGTACAATCAGCAGGAGCACGGACTGGTCCAATCAGCAGGAGCATGGACTGGTACAATCAGCAGGAGCACGGACTGCTGCAATCAGCAGGAGCACGGACTGATACAATCAGCAGGAGGATGGACTGGTACAATCAGCAGGAGCACGGACTGCTGCAATCAGCAGGAGCACGGACTGGTACAATCAGCAGGAGCACGGACTGGTGCAATCAGCAGGAGCACGGACTTGTACAATCAGCAGGAGCACGGACTGGTCCAATCAGCAGGAGCATGGACTGGTCCAATCAGCAGGAGCACGGACTGGTACAATCAGCAGGAGCACGGACTGGCACAATCAGCACGAGCACGGACTGATGCAATCAGTAGGAGGATGGACTGGTACAATCAATAGGAGCACGGACTGCTGCAATCAGCAGGATGATGGACTGGTACAATCAGCAGGAGCACGGAATGGTACAATCAGCAGCAGCACAGAATGGCAAAATCAGTAGGAGACTGGACTGATACAATCAGCAGGAGGATGGACAGGTTCAATCAGTTGGAGCATGGACCGGTACAATCAGCAGGAGGATGGACTGGTACAATCAGCAGGAGCATGGACTGATACAATCAGCAGGAGCATGGACTGGTACAATCAGCAGTTGCACGGACTGGCACAATCAGCAGGAGCACGGACTGATACAATCAGCAGGAGGATGCACTGGTACAACAAGCAGGAGCACGGACTGATACAATCAGCAGGAGCACGGACTGGTACAATCAGCAGGAGGACAGACTAGTACAATCAGCAGGAGCAAGGACTGATACAATCAGCAGGAGCACGGACTGGTACAATCAGCAGGAGCACGGATTGGTATAATCAGCAGGAAGACGGACTGGTGCAATCAGCAGGAGCATGGACTGGTACAATCAGCAGGTGCACGGACTGGTACAATCAGCAGGAGCACAGACTGGTACGATCAGCAAGAGCACGGACTTGTACAATCAGTAGGAGCACGGAGTGATACAATCAGCAGGAGCACGGACTGGAACAATCAGCAGGTGCATGGACTGGTACCTGCAGTAGGAGCATGGACTGGTACAATCAGCAGCAGCATGGACTGATACAATCAACAGGAGCATGGACTGGTACAATCAGTCAGAGCACGCACCGGTACAATCAGTAGAAGCACGGACTGATACAATCAGTCGGAGCATGGACTGGTACAATCAGTAGGAGCACGGACTGATACAATCAGCAGGAGGATGGACTGGTACAATCAGCAGGAGCACGGACTGATGCAATCAGCAGGAGCACGGACTGGTACAATCAGCAGGAGCACGGACTGATACAATCAGTAGGAGCATGGACTGGTACAATCAGCAGGAGCATGGACTGACACAATCAGCAGGAGCACGGACTGATACAATCAGTCGGAGCATGGACTGGTACAATCAGTAGGAGCACGGACTGATACAATCAGCAGGAGGATGGACTGGTACAATCAGCAGGAGCACGGACTGCTGCAATCAGCAGGAGCACGGACTGATACAATCAGCAGGAGCACGGACTGGTGCAATGAGCAGGAGCATGGACTGGTACAATCAGCAGGAGCACGGACTGATACCGTCAGCAGGAGCACGGACTGATGCAATCAGTAGGAGGATGGACTGGTACAATCAGTAGGAGCACGGACTGATACAATCAGCAGGAGCACAGACTGGCACAATCAGCAGGAGCACGGACTGATACAATCAGCAGGAGGATGGACTGGTACAATCAGCAGGAGCACGGACTGCTGCAATCAGCAGGAGCACGGACTGGTACAATCAGCAGGAGCACGGACTGGTACAATCAGCAGGAGCACAGACTGGCACAATCAGCAGGAGCATGGACTGATACAGTCAGCAGGAGGATGGACTGGTACAATCAGTAGGAGCACGGACTGGTACAATCAGTAGGAGCACGGACTGGTACAATCAGTAGGAGCATGGACTGGTACAATCAGCGGGTGCACGGACTGGTACAATCAGTAGGAGCATGGACTGGTACAATCAGCAGGAGCACGGACTGATACAATCAGCAGGAGGACGGACTGGTACAATCAGCAGGTCCATGGATTGGTACAATCAGCAGGAGGATGGACTGGTACAATCAGCGGGAGCACGGACTGGTACAATCAGTAGGAGCATGGACTGGTACAATCAGCGGGAGCACGGACTGGTACAATCAGTAGGAGCATGGACTGGTACAATCAGCGGGAGCACGGACTGGTACAATCAGTAGGAGCATGGACTGGTACAATCAGTAGGAGCATGGACTGGTACAATCAGCAAGAGCACAGTCTGATACAATCAGCAGGAGCGTGGTCTGGTACAATCAGCAGGAGGGCAGAGTGTGGAATGGTGCAATCAGCAGGAGCGCGGAGCTCAGTCTGGTACAATTCCCTTTCACCATGAGATTTCCTTACACTGTTCTCTCTTTACACTCCCTGTGGTCCCTTTGTACTATTTTTGTTTGTGTTGTGTGTGCCCTCATGGTTGGAGTTGAGATGAGTTTTGTCATGTATTTATGCTTGGGGTCACCAGACACCAGCGGGCGCCACTGTCGGAGGTTATCGGGCTGTCCGCGCGCGTGCGCGGTCACTGGTATATAAGTGCAGGTACCATGTCACGCAGATTACTTTGGGCGCGAATGAAGTTGGATCAGGCTTACACCTGAGGCAGTTTACAGTAACAAGTCTTTTGAGTCATTACGTTTATTACAAGTTTCAGGGTGGACAGATATACCTGTCTTTCCTTGTCGGGTTCTACCAGGCAATCGTTAGAGTGTTTATAACCTAGTTGGCATATGACTGAATTGCAAGGCACTTACATAGTTGAGAGCTTTGTATGACATCCAACGCACCAATAATGATGTATGGGTAATGTGCTAAACATACCCAACACTAAGGGCCCAAGTTTCCACACGATAAAAAACGGGCGCCCCTCCGAGCTCGGCGCCGGAAAAAAACCTCGCGATTCTGGAGAGCCCTGCAGCTCCTTGTCTGTTTGGCGCGGTGCCCAGGGGGGCGGAGCCTACACTCGCGCCGATTTTGTAAGTGGGAGGGGGCGGGTACTATTTAAATTAGCTTTTTTCCTGCCGGCAACCTTGGGCGTGTGAAGCGTTCGCGCACGCGCAGTGTGAAGGAAAACATTGGCACTCGGCCATTTTTGTAGTTCTTTGTAGCTGTTTAATTTTTGAACAGTTTTTAATAAAAGCACATTGCCATCAGCACATCAGCACTTGCAGCCTTCTCACTGTCTCCTTCCCCCCCCCCCCCGCGGGAACGTCTTCCTCCCCCCCCCCCTCCGCTGCGTTCGGGCGGGCGGGCCCGCACTCCCTCCCTCCCGCCGTCGGGAACGGCTTCTTCCTACCCCCCCTGCCGTCGGGAACGAACGAACGAACTTGTGAGGCTGGCTGAAGCACTTTCACACAGATAGGAAGATGGTTTATTTAATCTTTTCTTTGCTTTTCAATGTTTATTCAGGTTGGATTTATTTGTATAATATTTGTATAAGTATAAATAAGAATTTATTGTAGAATTTAATTACTTCCCTTCCCCCCCCTCCCCCCCCACCTCGTTCTGGACGCCTAATTTGTAACCTGCGCCTGATTTTTTAATGTGTAGAACAGGTTTTTTCAGTTCTACAAAAATCTTCACTTGCTCCATTCTAAGTTAGTTTGGAGTACGTTTTCACTGTGGAAACTTTGAAATCAGGCGTCAGTGGCCGGACATGCCCCCTTTAGAAGAAAAAATTCTGTTCCAAAGTAGAACTGTTCTACCTGACTAGAACTGCAGAAAAAAAAATGTGGAGAATTGAGATTTTTCAGATAGTCCGTTCTCCACCAGTTGCTCCTAAAAATCAGGCGCAAATCATGTGGAAACTTGGGCCCATAAAGTTAGATTTTACAAAATTGCATTTCTGCATTGAAGTTTCGAGAGCTAATTTTAATAGATGGAGATTCCTGTGGGGCCTGAATTCCCAATATTGGTTTCTGTGCTCGGACTTTAGAAAATTTACTCTATATATTGAATGGAAGATGGGTAAGGGAAAGTAGCCAGAAAATCCCCCTTCAATGACAGTTTGCATCTTCTCTTAGAAGAGGTGCAGCTGAGGAGAGTAGCCACATTTGAGCTGAGAGGAACCCTGCTATGTGCAAAAACATGCAACAAGCAAGGCAGGAGGTAGTATATTCAGGAGGTAGTATATTCAGTCTCCCATGCCCATAGGTCGTGGGAGCAGTCACCAAAATGTTTTTTGAGCCTGAGGAAGACTGCCAAAATAAGGCAAGCCAGAATTTTCCAGCTCCAAGCATATGGTCATATCATACCTCTGACAAATGCTGTACTCCTAACCTGGTTCAGCATGCATCTGTCCAGACTGCCTGCACCTTCAAATAATGTTGACATATTGGACTGCTGTAAAATCAAGCCAGCTTGGCTATGCCCAGGGTATCATGCATCCACTTGCATGATTTTGTGCTTGTAGTCTAAGAGCAACTACACATTAAAGGAATAGTCTTTCCTATTCACACTGAAGCAATTGAGTTGCATAAAATAACATAATTAAAGCCTTATCTCCAAATATTGCCCCACTACTTACACGCTGATCCTTCTCCTTCACCTCCTACCAGGGTAACAAACATTCCTTCGAGTTAAAACAGCGACTTATCTGTACTTCTTCCAATTTAGTATACTGTATTCGCTGCTCACGACATGGTCTCCTCTACATTGGGAAGTCCAAATGCAGACTGGGCGATCGCTTTCCTGAACACCGTCAATCAGTCCACAAGTGTGACCCTGAGCTTCTGGTTACTTGCCATTTTAATACCCCATCCCATTCTGACCTCTATATCCTCGGCCTCCTCCACTGTTCCAATGAAGCTCAATGCAAGCTCGAGGAACAAAACCCCATCTTTTGATTAGGTTCTTTACACTGAACATTGCGTTCAACAATATCAAATCATAACCACTGCTCCCATTTTCATGGAGAGCAGGTGCTGGTCATGATTCTGCTGTTACCATTTATACCTCCCGTGGACCCACCTTCTGCTTTTTTACTTGTCCCATTACCACCCCCTTTTGCTTTGTATCGTCATCCCTTTTATCATTTAATCACTCCTGCCCTCCACCCTATTAGAGACCTTCCCTTTAGAATTTCCTCCCATTCACTCTCTTTTTTCCCTGGCTCTGCACTTGCTTATAAACTATTAAATCTTCAACTTCTTCCAGTTCTGATGAAATGTCATCGATTTGAAACGTTAACTGTTTCTCTTTCTACAAATGTTGCCTGACCTGCTGAGTCTTTCCAGGTTTTTTAGGTTTTATTTTACGCTGATCCAGTGTTGATTTACTACTTCCACCCTTTAAAGACTGTTGACTTCCACTGGACTTGCTACCAGTATTCATATAATGTGGCTGATTGGCACCCTTATTTTTCACATCCTGAACATCCTACAAAATAAAATCAAATACAGCCATCTTCAGTGACTTCAGCAAAAAGGTGAATACATAAAGGTAAGTTGAAACAGTAACATGCTGAAATTAAATACAAAACAAACTGAAAACCTTGACTGTAAAATCCAATTGCACCTTCTTAATTGTGATTTTTATTTAGCAGAAATGGGAAATATTTTACCCGATCATTACTCAGGTCTCCTCTGCCCATACACCAACTGGAAATGGGCTGCAATTTATTCCCAGGCCTTCACCACTGCCAAGGGCATACAAAGTGGCCAAAACTAGTGGGCGGACTGAAGATTGGGAAGCTTTTAAAAGCCAGCAAAGAATGACTATAAAAATGATTAAGAAAGGGAAGATAGACTAGCACACAAATAAAAACAGATAGCATGAGTTTCTTCAGGTCTATAAAAAGGAAAAGGGTGGCTAAAGTAAATGTTGGTCCCTTAGAGGACGCGACCAGGGAATTAGTAATGGGGAACATGGAGATGGCAGAAACTCTGAACAAATATTTTGTATCAGTCTTTATGGTGGAGGACACAAACAATATCCCAAGAGTGGATAATCAAGGGACTATAGGGGGGGAGGAACTTAATACAATCACAATCACTAAGGAGATGGTACTCTAGTAAGATAATGGGACTAAAGACGGATAAATCCCCTGGACCTGATGGCTTGTATCCTAGGGTCATAAGAGACGTAGCAGCGCAGATAGAGGATGCATTGGTTGTAATTTACCAAAATGTCCTGGGTTCTGGGGAGGTCCCAGCAGTTTGGAAAACTGCAAATGTAACACCCCTATTTAAAAAAGGAGGCAGACAAAAAGCAGGAAACTATAGACCAGTTAGCCTAACATCTGTGGTTGGGAAAATGTTGGAGTTCATTATTAAAGAAGCAGTAGCAGGACATTTGGAAAAGCATAATTTGGTCAGGCAGAGTCAGTATGGATTTATGAAAGGGAAGTCATGTTTGACAAATTTGCTGGAATTCTTTGCAGATGTGACGAACAGGGTGGATAAAGGGGAACCAGTGGATGTGGTGTATTTGCACTTCCAGAAGGCATTTGACATGGTGCGCACAAGATAAAAGTTCACGGGGTTGGGAGTAATATATTAGCATGGATAGAGGACTGGCTAACTAACAGAAAACAGAGTCGGGATAAATGGTTCATTCTCGGGTTGGCAATCAGTAACCAGTGAGGTGCCGCAGGGATCAGTGCTGGGACCCCAACTATTTACAATCTATATTAACAACTTGGAAGAAAGGACCGAGTGTAATGTAGCCAAGTTTGCTGATGATATAAAGATGGGAGGAAAAGCAATGTGTGAGGAGGACACAAAAAATCCAGAAAAAGACATAGACAGGCTAAGTGATTGGGCAAATATTTGGCAGATGGAGTAGAATGTTGGAAAGTATGAGGTCATGTACTTTGGCAGAAAAAAAATCAAAGAGCAAATTATTATTTAAATGGAGAAAAATTGCAAACTGCTGCAGTACAGCAGGAGCTGGAGGTACTTGTGCATGAAACACAAAAGGTTAGTATGCAGGTACAGCAAGTGATCAGGAAGGCCAATGGAATCTTGGCCTTTATTGCAAAGGGGATGGAGTATAAAAGCAGGGAAGTCTTGCTACGGTTATACAGGGTATTGGTGAGGCCACACCTGGAATACTGCGTACAGTTTTGGTTTCCATATTTATGAAAGGATACACTTGCTTTGGAGGCAGTTCAGAGAAGGTTCACAAGGTTGATTCCGGAGATGAGGTGGTTGACTTTTGAGGAAAGGTTGAGGAGGTTGGGCCTCAACTCATTGGAATTCAGAAGAATGAGAGGTGATCTTATCAAAAGGTGGATGCAGAGAGGATGTTTCCACTAATAGGGGAGACTAGAACTAGGGGGCATAATCTTAGAATAAGGGGCCGCCCATTTAAAACTGCGATGAGGAGTAATTTCTTCTCTCAGCGGGTTGTAAATCTGTGGAATTTGTTGCCTCAGAGAGCTGTGAAGCCGGGATATTGATTACATTTAAGACAGAGATAGACAGTTTCTTAACCGATAAGGGATTAAGGGGTTATGGGAAGTGGGCAGGGAAGTGGCCTGTGTCCATGATCGGATCAACCATGATCGTATTAAATGGCCGAGCAGCCTTCTCCTGCTCTTATTTCTTATGTTCTTATTTTTACGCTAATAGCAAGAGGCATATGAAGGTGTCTAATGACACTGAGTCCATGCCCCCTGCTAATTTTACTTTGGGCTTTATTCATATTCATTCTCGGGATGCGGGTGACGCTGACAAGACCCACTTACGGCCCATCCTTATTTGCCCTTGAGAAAGGAAAAACTGGTCTGTGGTAAAGCTCTCATCCTTCAAACTTAGCACATCTTCAGAAAAACATAATTGCCATCAACAATTCAGTGGAGTGTCAGATGTGGGTTCATCTCTCTGTGCTAGTGCTGTGACCCTAAAGGTCATAGGGGAATGGTAGCATAGTGGTTATATTACTGGACTAGTATTCCCGAGGCCTAGACTAATAATTCTGGAGATGTGAGTTCAAATTCCACCACAACAGTTGGGGAATTTAAATTTAGTTAAAATAAATTGGGAATAAAAAAAACTAGTGTCAGTCATGGTGACCATGAAACAACTGGATTGTTGTAAAAACCCATTTGGTTCACCAATGTCATTTAGTGGAGGAAATCTGCTGTCCCTGGGCCTATGGATGACTCCAGACCCACAGCAATGTAGTTGACTTTTACCTGCCCTCTGAACTGGCTGAGCAAGCCACTCAGTCAGGCGAGGGCAGGAGGCGGGAGGGGAAGGCATGTTATCCTCCAGTAAAGGCACCAAAGTTCTGTTTTCCTTTATTTTCTCCCCTTACAAATTTGGCAGTTCAAAGGGTGTGATGGAAGCCTGCGTTCCAGGTTTTCACCAATGCTGTTGTTAGGTATTTGCCATTTTAGCAGGGTGGTGAAGAAAACCTGTTAAGGGCAAATTGTGTTTGACAAACTTAATTGAGTTTTTTGATGAAGTAACAGAGAGGGTGGATGAGGGCAGTGCTGGTGATGTTGTGTATATAGAATTTCAAAAGGCGTTTGATAAAGTACCACATAATAAATTTGTTAGCAAAATTGAAGCCTATGGGATAAAAGAGGAGTTGCAGCATGGATACAAAATTGGTGAAGGATAGAAAACAGAGAGTTGTGGTGAATGGCTGTTTTTTGGACTGGAGGAAGATATACGGTGTTCCCCAGGGTTCAGCTAGGACCACTGCTGTTTTTGATATAAACTAATGAATTGAACTTGGGGATGCAGGGAATAAATAAAACATTTACAGATGACACGAAATTTGGAAGCGTAGTATACAGCGAGTAAGATAATAATAAGCTTCAATAGGATATAGACAGGCTGGTGGAAAGGGTAAACACATGGACAGATGAAATTCAACACAGAAAAGTGTGAGGTGATAACATTTGGTAGGAAGAATGAGGAGAGATAATACAAGCTAAAAGTTACAATTTTAAAGGAGGGTGCAAGAGCAGAGAGACCAGGAGGTGCTTGTGCACAAATCTTTTAAGATGGCAGATCAGGTTAACAAAGCATTTAATAAAGCATACGAGATCCTGGGCTTTATATATAGAGGCAGAGTGTACAAAAGCCACAAAGTTATGCTAAATCGATATCAAACTTTAGTTTGGCTCCAGCTGAAGTATTGGGCTGAATTTTTACTTTGAAGTGTGTGGGGGTTTGCGAGCAGGTGTGCAGTTAAAAATGCTGAAATTGACAGTGTTAAGTATGGAAGAATGCCACAAGACCACAAGACTGAGTACTGTGAGCTAAAACTGATGTGACCTTAGTCTCTTTAATACAACTCCAGAGTGCCAAAGCAGCATGGCAGACAGCCTTTTATACTCCCTTGCACGAGGTGTGCAGGTGACCCTTGGGCCTCCAACAGTTGCGCCCTCTGATGGCAAGTCTTATACAGTTACAATGTTTACATACGTAACATCACTCCCCCACCAAAGCATTTGATACAAATTATTTACAAGTTGAGACGATCCGGGGCCCTACGCTCCCTGGTTGATCGTCTGAGTTCAAACTCTGGCCTGGGTGAGTTGGTCGGACCATTGCTGCACTGCGGCGTGGCTGGTCTAACAGGACTGTTGGGAATGGTGGGTTCATCCTCTTGATTGACAGCGAGGTTGATTGCTGGTCGGGTGTGTGTTGGTGGATCGATGATGGTGATGTCCTCTTCAGGTTGTTCCTGGTTGTCAGTGAAGCGCAGTTTGGTCTGATCCAAATGCTTTCTGCACGTTTGTCCATTCAATAGTTTGACTATAAACACTCTATTCCACTCCTTGGCCAACACAGTGCCAGCGACCCAGTTAGGACCATGACCGTAATTAAGGACAAACACAGGATCGTTAACATCAATGTCACACGATACAGCCGCGCGATCGTGGTACATGTTTTGCCGGTGACGCCGGGTTTCCACATGATTATTTAGATCCGGGTGGACTCGTGAGAGCCTGGTTTTGAGTGCTCTCTTCATTAACAATTCTGCAGGGGGAACGCCAGTGAGCGAATGGGATCGCGACCGGTAGCTGAGTAGAACCCGAGATAAGCGGGTCTGCAAGGAGCCTTCTGTTACGCGTTTCAAGCTCTGCTTGATAGTTTGGACTGCCCGTTCCGCTTGACCATTGGATGCGGGCTTAAACGGGGCAGACCGAACACGCTTGATGCAATTGCGGGTCATAAACTCGTTGAATTCCGAGCTGGTGAAACACAGTCCATTGTCACTGACAAGGATGTCGGGCAAGCCATGGGTGGCGAACATAGCCCAGAGGCTTTCAATGGTGGCAGTGGATGTGCTGGATGACATGATTACATATTCAATCCATTTAGAATAAGCATTCACTACAACTAAAAACATCTTTACGAGAAAGGGGCCAGCAAAATCTACGTGGATCCTGGATCACAGCTTGGAGGGCCATGACCACAGACTCAATGGAGCCTCCCTTGGTGCATTGCTCAATTGTGAGCACGTGTTGCACTGGTGCACGCATGACTTTAAGTCCGAGTCAATGCCAGGCCACCAAACATGCGACCTGGCTATAGCCTTCATCATGACTATGCCTGGGTGGGTATTGTGTAGGTCGCATATAAACGTTTCCCTGCCTTTTATTGACAAAACCACGCGATTACCCCATAAGAGATAATCCGACTGGATGGACATTTCATCTTTGCATCGGTGAAACGCTTTTCCCCGAGAACGGCTGACCAGCTCCCATTGAGGACGTAGCTTTTTACAAGCGATAGCACAGGATCCTGGCTGATCCAGGTCCTGATCTGGTGAGCAGTGACGGGTGATCCCTCGCTCTCAAAAGCATCCATGACCATAAGCAAGTCTACGGGCTGCGCCAATTCCATCCCGGTGGGCAATGGTAGCCGACTGAGGGCATCAGCACAGTTCTCCGTGCCTGGGCAATGTTAGTGCCCATTAGTGTTTATACTTTTGCTTTCTGAAAACAGTTTGTGGTCGGTTTCAAGCTCAAACCTGTAATGTCTGTAGCTCCACACTGTGGATGTGGACGGATTGTGTTACTGCAACTAAAGGGAATAAACAGTCAGCTTACAAGAACCAGGAAGTTCCGGAGACTTCTGGAGCTGCATCCATTTTAAAAAGACCTGTGTGTGCTATGTTCTGTAAATATATCACGTTTGGCGACAAGATGGGATTTTTCGAATGATTTAAAGTTGAAATTTTGTTGGTGAAGGATTCAGCCAGCCGGCAGAGAGACTTTGGAAGCTTCTCTGTCTTTGGAAATAGCTACAAAATCCGAGGTAAAAAAACAAGCATATTGGTTCGTGCAGAGTTTAAAATGGCAGCACCCGTAGGTGTAATGACACATTTAAGTGAATATAAACTCAGCCAGCAAAGGTTTAAGGCGTAAGTGGTCTGGCTAGAAATGTATTTCACTGCAAATAATATAATTGAAGTTCCAGACAATGCTGAGCTGTGTTGGAACGGAAGCGAGCTGTCTTCTTATCGGATGTGAGTCTGGGATTGTATGAAACCCTGGTAAATCTGCTTGTGCCTGATGAGCCAAAGAACATCACGCTTAAAGAGATTTTAACGAAGCTGGAGCAGCACTATAACCCCAAACTGTTAGAAATTGCTGAAAGCTATCATTTTGGTGTATGAAAACAAAAGACTGATGAAAGTATCAGTGATTACATTGTAGCATTAAAAAAGCTAACGATTCACTGTAATTTCGGAAACTTTCAAAACCGAGCATTGCGGGACTGTTTTGTTTGTGGGGTGAAAAATGATGCGATCAGAAGAAAGTTATTGACGACAGATGACTTGACTTTCAAGATTGATTGTCAGACGGTGAGGTCAATGGGCATGGCCGATCAATATTCCCAAGAATTTCAAAATAATTACAGCCGGCAGACAACCAAGGTGAATCACCTGCAGGTTCAAAGTAAAAGGCGGTGGGTGCCCAAAGTCTCAGAAACTGAAAATTCTAACAGAGCGTCGAAGTCGTGCTATAGGTGCCTGGGACAACACATTGCTCAAAGTTGTCCATACATGAAGGCAGAGTGTTTCTTCTGCAAAAAGACTGGGCATCTTGCGAAGGCATGCCGACTGAAGGGTAAAGCAGCTTTCAAAGCTATGAGTCCAGCATTCAAAGCTATGAGTAGAAATCCCCAGAGACTACAAAGCAGGACATGGAGATATTAAGAGTTACATGTCATCAGGAGCACAAGGTTAACGGACAGCAATTCAAAAAGTATCAAAATCCACATAGATATTGCGGAATTCAAGATACCAATGGAAAATGACACTGGTGCATCCGTGAGTGTAGTACTGGAACCGCTATACCTCGACAAATTGCGTGATTTCCCATTGGAGAAATCCAAGATGGAGCTGCGAGGTTACTCGGGAGAGAAAATTCCGGTGGTAGGTCGTATCACCGTACCGGTGAAATACAAGGATCAATTTCAGAACTTGCCTCTAATAGTAGTGAAAGGAGACAAGCCTGCCTTACTAGGAAGAAATTGGTTGAGATCACTGAAAGATAGAAACATAGAAACTAGGTGCAGGAGTAGGCCATTCGGCCCTTCGAGCCCACACCACCATTCAATAAGATCATGGCTGATCATTCACCTCTGTATCCCTTTCCTATTTTTTCTCTATACCCCTTGATCCCTTTAGCTGTAAGGGCCATATCTAACTCCCTCTTGAATATACCCAACAAACTGGCATCAACAACTCTCTGCGGTAGATAATTCCACAGGTTAACAATTCTAACATCTCCATGTCCTGTTGTTGTTCTTCCATGCTATGTAGTCTCTGGGGATTTCTACTCATAGCTTTGAATGCTGGACTCATAGCTTTGAAAGCTGCTTTACCCTTCAGTCGACATGCCTTTGCAAGATGCCCAGTCTTTTTGCAGTTTCTCCTCATCTCGGTCCTAAATGGCTTACCCCTTATCCTTAGACTGTGTCCCCTGGTTGTGGACTTCCCCAACATCGGGAACATTCTTCCTGCATCTAACCTGTCTAGTCCCGTCAGAATTTTATATGTTTCTATGAGATCCCCTCTCATCCTTCTAAACTCCAATGAATACAGGCCCAGTCGATCCAGTCTCTCCTCATATGTCAGTCCTGCCATCCCGGGAATCAGTCTGGAGAACCTTCACTGCACTCCCTCAATAGCAAGAACGTCCTTCCTCAGATTAGGAGACCAAAACTCAACACAATATTCTCGATGAAGCCTCACCAAGGCCCTGTACAATTGCAGTAAGATCTCCCTGCTCCTATGCTCAAATCCCCTCTGTATGAAGGCCAACATACCATTTGCCTTCTTCACCGCCTGCTGTACCTGCATGCCAACTTTCAATGACTGATGTACCATGACACCCATGTCTCGTTGTACCTCCCCTTTTCCTAATCTGCTGCCAATCAAATAATATTCTGTCTTCCTGTTTTTGCCACCAAAGTGGATAACCTCACATTTATCCACATTATACTGCATCTGCCATGCATTTTCCCACTCACCTAACCTGTCCACGTCACCCTGCAGCCTCTGAGCATCCTCCTCACAGCTCACACCGCCACCCAGATTAATGTCATCTGCAAACTTGGAGATATTACATTCAATTCCTTCATCTAAATCATTGATGTATATTGTAAATAGCTGGGTTCCCAGCACTGATCCATACGGCACCCCACTAGTCACTAGTTACTGAAGCTGGATTGGAATGAGATTTTTTGTGTTGAAACGAGATTTAAATCAACGGATGATGTTATCAAGAGTTATCCGAAGGTGTTCTGTGAAACGGGCAGTCCGATCCAAGGCTTCAAGGCAATTGTCAGGGTAGAGAAGGATGCTAGATCGGTTTACTGCAAGCCACATTCCATACCATATGCACTCAAGGAGAAAGTTGAGCAAGAATTCAAAAGACTAGTGACTGAGAACATTATTTGTAAGATAGATCGATGTAATTGGGTTACACCCATTGTTGTTGTACCTAAGTCCGATGGTAAGGTAAGATTGTGTGGTGATTATAAAGTAACCATAAACCGGGTTCGAGAGGGTAATGTCCCCAATATATTGCCAAATATAGAAGATTTGTTCACAACACTGACAGGTGGTCAGATTTTCTCAAAACTGGATCTTACGAATGCCTACTTACAGCTTGAACTAGATGAGGAGTCCAAGTCATGTTTGACTATAAATACTCATCTAGGCCTGTATCAGTTTAATAGGCTACTGTTTGGAGTGTCTTCCACCCCTGCCATATTCCAAGGGGTGATGAACCAGATTTTGCAAGGTATTGAAGGGGTAGTATGTTATTTGAATGACATACTAATTTTAGCACCAAATAGGCAAATTCATAATAACATATTGAATGAAGTCCTCAAATGGCTAGAGAAGCACAGAGTACGAGTGTCTGCTTGTAAGTGTGAGTTATTTAAAAACTCAGTGGAGTACTTAGGGTACAGAGTAGACAAAGATGGTTTACATCCAACCATGGGAAAGCTGGATGCAATTAGAAATGCACCCACTCCCAGGAATGTCACTAAACTTCGTTCATTCTTGGGTCTTTTGAACTATTATGGGAAGTTTCTACCAAATTTGGCTACAGTATTACATCCACTGAATGAACTATTGAAAAAACAGGTCCATTGGAAATGGTCAAAAAAATGCGATACAGCATTCAAGGAGTGTAAAAGAAAATTGGAGTTGGGGCAGTAATCTCTCATGTATTAAGTAGTGGGGAGGAGAGGCCAATTGCTTTTCCTTCACGCACTCTCAGTGTCAGTGAGAGTAATTATGCGCAAATCGAAAGGGAAGCTTTGGCATTAATTTTTGGGGTCAAGAAGTTTCACAAATACTTGTATGGTCATAAGTTTACCAGCATTATAGACCATAAGCCTCTAACAGCAATCCTCCATCCAAAGTCCCCAGTTCCAATGTTAGCTGCAGCCCAAATGCAGAGATGGGCTTTGATTTTCTCCGCATATACGTGTGATATTGAATACAGACGATCAGCTGATCACAGTAATGCTGATGCTACATCTAGATTGCCTTCCCCATCACAAGTTACACCGGATAGGGAAGAAGTTTTCTATTTTTCATACATTGATGAACTGCCAGTCACAGCTGAAGAGATTGGTAGAGCAACCAAATGTGACCCAGTGATGTCAAAGGTGTATGATTATATTGCAAATGGATGGCCAGCCCAGGTAACAGACAAAGATATTCATCCATTCTTCATCATAGGAATGAATTATCAGTCAATAAGATTGTATCATGTGGGGTGCAAGAGTGGTTATACCAAATAAATTCAGGTCCAAATTATTAGGAGACCTCCATGACCAGCACCTGGGAATGTGCTTGACCAAGAGTTTTGCACGTAGTTATTTATGGTGGCCAGGTCTTGATATAGAGTACATCGTGAGTCAGTGTACAACATGTCAATCGGTAAGTAAGCAACCACCAGCAATACCATTACAGCCATGGAAATGGCCACCCAGGGTGTGGCAAAGGCTACTTATTGATTTTGCTGAGCTAGAAGGACAACAATTGTTCTTTGTGATTGATAGCCATTCAAAGTGGGTTGAGGTGTTTCCAATATGGAAAATAACAACAAGTAAAACATGAAACATTTTGCAAACTTTATTTTCTTCATTTGGCTTCCCTGAAGAAATTGTTTCAGATAATGGACCACAATTCCATTCAGAGGAATTTGCACAGTTCAAGAGCAAAAATGGTGTGAAACGTACCAAGGTTCCACCATAACACCCTGCTTCGAATGGTGCAGCAGAGCGCACTGTACATATTGTAAAATGTGCCCTTATATAACAGATGTTAGATCCAAATCCAAAGAAACGACAGGTGTCATTGGATCACAAATTGGCTAATTTTCTAATTACGTATCATAATACTCCTCATACGACTACTGGTAGAACACCAGCAGAGTTGTTTCTCAAACGACAGCCACGAACCAGATTCTCGTTGTTAAAACCAAATTTGGCACAGTCCATAGAAGAGACACAATTAAGACAGAAAGAGAATCATGATAGAGGTAGAGTAAAAGAGAGAAGTGTGAAATTAAATCAGAGGGTGAGAGTGAAGAACCATCACCATAAATGGATAAAGTGGTTACTAGGAAGAGTAGTGAAGATATGTGGTCCTCGCACATATTTGGTAAAGATGTTTGATAATGGACAGGTTAGGTTTGTTCGTATTGATCATATTTTACCACAGACATGGAAGGAGTTGAAGGTGGGAATAATTCAATTATTTCTGACTCATCAGATAGTTTTGATACACCAGTAACATATCCTACATCCAATGTACCGGAAATAAATCCAAGAGAAAATCAGAATGTAAGTCTGAGTCCGAGTCAAGAAAACAAAGAACCTGAAGTTATAATGCGTTCTAATGAAAATCAAGGAAATTCTGTGGAGGAAAACATTCCTCAGGATCAGCCTCGAATGAGTTTAAATTCAACAGCATGTTTGGAAGGTTCTGTTTGAGAGTGAAGGTATCCTCTTCGAAACAGAAAACAAGTGGTTAAGCTTAATTTGTAAATATGGCAAAATAAGTCCATATCCTTTGTTATGTATGATGTTTGTTGTAGTAACTTCTTCATTAAGGAGGGAGAAGTGTAATGTCTGTAGCTCCACACTGTGGATGTGGACGGATTGTGTTACTGCAACTCAAGGGAATAAACAGTCAGCTTACAAGAACTAGGAAGTTCCGGAGACTTCTGGAGCTGCATCCATTTTAGAAAGACCTGTGTGTGCTGTGCTCTGTAACTGTATCACAAAACCGAAGTCCAAATAGGTATTGGAGCATTTTCTTAAGCCCATATACACATGCTAATGACTCTTTCTCATACTGCAGGCTCTTTCAGCCTTCGACAGACTTAGATGTGTATGCAATCGCTTGAAGTTTGCCCGATACATTGCTTTACTGTAACACACTGCCGATCCTGTACGAAGATGCATCACAAGCTAGCACTAATCGTTTACACAGGTCATACAGTACAAGTAACTTATTGGAACAAAGTAGGTTTCTGGCCTTCTCAAAGGCTGTCCTTGAGATTTACCCCAAACCCAGTCGTCACCCTTACGTAGCAACATGTGCAACGGTTCCAGCAAAGTGCTTAACCCGGGTAGAAAGTTACCAAAATAGTTGAGGAATGAACGCAGCTCCATCACATTCTGTGGTCTGGGTGCATTCTTGATGGCCTCTGTCTTTGAGTCCGTGGGTCTGATGCTGTCTGCTGCAATCTTTCTCCCCAAAGATTCAACCTCTGGCACCAGGAAAGCACACTTGGAGCTTTTCAGCCTGAATCCCACACTGTCTAGTCGACTTAGAACCTTTTCCAGGTTGTGCAGGTGTTCGGTGGTGTCACGACCGGTGATCAGGATGTTGTCTTGAAACACAACCGTGCATGGAACCGATTTCAGCAGACTCTCCATGTTCCTCTGGAAGGTGGCAGCAGTCGAGCGAATCCCAAAAGGGCACCTGTGGTATATAAACAGTCCTTCATGCGTGTTGATGCACATCAATCTTTTCGAAGATTCAGCCAGCTCCTGTGTCATGTAAGCGGAGATTAGGTCCAACTTGGTGAATGACATCCCCCCCACTAATGTTGCGAACAGGTCATCCGCCTTGGGTAGTGGGTACTGTTTTGTAATGAGACTCAGTTGATCTTTACCTTGTAGTCTCCGCAGATTCTGACCGTGCCATCGCTTTTCAACACCGGAACAACTGGACTGGCCCACTCGTTGAACTCGACTGGTGATATTATTCCCTCTCGTTGAAGTCTGTCCAGTTCGATCTCAACTTTCTCCCTCATCATATATGGAACTACTCGAGCCTTGTGATGAATGGACCTTGCATCGGGGACTAGATGGATCTGCACCTTGGCGCCTGTGAAGTTGCCGATGCCTGGTTCAAATAGCGACGGAAACTTGCTCAGCACTTGGGCACACGAGGCATCGTCCCAGTTCCATCGAATCTTTCCCAGCCAGCTTCTGCCGAATTGCATTAGACCATCGCCTGGTACAATCCACAGCTCCATCGTACGATACCTTAACTGCCACACTGCCAATGACTGGTATGAGCTCTTTGGTGTAGGTGCGCAGCTTTGTCTGAATCGGGCTCAGTTTGCGCCTTTGTGCCTTGTTGCCCCACAGTTTCTCAAAAGCCTTCTGGCTCATAATTGACTGACTCGCCCCCGTGTCCAACTCCATTGATACTGGGATACCGTTCAATTTGACTTACCCCATACACTTCTTCCTCCGGTTGAGTTGCTTCTCTTGTTTGTTCTGCGTGATCCGCGCCGGATCGATCATCCTCTGCCGACTCTGCCACGTGGTGAGTCGCAGCACTCTTGCACATTCGCTGGAGGTGCCCATTGTTTTGCAGCCTTTGCACACACGTAGTGCTTGAATCGACATTGATGGGCTCGATGATTACCCCTGCAGCATCAACATGGTGCTAATGGATTTGCATTCACGCCCGATGGCGGATTCTGAGTCATCCTAGGTCTTGCAGCAACAGATGTGTAGACCCTGCCATATGCAGTTCTGCCTGCTAGCGATGTTATTTTATGCACAGTACTTGCCGGTGAGCTTCGATGCTGGAAAGATATCTGTCTGGTATTATCGCTCGTGGATATGAATTCCTGGGCTATCGTGATGGCCTTGCTCAGGTCTAGGGATTCGGTGGATAGCAGCTTGCGAAGAATGACCTCGTTACCGATGCCAAGCACAAATAAAATCCTGCAGCATTTCCCCAAAAAATCCAGCCAATTCGCAAGTTGCCACAAGGTGTCTCAGGTCGGCGACATAACTCGCCACGTCCTGGCCCTCAGAGCGGTGGTGCATGTAGAAGCGATACCTGGCCATTAAGATGCTCTCCTTCGGCTTGAGGTGGTTCCGAACCATCATACACAACTCTGTATATATCTTCTCTGCTGTTTCTCCAGTGTTAGCAAATTCTTGATGAGGCCGTATACTGTGAAACCCACACATGGTGAGGAGAATCGCCCTGCGTTTGACCGCTTTATCGTCCCCATTCAGTTCGTTGGCCACGAAGTACTGGTCGAGATGCTCAACGCAGGCTTCCCAATCATCATCCTCTACAAATCTCTCTAAAATTCCATCGGCAGCCATGACCACATGAAAGTTCGTAATCTGTTACTAGTCGCCAATTGTTAAGTATGGAAGAACTCCACAAGACTGAATACTGTGAGCTAAAAATGATGTGACCTTAGTCTCTGTAATACAACTCCAGTGTGTCTAAGCAGCATGGCAGACAACCTTTTATACTCCCTTGCACGAGGTGTGCAGGTGACCCTTGGGCCTCCAACAGTTGCGCCCTCTGGTGGCAAGTCTTACACAGTTACAATGTTTACATACATAACAGACAGTGCATCTGGAAGTTGGCTTCAACCTGCCGGCTTCCGCCTTTAATCAGATGCATTAGTCAGAGATCCACTCGGGAAAGGTGGGTGAGATCATTAAAGTAGTTGAGAGCTTGTTAAAAAGCTATTATCAGCCTTTGTAACCTGATATTGGAGCTTTTACTGGGTGTCCACAGGATTCACAGACTTGCTGAACCTTGATAGTGAAAGCAAGGTGAGAGCAGAGTGGCCATTGTGGGTACTGAACAATTGACAGTTAAAGAAAATCACATAAATACTCATACCTCCCAACTACTTCCTTGTCTAAGAGAAATACTCTTGCTGACACCATTTGTGTTGAGAGTTTGCTTTCAGGAGTTTGTAGATGATTTCTGCAACTTTGGAAGTCACTCTCACAACAGGAAGTTCCTCTCACTGCATTGGAGGATTGTGCTTCTGATCTCCACTTTACCTGGCATCTATCAGATCAGCATGGGTGCCGCTTATGTTGTTTCATCTTGGATCTCAGATTTTGACCAAGGTGAGCTCCAGCAATAACACCAGCAACCCTCACCACTGGTTGCTCCACAGGAAAGAAGGGATGAGCGCAGGGGTGCACCTTCCAGGAGGCGATACACCCAACACAGGGTATACAGGCAGAGGATCAGCTTCCTGGACATGACTGAACTCCAGTGCCTGAGGAAGCTGCGGCTATCGCGTCAGGTCAGGTCAAACATTTGTAACCTGCTGGAAGAAGACCTGTTGTCCAGAGGTCCTGGTGGACACACTTTACCAGTGGCTGTCAAAGTCACAACTGCCCTCAACTTCTTCGCCTCAGGCTCCTTCCAGGGATCTCGCAGTCGGCAACAACAAATGCATCATCCAGGTGACCAATGGCATGTTTGATAAGTCAGGCACCAATGTACACTATGCCACTGATAAAGCCAGTTAGACTGAACATGTGCTTGGCTTTGCAGTTCTGTCTGACTTCCCACAGGTGCAGGGTATCATCGACTGCACACATGTGCCCATAAAGGCACCCTTAGATCACCCAGGGGTGTTCGTGAACCGTAAGGGCTTCCACTCCATCAAAGTGCAGCTCATCTGCAACCACAAAAAATCATCATACATGTGTGTGCCAGATTCCCAGGGAGTTGTCATGATTCATTCATCCTGTGCCAGTCCACCCTCCCTCAACTCTTCGCACCTCCAATCAGACTTACCGGCTAGCTGTTTGGGGACAAGGGGTAGCCACTGAAGAGGTGGCTGATGACACCCTTGTGGAAGCTAAGCAATGAGGCTAAAGAGCGCTTCAATCAAATCCAGATGATGACAAGATGTGTAATAAAACAAGCAATCAGGATGCTGAAGATGCGCTTCAGATGCCAGGACAAATCTGGAATGAGTCCTTCAATACGCACCAACCAGTGTCTCCAGAATGATCATGGTATGCTGCGCTCTGCACAACACAACCCAGCAGCGAGGATTGGAGCTGCAGGAGGGCAAGGTGCAGAACATCTTCAGAGGAGGCTGAGGAGTATGAGGAGGAGGTGCAGAAGGAGTATGAGGAGGAGGTGCAGAAGGAGTATGAGGAAGAGGAACCTGAAGTGGACATGGCACCAACAGCGGCGCATATCGAAAAGGTCGGTTTCGAGCTCGAACCGGAGTCCAAATAGGTATGTGTGTTTTCTTAACCTCGTATACGCATGCTAATGCTTCTTTCTCAACCATACTGTAGGCCCTTTCAGCCTTAGATAAACGTCTGGACGCATATGCAACCAATTACAGTTTGCCTGACACATTGGCTTGCTGTAACATACAACCGACCCTGTACGAAGATGCATCACAAGCTAGTACTAAACATTTACACGGGTCATACAATACAAGTAACTTGTTAGAACATAGCAGGTTTCTGGTCTTATTAAAGGCTGTCTCTTGAGATTTACCCCAAACCCAGTCGTCACCCTTGCGTAGCAATAAATGGGATCCAGCAAAGGTTCCAGCAAAGTGCTCAACCTCGGTAGAAAGTTACCAAAATAGTTGAGGAGTCCCAGGAACGAACGCAGCTCCGTCACATTCTGTGGTCTGGGTGCATTCTTGATGGATTCCGTCTTGGAGTCCGTGGGTCTGATGCTGTCTGTCGCAATCTTTTTCCCCAGAAATTCGACCTCTGGCATCATAAAAACACATTTGGAGCGCTTCAGCCAAAGTCCCACTCTGTTCAATCACTTTAGAATCTTTTCCAGGTTGTGCAAGTGTTCCGTGGTGTTGCGACCCGTAATCAGGATGTCGTCTTGAAACACCACGGTGCACGGAACCGATTTCAGCAGACTCTTCATGTTCCTCTGAAAGATGGCCGCAGCTGAGCGAATCCCAAAAGGCACCTGTGGTATATGAACAGTTCTTTGTGCGTGTTGATGCAAGTCAATTTTTTCAAAGGTTCAGCCAGCTCCTGTGTCATGTAAGCAGAGGTTAGATCCAGCTTGGTGAACGACTTCCCCCCCTGCTAGCGTTGCGAACAGGTCATCCGCTTTGGGTAATGCGTACTGCTCCTGTAACGAGACTCGGTTGATCGTTACCTTGTAGTCCCAGCAGATTCTGACTGCCCCATCGCATTTTAACACCAGAACAATTGGACTGGCCCACTCGTTGAACTCGACTGGCGATATGATCCCCTCTCGTTGAAGTCTGTCCAGCTCAATTTCGACTTTCTCCTGCATCGTATATGGAACCGCTCGGGCCTTGTGATGAACGGGTCATGCATCAGGGACTCGATGGATTTGCACTTTTGGCGCCTGTGAAGTTGCCGATGCCTGGCTCAAATAACGATGGGAATTGGTTTAGCACTTGGGCGCACGAGGCGTCACCCACCGAAGACAGTGCTTTGATGTCGTCCCAGTTCCATCGGATCTTTCCTAGCCAGCTTCTGCCGAACAGCGTTGGGCCATCCCCTGGTACAATCCATAGTGATAAATCATGCACAGTTCCATCGTATGATACCTTGACTGCTGCACTGCCAATGACTGGTATGAGCTCTTTGATGTAAGTGCTCAGCTTGTTGTGAACCGGGCTTAGTTTTGGCCTTTGTGCCTTGTTGCCCCATAGTTTCTCAAAAGCCTTCTGGCTCACAATTGACTGACTCACCCGTGTCCAATTCCATGGAAACTGGAATGCCGTTTAATTCGACTTTTAACATTATCGGAGGGCTTTTGGTGGTGAAGGTGTGTACCCCATAGACTTCCTCTTCAGCCTAAGGTTGAGTTGCTTCTCTTATTCGTTCAGCTTGATCTGCCACGTGGTGAGTCGCAGCATGTTTGCACATTCGCTGGAGGTGCCCCATTGTTCCGCAGCCTTTGCACACGTAGTGCTTGAATCGCCATTGATGGCCCGATGATTACCCCTGCAGCGCCAACATGGTGTTAATGGATTCGCATTCACGCCCCACAGCGGACTCTGAGTCATCTTCGGTCTGGCCTCTGCCTTGTACAGTTCTGCCTGCTGAAGACGTTATTTTATGCACAGTACTTGCCGGTAAGCTTCGATGCTGCAAAGATATTTGTTTAGTGTTTTTGTTCGTGGACATGAAAGCTTGGGCTATTGTGATGGCCTTGCTCAGTTCTAGGGATTCGGCAGACAGCAATTTGCGAAGAATGACCTCGTGGCCGATTCCAAGCACGAAAAAGTCCCACAATATTTCCCACAAAAATCCAGCAAATACGCATTGTCCCACAAAGCGTCTTAGGTCGGCGGCATAGCTCGCCACGTTCTAGCCCTCGGAGCGATGGTGCTTGTAAAAGCGATACCTGGCCATTAAGATGCTCTCCTTCGGCTTGAGGTGTTCCCGAACCAGCGTGCACAACTCTGCCTATGTCTTCTCCATTGGTTTTGTTGGTGCTAGCAGGGTTTTGATGAGGCCATATATCGTGGACCCACAAATGGTGAGGGGAATCGCCCTGCCCTTGACTTCGGTCTCTTCCGTATCCAGCTCATTGGCCACGAAGTACTGGTCAAGATGCTCAACGAAGGCTTCCCAATCATCACCCTTAACAAATCTCTCAAGAATACCAATGGCAGCCATAACCGCGTGAAAGTTCGTGATCTGTTACTCGTCACCAGTTGTTATGTTCAGAATAACTCCACAAGACTGTATACTGTTAGCTCAAACTGTTGTGACCTTGGTTTCTTTAATGTAACTCCAGAGTGAGGAAGCGGCATGATGGACTGCCTTTTATACCTGCTTGCCCGGGGTGTGCAGGTGACCCTTAGGTCTCCCACAGGTGCGCCCCCTGGTGGCAAGTCTTACACACTAGTAAAGTTTGCATACATAACATATTTCACTGGCTGCTGATATCAAGTCACCACGAGTGACTGTTGTATGCCATGTGGCTGTATGATATTTAATTCTGTCACCAGCTCATTGCGAGGTTCCCCCTCTCTCCATTACCCATTGTCAGCAGCTTTGCAATGCGGCTGAGTTCCAGGGCCTACTCCTCTGCTGAAGTGAGTGGCGTGGATACTGGAGGGCCACCCACCGGTTTGCTGTCTCTCCTGTGCTCTCTTCTCCTGCAAATAAGGAAACAAGAGACCTTTGAGTGAGAGTCATGGAATGAGTGTAAGGGATAGATGGACAACATCTGTTGAGAGTCACTATGAGGGAGATATGTGACATTGCATTAGGATGAGGGTGAGTGTGATGGAAGTTAGTAAGATGGAGATGATCAGATGGGGATGTGAGTAAGTGCATAGACAGTGAGGGATGGATGCACCTGCAAGATAGGTTGATGTGTGGAGTGATGTGCAGGAGTAAGTTTGGGAAGGCAGAGTGAGGGGTTGAAGTGATACAGAGTACGCACATCAGGATGTAGGGCAAAATGATATTGTCCGCACCTTCCCTGACCTCATATGGTCATTAAAATGTTTCCTGCACTGGATCCATGTCTGTGGCACAATACTCTTGCTGTTCACTTCCTCTGCTATCTCCAGCCATGCAGTCTTGGTATTTGCCACTGGCATCTTCCTCCCATCTGCAGAGTACACAATGTCCCTGCGGGCCCACACTCCTTAGAGTAATACATCCGAGGAGGCATCACTGAACCTGGCTTTCTGAATTTGACTCTGCATTATTCAGGCTGTACTATTATCAAAGCGTTCTACCAGCAACAAATCTCCTCTGTAATGTTCAGGCTTCCACCTTCATCGCCTTCAAGTGACATCTATCCATTGCTCCTTTAAATATCTCAGTTGAAGTTGAGTCATCCGTGATGTCATCGGACCCTCTCCAGTTAATTGATCGGAAAACCCGGATGTCTGATTCAATTGCAGAGGCTTTGTCAAAAAGCCATTGCAAAACGCACCTCTACCACTTCCGGGTTCCCGACGTGATCCATGGACCCCCACACTCATTCCGACTGTAAGGTAAAAATTCAGACCAATTCTGGGAACCACACTTTGCGAAGGACTTGAAGGCTTTGGAATGGGTACAGAAAAGATTTACTGGAATGGTTCCAGGGATGAGGGAATACCGTTATGTGGATAAACTGGAGAAGCTGACGTTGTGCTCCTTAGAGCAGAGAGGAGATCTGATAGAGGTGTATAAAATTATGAAAGGTTTAGATAGAGTAAATAAAGATAAACTGTTTCCAATAGATGAACAATTGATAACCAGAGGGCACAGATTTAAGGTGATTGGCAAATGAACCAGGGATGACATGACGGAAAACATTTTTATGCAATGAGTGGTTAGGATTTGGAATGCACTAGTGGTGCATTCCAAAGGATGGTGTTTCCGCCAACATTGGATGGTAGAAACAAATTTAATAGTCATTTTCAAAAGGGAATTAGATAAATACTTGAGATATAAAAAAGTTGTAGGGACATGGGGAAAGAGCAGGGGGGTGGGACTAATTGGATTGCTCTTCGAAAGAGCTGGTGCAGACTCGTTGGGCCGAATGGCTTCCTTCTGTGCTGTACTATTCTATGATTCTAACTTGCATAATTCTGAAATATCACCTCAGTTGAGCTCTCCACTATTCCTTTTCTTTCATTTTTTTCTTTTCTTGTCATTATTTTTCTTTCTAAGCTCGGCAGTACACTTTCATTGGCGACACTACGTCGGAAGTTAGTAAATTCCGGCCACAGTTTGAAGAGGACCTCAAAAACTGCCATCTGTGGAGTGAAATTCTTTCATGGGTTATTTCATAGTGACTGACTCATATTTAAAAAATGCCACATTATCAAATCAACCCTTTTAAAATATGTGCGGCCAGACTTTCCAATGAACATTAAATTATGTCATAAAAACATAAGAAACAAGAGCAGGAGTAGACCATACAGCCCCTCATGTCTGCTCTGCCATTCACTAAGATCATGCCTGAACTTTTACATCAACTCTACATTTCCATCCGATTCCCATATCCCTTGATTCCTTTAGTGCCCAAAAATCAATCGATCTTGAATATACTTAACCACTGAGCATGTATGGTCTCACCAAAGTCTTGCACAATTGTAGCAAGACTTCCTTACTCTTGTATTCCAACCCCCTTGCAATAAAGGCTAACATACCATTTGCATTCCTAATTGCTTGCTGTGCCTGCATGTTAATTTTCTATGATTTGTTACAAGGACATACAAATCCCTCTGAATCTCAACATTTACTAGTCTCTCACCTTTTAATAAATGTACTGCTTTTCCATTCTTCCTACCAAATTGGATACTTTCATACTTCCCCACATTATTTTTGTAGCACGTCACTAGTTGCACCCTGCCATCCTGAAAATGACCCGTTTATTCCTGCTCTCTATTCTCTGTCCTGTAATTAATCCTCAATCCATGCTAATATAATACTCCAATCCGATGAGAACATAAGATAAGAACATAAGAAATAAGAGTAGGAGTAGGCTATATGGCTCCTCGAGCTTGCGCCGCCATTTAATACGATCATGGCTGATCCGATCCTGGACTCAGATCCACTTCCCTGCACGCTCCCCATAACCTCTTATTCCCTTATCGGTTAAGAAACTGTCTATCTCTGCCTTAAATTTATTCAATGATCCAGCTTCCACAACTTTTTGAGGCAGAAAATTTCACAGATTTAAAACCCTCTGAGAGAAGAAATTGCTCCTCATCTCAGTTGTAAATGGGCGGTCCCTTATTCTAAGATTATGCCCCCTAGATCTAGTCTACCCTATCAGTGGAAACATCCTCTCTGCATCCACCTTGTCAAGCCCCCTCATAATCTTATACGTTTCGATAAGATCACCTGAATTCCAATGAGTAGAGGCCCAACCTACTCAAACTTTCCTCATGTCAACCCCCTCATCTCCGGAATCAATCTAGTGAACCTTCTCTGAATGGCCTCCAAAGCTAGTATATCCTTTCTTAAATATGGAAACCAAAACTGTATGCAGTATTCTAGGTGTGGCCTCACCAATACCCTGTACAACTGTAGCAAGACTTCCTTGCTTTTATACTCCATCCCCTTTGCAATAAAGGCCAAGATTCCATTGGCTCCTGATCACTTGTTGTACATGCTTACTATCCTATTGTGTTTCATGCACCAATACCCCCAGGTCCTGCTGTACTGCAGCACTTTGCAAATTTTCTCCATTTAAATAATAACTTGCACTTTGATTTTGTTGTCTATGCAATAAAGGTTCAAACGGAGTATTGTTTAACTCAGCAAGGTACAACCTTGCTTCTGATTTATTTGGCCCAAAGTGCCTGACTCACAAAATGGTTGGCCTTTTATACCTGAGCAGCACCATGTGCGTGCTGCTCAGTGGCCTCCAACAATGACACCATCTGGTAGCTACAAACAGCATGTACATACATGACAATACCTTCCTCTGAGATCTTATCACAGTCTTTCACAGGTTGAGACGGTCCGGTGCTTTATGCTCCTGGGTTGACCGTCTCAGTTCGATTCTGGCCTTGGGTGAATATATGGAGTCTGTTGTGGCTGGTGGCTGGATGGCTGACTTGTTGAGGGTGGCAATGGCCATGTCAGGAATTTCACGTCCATTTTTATTGAACAAGTCTGTGATGGAAATTACAGATTCACTGGTGACCCTTGAGTCCACTGAAGGCTGCTGGTAGGTTGGTTGGTCGTTAACAGTTTCTTCGCCCGACTGTTCTGGCTCGTCTGTGTGCCTCAGCTTTGTTTGATCCATGTGTTTCCTGCAAGTTTGCCCATTCTCGAGCTTAATAACAAATACTCTGTTGCCCTCCTTGGCATGACCGTACCAGCGATCCATTTGGGAACCTGACCATAATTCAACACATATACAGGATCATTAACAGAAATCTCGCGTGACACAGTTGCGCGATCATGGTACCCTTGTTGACTGTGTCTTCTGTATTCAACATGATTACTTAAATCCGGGTGTACCAGAGATAACTTGGTCTTAAGACCTCTTTTCATCCTGAGTTCAGCAGGTGAGACCCCTGTGAGTGTGTGGGGTCTTGTCCTGTAACTCAGCAGTATGCAAGACAAGCGGGTCTACAGTGACCCTTGGGTTACTCTCCTCATGCTTTGCTTGATAATTTGTACTGCACGCTCTGCTTGCCCGTTGGACGCAGGCTTGAATGGTGCTGACCTTACAAGTTTTATGCAGTTAAGTTTTACAAACTTCTGAAACTCCTGACTGGTGAACCACTGCCCATTGTCGCTCACCACTATGTCAGGCAGACCATGACATTGAGCTTCTCTATGGTTGCCGTGGACGTACTGGATGACATGATTATGCATTCTATCCATTTTAATAAGCATCCACCACCACTAAAAACATCTTGCCCAGGAAGGGACCTGCAAAATCTACATGGATCCTGGAGCAAAGTTTGGATGGCCATGACCACAGACTCAGTGATGATTCCGTTGGTGCTTTGCTGAGCTGCATACAGGTGTTGCACTGATGCACATTGCTGAGCATGCTTTCAGCTCAGAATCAATTCCTGGCCACCATTCGTGGGACCTGGCGATGGCCTTCATCATCACTATACCAGGATGTGTGCTGTGCAACTCACGCACAAACTTCTCTCTCCCTTTCAACTCGATTGCCCCACAATATACAATCTGCTTGAATAGACAGTTCGTCCTTGCGACGAATGTATGGTTTGGCCTCCTCACACATTTGCTTAGGTATGGCAGACCAATTCCCTTTGAGGATGCAACCCTTCACCACCGATAATATCGGGTCCTGGCTGGTCGAGCTCTTAACTTGTTGAGCTGTGACAGGGGTACCTTCACTCTCAAAAGCATCCATGATTAACATTAAATTTGCCGGTTGTGGCATTTCCACCTCTGGTGTGGGCAACAGCAACCGAAAATTGCTCTCTGAAAACAACGAAATGAGCGGCTTGTGATTGGTCTCTTATTCAAACCTCAGACGGAACAGGTATTGATGCATCTTTTTAACACCATGCACACACGCTAAAGCTTCTTTTTCTACCATACTGTAGGCTCTTTCTGCTTTCGACAAACTTTTGGATGCATATGCGACAGGTTGAAGTTTCCCCAACTCATTGGCTTGTTATAACACGCAACCAATTCTTTATGACGATGCGTCACAGGCCAAAACTAAATGTTTACATGGGTCATAATGTACCAGCAGCTTGTTCGAACAAAGCAGATTGGTGGCTTTCTCGAAAGCTCTGTCTTGCAATGCGTCCCACACCCAGTTGTTGCCTTTTCTCAATAGCATGTGCAGTGGTTCAAGTAAGGTGTTCAATTTAGGTAGGAAATTACCAAAGTAGTTGAGTAGACCTAGGAACGAACGCAGCTCCGTCATGTTCTGCGGCTTGGGTGCATTCTTGATGGCTTTGGTTTTCACGTCAGTAGGTCTGATGCCATCAACGGTGATTTTCCTTTGAGGAATTCGACCTCCGTTGCCATGAAGATGCACTTCGAACGTTTAAGTCTGAGTGTTACTCTGTCCAAACGCAGTAAAACCTCTTCTAGGTTGTTCAGATGTTCTTTGGAGTCATGACCGGTGATCAGGATGTCATCTTGGAACACGACAGTTCTGGGAACGGACTTCAGTAAACTTTCCATATTCCTCTGGAATATTGCTGCAGCCGAGCGAATTCCAAACGGACACATGTGGTAAATAAACAGTCCGTTGTGCGTGTTAATGCATGTAAGTCTCTTCGACGTCTCGACCAATTCCTGCGTCATATAGGCCGACGTCAAGTCCAGTTTTATGAACGACTTCCCTCCGGCTAGCGTCGCAAACAATTCATCAGCCTTTGGTAACGGGTACTGATCTTGTTTCGAAACCCTGCTGATCGTAGCCTTGTAGTCTCCATAGATTCTGACTGTGTCATCACTTTTCAGCACAGGAACAATGGGGCTGGCCCATTCATTAAATTCGACCAGTGATGTGATCCCTTCACGCTGGAGTCTGTCCAGTTCAATTTCGACCTTCTCCCTCATCATATACGGCACTGCCCGAGCTTTATGATGGACAGCTCTTGTAGCTGAGTCCACGTGGATCTGCACCTTGGCTCCCGTGAAGTTGCTGATACCCGGTTTGAACAGCGAGGGGAACTTGTTCAATACTTGAGCACATGTATCTTCCTCCGACGATAATGCCTTTATGTCGTTCCAGTCGCATCTGATTTTCTCCAACCAGCTCCTGCCGAGCAGCAGTAACTCGTCAACCGCACCGTTATACGATAAATTAATTAGTGGACTGCCAATCACCTTTATCAGTTCTTTGGTGTACGTGCACAGCTTGGCGTTAACATGGCTCAGCCTGGGCCTCACAGTCTTAGTATCCCACAGCTTATTAAATGCCCTCTCATTCGATTAACTTGCCCCTGTGTCCCATTCCATCGATACCGGTATCCCGTTAAACTTCACGTTAATCAAAATTGGTTTATTCTTGGTTATGAAAGAGTACAGTCCATACATTTTCTCCTCTGGCATCTCGGATTGCGTATCTGGATCGGTGCTAGTCTGACTCTCATCCTCCACGTGGTGTGTCGCAGCTCGCTTCCTTATCTGCGGACACTTGCGCTGGAGATACTCCACTCTCAGACAGCCTTTGCAACTATATTGCTTAAATCGGCACTGCTGGTGCCGATGATTTCCTCCACAACACCAACACGGAGAAGTCGGATACATTCCCGCTGGTGGACTTTGGGCAGCCACAGGTTTCGCGAATGCAGCCGGATAGGCCTGCCATGTTCCGCTCTGCCGAACACCGAATCAATTGCATTTACCGTACTTGATTGAGCGATCTGGATGGCCCTTTTTAAATCCAACTCTTCCACTGCCAGAAGTTTGCGCAGGATCGCCTCGTGGTTGATACCGATAACGAAGAAGTCCCGCAGCATGTCTGCCAACACCGTCCCGAACTTACACCATCCTGCTAGACGTCTCAGGTTGGCAATGAATTCTGGCTCGCTCTGGCCCTCCGATCGAACATGTGTATAAAACTTATATCTCAAGATGATGCCGTCGTCTGGCTTGAGGTGCTCCCGTACCAATGTAGACAGCTCCGCGTACGATTTCTCTGTTGGATCACTAGGCATGAGTAGATCCTTTATCAGACCATAGATCTTTGAACGCACACAGTGAGGAACATAGTGAGGATCTGCATCGTCGACTTCCCTCATTTTGTTGGCCACGAAGTACTGGTTCAAACGGCTCACAAAGTCTGCCCAATCTTCTCCCTCCACGAATTGCTCTAAAAATCCAATCATGCTCATTTTGCAAACAAAGGTTCTTGTATTCTCATCGCCAAATGTTATCTATGCAATAAAGGTACAAACTGAGTACTGTTTAACTAAGCAAGGTACAACCTTGCTTCTGCTTCATTTGGCCCAAAGTGCCTCACTCACAAAATGGCTGGCCTTTTATACCAGAGCAGCACCATGTGTGTGCTGCTCAGTGGCCTCCAACAATGACACCATCTGGTGGCTACAAACAGCATGTACATACATGACAGATTTTTTTCTGCCAAAGTGCATAACTTCACACTTTCCAACATTATACTCCATCTGCCAAATTTTTGCCCACTCACTTAGCCTGTCTATGTCCTTTTGCAGATTTTTTGTGTCCTCCTCACACATTGCTTTTCCTCCCATCTTTGAATCGTCAGCAAACTTGGCTATGTTACACTCGGTCCCTTCTTCCAAGTCATTAATATAGATTGTAAATAGTTGGGGTCCCAGCACTGATCCCTGTGGCACCCCACTAGTCACTGATTGCCAACCCGAGAATGAACCATTCATCCCGACTCTCTGTTTTCTGTTCGTTAGCCAATCCTCTATCCATGCTAATATATTATCCCCAACCCCGTGAACTTTTATCTTGTGCAGTAACCTTTTATGTGGTACCTTGTCAAATGCCTTCTGAAAGTCCAAACACACCACATCCACTGGTTCCCTTCATCCACCCTGTTCGTTACATCCTCAAAGAATTCCAGCAAATTTGTCAAACATGACTTCCCCTTCATAAATCCATGCTGACTCTGCCTGATCGAATTTTGCTTTTCCAAATGTCCTGCTACTGCTTCTTTTATAATGGACTCCAACATTTTCCCAACCACAGATGTTAGGCTAACTGGTCTATAGTTTCCTGCTTTTTGTCTGCCTCCTTTTTTAAATAGGGACGTTACATTTGTAGTTTTCCAATCTGCTGGGACCTCCCCAGAATCCAGGGAATTTTGGTAAATTACAACCAATGCATCCACAATCACTGCCGCTACTTCTCTTAAGACCCTAGGTCCAGGGGACTTATCTGCCTTTAGTCCCATTATTTACTGAGTACCACCTCCTTAGTGATTGTGATTGTGTTAAGTTCCTCCCCCCCATAGCTCCTTGACTATCCACTGTTGGGATATTGTTCGTGTCCTCTACCGTAAAGACTGATACAAAATATTTGTTCAGAGCTTCTGCCATCTCCATGGTCCCCATTACTAATTCCCCAGTCTTGTCCTCTAAAGGACCAACATTTACTTTAATCACTCTTTTCCTTTTTATATACCTATAGAAACTCTTGCTATAGAAACATAGAAAATAGGTGCAGGAGCAGGCCATTTGGCCCTTCGAGCCTGCACCAACATTCAATAAGATCATGGGCTGATCGTTCACCTCAGTACCCCTTTCCTGCTGTTTTTATATTTTGTGCTAGTTTACTTTCATAGTCTATCTTCCCTTTCTTAATCATGTTTTTAGTCATTCTTTGCTGGCTTTTACCAGCTTCGCAATCTTCTGGGCCCTAATCACGTGTAAGTCCCTCATTTGCTGCGCGCCGACCTTCGAGGGACCTTCCTCATGAATATCCTGCAGAAAGTATCGTCAGGTACCTCGGCGACCATCGGCGGCACTTTGGCCGGCACTTGGGCGGGTGGAGACCTTAACCATAGATTCTAGCATTTTCCCGACGACTGATGTCAGTGGATTTGTCAGCTTTTAGATCCATTAGTTGCTCCAGTTGTTTTACTTTACTAATATTAATTACTTTAAGTTCCTCATTCTCATTAGACCCTCGGTTCCCCACACTTTCCGATATGTTCTCCGTGTCTTCTACTGTGAAGATAAGCACAAAGAAGGGAATTTTAATCCCATAAAACGGATGGGTTGGGGTCGGGTGGGGTGTTATAGAGTTAAAAATCTGAATCCCGACCCCAACCCATCTCTAACCCGGCCACTTCCAGTTTTAACGGAGGCTGGACGGGGGTGGGCAGCCAACCCGCTCCCAGTAGGCGGGTCACCTATTTAAATATTATAATGAGGCTTCATGCCTCATGGTGATCCACAATTTCAAGTTTAATTATGGGTGGCGTGTTTCCCAGGCCTTGGGGAAACCACCAGCTAAAGGGAGGCAGGGACTGATGGATCTAGGAGGTAAGTACCTTTCCACTTAACTGCTGGATCCAGCGTTCTTGCCATGCCAAATCTTCCGTGATCGGACACCTCCCCGACCCTTCAGATCTCCCTCCGACCTCCTCCCTGAGACTTGTGAACCTCCCCTCCCCCCCCACAATGAGGCCTCTGATCTTCAATCCCCCATCTGACCTTCCGCCCTCGGGCCCTGGCCCCTGATCCCCTCTCCGGCCCCTGATCCCCTCTCCAGCCTCTGATCCCCCTCCAGCCTCCCGACCTCCCCCATACAGTCCCTGATCCCCTTCCAGTCTTCCATACTCACCCCTCCAGCCCCAGATCCCCCTTCAGACCTCTCCCATCAGCCCCTGATACACTCCATTGCCTTCCAACATCCCCGCTCTGGCCCCTGATGCACTCCCTGGCCTTCCAACCTGCCCCCTATGGTCCCCGATTCCCCTCTGGCCTTCCAAACGCTGCCCTCCAGTCCCCGATTATCCTCCAGCCTCCTCGTTCCGGCTCCGATCCCCCTCTGGCCTACCCCTTCGGCCCCAATCCTCCTCCAGCCTCTGATCAACTCTGTGGCCTGGTGTCACAGGCCTACCCGTCCGACAGCCAGTCAGCCTCTCCATCTGGCTGGCTGCAGGTGGGAAATATTGATTCCAAACTTTGGCAGAAAAAATAGAAAAGCAAATTATAATTTAAATGGAGAAAAATTGCAAAGTGCTGCAGTACAGAGGGACCTGGGGGTCCTTGTGCACAAAACACAAAAAGTTAATATGCAGGTACAGCAAATAATCAGGAAGGCAAATAGAATGTTGGCCTTTATTGCAAGGGGGATAGGATATAAAAGCAGAGAAGTCCTGCTACAACTGTACAGGGTATTGGTGAGGCCACACTAGGATACTGCGTGCAGTTTTGGTCTCCGTATTTAAGGAAGATATACTTGCATCAGAGAAGGTTCACTCGGTTGATTCCGGAGATGAGGGAGTTGACTTATGAAGATAGGCTGAGTAGGTTGAGCCTATACTCATTTGAGTTCAGAAGAATGAAAGGTGATCTTATTGAAATATATAAGATAATGAGGGGACTCGACAAGGTGGATGCAGAGATGATATTTCCACATAGGGGAAACTAAAACTAGGGTACGTAGTCTCAGAATAAGGGGCGGCCCTCTTAAAACTGAGATGAGGAGGGATTTCTTCTCTCAGAGGGTTGTAAATCTATGGAATTCTCTGCCTCAGAGAGCTGTGGAGGCTGGGTCATTGAATATATTTAAGGCGGAGATAGACTGATTTTTGAGCGATAAGGGAATAAAGGGTTGTGGGAAGCGGGCAGCAAAGTGGAGCTGAGTCCATGATCAGATCAGCCATGGTCTTATTAAATGGCGGAGCAGGCTCGGGGGACCAAATGGCCTACTCCTACTCCTATTTCTTATGTTCTTATGTTCTTATACTAATCAGATCCTGCTGTTAAATTTGGCAGGGCCTGCGGGAAACCTATTCTCCCATGTTTTCCGAGCATTTCCAGCCCCTCACCACCCCGCTCCTTACCCACCTCCAAATTAAAATTCTGTCCAAAATATTTGTTTAATGTCTCTCCCATTTCCTTATTTCCCAGTATAATTTATCCTGTCTCTGCCTCGAAGGGGCCCACATTTTACTTCCACTAATCTCTTTCTTTTCTCATACTTGTAAAAACTCTTACAAAAAATCTGTTTTTATATTTCTTGCTAGTTTACTCTCATATTCTACTTTGTCCCTCTTGATCACTTTCTTGGTCATCCTTTCCTGATTTTTAAAACCTTCAGAATCTTCAGGCTTACTGCTCTTTTTGGCAACATTGTAAGCTTCTTCTTTTAATCTAATACAATCTCTACCTTCTCTAGTTAGTTTATTATATCCTACATTGAGCAGGTAAAATAATTTCCCATCGGGAACTGATTAGCACCAATACCCAAACACACCCTGACAAGTTGTGTTTTAAAACTGTATCCACTGGACATGCAGGCGTTCTGTTCTCAGTGAGCTCGGAGGTTGAAGAAAAGTTATGCAACCAATTTAACGACTGGAAGGACTTCCCATCTTGCTCTTCCACTGGTAATATCCATATTGCTCGCAAAATGTTACGAGGTCATCTTATTGAGCTCCTTTACATTTTTTTCTTCACATACCTGTGCTTCTCTGAAGATATATGGTCCCTGCTCTTGCCTGTAATTAATAATTTCATATGCATATTCTGGTGGAATATTGATCTGCAGAGTTGGTGGGATGTTGGAATTGATGAAGCAACTAATGATGGCAGTGATCTTATTCTGCATGCTCTCCTTGCTAGCATGAGAATGGTACATGTCCTGAACGAAAAAGAAGCACAGAAAAAAGGTCTATATTATTTTCTGTGCCATTTAGACTGCAGAAATTAGTATTCAGTCAGACAGATGCAAATCAAAAATATGCATACAGACCAACACAAACTCAAACACAACTTACACAGACACACACGCACATTTTTGCCAGTGGCATTCTTTGTTAGAGTATTTTATGTAAGTTAAATATTTGACTCATTTGAAAGTAGTTTTGAATTATTAGTTACTTAAAAAAAAATCAGATCCTGTTCTTTATTTACCTTGTATTTTTGAACCTCAAGCCAGAAGATCACATTATTTTCCATCAATTCTCCCTTCAGTGACAGATAATGCTGAAATTGGAGAGCTGTTACTGGATTTAGCAAGGCTTTACGGAATGCAATGATTTCTTTTGATGAGGAAACAAATTTGTTATCCAGGATCTGTTGGAAACATTAATGTTTGGAATCACTGACATCATCTGTATTTTCACAAACCATTAGAAGAGAAGTGAAGCATTAAAAACTTTGGGATGCTGGTGTTTTCAAGCTTCTGCAGTTTTCTTGCCAAGGCCCAATGAAGGCTCAGTACCATTGGTCCAATAGCCTTTGGTGAGGAAAACGAGATGGTGGCTTTACAGAGGCTGAGATTTCAGGTGAGAGGTTCAAATTTTCACCATCTGAACTTCATAAAATGAACAAAGTTCAGAAATTTTGGAATTTGAATCCCATCTCTATTCAGACCCATAAACTCTTTCTAATTTCAAGTGAAAGTTACAGCTCATTTGTGTCCAATATTACCTTCTCGTTGCTTCGCTGTAAAGAAATAAATACGTTAACCTATGTTAATGTGTTCACAGCTTTTATCACTCTTTCCTCATCAAAAAAATATATTTTCAAGGTCTGTCATTGGCAACAATTCCCCAGTTGAAAAGCTAGTGCATAAGTGGCCACATTCTTTCATAAAGTATGCATTTATGAGTCACACAAAACAGGATCATTTGTAAAACACTCAGGCCTAGAAATTCAATAAAGCCCGAGAATGGGCGGTGCCATTGCAGGGCAAGACTTGCTTGCGCCAGTAAAAAGACTGCAGGCAGCGCCGTTGTTTTGGTGCTGCCTGATGATTTTAATGATTGGAGTGCACAGCCTAGCGAGGACCGCACTGCCTCGGTGTGTGCACTCAGCAGGAGGCTCAATGTAGTGTGGCTATGTTTTTTTCTTAAAGCAAGGCTGACATTTTAGAAAGCAGTCTCGGACCCTTAGAGCTCAACTGCCTTCTGAAAAAAACATTAAAAATCAAACCAAACCAAGCAGTCTTCAGCTCCTAAAGCTGAACTGTCTTCTGCACGTAAAAATGGTTCAGCACGAACAACAGGCCAGGGAAAGAGCACCCAGGGTCTCGCCGCAGCACTCCAGCTTTGTGCAGGAGGTCAACTTTGGAAGAGAGGTCCTCTAACCACAGGGGCCAGGAGGCCCTCTAGAAAGAACGATGTGGGACCACATCACTGAGGCCGTCACTACCAGCAGTGTTACCCCCAGGACCTGGCTCCAGTGGCCAAAGTAGTTTCATGACCTCAGACGAGTGGTCAATATCAGTCAAAAGCCGTCTCCTACCAACTGCTCACTGTTCAATGCATGACCTTCCCGCCCATCACTCATCCTACCTACAATCTGTACCTAACACGAGGCAGACCTCATATTCCTAGCTTCACCTCACCCCCTTGGAAGTGACAATGCTGGACATTTTTTGCAGGGGCATGGCTGAGCACTTGGCAGCGATGGGGCTGAAAGAATACAAGATGCAGGTATCAACAAACGTTATCCTACTTCTCATGTCCCACTTTCCCCTATTCCCACAATATCTTCTGATATACAAGACGCGCATGGTGTAAGCATGCAGCTCTTGCTTTATCGCTCTCCCCTCACAACTCTACCATTTTGCCTTTCTCATTTCAGACACCCAAGAAATCCAGCCTGCCCAGCCAGAAGAAAATGAAAAAGAAAAGGAAAAAGAATGATAATAATAAACATCATTCGATTTGATACTCCCAGTCACCAGCTCCTGCAAGGCCATTTGCGGTGTCTCCCACTGAAAGTCAGCAGCCTTCCACCAGCCATGCTGCAGCCACTGGGGTAGTACTGCGTGTCATAAGTAGAATAGGCAAAGGCACACACGACAGTCACTGAGGGAATGCACATGCTGATGAGTTGATTTCTTGATGTCATTTTGGATGGATCGATGTATAAAGTTGGATTGGAAAGTTTACTTTGTGGTGACTTTTATTTCAGCATTGTGGCCAAGAGGATGCTGAGATGGTCAGTAACAGAGGGAAGGTAAGGTGTGGGACAAATGCTGAAAGTGGATTTGGGGTTGTGTTCATTGGTACCACAGGTGGATGATTCCATTCCGGATATCCCGGTCAGAAAGGGGCTGTCTGGATTGCATCCATCCTTCTGCTTCTCCTTCTTCTGCTTCCTCCTCTTCTGTGTCTTCCTCTTCCCTCTGCGAGCAGCTTGTTACATTTGCTGCCTCTGCTTCATCTCCATATGCCTCCCAGGACTGTGAGCGATTGGACTTCTCAGAGGAAAATACTGTGGATGCTGGAAATCTGAAATAAGAGCAGAAAATGCTGGAAATACTCAGTAGGTCAGACAGTATCTCGAGCCAAGACGTGAATTCTGTACCTCTCTCCACAGATGCTGCCTGACCTGCTGAGTATTTCCAGCATTTTCTGTCTTCGTAGAGACCTTCCTTTACCAAAGCCTTGCAAGCATCCAGCAGCACACCCTGCACACTTTAACAACTTTTTAGATGTGTTGCACCAAGCTATTACTTCAACAAAATATTTTTTTAAACTCCAAAATTGCAATCGAAACTTATCTAAAAGAATAACTTATCCCTTTAAGAAGGGCAGACAGCGTCTCTTCAGTACTGTGAGATCCGTGCATGGTTAGGAGAGGGTGCTATGGCACGTGGTGACAACGAAAAATGCAGTCATGCGTCAAATCAGGCGTTGTATCCCGATTGACGCCACAATCTGCACAATTTAATTTGGGATGCGAGCGTTGGCATTAGGCAGCGCTATGAAGCTCACCAAAATGATGGCCATCGTGTCCCACACTGGAAGCGGGTGGAAGTGAGGCAGCCGCCAATTTTAGCAGAAATATGCTGCCAACCATCGGTGGTAATGTAGGGAATTTATAGATCAAAGACTTAGGCTGCGATTTTTCCTACTGCGTCAGGAGCGAGGCGGGCGAATTCGGGTGGAGACTGGAAACCCGCTCCTGTTTTTATCCGGCTCTCTCCAAATGATTTTGTGTTGATAGGACTTGCTAAGCGAGGTTCCCGGCCAATTTAAAGGAAGTGGGTCTGATGATGTCATTTGATGACGCGTCATCAGCTGGTTTCCTTAAAGAGACCATGCCCACATTCATTTTGACAGTTATGCTGTCAGTGTTCTGCAGCATTGAGGTGCTGCAAACACAGACAAGCACTGCAGAAAGGTGCACGGCTGCACCCAGGTTCTCCCATCAATCCCTCCAGATGCTTATGGAGGGAGTCACAACATACAAGGAGGTCCTCTTCCCTTCCAATGGGCAGAAGAAACCTCTCTAGGACAGTAACACAGCCTGGTTGCACATTGTACAGGAGGACACAAGCAGGGATATTGTCAGGAGGACTTGGCTACAGTGGCGCAAACCTTTCAATGATCTCAGTAGATCACGAAACGTTACTGCAAAGCCACACTTAACCTCATCCTGCTGTGCCACTCATCACATCCCCATCACTCTGCTTTCCTGGAGTGTATAAGGGATGGTTTTCAAGACCAATATGTCGAGGAACCAACCAGAGAGCTGGCCACCCTAGACTGGGTGTTGTGTAATGAGAGAGGATTAATTAGCAATCTTGTTGTGCAAGGCCCCTTGGGGAAGAATGACTATAATATGGTAGAATTCTTTATTAAGATGGAGAGTGACACAGTTAATTCAGAGACTAGGGTCCTGAACTTAAAGAAAGGTAATTTCAATGGTATGTGATGTGAATTGGCTAGGATAGACTGGCGAATGATACTTAAAGGGTTGATGGTGGATAGGCAATGGCAAACATTTAAAGATCACATGGATGAACAACAACAATTGTACATCCCTATCTGGCATAAAAATAAAACGGGGAAGCTGGTTCAACCGTGGCTTACAAGGGAAATTAAGGATAGTATTAAATCTAAGGAAGAGGCATATAAATTGGCCAGAAAAAGCAGCAAACCTGAGGACTGGGAGAAATTTAGAATTCAGCAGAGGAGGACAAAGGGTTTAATTAGGAGGGGGAAAATAAAGTATGAGAGGAAGTTTGCTGGGAATATAAAAACTGACTGCAAAAGCTTCTTCAGATATGGGAAGAGAAAAAGATTAGTGAAGACAAACATAGGTCCCTTGCAGTCAGATTCAGGTGAATTTATAATGGGGAACAAAGAAATGGCAGACCAGTTGAACAAATACTTCGGTTCTGTCTTCACGAAGGAAGACACAAATAACCTTCCGGAAATACTAGGGGACTGAGGGTCTAGTGAGAAGGAGGAACTGAAAGAAATGCTTATTAGGCGGGAAATTCTGTCAGGGAAATTGATGGGATTGAAGGCCGATAAATCCCCAGGGCCTGATAGTCTGCATCCCAGAGTACTTAAGGAAGTGGCCCTAGAAATAGTGGATGCATTGGTGATCATTTTCCAACAGTCTATCGACTCTGGATCAGTTTCTATGGACTGGAGGTTAGCTAATCTAACCCCACTTTTTAAAAAAGAAGGGAGAGAGAAAACGAGGAATTATAGACTGGTTAGCCTTACATCAGTAGTGGGGAAAATGTTGGAATCAATTATTAAAGATGAAATAGCAGCGCATTTGGAAAGCAGTGACAGGATCGGTCCAACTCAGCATGGATTTATGAAAGGGAAATCATGCTTGACAAATCTTCGAGAATTTTTTGAGGATGTAACTGGTAGAGTGGACAAGGGAAAACCAGTGGATGTGGTGCATTTGGACTTTCAAAAGGCTTTTGACAAGGTCCCACACAAGAGATTAGTGTGCAAAATTAAAGCACATAGTATTGGGGGTAATGTACTGACGTGGATAGAGAACTGGTTGGCAGACAGGAAGCAGAGAGTCGGGATAAATGAGTCCTTTTCAGAATGGCAGGCAGTGATTAGTGGGGTGCCGCAGGGCTCAGTGCTGGGACCCCAGTTATTTACAATATACATTAATGATTTAGATGAAGGAATTGAGTGTAATATCTCCAAGTTTGCAGATGACACTAAGCTGGGTGGCGGTGTGAGCTGTGAGGAGGATGCTAAGAGGCTGCAGGGTGTCTTGGACAGGTTAGGTGAGTGCGCAAATGCATAACAAATGCAGTATAATGTGGATAAATGTGAGGTTATCCACTTTTGTGGCAAAAACACGAAGGCAGAATATTATCTGAATGTCGGCAGATTAGGAAAAGGGGAGGTGCAACGAGACCTGGGTGTCATGGTACATCAGTCATTGAAAGTTGGCATGCAGGTACAGCAGGCGGTGAAGAAGGCAAATGGTATGTTGGCCTTCATAGCTAGGGGATTTGAGTATAGTAGCAGGGAGGTCTTATTGCAGTTGTACAGGGCCTTGGTGAAGCCTCACCTGGAATATTGTGTTCAGTTTTGGTCTCCTAATCTGAGGAAGGACGTTCTTGCTATTGAGGGAGTGCAGCGAACGTTCACCAGACTGATTACCGGGATGGCAGGACTTACATATGAGGAGAGACTGGATTGACTGGGCCTGTATTCATTGGAGTTTAGAAAGATGAGAGGGGATCTCATAGAAACATATAAAATTCTGACGGGACTGGACAAGTTAGATGCTGGAAGAATGTTCCCAATGTTGGGGAAGTCCAGAACCAGGGGACACAGACTAAGGATAAGGGGTAAGTCATTTAGGACTCAGATGAGTAGAAACTTCTTTACTCAGAGAGTTGTTAACCTGTGGAATTCTCTACCGCAGAGAGTTGTTGATGCCAGTTCATTGGATATATTCAAGAGGGAGTTAGATACGGCCCTTACGGCTAAAGGGATCAAGGTGTATGGAGAGAAAGCAGGAAAGGGGTACTGAGGGAATGATCTTATTGAATGGTGGTGCAGGCTGGGAGGGCCGAATGGCCTACTCCTGCATATATTTTCTATGTTTCTAAGTTTCTATGTTTCTATCCATGCTAATATATTACCCCCAACCCCATGAAATTTTATCTTGTGCAGTAACCTTTTATGTGGCACCTTGTCAAATACCTTCTGGAAGTCCAAATACACCACATCCACTGGTTCCCCTTTATCCACCCTGTTCGTTACATCCTCAAAGAACTCCAGCAAATTTGTCAAACCTGATTTCCCCTTCATAAATCCATACTGACTCTACCTAACCGAATTTTGCTTTTCCAAATGTCCTGCTACTGATTCTTTAAGAATGGGCTCCAACATTTTCCCAACGACAGATGTTAGGCTAACTGGTCTATAGTTTCCTGCTTTTTGTCTGCTTCCTTTTTTGAATCGGGGTGTTACATTTGCAGTTCTCTAATCTGCTGGCACCTCCCCAGAATCCAGGGAATTTTGGTAAATTACAACCAATGCATCCACAGTCCCTGCCGTTACTTCTCTTAAGACCCTAGGACGCAAGCCATCAGGTCCAGGGGATTTATCTGCCTTTAGTCTCATTATCTTACTGAGTACCACCTCCTTGGTGATTGTGATTGTGTTAAGTTCCTCCCCCCCGCCATAGCTCTAGACTATCCACTGTTGGAATATTGTTCGTGTCCTCTACCGTAAAGACTGATACAAAATATTTGTTTAGAATTTCTGCCATCTCCATGTTCCCCATTACTAATTCCCGGTCATGTCCTCTAAGGGAGCAAATTTTACTTTAGCAACCCTTTTCCTTTTTATGTACCTACAGAAACCCTTGCTATCTGTTTTTATATTTTGTGCTAGATTACTTCCCTTTCTTAATAATTTTTTTAGTCATTCGTTGCTGACTTTTAAAAGCTTCCCAGTCTTCTGTTCTCTCACTAGTTTTGGCCACTGTGTAAGCCCTTGTTTTTAATTGGATACTGTCCTTTATTTCTTTAGTTAGCCACAGATGGCTATCTTTTCTCTTACACCCTTTCCTCCTCACTGGAATATATTTTTGTTGAGATTTGTGAAATATCTCCTTAAATGTACACAACTGTTCATCAACCGTCCTACACTTTAATAATCCATTTTCCCAGTCCACTTTACCCAACTCTGCGCTCATACCTTCAAAGTCTCCTTTATTTAAGCTTCATATGCTTACATTGTGGGCTGCCCTGACCTGTTTGAGAACACCACCGCAGGTCGGGGCTATAAATAGAGCTGGAGCACCAGGCCCTGGAACATCGTGGGTGAAGGTGCGGTGAATGAGGGTACGGGGCCCAGAAGAGCCCACGGCCTAGGGGTAGCACGGGCCTGCCCACACTACGATATGCGTGCGCACTAGGTCCGTACAGCAGAGCAAGTCTCCAGTCATCCTGGTTCAACCCTTGCCACTGGATAAAGGCCTAGCTTTGTCAAGCCTGTGTGGTGGCTGATGTGCACTCACACTCACCCTCATCCTTGTCCAATCATACCAACTAACAATACCAAGGGTAGGCACTTGGGTCTTTTAGTCAATGTTCATGTAAAGTTTTTGTTAATGTGTTGTCAAACATTGAAATCTTTATTTTCAACACTTTGTGTTCTTGGACAGATTTGTGTGCACCTGTGGAAGTAGCTTAGTGAGTTGCAATGAATGGTGACACATTAGGGTACCCCCCACCTCCGCAATGGTGATGAGTGTGAAAGGAATGGTTTAGGCATTGCAGGGGTGCTTTATGTTGCTGGTGTGGGGTGGTACCAACTTGGCACATCATGTGGCAGCCAGGGTGTACAGTGTCAAGTGAAGTAAATCTGGCCATGGTGAGGCCATACCTGGCGTCCTGGGCAGCAATGTGCTCGGGTGCAGATGCTCTGTGTCCTATGCAGCATCAGGTGTTTGCGGAGAAGGTTGGTGTTGTTGTTGATGTTGCTGGTGTGCCTGGTGATGTAGGTGTTGGGGCTGACCGTAGTGAGGACCAAGGTGATATTTTTTTAAGGGCGCTGATGCTGATGGAATAGATGGCAGCTGAAGTTGAGATGACAGAAGCGATTTGTCAATGGCGAGAGTGGTTGCTGCAAGGAGATGACACTGGATAAAGAGTTCACTGCAAACACTTCAAACCTCCATAAATCTGAAAAAATTATAAATCCTGAATGCTCTTGCTTTTCGGATTGGAAATTGAACAGCTATGAAATGGTAGCTTTTATACCACTTTTGCAGCTGTCAACTATTCACAGCAATGGAGAGTCATTGAGAACCTGACACGCTTATCTGACTTCATCTCCGAGCACTAGGAACCTCGTGAAAAAGTTGAAAAAATCGTTAGGACCTGCTAAAATGCTGCTTAAATACCTTCGAGCAACTTTTTAAGTTTCTCAATTGCCTGATCCGCTGCTTCGTGTCGGGTCTGCAAACCGCAGGCAGAGCTGGCATTTGGGAAATTAACAAGGAGGTGTGCTCAGAGTGGGATACTGCCCCACTGTCAATCTTTTAGATTTCAACGGCAGACCCGCCTGTAAACCTGCGCTCTGAGCGCTGGCAAGATTCTGGCCTTAGTGTTGCAAATTAAGGCCTGTTGATGTTGAGACTTTGGCTTGAGTCGGGCCAAATGTTTTGAAGTGAGACAGATGTGGATAGCATTCCATTACTTTTGATCTAAATTATATTTTGAGAAAATATTAGTATTCTTTATAATAAAACATTAATGTAAGACCTACTGACATTCATCAAGTATAGAATTTAATTGTAAAGTAGAAGCTGGAGCTGAGGGGGTGGGTGTAGAAATGAGTAAGAACCACCTCAGTCCTAAAAATTAAAAAGTAAAACAGTGGAGGCGATTTTTGGCAGTATGTTTAGGCACTAAACAGCCTCCGAGGTGGTCAAGTTGGGATCTTGAGCTTACATGCCAGTTTAGCCTGCTTTTAGTGCAAGATGCCATCTTGGTAAAGGAGTTGAAGCGCGCACTAGGAACGGCCACCCAGAGGCTCGGTAAGGGACTGATTGCCACTTAAAATGCCTGCTAGTGCTCATTAAGGTGGCTCTGCAACATTTTGGTAGCGACTGCTTGTCCTAGTGCCTTCTCCTAATAGCGACAGGTTGTTTGGGAGTAAACAGATCCTTGCTGAGGATTTCTACCACGACTTAAAGGGATACTCAACATTTCATGTTCACTTGCTGCTGGAGCTGTGAACAGGACCTCAGAAACACATTGGGAGACTTTCTGGTACACTTTGTCAAGATTTCACCAACACTCTAGCAACATTTATTCTGCAAATTCTCTGAGGGCTCCACCTGACAAGCATAAGTGTTGTGCTAGTCCACCTTATTGGATACCTTATAGGGTCACCAGGAGAAATAAGAACATAAGAACATAAGAATTAGGAACAGGAGTAGGCCATCTAGCCCCTCAAGCCTGCTCCACCATTCAACAAGATCATGGCTGATCTGGCCGTGGACTCAGCTCCACTTACCCGCCTGCTCCCTATAACCCTCAATTCCCTTATTGGTCAAAAATCTATCGATCTGTGATTTGAATACATTCAATGTGCTAGGCTCAACTGCTTCCTTGGGCAGATAATTCCACAGATTCACAATCCTCTGGGAGAAGAAATTCCTCCTCAACTCGGTTTTAAACTGGCTCCCCCGTATTTTGAGGCAGTGCCCCCTAGTTCTAGTCTCCCCGACCAGTGGAAACAACCTCTCTGCCTCTATCTTGTCTATCCCTTTCATTATTTTAAATGTTTCTATAAGATCACCCCTCATCCTTCTGAACTCCAACGAGTAAAGACCCAGTCTACTCAATCTATCATCATAAGGTAACCCCCTCATCTCCGGAATCAGCCTCGTGAATCGTCTCTGTATCCCCTCCAAAGCTAATATATCCTTCCTTAAGTAAGGTGACCAAAACTGCACGCAGTACTCCAGGTGCGGCCTCACCAATACCCTGTACAGTTGCAGCAGGACCTCCCTGCTTTGGTACTCCATCCCTCTCGCAATGAAGGCCAACATTCCATTCGCCTTCCTGATTACCTGCAAACTAAATTTTTGGGATTCATGCACAAGGACCCCCAGGTCCCTCTGCACCGCAGCATGTTGTAATTTCTCCCCATTCAAATAATATTCCCTTTTACTGTTTTTTTTTCCCCCCAAGGTGGATGACCTCACATTTTCCAACATTGTATTCCATCTGCCAAACCTTAGCCCATTCGCTTAACCTATCTAAATTTCTTTGCAGCCTCTCTGTGTCCTCTACACAACCCGCTTTCCCACTAATCTTTGTGTCATCTGCAAATTTTGTTACACTCTGTCCCCTCTTCCAGGTCATCTATGTATATTGTAAATAGTTGTGGTCCCAGCACCGATCCCTGTGGCACACTACTAACCACTGATTTCCAACTCGAAAAGGACCCATTTATCAAGACTCTCTGCTTTCTGTTAGCCAGCCAATTCTCGATCCATGCTAATACATTTCCTCTGACTCCGCGTACCTTTATCTTCTGCAGTAACCTTTTGTGTGGCACCTTATCGAATGCCTTTTGGAAATCTAAATACACCACATCCATCGGTACAACTCTATCCAACATGCTCGTTATATCCTCAAAGAATTCCAGTAAATTAGTTAAACATGATTTCCCTTTCATGAATCCATGTTGCGTCTGCTTGATTGCACTATTCCTATCTAGATGTCCCGCTATTTCTTCCTTAATGACAGCTTCAAGCATTTTCCCCACTACAGATGTTAAACTAATCGGCCTATAGTTACCTGCCTTTTGTCTGCCCCCCTTTTTTAAACAGAGGCATTACATTAGCTGCTTTCCAATCCGATGGTACCTCCCCAGAGTCCAGAGAATTTTAGTAGATTATAACGAATGCATCTGCTATAACTTTTGCCATCTCTTTTAATACCCTGGGATGCATTTCATCAGGACCAGGGGACTTGTCTACCTTGAGTCCCATTAGCCTGTCCAGCACTACCCCCCTAGTGATAGTGATTGTCTCAACGTCCTCCCTTCCCACATTCCCATGACCAGCAATTTTTGGCATGGTTTTTGTGTCTTCCACTGTAAAGACCGAAGCAAAATAATTGTTTAAGGTCTCAGCCATTTCCACATTTCCCATGATTAAATCCCCCTTCTCATCTTCTAAGGGACCAACATTTATTTTAGTCACTCTTTTCCGTTTTATATATCGGTAAAAGCTTTTACTATCTGTTTTTATGTTTTGCGCAAGTTTACTTTCGTAATCTATCTTTCCTTTATTGCTTTCTTAGTCATTCTTTGCTGTCATTTAAAATGTTCCCAATCTTCTAGTTTCCCACTAACCTTGGCCACCTTATACGCATTGGTTTTTAATTTGATACTCTCCTTTATTTCCTTGGTTATCCACGGCTGGTTATCCCTTCTCTTACCACCCTTCTTTTTCACTGGAATATATTTTTGTTGAGCACTATGAAAGAGCTCCTTAAAAGTCCTCCACTGTTCCTCAATTGTGCCACCATTTAGTCTGTGTTCCTAGTCTACTTTAGCCAACTCTGCCCTCATCCCACTGTAGTCCCCTTTGTTTAAGCATAGTACGCTCGTTTAAGACACTACTTCCTCACCCTCAATCTGTATTACAAATTCAACCATACTGTGATCACTCATTCTGAGAGGATCTTTTACTAGGAGATTGTTTATTATTCCTGTCTCATTACACAGGACCAGATCTAAGATAGCTTGCTCCCTGGTAGGTTCTGTAACATACTGTTCTAAGAAACAATCCCGTATGCATTCTATGAATTCCTCCTCAAGGCTACCCTGTGCAATTTGATTTGACCAATCGATATGTAGGTTAAAATCCCCCATGATTACTGCCGTTCCTTTTTCACATGCCTCCATTATTCCCTTGATTATTGTCCGCTCCACCGTGAAGTTATTATTTGGGGGCCTATAAACTACGCCCACCAGTGACTTTTTCCCCTTACTATCTCTAATCTCCACCCACAATGATTCAACATTTTGTTCATTAGAGCCAATATCGTCTCTCACAACTGCCCTGATATCATCCTTTATTAACAGAGCTACCCCACCTTCTTTCCCTTCTTGTCTATCTTTCCGAATTGTCAGATACCCCTTGTGCTTGGCCATGGGCATCTGGCCAGGGGTCCCCCTTTGTCTGAACAAGGAATGGGATGAGGACATGAGGCCAGGCAGAGTAGCACCAGCTGCTGACAGAGGGTTAGACAGGAGGGCAACGTCCTCCACCAAGTACCTCCAGTGCCCCGTCCAAGAACCTCCTTTAGTCCCTGAGACATCCTGCAACGTGCTGCTGTGTGCCAGTCAATGCACTCCATAACTTCAGTGGAAGTGGGTGCGATGAGCTCACATGTACTTCTCCACTAAAATTGCATCTAATCAGCACTTAAATGCCAAACCTGCCACAAATTATGGAAATCAGCAATTAGGACAAAAGTTGTACACTAAATCCAGACTTTCAAACTTATTAGCACAGCACCCATTTAGCGCCTGTTTTCAGCCTTTGGCCAAAATAATATGAAGTATCTCTCCCCCAAAAGGTATTTGTGAGTAAGGTTTTCAAATGCCTTTACTAGGCTCCTTGTCTGCCAACAACTGTGACAAAGTGTGACAAGACTGATTCTGCAGCTGTGATTGGAAGCCCAGCCACTAAAGGTAAAAATTTTTCCCTTACAATATGTAAGGAGTTCTTGGTAATACATTATCCTGAAAAACTTTATAACAGAAATAAAGTGCAGTGACGAATCACAATTATAATTGCACACGAGGCCTATGCTTGAGAGGAGGTCAGTCTGTGACCTGTCCTTTATTCCTCAGCACTCAAGTGCAGATAGTGGGTGGAGCTTCCCTTTTTATATCTGAAGGTCCAGGTTAGGAGTGTCTCCCACAAGTTCACCACCTAGTGGTCATTGTTCTCACAGTGTACAACTTAGGTCAGATTATACATGGGTTACATTGCTGGTTGAATACATGACATCACCTCCCCCCCCAAAGTCTTATTGGGATCACAGGTTGAGTCTCTCTGGTGGTTTACGCTCTCTTGTAGAGTGCCTGAGTTGGGGCTCCGGTTGTTGGGCGCTGGCCTGAGTGTCTGCTGTTTGCGGTGCCTCAGGCCTATCTGGACTGCCCACAGTGACTGGGCTCTCCTCCCTTTGGTTCCTGTGTTCGGTCATCTGTGGAGGAGTGAATTCTATATTGTGTTCTTCCTCTGCTTCTTCTATGGGGTTGCTGAACCTCCTTTTTGTTTGATCCACATGTTTGCGGCAGATTTGTCCATTGGTAAGTTTAACTACCAGAATCCTATTTCCCTCTTTGGCAATCACAGTGCCTGCGAGCCATTTGGGCCCTGCAGCGTAGTTGAGGACAAAAACAGGGTAATTTACATCAATACATCGCGCCCTCGCATTCCTGTCATGGTAGTCATATTGTGACTGGCGCCTGCTCTCGACAATTTCTTTCATGGTGGGGTGTATAAGGGATAACTGGGTTTTGAGTGTCCTTTTCATTAGCAGCTCTGCGGACGGAACCCCTGTGAGCGAGTGTGGTCGGGATCTGTAGGCCAACAGGAAGCGTGATAAGCGGCTTTGTAGGGAACCCCCTTGTATTCTGATCATCCCCTGTTTGATTATCTGCACTGCTCGTTCTGCCTGGCCGTTTGAGGCCGGCTTGAACGGTGCCGTTCTGACATGGTTAATTCCATTGCTTGCCATGAAGTCCTGGTTTTAAGTGCTTGTGAAGCACAGGTCATAGTCACTGACCAAGACGTCCGGTAGACCATGGGCGGCAAACATTGCCCGTAGACTTTCTACCGTGGCAGAGGATGTGCTTGAATTTAAAATGTCACACTCGATCCATTTGGAGTAGGCGTATACTACAACCAAAAGCAGTTTTCCCATGAAAGGACCTGCGTAGTCCACATGGATGCGTGACCAAGGCTTGGCCAGGGGCTAAGGGGGGCTTCCCTGAGCGCATTGCCCAGCTGCGCACAAATGTTGCACCTGCGAACACAAAGTTCCAGATCAGCGTCTATCCCTGGCCACCAAAAGTGTGACCTGGCAATTGCCTTCATTATGACAATGCCCGCGTGCTCATTGTGGAGTTCTCTGATGAACACCTCTCTGCCCATCTGGGGCATGACTACGCGGTTTCCCCACAGTAGGCAATCGGCCTGAATCGAGAGTTCATCCCTGCGCCTGTGAAATGGTTTAAATACCTCAGAACATGCTCTGTACATGGCTGCCCAGTCCCCATTCAGGACACATTTCTTGACTAGAGACAATAGCGGGTCTCTATTTGTCCAGACTTTAATCTGACGGGCTGTCACGGATGAGCCTTCGCTTCCGAAAGCTTCAACAGCCATGAGCATCTCAGCAGCATGCTCAGTAGCCCCGTCAATGGTGGCTAGTGGGAGCCTGCTGAGTGCATCGGCGCAGTTTTCGGTGCCCGGTCTGTCCTGAATTGTGTAGTCATAGGCGGCTAACGTGAATGTCCACCTCTGTATGCGGGCCGATGCGTTTGCATTTATGGCCTTGTTGTCGGCCAAAAGGGACGTTAGGGGTTTGTGATCTGTCTCCAGCTCAAATTTCCTGCCAAACAGGTACTGGTGCATTTTCTTTACCGCATATACACATGCGAGTGCCTCCTTTTCTACCATCCCGTAGCCCCTTTCTGCCTGAGACAGACTTCTGGAGGCATAAGCTACCGGCTGTAACTGACCCTTGGCATTGACATGCTGCAACACACACCTGACACCATAGGACGATGCATCGCACGTTAACACAAGTTTCTTACATGGGTCATATAGCATTAACAGATTGTTGGAACATAACAAATTGCGTGCTCTATTAAAAGCCCTTTCCTGGCTGTCCCCCCAGACCCATTCACGACCTTTGCGTAGGAGCACGTGTAGCGGCTCTAGCAGCGTGCTCAATTTGGGAAGAAAGTTACCAAAATAGTTCAGGAGCCCCAGGAACGAACGCAGCTCCGTCGTGTTACGGGGTCTGGGTGCTCTCTGGATCGCTTCCGTCTTGGACGCAGTAGGGCTGATCCCGTCTGCTGCTAACCTCATCCCCAGGAATTCTACCTCTGGAGCTAGGAAGACGCACGTCGCTTTTTTTAGTCGCAGCCCTACCCGGTCCAGTCTGCATAGCACCTACTCCAGGTTGTGGAGGTGTTCTTCAGTATCGTAGCCCATGATGAGGATGTCGTCCTGAAAAACCACCGTCCCTGGAATCGACTTGAAGAGGCTTTCCATATTTCGTTGGAAGATCGCGGTGGCCGAGCGAATCACGAACGGACATCTGTTGTACTCAAACAACCCCTTGTGTGTCGTGACGGTGGTCAGCTTCTTTGACTCACTCGCCAGTTCCTGGGTCATGTGAGCTGAGGTCAGGTCCAATTTTGAAAAAAGTTTGCCACCGGATAGCGTCGCAAAGAGGTCCTCCGCTCTCGGTAGCGGGTACTGGTCTTGGAGTGACACCTGATTGATGGTGGCCTTGTAATCACCACATATCCTGACCGACCCATCTGCCTTGAGTACCGGTACAATCGGGCTTGCCCAGTCACTGAATTCGACTGGCGAGATGATGCCTTCCCTCAGCAGGCGGTCCAATTCGCCTTCTATCTTTTCTCGCTTCACGTACGGCACTGCTCTGGCCTTGTGGTGTACTGGCCTGGCGTCCGGGTTTATGTGAATCACTACCTTGGCCCCCATGAAAGTGCCAATGCCGGGTAGAAATAATGAGTCAAATTTGTCCAGGATCTGTGAGCATGATACTCGCTCCACAGAGGAAATTGCATTGACATCGCCCCATTTCCAGTTCATGACAGCAAGCCAACTCCTCCCCAGTAGTGCAGTACCGTCCCCCGGGACAACCCAGAGTGGCAACCTGTTTTTCGAATCTTTGTGGGTCACGACTACCGTGGCGCTGCCTAGCACCGGAATGATTTCCTTTGTTTATGTCTGTAGCTGTGCGTCAATCGACGATAATTTTGGCCTCCTGGCCTTGGACGCCCACAACTTTTCGAACTGTTTGATACCCATCAGGGACTGGATGGCCCCCGTGTCTAGCTCCATTGATACTGGGATGCCATTGAGGAGCACTTTCATCATTATCGGTGGCGTCCTGGTGTATGAACTGTATATGTGCTCCACATGAACTCGCTGAACTTCAGCTTCCAGCGATTTCCCCCAGCGTTCATTTCTGCAATTTCTGCAGGTATTTTGCTCATCTCTGCAAACTCCGGCTGAGTGTGTGCCTCCACGCCTCCAACATGAGCTGTTGTTGGAAACAAAAGGTCCCTTGCCAGTCGATCGTCCCTGACTGCCCCTGTTATTGTCCTTGAGTGCGTCATTAACAGGTGTTGATGGCCCCATTACTGGCCGCATTGTCCCTTGCAATGGCGTGAATCGCCGTTCAGCTTGCCATTGTCTCTGTCGAACTCCCCCTCTGGGTTCGACTACATGTTGGGGCATGCCTGATTGCCCTTGTCTGCCTGGAGAACTGTGTGTTGCTTTAACAATGTTGAATCTCTGTCCCAACCATTCCTTAACACAGTACCTCTCATCTGTTCTGCTAGTGGCCATACTCGCGTGGTTTAAATCCCAGTTTCTCGTCGCCATTGATACGTCCTTACTATACAGTATAAATGCACACGAGGCCCATGCTTGAGAGAAGATCAGTCTGTGACCTGTCCTTTATTCCTTAGCACTCAAGTGCAGGAAGTGGGTGAAGCTTCCCCTTTTATATCTGAAGGTCCAGGTAAGGAGTGTCTCCCACAAGTTCACCACCTAGTTGTCATTGTTCTCACAGTGTACAACTTAGGTCAGATTATACATGGGTTACATTGCTGGTTGAATACATGACAACAATAGCTTTTGAAACATTATTTGCTAAAAGTTCATCCATGCAGTACTGTTGTCCCACAAGCAAATTCCAGAGATAAGGAAGCTGTTTTAAAGACACAGAAAGCCCATTCTTTAATTAACATTACTGTGTTTTTCTAAAGTCATATGAAGACAAATATAACACAGAAATGTTCCCTATTGTTGCTCTGCAGTTGTAATTGAAGGGCAATTAGGAGCTTTCAGGTCATTGGGCTGGATTTTTACAGTGGGGTGGGAGCGGGGGTGGGACTGGATTGAGGTCCGCAGAACCCGGAAGAATGGGTTTCCCTCAGGCCTTGCCAAATTTAACGATAGGACCTGATTTACATTTTTTTTCTCTGTTTCCCGGCCGCAGCCAGTCAAATTGAGAGGCTGGATGGCTGCTGTGTGGGTAGACCTTCGGCACAAGGCTGCAGCCGGGGAGTGAAGAGGAGGGAGGGAGGGATCGGTGGCCAGGAAAGAGGGGGTTGGAGATTGGAGGTTTGAGGGATCAGTGGCCGGGGTGGGTGGGGAGGGGTGGTGGTCAGAGATTGGAGGCCTGAGAGCTCGGAGTCTGGGGAGGTGTCAGAGGAAGAGGGAGAGGTGTGTCGGAGAGTGGAGGCTTGAGAGTTTGGAGGCGGGGGGTGGGGGGGTGATGACGGGGGCTGGTGGTGGCGTTTGGAGGCCGGCGGGGGGGGGGTTGGAAACTGAAGGCCCGAGGGACTAAAGGCCGGGGGTGAGGGTGTGGTGGAGAGGGGTGTAATTGGAGGCTGGGGGATGAGATCAGAGGCTGGGGGAGAAGACCTCTTTAGGGAGTGCGGGTGAAGATCAGAAGGGTTGGAAGGGTGTCCAATCGCAGGGGCAGGTACGCTGGATCCACTTACCTCCTGGATCCAGCAGTCTTCGCCTCCCTTTACCTCGCACTTTATTTTTATTATAACCCAGTCGACCAGAGATAAATTTGAAATTGTGGATCAATATGAGGCATCTACCTCATTATAATATTTAAAATGCCAACCTGCCTCCTTCGAGTGGGTTGTTGCCTGTACCCCTGTCCCGTATCCGTTAACACCAGAAGTGAGTGGGTTGGAGGCGGGTTAGGGTTAGTATTCGGATTTTTAACTCCCACCCAACCCCAACCCACCTGTTTTACGGGGTTAAAATTCTCCCCATCATCTCAGATCATTTTGCAAAAACACATCTCAATTTATTTTAATGGATTTTTAATCTATGTCTCATATTCTCACCATTTCTAAACGCATGAGTTTGACAACACAGATATAATACTGATTTACTTGAACTGGCAAAGTATTGCATTTCAGGTGTAAGTTCTCACCTGCAACACAGCACGTTTCTTTGCACTCCTTTGGAACAACTGGTCCTCCACCACATCCTGCAATTGTACCTGGAGAACAGATATGAAGAAATAAAACTATAGGATCAAATTATAAATAGATACCCTTGAGAGATCAAATACCTGTATATTCTTTTCAACCTTTTCAATATATTTCACTTAATGCTTTTCCAACAAATTTCATGGTCGTGAAATTCGGCCCGTTTACGCTGGCTGATAAGGTCAGTTCGGATGAAAAGTAGCAGGCGCCTCACTTCCACCCACATTCGGTGGCTGCCATTTTAAGCGGGCCGGCAGCACTGCCGTGGCCTTCATACGCTGCAGATAGGGAAGTGAATCAGATCATGACAAAAATCAGCTGATTTTATGATCGACTTGCCATTTTGGACATCGCCGCTCCATCCAACGCCCTCTCCAAATCATAACCAAGTGCGTTTAGCAGCAGGAAGGACCACCCTACCAACTCTATTTAACGGGATCATCAATAACTTGCAGCTGAGTTGCTTTTTAATTTCTACTGGCTCTGTGAAAGTGTGTGCAACTGTTTGGAGCTTTCCACAGTTATTTCATATTTTTGAGGTGACAGGGAGTGGTGCTGCAAATGGAGAATGCCTTGCTTCTCATTTAAAGGGTTCTGCTCATGCCACTTGCTCCCAGTCATGGGGGCTCTACTTTCAGTCTCCCTCATGCTTAAGTATGTTAGGGAGATGGAGCGGAGGCAGTGAAGAAGAGGACAACAAACTGGCAGAGGGAGGAGGAGGAAAGGCATGAGGGTTCTCAGCAGGAGTCCTTACACAACTAGGGTCTTCCAAGAGCACTTCTCCTTCCTGCACAAACCAGGAGCAGTGTATTAGGAGGCTCTGCTTCACCTCCTGCAACCAGACCTGCAGACTCAGAGCAGGGTGATGACCGTACTGCCAGTGATCCTCAAGGAAATCGTGGCCCTCAATTTTTTTGCCACCGGATCTTTCCAGTCTGGAGCAGGAGACATAGTTAATATTTCTCAGTTCGCTGTCCATCATTGCATCCGGGAGGTCACAGAAGATCTGTACTCTAGAGGAAGGGACTTCATTGTCTTATCTCTGAACAGAGAGAAGCAGGAGGAGCACGCATGTGGCTTTACCAAGAAAGCAGGCTTCCCCATGGTGCAGGGAGTCATCAACTGCACACGTGGCATTCTAGCACCACATACCAAAACCTGAGATGTTCCGTAGCCGCAAAGGCTACCACACTCTTAATGTGCAGTTAGCCTGCGATCATGCCCAGCGCATCTTGATGGTGCATGCCAGGTGTCCTGGCAGCATTCATGATGCCTTCATCCTGCGCCAGTCCAGTGTGCCAGCAATCTTCCATCACCACATCAAACCTGAGGGTGACTGCTCGGAGAAAGAGCTAGCCGCCCTGCACCTGGCTGATGACTCCCAGCTGCAACCCCACCACTCATGGCCAGCACTCAAATAATGAATGCCATGCTGTCATGAAGAACCGCATTGCGCAGACCATGCGATGCTAAAGCAACGGTTCCACAGCCTTGACTGCTCAGGAGGAGCCCTCCAATACACGCTGGAGTGTGTGTTCTATTTCATGGTGGTCTGCTGCTCCACACTTCATCATTAATGAGGGAGCAGCCCTTGCCACCACAGGATCCAGGACCACCTCAGGAGGGAGGAGGAAGAGGAGGTAGAGAAAGAAGATTAGATGGAGTGGGGAGGAAGAGGAGGAGGAGGAGGAGGTGGAAGCGAGGAGGCAGGCATTAGATCCCTGTTCCAGACAGGTTGTCCGTAAGTGCCTCATCAGACTCTGGTTCCAATGAATGAAACCCTAGATAACTGTTGCTCACCACTTCCCACCTTACTATCATTCTGTCATGGAACATCCTCCTGGACACAAAGCTGAAATGAGAGCCACCACAAAATAAACATCACAAACATGATTTATAAATTTATCAATTCCAAATCAAAACAATATCGTCAATTAATCACACTTGTACATTCCCTTAGTGTTTGTGCTTCGTGTTCCTTTTCCTATTCTGGTGCTCCTACACAGTGCTCTCCCAGTGGCTGCAGCATGACTGGTGGAAGGCTGCTGACTTTCAGTGGGGATGGCTGCAGATAGTCTTGCAGCATGACCTCGAGCAGCTCTGGGCCTCGAAGGACTGGCTGTAAACTGCACCACCTCGGCATGTGCGGCAGCTGTCTGGGCTGGCTGGATGACAGGCAGTAGCAAGGGCACTGGCGGAGTGGCAGTGATGGGACTAGGAATGCTGTCATTCTGAAAGACGACAGCAGATTCTTGTTCCACAGACCCAATACCAGTCCCCTGGTGTGGTGCCTCAGCATTCCTAGCCATCTGTTGGAGGACAGATTGCTTGCCTGCTGGGACACCCTATAAGTCCTTTTCCACACTCGTAAACCCAGCCATAATGGCAGTAATATGACCTTGTGTGGCAGCAAGCTGAGACTGAAGGAGAGCAGTCTGAGCTTCAGCTGCACCACTGTGATGTTGGGTCCAATGTTCCCTCTAAGCTGCATGGCCCAGCAACAGCTTTTCAAATGTGAAATTTTGCGCATGTGTGAACCTTTCAATGGGTCGTGCAGCCCATAAAGGGACCATGCACCCAAAAAAATTAAGGGGAACTTTAGTTGGGTTACTTCCGCCTGTGCTGCAATTGAAGCTGCAATGTTGCTCATCCCACCTGGCATCATCGTTGGGTCCAGAAGGTCTCTAATGGAGTTGCCCATCATTTCCATCCTGGAAATCATTGGATGCAAGCTCCGTGCAAAACCCCGCGCAATATTGGAGCCGGACTCCTCACTGCTCCTTCACACTGACCTTCGCAGGCTTGCCATTGCACCAAGCATTTCTGTGTGCATGCCCATCACCCTGGGGAGCTGGCACCAGTGTTTCCTTGTGTGGCCCTGTGCCTGTGCAGTGCTCTGAATGTCCCATGCAGACGGTAAGCTGGCTTTTAAATAGAAATACCACGGATGCATGGAATTTTGAATTGCCCACACAGTCCCTTTAACGGGGAAGCGGGAACATTGGCTGGCACCGAGCTACCCTTTCCCCCTGGCCTTGTTGCAGCTCACTCGTGCCCGGTGATTCACCATGTGCAGGTCCCGTCTCTAAACTACCCACTAAGGTCAGCGCAGTGCCATTTACTGAGCTGGTGTCTGCAAGTATCAGATGTAGTGAGAGTGTGTCTCTTCTTCTCCTTCGCTTTTCTCCTCCATGACTTTGGGGACAGGCTGGGTTGGTGGGACTTCTTGGGTATCTGAAAGGAGAAAGGTTCAAGGGGTCAAGTTGTGATGAGGAGAGCTGGTGGTGGTGGGGGCGGGGGGGGGGGGGGGACAGAAAGCAAGATATCCATGGTTACACCAGCAGCAGTTTGTAAGTGAGAAGAGATTGTGGGATGAGAGGGAAGTGGGATGTGAGAAGGAGGATTAGGTATGAGCACGTGTCATCATCGGAAATGCTTTCAACTTTGCCGCTCGCCATGGCCTCAGTGACAGCCCCTCTAATGATCTCCAGCCTTGATTCCTCCTGCTCTGTGAGTTTCTGCAGACAGGTTTCCCCTCCACCTGTTTGCTGCTGTTCCCGGCGGTTATGAGCCACCTTTGCCTGAAAGAGAAAGAGAAGTGAATAAGTGAGTGTGGTGCAGTGTATTTGGGTGATGTGCCTGCCATGGTTGAATAACTGGCAGTGTGTGCAAGGTGTGAGATGTGGGTGTGAGTCTTGCAGCAGTGGTAAGTGTGTGAGGGTGTGATGATGCTCTGTATTTGAGCTATGAGTGGTGATTGCTAGGGATTGTTGGCAGGTGAATGATGGGGTATGGTGCATTGAACAGTGTGTGAGGCTTGTGGTGCAGATGGTGGTATATGGCATTCACTTACCTTGACCACTTCTGTGAGGTCATTGAACTTCTACAGCACCGGATCCTGAGGAGAACATTAGTTGCACTGACAGCTTCAGCTATTTCCTCCCACAGCCTTCTGCTGTTCTGCCAGGAAGGCCTCCTGCTCCCTGTGGGTAGAGGACTTGACGGCGTCTTTGAACCCCCTTGACCATGGCCTCCAGTGCCGCATCAGAAAATCTCCTTGCCCTCTCTCTTGGCTGTTGGGTTTATCCATACTGACAATGAGGTGCTTCTGCAACAAAGCCCCTTCCCTTTAAGTAATGCAGAGAGCCTACAGAATAATAGAATCATAGAATGATTACAGCACAGAAGGCGGCCATTTGGCCTGTGCCGGCTCTCAGCTCGTCCTACTCCCCTGTCGTTTTCCTGTAGCCCTGCAATTTTTTTCCCTCAGATACTTATCCAACTCCCGTTTGAGAATAATAGTCGAGAAATCCTAGTCAGTTGCTTCCCGTGGGTGGTCGAGGGAAAAACTTAAAAAAGATGCGCACTTACCTGAAGCTGCTGCGCCCATGCGAGTTCCCGGTCCTGAGGCCTCCTCTGACTGTGCATCGCAGCGCGTGCACGTCAGGACGTGCGCAGGGCTGGAGCTGCAGTCACATGGCTCTGGATAGCCAATCAGATAAAGTATGTTCTCATTCATAATAATGGGAACTCCGTAAGTTGGAGTTCACATTATTATGAATGAGAAACCACCCCCAAACACCCAAAACAATTAAAAAAAATAGAAAAAATACACCACATATTTTTATTAATTTAAATTAAAGTTAATTATGTATTATAAAACATTTTTTTTTTCCATTTTATAAAAAAGTTTTTAAAATTATGATTGAAAATAAACTTACCATAGTGGAGAGAGTTTTTAACAATAAAATGTGTTTTTATAATTTTATTTTAAAATGTTTTTGTGTATTTTAAAACTCTTACGTCTGTATCAGGCTTTTATCAGGCGCAAGAGTTTTCAGGACTTTTGCTGGGCAAGATATGGGTGAATACTGCAATCTTGCCCATGCAAATATCCTGGCTGCTGAGATACGGAGGATCTGTCAAGCTCCAGCTTGACAGATCGGAAAAGCCGCTTTTCAGCACATGCGCATTGTGCACTGAAAACCGGCTTTTGCGATGCCTTCCCGGATCCGTACACACTCCGTACAGACCTGGGAGGCCGGAATTTCTGCCCTCATATTGAGTCTATGTCTCCACCACCCTTTCAGGCAGTGCATTCCAGATCTTAACCACTCGCTGCGTAAAAAAGTTTTTTCTTACGTTGCCTTTGGTTCTTTTGCCAATCATGTTAAATCTGTGTCCTCTGGTTCTCGATCTGACAATGGGGACAGTTTCAATCTATCTACTCTCTCCAGAGCCCTCAGGATTTTGAACATCTCTATCAAATCTCCTCTCAATCTTCTCTGCTCCAAGGAGAACAACCAATTTCGAGGCCCAGAAGTCTGTTTGTACATAGAAATTGGATAAGGCCCAAAAATAAGCGTGGGCAAAGCGAAGCACAACATGTTTGTGCCCATTCAAAGTGATGTAGACAGCACACAACATTCATGCTTCCTGCTATTTATAATTATTGCAATGCTGATTTGAGCACAAAACACACTGATGATTGACTTAGCGCTGAACAAGGGGGCCAATAACAGGTACAGTCTATTGGCCAATAAAATTTGGTTCACTTCCCCCTCATCCCACAATCTCTTCTAATTTACAATTTGCACATGGTGTAAGCATCCACATCTTGCCTTTCCCCACTCCCCTCACCACAACACTACCCTTGTGCCTTTCTCATTTCAGACACCCAAGAAATCGAGCCTATCCAGCTTGTGGGTCAACATAAAGAGGGAGAGGAAAGTGAAAAGAAGGAACACCATCACTCGATTTGATACACCCAGCCACCAGCTCAGATACCGTGTACTTCAGAGGATAGGTTAGACTCGGGATCTGCATGTGGTGAGACACCAGGCACAAGTGCCCTGCAGCTAGGGCAGGGGGAAAGGGTAGCTCAGGTGGCACCTCCCCGGACTCAAATGAAGACTTTGTTGGGATGGTTTACAGAAGAACACTGATGGATATGCAAAATGAAATGCTTGGTGCCTTGTCAGACCTGCCAGAAAGCCTGAATGCAATGTCAAGGAGCATGGAGGAGTCCACCTCCAGCCTTGTACAGGGCTTTAGGCAGAGCCTGGAGCCCATCCTTTCCAACCTAGAAGTAGTGGGCTGATCCATTAACGCACTTGTGGACCCAACCATCATGCCGTTTCTGATGGCCAAAGTCTCAGCTTCCATTGCAGCACAAGCAGAAGTCACCCAACATGTGAGTGCTGCAATAGAAGCTCAGACTGAAGTTACACAAGTTCAGCTCGCTGGCATGCAAGCACAGACTGCTGCTATCATGGGTGGGTTCATCAGTGTTGAAAAGGGCTTACAGGGTATTACAGCAGTTCAGCAGTCTGTACTCCATCAGATTACCAGGATTGCCGAGGCATTGCTCCAGAGTGTGGCACTGGATCCGTGGAGGCCAACTCTGGTATCCTCTCTCAGGATGACAGGATTTGTCCTGCTACCACTGTCACTCTGCCAGTGCCCTTGCTGTTGATCGTCAGCTAGCCAGCCCAGACTTCTCCCACCCATGCCGAGGTGGTGCAGTCCGAAGCTGGACCTACTAGGCCCTGAGCCGCTCGAGGTTGTCCTGCAAGGTGATCTGCAGTGTGCCTGAATGAAAGTCAGTAGCCTTCCACCAGCTATGCTGCAGCCACTGCATTGGAGCACTAGAACAGGCGAAGACACACACAAGACAGTCACTGAGGGAATGCGCAAGCGTGATTAGTTGATTTATTGATGTAATATTGGATGGATAGATGTATAAAGTTGGATTGGAATGTTTTCTTTGTGGTGATTTTTATTTCAGCATTGTGGCGAAGAGGACGCTGCTGTGGTCAGTAACCAAGAGAAGGTAAGGAGTGGGACTATTGTTGAATGGGGAAATGGAGCTGCGTTCACTGGTACCACAGGTGGATGATTTGATCCTGGATATCCCAGCTAGAAAGGGGCTGAATGGGTTGCCTCCTTCCTTCCGCTTCATCCTCTTCTGCTTCCACCTTTTCAGCTTCCTCCTCTTCCTGTTCCTCCTAAGCTGGTGGCCTTATCCCTGCTGGCAAGGGCTGTGCCCTCATGATGGGCAGTTTGTGGAGGATACAGAAGACCACCATGAATTAGGACACATGCTCCAGGGAATAATGTAGGGCACCTCCACAGTGGTCCAGGCAGCGGATCTGTTGCATCAGCACCCCAATGGTCTGCTCTGTAATGTTTTGTGTGGCAACATGGCTCTCCTTGTATGAATACTGGCCACGTGTGATTGGATTGCGGAGCGAAGTCATGGGTTAGGTGGTAAAGGGATAACGCTTGTCACAGAGTAACCATTCTCTGGTTTGTCTTGGTGGCTCAAAGACTGAGGGAACAGCAGACTGGCATAGAATAAAAGCATCATGACTGCTGCCAGGATACCGGGCAATTTTCATCATGATGTATTGAGCTAGTCGCACACAAACTCCACATTCAGCGAGTGGTGACCTTCACGGTTGTGATACAGGTTGAGCGTCTGAAATTTGGAGTTCCGAAATTCGGAATGTTCTGGAATCCGGACACGGAGCCCATCTGTGGCGGGGTCATTCAGAAACCGGAAAATGTTCCGAAATGTGGACCCGTCGTCTCGGCCGCCCGTCCTCCCCCCCACCTCGATCACCCAACCTCCCCCCGCCTCGGCCCCCCACCTCGGCCGCCCAACCTCCTCCCGCCTCGGACCCCTGCCTCGGCCGCCCAACCTCCCCCTGTCTCGGCCCCCCGCCTCGGCTTCACAACCTCCCCCTGCCTTGGCCACTCGACCTCCCTCCATCTCGGCCTCCCGCCTTGGCCCCCCGCCTCGGCCGCCCAACCTCCCCTTGCCTTGGCTGCTCGACCTCCCCCTGCCTCGGCCCCCCACCTCAGCCAGCCGACCTCGGCCGCCTGACCCCCCCCCCCCCCACCTACCTCGGCACGGGCGTTTCCAGATTCCAGCGGTACATTTCACCATTTACACACGGTGTCTGCAAAGCCACTTGCATGCAGTCAATGGCGCCCTGCATCATGGGGAAGTCCGCTATCCTGGCAAAGCCACAAGCATACTCTGCTTGCTTTTCTTTGGTTGGAGAGAAGACAATGAAGTCCCTTCTTCTGGCACAAAGAGCATCTGTCACCTCTCTTATGCAGCAGTCGGCGGCGAACTGTGAGATGTTACAGATTTCGACTGCTCCTGCCTGGAAGGATCCCAATGCAAAGAAATTCAGGTCATTGGTCACCTTCACAGCCACTGGCAGTGCTGTCCTTGCCCTGGAGTGAGGCTGCAGGCCTGGTTGCAAGCGGTGGCAGAATTCTGTGAGCACCTCCTTCATAAAGTGCAGACACCTCAGATACAGCTCCTGTCTCAGGTTGAGGTATGAGAATTGTTTTCGGAAGACACTAGGTAGATAAGGCCTTCTGCTGAGAACACTTCTCCCCCTCCTCCTCCTCCCTCTGCGTGCAGCTTGTTCTCTTCTTTGCTGCCTCTGCTCCATCTCCCTTTCATGCTGTAGGCCAATGGGGATGACAACTAGAGCACCCATTACTGGGAGCAAGTGGTCTGAGCAGAACCTTTGAAGTCAGTACCAAGGCCTTCTCCACTGGCAGCATCACTCCTTGTCACCTCACCGACTTTAAACAACTCTAGAAAGCTCCAAACTGTTCCATAAACTTACACAGAGCCAGTAGAAAACAAAAAGCAACTCAGCTGCGAGTTGGTGATGATCCCTTTAAATAGTACTGGTAGAGGGATCCTTCCTGCTGCTGAACATATGTTCAGCTGTGCGAGGTTAACACCAATGTTCCTTTAATTTTCTTTTTGGGTACACGGTTTTTACTATTTAAAATCCGACTGCGTGGGAGCTCCAGAGCACTGTGCGCCTGCGCAGCTTAAAGCTTATTGATTCATACACTGCATTAGTTGCAGTGATGACGATGAAAATGGCAGTGCTGGCGTTAAGTCAACGCTGCATGCTAAATTACGTCACAGTCTGTCTACTAGCCATACTTCCTGAGCATACTCCTAATGGCTGTCCTACCACGCTGGACTCAAGATGGAGTCCAGCGTGGCCCATACTAGAAATGTGTGCACACTGCTCGGACACCATTTTTGGACCCATTTCAGCACCCGCTGCACCCAAACAACGGACGCTATGTAACTGAATTTCTAGGTCTTGATTCGCTATCACCCATTTTACACTATTGCACAGAGTCAAAGTCTACCCCATTGATACTTATCCCACTTTAATATTTTACTTTTTTAATGAATTAATTTTTTAATGCTGTGATTGACTCAGCTTCAATAGTCAACTGTTTCGGACCATTCCAATACTATAATAGCATTCCTTATTCCAATGACCACTTGCATGAAAAAATTATTTCAAACCTTCTCCTTAATGCCTCTAGCTCTAACTCTCCTCGTTCATCATCATCATCATAGGCAGTCCCTCGAATCGAGGATGACTTGCTTCCATGTCAAGAAGTTCACAGGTGTTTCAATGAAGGACCTAAAATTCCAGGTCCTGAACTAAATCTTGAAGGGTGGAAGATGCCTGTGCGTGGATTTTTTTAATGTGTGGTGGTCGTTGCACACCAGCCACCACACGGGCTTGACAGAGCTAGGTCTTGGTCCAGTAGCAAGGATTAACCAGGACGACTGGAGACCAGCTCTGCTGCATGGGCCTAGCGCGCACACATATCGCAGTATGGGCTGGCCCATGCTGCCCCTGGGCCCTCGCCTTTCCTGGGCCCCAAACTCGCGCCTCTCCTGGGCCTCGATCACATCCCCTACAATCTCTTGCCGCTCCTTTGCCCCGACCTCACCGCTCCTGCTGTACCTGCCCATGCTCCAATCACCGACCTGGACCTTGGTGATGTCCCTTTCCACTGCCGTTGCTCTCCTGCTCCAGCATGTGCTGCTCCCTGGAGTGGTACGCCTCCACGCCGCTCCTTCCGCTCCCCAGCCTGCTCCGATGGTGCTCGCAGGCCAGGGGGCCGGGGGTCTGTTCATTACCAATTCATCAACCATTCACTCTTCCAAAACCTTTCCCAATTTTAAACACTTGCATTAGAATCTGTCCAGTTGCTCCAGTTAATACAAGTTGGTTTTTACAATCTCCTATCATAACTATATTCTCTCATCCCAGTGTAGGAATTCCACACTGCATTTTTTCCATGGATCTAAAGCTATTTTTATAATGTGCACAGTACCTCGATTGCAGTCTAGCCAAATATAACTAATTTGCTATTATTTCCTTTCATCTGAATTCAAGAAAGGTGAAATTCAACTTTGGCGGGGTGTACAACAGGCACAGTTCCATTAATGCCCATTTAACGCCCCACTGAACTTGAAATTCGATTCCCAACATCTCTGTATAAAACCCAGAATCCTTTTTTCTTTTTTTTTCAACTTGCAATCCCACTTTTGGATATCTGAGGATCTATACCTCGAAATTGCTCGATTTCTCTCCTTGATTGAAAACTTTGGTTAAGTTATAATTCCATTCCATGTTCTTATTCCCAAAATGGACCACTTCATACATTATTTGCCACATATACATACAATTTTTGGTTAAAAGAAAGTTACATTAATGCTTAAATGTTCATAAATAAAATTCATCTTAGTTATTCCAACAAAGTTTTTCTGATATAAGTGATGAATGTAAAGCAGTAAATGTCTAGTTTCTATTTTCAATGTAAGATATATAGATAACACTGCTTTACACTCAGCAACTGCTGCAACAGATTAGTCTACTGTAGGATTACCCTACCCGTGCGTGGTGCCTCGCAGCAAACTCTGGTGTGGCCAGGAACATAGGCAGCCATTTTCTTTCCAAACGCGCTTTTACATATTTTTGCACCTCAATTAGAACTTCTGAAGAAAATTGATTGTGGAGCAACTTGCCCCATCCCCCAGCCAACATCATCACCTAGAGAGAATAATTACATTTATAGTTCCTTTGTTTTCCAAAATAATTGCTATAATAGATTATCGTATTTTTCACAATAGGAGTAACTTTATGAATGTGCACTTCCAGTGCAAAGCTTTCCTCACTAAGGGCTCAAGTTTTGGAACCCCGCTAGAACGGCGCACATCGGAGAGGCCCGCCTAATTTGTAGAACAGAAATTGCGCCGAATACTTATCTCGCGATTCTCCGATATCTGTAGGCCCGTTCCGGCGTGGCGCAGCAGGAGCTGCTGGGGGTGGAGCTACAGCCCTGCTCCAAAACAGTGCCGGCAGCTGCGCACGTGTGCAGTGGAGGCTGCGCGCATGCGCAGTAGCTCCTGGCCCTCCCAGCGCGTCCTGTCTACAGGCAACAACCTATCCCTGGCCAAAGGGACGTTGCCCCTATCTCGGCTGACAGCCCATACCTTGTCGGCGGCGGGGCCCGCCCACCCGGCATCTCGCTGGGAGCGGGCCCGCCCAAAGTCCTCGGCGGCGGTCCGGCATCTTCTGATTTTTTTTGATTGATTTATTGGTTGATTTCTTGATTTATTTATCATTTATTATTGATGATGGCTCTTTATTTGTAAAAGTGAATGTTCCCTTCCCCCCCCATCTCTCGTTCACTACGCCTGATTTATAAGTAAAGGCAAGGTTTTTCTGAGTGTACAAAATCTACACTTAACTCCATTCTAAGTTAGTTTGGTGTAAGTTTTTGCTGCCTAAACTTGCAAAACAGGCCTAAGTGGCTGGACACGCCCCCTTTTGAAAAAAAAACTGTTCTAAAATGAAACTATTCTAACTCACTAGAACTGGAGCAAACTAAATGTCGAGAATTGCAATTTCTAAAATGCTCCATTCTAAACTAGTTGCTCCAAAAAATTAGGAGCAACTCAGGCCGAAACTTGAGCCCATATGAATGTATATTGGAAATTTGTGTGTGTGCTTCCTATAACTTTGCATACATTAAAATTAATTGCATGGGCCCAAATTCACAATATGTGCTCTTGGTGCATGAAGCTTTCTGCCGGGAGCATGGTTTCATAGAATTACCCCTTATATTTAATTATCTATAGTTTCAAGTTTCCTATTAAATATATAACTTCTCATTTCTCAACAAAATCAAGCACGGAGAATACTTATACAAGGAGAAATCAATACTTTTAAGGGCTGATTTTAACTTTCGGCGATGACGGAAATCAGGTGGTAAAGTGTCAGCCGCACATTGTATAGCCTGCACAATATTCCTTTTCACCGAAAGCATTGGAAAAGATAACGGCTGGGGTGTGTAACATCAGCCAGTTTGCTACTGCCCATTTTCCGCCGTGGTCGAGAGCAAAAAACAGTCCTTCAAACTTATATATAGCAAGCAACATGGAATTTACATCTAAGGGCAATTGTATGACTTCCTTATCCTGATGTGGAGCTTCGCCTGCAAGGAGAATATGCAGGAATTTAAGCGTGTATCCCACCCCTTCCCCCATAATTTTAATCGATTTTAATGGATATCAAATCATGGGGTCGATGGGTTCCTGAATTCTCAATATGTGTTCCCAGTAGATGAAGCCACATGGCAGAATTGTAAATTTGTAACATTATTCCTCCAGTCTATTCTTACATTTAGCTTACATCCCAATGGATACCTATTATTTTGGGGAGTGATGGTAGTGTCATTCATCCCACAATGCACAAGGGTACAGAGGAGATATAACACAATCAAGACAGATACACGTAATCATTGCAACAACCAGAACAAAGGACCAGAGCACTCAAAAGTGATATTAGAGGTAGTTAAAGTTCTGTCTCATATGTTAAGGGAGATTTTTTTTTACAATTGTCAATAAACAACTTACTTTCTCCCAGAGACCTAAGGTTGATTTTTTCAGAGAAGCCATTAACCCAGTTGATTATTTAATTGGATATGAACTCCAAAAGATCATTAGTTGTACTGTCAATAGACTCACTAGTTGGAAATATACCTTGTGAGGAGAGTGAGAAACATCAGGACACCAAAGCCTAAATGTTTCGATTTGTGTTATTTTAAAGCCAGTGGTACTCCATTAAGTTCAAGAAAATGAAATGTTGTGAATCATAAGTGACTTCCTCAGGAAATCAACCATCTCCTTTTGGAAGAACTGCACTCTCAGACATTTCCAGGGAAGGCAAAAAGCATTTTTCCCTGTTTTAGTAATCCTCCAGCAAACATTGCCTCATGATTTCTTATATGTTACAGTTTAATGGATTTTCTCAACAACTTTAAGTTAGATTAAGCGTAGTCAAGTGGTAGAGGCCATATATTTGTTCCTGCATATGCAGCACTCAACCTTCATTAGCAGAGAAAGGTGCTTCAAAACGAGTTAATAAGTTTTAGGTTTCTTTTTAATACTTCCATTTCCCACGTCACAATTAATTTAAATGTATATCACCCCTCCAATTTGTAATCCAGTTTGCATTTTGTAAGATATTTGCTCTAAACTAGGCAGATGGACAGATGACTTACTCCCAGACTTATACATATTCTGTTTTTGCATTTATATAGTGCCTTTCATGACCATCGAATGACCCAAAGTGCTTTACAGCCAATGAAACACTATCTGAAAGGGTGGTGGAATCAGATTCCATAGATACTTTTAAAAGGCAATTAGACATATACGTTGTAATGTATTTAATTCATGGGTTCTTTGCTTAAGAATTCACAGCAACACATTGCTATTAAGAACTAGTTGGCTTAATAACAAAGGTTTAACAATCACACTACACATTACCAGTTCATCCACTAGGCTCACAACTGCATACCTCATCGTGAATGACCTAGACCCAACTTACTGGGGTTTTATTTGAGTCTTGTGAACATCACATGACTGGCTAGGCCACTCATAATGCAACAGCTCTACAAATTTGTGAGCATTCTCACAGGAGCATACCTTACATACTTGAAGAGGACTAATTTGCAGAGCTATGGAGTAAAAGCTGGGGTTTAGGACTAAATTGGACAGCTCTTTCATAAAACCGGCACAGACACAACAGCCCAAATGGCCTTCTGTGTGAATGACCTGTGTGATTCTATGGGCCCGAATTTCGTCGATCTACCGCCCACTATCGCTCACAACTGGCGAGCTACCATCCAAAAATCCCAGTTTAGCGGAAAAAACTCATGGACCGCTGACCTACCGTCCAACTACTGCCCGGTGGGAACTTCATCAGAGAAGTAACGCCGGCGGTAGTCTATACTGCCTGCCCATGGAAAAATCTCGAAAAACGCAAGTTTCATCCATGGATCCTGTAAGATCCTGTTACCGCCCACCAGAAAGACCATTGTGAAAAAGGTGGTCTTACCTGGATCTTGAGCGGACGGTATGGACAATGGCGCTGAGCTATCCAGAACTGTAGATCCCAGGTCAGAATTTAATCGCTGCTGCAATATTTTTCCCCCAGAAGAAGATGATAAATTGAAGTTAAAATGCTCTGTTGAAGGGCATGTGTGGGGTAGAAAGTGGACCTGAGCTCCCAATTACAGTAAAGGCTCCATGGACTTGTGGTATAAGGATGTTGACACAACTGCATACAGAAGAGATTTCGTCACACCATGTGGGTCTCCAGAGGTAATGAGCTCATGTGAAAGTATATAACCAATAATAAAATCCTGTAAGTTTTTCTTAGGTGCCAGGATGAGATCTTGATAAGAACATTTGCTCAAATACAGAAGTAGCAAATATATATATATATTCGACTGTTATAATTTGATTGAATAACATGTAATGTTAGGAGTGGGGTTCGGTGATCTGTTAGCTCAAAAACTGTACACTTAATGCCAACCATAATGTCTGACTTCCAAGTTCCGGAACTATCTGTCATTTAAAAGCCATCCATCCTGGATTGGTGACCTTTACTTGTCCTAGCTAAATGATGTAATGTCAGGATCCATTGAAAAGTTGCATCATAACGGTAAGGCAAAATTTATTTCACACTGCACTGCAGTTAAGGAACATTTGTAAGTTTCTCAGCACATGCACCAAATGATCTAAAAGTTCGACACTGACCAAGGGGCCACTTTTCATTAAGACCTCCGCCCGCCCAAGTGCTGCCCAAAGTGCCGCCAATGGCCGCTGAGGTGCTGGACGGTACTTTCAGTGGGATATTCATCGCGAGGTCCCTCGAGGGTTGGCAGGCAGCAAATGGACGACGTACACCGCCAATCTGGTGGCAGCGGGCGGGAGGTCTCATTCTCGGCGGCAGTGCCACCGAGGATGGAGTCGGGCCCACGGAGGATCGAAGAGCTGGAGAAAAAATGCAGCAATAAAAAATTTAAAAACTATCGGAAGACCTCCAGTGGACCCCATGCAGGTAAGTCGCTGTGGAAAATTTAAAAAAAAAATGTTCACTTACCTTTGTTTCAGGTTCTTCATAGTCACCCTCAGGGACAGACCAGCCTCCAGGCAGCGGTCCACCCCCATTCTGGCGCCAAGTCCCGCCGACTCCCGCCGACTCCTGCCTACAGGAATCTGGGAGCTCGGCTGGCGGGAGGTTAGTTGCGCCGCTCGGCCGTCCGCTGACGTCAGTGGCCGGTTGCCAGCGGCTCTCCCCTTCCGCCTGCTCCAGGCCACTTCAAAAGTGGCACTAGGCGGATCAAGAAGAGCAATGTCGGCGGCAGTAGGCGGCAGTCGGCAGCAGCAGCTGGTGAGTGATGAATTTCGGCCCCCAAGAGTGATAAAAAAAATTGTCTGAATTAAGTTGTACAACATTTAAAAGTGATAAAACATGCAAACATATCAAGCAAAATATTTAACATTATTTCAAAAAACAGTACATTTAGCATCAAAAGGCAACATCTTAAAGACCAACAACAAGATGAACAATATATACAAACATCACCAACACCCAACCCTCTACCCAATCCCACCACCTCTCTTCCCCCCCCCTCCAAGTGAGGCCCATTGTTCTCTTGATGGGTTGCCCATCCCTACGCTGACCTGCACCCCTGCCCCTCACCGTGTCGGTACCAGCACGTTGTGCAGCAGTGCATCCAGAATGCTACTGTCATATTTGTCTGGGAGATAATGGAGGCGGTGAGATGGAAGACACTGGCATCTCCGGACCCTCTGGTTCTGTCGGCCTGGCTTGTATGGCATGGGGGGGTGTTCCACGCCATATCCCGAGACCATCGATTGCCGCATGGCATCGGCACAGTCGACGGTTCGCTGCACTGCGGTGATCAGCAGCGACATACTGTTGGTATGCTGCTCTGCAAACGAGGCGAGGTTGGCAGCTATCCCAGCCATGGCCTGGAGAAGATCTCGACCTAGATCGAGGTTTGTCCTTGACAGCTGAACCATTTCCTGCATTGCTTCCACCCGTCTTGCATCATCATCTTCTTGCTGCATCAACCTGGATGGATGCGGCTTAGTGGCTTTAGCGGCACGGGTGCAGTGCTTCACAATGCTTGGTCCCGCTTCGTCCGAGTCGAAGCCCAAAAACTCGGACCCGATACCGATGTTGTGCGCACAGTTGGTACACATGTCAAGATGATGGAGTCCTCCTCTTCCACCTCCTCGAGCTCAAGTGAGACGAACACTGGGCCTCCTGGTCTCTGTCTCTGTGGCTTGCGGAGTTGGATGCGGGGGCTATGGGGGATGTTGAGTGCGGAGTGTGGAAAGAGCTGCTAGGGCGGGCTCATGATGAGGTTGAGGTGGATGGTATTGGTGTTGCACATGGTCTTTGTGTGCCAGAGGTAGATGGGGTGTCTAAGTCGGTGCTCTCCGATTCATCATCTGCAAGTACAATACAACATTTCAGTGTTTAGCAGTGGGCGGGTGTGGGGCGCGGCGGGGTTGGTAATGCTGACATGAGTACCGTGACGTATCACAGTCTTATTTCAAGGACCACCATGGCTACATCGCCACACCCTAAATGGCTGACAGACAGTACATTAAAATGTATTTTAAATGTCAGTCAGTTCGATAACCTCTGGTGGGCCCCCTCCTGAGCCACACTGCTTTTGAGGCGTTGGCTGTTCTTTTCCCCTGCAGAAATAAAAGTTGCAATCTTTAATCGGTTTGCAGATGCAACACACACACTCACACACACAACGGTTACATATACTTTGAGTAGTACGGGAGTGCAACAATAAGATGTTTACTTACTCTTGCTGTCGCTACCACATCGTTCCATCTCTTCCTGCACTGGTCTCCATCACGAACTGTGGTGTCCACTGCGGACATGGCCTCCCCAATCTCCCGCCAAATGCGTTTATATTGGGGCGGGGCTGGCTTGCCACGACCATCCTGGGTGAGCTCTCTGTAACGGCGCTCCACTTCAGAGACAATTGCCTCCAGCTCATCATCTGTAAACCAGGGAGCTCTGAGCCTCCCTGCATTGGACTTCCTGGCAGCTTTTCTACCACTCATGATGGGTTTTCAAGGTGGATGTCTGATGATTCTCTTCCCTCTCTCTCTCAATTACTTCCCTCTGTAACTGTCAGGTGCAAGTCACTCATGAAATTTTATGCACATGGGCAGCTGACCCCCTCAGCCCCAATCGCGGGAAAAGTGAAGTCATCAGTCCAAAAAAAAAGGGCAACATTTTTTGTTCAAATCTCGGGCATGCGCAGTACACGGCCTCCGATCTTTCCCGAGTCGAAAGGCCTGCACCTACTGCGGACTTCTGCTGTTGCCGCCCGCTACCGGCAGATGCCTCCCGCTACCTGCTGTTCCCGCTCCCGCTGACGAAACCAGGGTGAATCTCGCGCCAATTGGCCTCTGGTAGCGGCCGGTAAAAAATCACGCACCGCCTGGGGACTGCTGAAAAACGGGCGGAACTTCGGTTTGATCAAATTTGGGCCCTATGATTCTATCCCTTGATACCCTTATCTATTAAAAATCGGTCACTCTCAGTCCTGAAAATTTCAATTCACCCAACCTCCATAGGCTTTTGTGAAAAAGTGCTTGTTGACTTCATCCTAACTGGCATAGCTCTAATTTCAAAATTATGCCTACTTCTTCTGGATTTTTTCAACAGAGGAAACAGTTTCTCTCTATCTACCCTATCGAATCCTTTCATAATTTAGATCACCCTCAACCTTCTAAACTCAAGGGAATATAAGCCAAGTTTATGCAACCCGTCCTCATAATTCAACTCTTTAAGCCATGATATAATTCAGGTGAATCAGCAGTGTATCCTCTCTAAGGTAAATATCTTCCTCCAGAGGTGTGGTGTCCAAATCTCAAAGCTGTACTCCAGATCGGGTTTGACCAAGGCTCTGTAGAACTATAATTGTGCAGTGCCAGAGAATTGGAGGACTGCTAATGTTATACCTTTGTTTAAAAAGGGAGAAAGGGATAGACAGAGTAATTACAAGCCAGTCAGCCTAACTGGTGGGAAAATTATTGGAAAAAATCCTGAGGGACAGGATAAATCTTCATTTGGAAAGACATGGATTAATTAAATACAGTCAGCATGGATTTGTCAAGGGAAGGTCGTGTCTGACTAACTTGATTGAATTTTTCGAGGAGGTAACCAGAAGGGTCAATGAAGGCAGTGTGTATAATGTAGTGTATATGGATTTTAGCAAAGCTTTTGATCAGGTCCTACATGGCAGACTGGTCACAAAAGTAATGTAGCCAAGTTTGCTAATGATACAAAGATGGGTGGGAAAGCAAATTGTGAGGAGGACACAAAAAATCTGCAAAGGCATATAGACAGGCTAAGTGAGTGGGCAAAAAGTTGGGAGATGGAGTATAATGTGGGAAAATGTGAGGTTATCCACTTTGGCAAAAAGAATAGAAAAGCAAATTTAAATGGAGAAAAATTGCAAAGTGCTGCAGTGGAGAGAGACCTGGGAGTCCTAGTGCATGAAACACAAAAGGTTATCATGCAGGTACAGCAAGTAATCAGGAAGGCAAATGGAATGTTGGCCTTTATTGCAAGGGGGATGGAATATAAAAGCAGAGAAGTCCTGCTACAACTGTATAGGGTATTGGTGAGGCCACACCGAGAGGACTGCGTACAGTTTTGGTCTCCGTATTTAAGAAAGGATATCCTTGCGTTGGAGGCAGTTCAGAGAAGGTTCACTAGGTTGATTCCAGAGATGAGGGGATTGACTTATGAAGATAGGTTGAGTAGATTGGGCCTATACCCATTGGAGTTCAGAAGAATGAGAGGTGATCTTATTGAAACATATAAGATCAGGAGGGGGCTCGACAAGGTGGATGCAGTGAGGATATTTCCACTCACAGGAGAAACTAGAACCAGGGGGCAGAGTCTCAGAATAAGGGGGCACCCATTTAAAACTGAGTTGAGGAGGAATTTCTTCTCTCAAAGGGTTGTAAATCTATGAAATTCTCTGCCTCAGAGAGTTGTGGAAGCTGGGTGATTGAATATATTTAAGGCGGAGATAGACAGATTTTTAAGCGATAAGGGAATACAGTGTTATGGGGAGCAGGCAGGGAAGTGGAGCTGAGTCCATGATCAGATCAGCCATGATCTTATTAAATGGCGGAGCAGGCTCGAGGGGCTCAATAGCCTACTCCTGCTCCAATTTCTTATGTTCTTATGGGATCCAGGGCAAAGTGGCAAGTTGGATCCAAAATTGACTTAGAGGCAGGAAGCAAAGGGTAATGGTTGATGGGTTTTTATGTGACTGGAAGGCTGTATCTAGTGGGGTTCCGCAGGGCTCAGTGCTGGGTCCTTTGCTTTTTGTGCTAAACATCAATGACTTGGAATAAATGTTGGGGGTATGATTAAGAAGTTTGCAGATGACACGAAAATAGGCTGTGTGGTTGATAATGAAGAAGAAAGCTGCGGACTGCAGGAAGTTACCAATGTACTGGTCAGGTGGGCAGAGAAGTGGCAAATAGAATTCAATCTGGATAAGTATGAGGTAATGCATTTGAGGAGGTCTAATAAAGCAAGGGAATGCACATCAAATGGTACGACACTGAGAATTGTAGAGGAACAAAGGAACCTTGGAGTGCAGATTCAACAAATCCCTGAAGGTAGCAGGCCACGTAGACATGGTGGTTAAGAAGGCATATGGAATACTTGCCTTTATAAGTCGAGGCATGGAATACAAGAGCAAGCAGGTTATGCTTGAACTGTATAAAACACTGGTTAGGCTGCAGCTGGAGTACTGTGTGCAGTTCTGGTCACCACATTACAGGAAGGATGTGATTGCACTGGAAAAAGCACAGAGGAGATTTATAAGAATGTTGCCTGGACTGGACAATGTTGTCTATGAGGAAAGATTGGAGATGCTGGATCTGTTTTCTTTGGAACAGAGGAGGCTAAAGGGAGACTTGATTGAGGTGTGCAAAATTATGAGGGGCCTTGATAGTGTTAAGTCTGTGATGTACTTATGAATGATTCCACGAGGCAATGTGTTGTACTCGAACTGTAGTGACCTTGGTCCTTTACTCGTAACTCCAGAGTGAGGCACAAGCATGGTGACTCCCTTTTTATACAGCCCCTGCCACCAGGGCAGGAAACCCCGGTCTCCACCAGTTGCACTCTCTAGTGGTGCCAGCGTGTATATACTCACTGTAAACCTTATTGATCGTACATCAGGTAAACAAGTCTCCATCTTATGCAACTATACAGTGACTACACAGAGAGTATATCTATAGTCTGCATATATAACATCATTCTCCCCCAAGCCTATTGTGCCAATTACCTTTGCACTATGTGCTCTGGCTTAGCTCTCCCCAGACTTAAGTGCCAATAGCCCTTGCATCTTGCCTGTGCTTTGGCTTGGCTCTCTCCCTGTTAACCCCCAGGTCCTTTTGCCACAACGTTGGGTAGTGGTTACCAGTTTGGATGGTGCGATGATGCAGTGGATGTTCCAGTGGCTTCTGGGTGTGATCCATGTGTGTGTCGGATGGCTATACATTCCCTCCCCCCCGCCGCCCCCCACAGTGAGATCATGCAACAAGCCCGTTACATTAACATACAGGATCAGACACAGTGCAAGTACAAAGAAAGGAAGAAAATAATTTTTTTTTTATAGTTTGTATCATGACACCTTGGTTCAGTCACTTACATTCATTACGTTTTATGGTCGGCGCCAGGATTGGGTAGATTGCATTCATGGTTGAGTCATGGTCAGTACTGAGGTAGCAGTACAGGTATGTGAGGACGCTCGTTCCAGAGCAACCAGACGGGGTTCTAGTCGTCTGATGGTGGCGCTGCGCCCCCTGTTAGCGGGGTTCGTTTGGTTCGCTCACCTTGCCAGGACTCAGGGTCTTTGCCATTGCCTAGTGGTGGGCAGAGCCACAGATGTGTGTGGCCTCCCTGTCCTCCTTTGAGGGCTGCAGAATCTTCTGCCTGCTCTCTAACGGTGTTGGGAACCTGGCTGTTCCAGGTCCCGTTTGGGGAGCTCATTGGTTCTGACCTTTTGCTCCCAGACATGGCCGAGGTAGAGACTGGGTCTGGGGGCTGCACTGTCTCCACCCGGGTGGTGGGCAACGGCGGCCGACTGCGCGTGTTGGCGCCGTTTTCGTTTCCAGAACCGTGGTGAATAGTGCCATTGGGTGCCTGCAGCGTGGGATAGACCTGGGGCAGGGTATCTAGATCAGTGCCTTTACCCTCCCGTATTCACTAATTTGCTACTTTTGGGGACACTCTATTCCCGACATCTTGCAACATTTTGTTCTTTACATTCTTAATCGGTTCGTTACATTTGATTGCCATGCATACAATGTCTCTTTAAGTTCAGTTGATTGCAGGTCTCCTTTAAGAGAACCCTGCCATGCCACGCTGCACCTCGCTGCAGCAGGGACTCCACCTTGTCTCTGTCCTCGAGGTCGACTGCCTTGATCCTTCTCTCCCGCGATTCTGCCACAAAAGCTGGAACAGTGCCTGTGAATTCGATCTTCCTCCCCAGGAGTCCTGCCACTGGAGCCGGGAAGGTACTTTTAGGTCGTTGTGGTCGGATCATTGCCACGCAGTCATGATGGACAGTCTGTGCCTCAGGTGCTGCACTGGTCTGTTCTCTGGTGCCTGGCCCAAGCAAAGGTGAGGTTTTGCTCTGCCTCTGAGCACGGGGGACATCGATTGCTGGAGTGAAAAGGTCTTCCCATTTCCACTGGATCTTCCCCATCCACCTTCTTCCGAGTAGCGTTGCATCATCACCTGCAACAATCCACAGAGGTAACTTGTGCACCACGCCATTGTGGATTACACTTACATCCGCACTACCAAGGACTGCAACTTTTCCTGTACTGGAACCAGCTTGGGTCGTTTTTCGTTTAATAACCTCTCAAAGGCTCGCCTCCGTGTCCACTTCCATGAAGACTGGAACACCGTTTATCTCGACTTCCATCTTCACTGGAGGACAATCGGTGGTGCAGGTATACACTCCATACACTTCTTCTTGGGGCTGAACTGCCTCTCTGGTCAAATCATCATACTCCCCGCTGGATTCAAAGTCATCTACCGACTCCTCTGCTAAACGGTGAGTTGTATTTCTTTTACACATGTGCTGGAGGTGGCCCTTCATGTTACAGGCTTTGCATACGTACTCAGCAAACTGACACTGGTGAGCCCTATGGTTTGTCCCCAACGCCAGCATGGTGCTACTCGATTAGCACCCCTCGGCGGACTCTGAGTTCTGGAACCCTGAGGTCTGTGCTCTCTGCCCTGGGCAGAACCATATTCTACAGTCTTGCCTGTGAAAGGCACCATTCTGTGTACAGTACTTGACGGTTTTGAGTCCACAGGATGAATAATTTGCTTGGTGCTGCATGAACGCCTGACTGGGATGGCCTTCTGCAGGTTGACTGTGGTGTCGGCAGATAATAGCTTGTAAAAGAGGCCCTTGTGGCCAATTTCTATAACGAAAATGTCTTGCAATGCTTCGTTGAGGTGCATGCCAAAATCACACGGTGCCGCAAGTCACCTGAGGTTAGCAGCATATTTTGCAATCTCCTGGCCCTCAGGTCTGTGGTGAGTGTAGAATCTGTGCCTGGCTGTGAGGATGCTCTCTTTTGGTTTAAATTGGTCGTGAATTAGTTCAGTCAGCTCATCGTATATCTTATTCTTGGCCTTCAAGTGCCAGCAAGTCCCTGATGAGGCGGTAGACTTCGGGCCCACAACTGGTCAGCAGTATAGCCCTGCGCTTCTCCGCCGATGCGTCTGTCTCCCCTGCCAGGTCGGTTGCCACGAAATATAGCTCAAGCCTTTCAATGAAGGCATCCCAATCATTACCCTCTGCAAAGTCTTTTAGTGTGCCAAAGGTAGCCATAATTGCGTGAAAGTCCGTATTTTCGTTGCCAGTTGTTAAGTCTGTGATATACTTATGAATGACTCCACGAGGCAGTGTGTTGTACTCAAACTGAAGTGACCTTGGTCCTTTACTCGTAACTCCAGAGTGAGGCAGCCACATGGTGGCTCCCCTTTTATACAGCCCCTGCCACCAGGGCAGCAAACCCCAGTCTCCACCAGTTGCACCCTCTAGTGGTGTCAGCATGTATATACACAGTGTAAACCTTATTGATAGTACATCAGGTAAACAAGTCTCCATCTTATGCAACTATACATTTACTACACAGAGATTATATCTATAGTCTGTATATAACAGATAGAGTGGATGGGAAGGACCTGTTTCCCTTGGCAGAGGGGTCAACAACCTGGGAGCATAGATTTAAAGTAATTGGGGGGAGGTTTAGAGGAGATATGAGAGGAAATTTCTTCACCCAGAGGGTGCTGGAGGTCTGGAACTCACTGCCTGAAAGGGTAGTAAAGGCAGAAACCCTCACCACATTTAAAAGATACTTGGATGTGTACTTAAAGTGCCGTAACCTACGGGCAATGGACCAAGAGCTGGGAAGTGGGATTAATCTGGATAGCTCTTGGTCAGCTGGCGTAGACACAATGGGCTGAAATGGCTTCCATCCATGCTGTAAATTTCTATGATTCTATGAATATAACTTCCTCCCTTTATATTGCAGCCCCCTTGAGATAAAGGCCAACATTCCATCGCAATACAAAAGCAAAATATGGTGGATGCTAGAATCTGAAATAAAAACAGAGAATGCTGGAAATCTCAGTGGATCAGCTAGAATCTGAAATAAAAACAGAGAATGCTGGAAATCTCAGTGGATCAGGCAGCATCTGTGGAGAGAAAAACAGAGAGTTAACATTTTGGGTTAATGACCCCTTCATCAGAACTGCCGAATGTTCGAATAGAGCACATTCTTAAGCACTGAAAGGGGGAGGGGAAGAAAGAACAAAAGGGAAGATCTGTGATAGGGTGGAAGGCAGGAGAGATTAGAGAGATAAAAGGGATGGTAGGCCGAATTGAAATAGTAATGTAGAGGTTAGAAAAAGGTTAATCTGGATAGGGTGTGAATTGTGTAGTAATGACCAGCTGCCATTATAGACAAAGAGAAAAAAAAAAGAGAAGAAAGAAGAAGAAAAAGAAAAAAATATATAAAATGGGTGGGGCGAGCGGGGGGTGGGGGGCAGGGGGCGAGAAAAGGGAGCCAAAGATGGCCAGAGGTTAAGCTCTGAAATTGTTGAACTTGATGTTGAGTCCAGAAGGCTGTAAATGGCCTAAACGAAAGATGAGGTGCTGTTCCTTGAGCTTGTGCTGATCTTCATTGGAACAGTGTAGGAGTCTGAGGACGGAGATATCGGAGTGGGAGTGGAGTGGAGAATTAAAGTGACAGGCGACTGGAAGCTCGGGGTCACACTTATGGAGTGAACAAAGGTGTCAGGAAAGTGCTAACCCAATCTGCACTTATGTTCTTATGTTCTTATGTCTCCCCAATGTAGAGGAGACCAGATTGTGAGCAGCGAATACAGTATACTAAATTGAAAGAAGTACAAGTAAATCGCTGTTTTTGGGGCCCTGGATAGTGGAAAGGGAGGAGGTAAAAGGGTAGGTGTTGCGCCTCCTGCGCTTGCACGGGAAGGGGAGGGGGTGCTGGGGTTGACTGCGGAATGGACCAGGGTGTCGTGGAGGGAGCGGTTCCTTCGGAATGCTGGGAGGGGAGGGGAGGGAAAGATGTGATTGGTGGTGGGATCACGCTGGAGGTGGCGAAAATGGCGGAAGATGATCCATTGAATGTGGAGGCTGGGGAGGTGAAAGGTGAGGACAATGGGAACCCTGTTGTGGTTCTGAGAGGGAGGGGAAGGGGTGAGCGTAGAGGTGCGGGAAATAGAATGGACACGGTCGAGGGCCATGTTAACCACGGCGGAGGGGAATCCTTGGTTGAGGAAAAAAGAAGACATGTCACAGGCACTAGTGTAAAAGATGGCATGTTCAGCCATGAACTCATTGAATGGCGGTGCAGGCTAGAAGGGCCGAATGGCCTACTCCTGCACCTATTTTCTATGTTTCTATGTTTCTATGTCAGAGCAGATGTGATGGAGATGGAGAAATTAGGAGAATGGAATGGAGTCCTTACAGGATGCGGGGTGGGAGGAAGCGTAGTCCAGGTAGCTGTGGGGGTCAGTGGGCTTATAGTGGATACTGGTCAAAAGCCTATCCTCAGAGATGGAGACAGAGAATTCGAGGAAGGGAAGGGAAAAGTCGGAGATGGACCATGTGAAGGTGAGGGAAGAGTGGAAATTGTATGCAAAGTGAATGAAATTTTCAAGTTCAGGGTGAGAGCAGGAAACGGCACCGACATAGTCATCAATGTATCGGACAAAGAGGTGAGGGAGGGGACCCGAGTAGGACTGGAACAAAGAATATCCCACATATCCCACGAAAAGTCAGGCATAGCTAGGACACATGCGGGTTCCCATAGTAACACCTTTAATTTGGAGAAAGTGAGTGGAGTTAAAGGAGAAGTCGTTCAAGGTGAAAACAAGTTCAGCCAGGCTGGGGAGGGCAGTGGCGGATGGGGACTGGTTGGGCTTCTGCTTGAGGAATAAGTGGAGCGCCCTCAGGCCATCCTGTGGGGGATGGAAGTGTAGAGGGATTGTACGTCCATGGTGAAAAGGAGACGGTTGAGGCCAGTAAACTGGAAACTGTTAAATTGACAGAGGGTGTTGGAGGAGTCACGGATGTAGGTGAGAAGAAAGTGGACAAGGGGAGAAGAAATACAGTCGAGATAGGAAGAAATAAGTTCTGTGGGGCAACAACAGGCTGAAATGATGGGTCTACCGGGGCAGTCCTGCTTGTGGATCTTGGGAAGGAGGTAGAAGCAGGCTGTGCGGAGTTGGAGAACTATGAGGTTGGTGGCTGTGAAGGGAAGATCTCCAGAGGAGCCGAGGTCAGTGACAGACTGGGAAATGATGGCTTGATGCTCAGTGGTGGGGTCATGGTCCAGGAGGAAGTAGCAAGTGGTATATATATTATATTATATAAGCCAATATTCCATTAGCCTTTTGATTACTTTTTTACCCGTGCACTAACATTTAATGATTTTTGTATCAGGACACCCAATCATCATCATCATCTTTGCTCATTCACAGTTCCCAATCTCTAGCTATTAAGAAAATATTCCGATTTGTCTTTCTTGGATCCAAACTGGATGACCTCACACTTCCTTACATTGAACGCCTATCACAGTTTTGCCCTTTCATTTAATCTATCAATGTCCCTTTGTAATTTTCTGCTCCTATCTACACAACTTACTGTTCATCCTAACTTAGTATCATCTGCAAATTTAGATTTCCAACTTTCTATTATTTCATCCAAAGGTAGCATGAATTGATTTACACTCTCATTTTTCCCCCGTCCTCCCTCTCAGAATATGCTTCATCTCTGCTCAATATTTACAGTAGGTCGGAGACTCTGCATTGACAATTAAAGCATTCAAGAGTAAAAATGGCAGCCTCCTAATTCTTTTAGGAGAACAGGAGCTATAATATCACATTAAGAGAGATATAACAATATTTTGTCAATTACCTACATTGTGCAGATTTATAACTTCTGTACCTGCCAAGAAACTAAGCAGGCAGGCTCAATGGTCATCCCCAAATCACATGGATAGACCTTCTTAATTTTAGCTTCCTGATAAAGTTCAACCACCTTGAATCACAGTGTGAAACACTAATTTAGCATTAATACTTTCAGACAATTACCTCATCCTGTTGTGCTTTTGTAGCAGGGCTGTTGAGTGCAAAGAAATACTTTTGATTCAAATATTTGCTCTTGATCTCTTTGGACTTGTCACTTCTATTAACATTTTCATTATGGGGTATTCTTCTAAAGTATTCAATGTCCAACCAACATTTGAGATCCATGCTACAAGAAAAGAGCAACAAATGTCCATGTAACAGCAATACTGCATTATTACAAACTATTATCAAACCAGCAGTGTAATTAATGCATCCAATTAAATTAAACCGAGAGGCAATTAGATTGCAGTTATAACCATATTGAAACAGTAACACTTTGTAAATTCCCATTGTACTGGCATCATTATTACAGAAAAGTCCTTCACAAACAGAAGAACAATAGGTTTTCAAAACAATGCATGTTATATCAAAGAAAGATGCTGTTCGGCCAAACTGGTTTGTGCCGGCTCCACACGAACCTCCTTCCCTCGTTATCTAAGCCTCTTAGTGTATCCTATTCCTTTCTCCCTCATGTGCTAATCTAGATTGAGTTACATCGGCAGTGAAGTTGGGCCCATTTGCACCGGCCGATAAGGCTGGTTTGGATGAAAAAAATAGCAGTTGCCTCGCTTCCGCCCATTTCCGGCGGGTCCCGCGGCTTCCGCCATATTGGGCAGGTCAGCAGCGCTTGTTGCAGATACGGAAATGAGACAGATAGTGATGTCAATGAGTGTACATGACCTGCCATTTTGGATGCTGCCATTCCATTTAATGTTCTATCCAAATCATGACCAGCAGCAGGAAGGACCCCCACCATTTAAAGGGATCATCAACAATTTGCAACTGACTTGCTTTCTTATTTCTGTGTAAGTTTTTGCAATTGTTTGGAGCTTTCTACAGCTATTTAAAGTTGGTGAGGTTGACAGGGTGTGTTGCTGCAAGTGGAGAATGCCTTGCTTCTTATTTAAAGGGTTCTGCTCACGTCATTTGCTCCCAGTCATGGGTGCTTTACTTGCAGTACCCTTGCACGCAAGTATGACAGGGAGATGGAGTGGAGGCAGCGAAGAAGAGGACAGAATGCTCGCAGAGGGAGGGGGAGGAGCATGAGGGCTCTCAGCAGGAGTCCTTACCCACCTAGGGCCTTGAAAGAGCACTTCTCCTACCTGCACTTAAGCCAGGAGCAGTGTATTAGGAGGCTCCGCTTCACCAAGGAGGTGGTCACAGAACTCTGCCACCTCCTGGAACCAGATCTGCTGCCTCAGAGCAGGGCAATAACTGTGCTGTCAGTGACCCTGAAGGTCACCGTGGCCCTCACTTTTTTTCACCACCGGATCCTTCCAGTCTGGAGCAGGACATAGCTAACATCTCCCAGTTCACCTTCCATCGCTGCATCCAGGAGGCCACAGAGAGAAGCAGGAGGAGCGCGCATGTGGCTTTGCCAGGATAATGGGCTTATTCATGGTGCAGGACACCATTGACTGCACACACACCACATACCAAATCCTGAGATTTTCCATAACCGCAAAGGCTACCACACTCTTAATGTGCAGTTGGTGTGTGACCACATCCAGCGCATCATAATGGTGAATGCCCAGTATTCTGGCAGCATTCATGATAAGAATAAAATAAATAGGAGCAAGAGTAGGCGATTTGGCCCCTCGAGCTTACTCTGCCATTTAATAAGATCATGGCTGATCTGATCTTAGGCTCAGTTCCACTTCCCCGCCTGTTCCCCATAACCCTTCACTCCCTTATCGTTCAAAAATCTGTCTATCTCCACCTTAAATTTATTTAATGACCCAGCCTCCACAGTTCCCTAGGACAGAGAATTCCACAGATTTACAACCCTCTGAGAGAAGAAAATCCTCCTCATCTCAGTTCTAAATCAGTGACCCCTTATTCTTAAACTATGCCCCCTAGTTCTCGATCTCCCCCACAAGTGGAAACATCCTTTCTGCATCTACCTTGTCGAGCTCTCTCAGTATCTTATATGTTTCATGCCTTATGATGCCTTCATCCAGACTATTTTAGATCTGGTATTATGTAATGAGTCTGAATTAATTAATGATTTCGTAGTGAAGGAACCTCTTGGGAAGAGTGATCATTGCATGATAGAATTTCAAATTCAGTTTGAGGGTGAGAAAGCTAATAAATAAAGTTAATTACAAAGGTATGAAGGCAGAGCTGGTTAAAGTGGACTGGGAAAATATATTAAAGGGTAAGACTGTAGAAAAGCAATGGCAAACCTTTCAGGAGATATTTCAAGACTCTCAACAAAGATATATTATAGTGAGAAAGGAAGACTCTAAGGGCTAGAATGTCCTATCAGCCTGCCAGTGCCCGATTGCCTCCTAAAAAACCACTAAGACTTGGAAGATTATCGCCAGCGGAAACTTCCCCCCCAAAAATAAAAAAATCCGCCGAGCGAAAAACATGGGCCTTGCACCCCCATTCTGGGTGAAAAAGTGCAATTTAGGGTCCATTGGGCGGTTCCTAAGTAAAATGGGTGATAAATAAAAAAAATCAATAAAAATTTATTCCAAGGCTGCTGGTTGGGCCTAACAGCAGAAAAACAATAAAACTAATTTTTCAAAAAAATCACCGAAAAAATCCAAGACACTTTTATAAACTAAATAACCACAACAGATTTTTAAAATAATTAGTAAAAAAACAATCACTAATCTTTTTCTTGGAGAGCTACTCACCTACTGCCCAGCTCCACTGATTTTCATGGGAGTTTAAAAAAAAACTCAGCTACAGGTCATCGCTGACCCAAATATCGCGCCAGGACGATCTCAGGACAGTGCCCACTGGTGGTCTGCTCCCCAGCGGTACCTCGAAACCGCCGGCGTAACTCAGGTAAAGAATTTCTCACTTACCTGTTTACCGCCCACAATGGACAATACTGCCCAGAAACCGGGCGGTAAGCCATTGCAAATTCCAGTCCTATGCGAAGGAAGAACCATCCGTGGCTAACTAAAGGATGGTATCAAATTGAAAACAAAGGCGTACAATGTTGCGAAGAGCAGTGGAAGGCCAGAGGATTAGGACATTTTTAGAAACCAGCAAAGGACGACTAAAAAAATGCTAGAGAAGATAGCATATGAGAGTAAACTAGAAAGAAATATAAAAACAGACAGCAAGAGCTTCTACAGGTATATAAAAAGGAAGCGAGTAGCAAAAGTAAACGCTGGTCCCATAGAGGATGAGACTGGGAATTAATAATGGAAAACAGGGAAATGGCAGAGACTTTGAACAAATATTTTGTATCGGTCTTCACAGTAGAAGCCACTAAAAGCATCCCAATAATTGATAATTAAGTGCTATTGGGGTGGGGGAGGAAATTTAAAACAATCACTATCACTAGAAAAAAGTACGAGGCAAACATATGGGATTAAAGGTGGACAAGTCCCCTGGATGACCTGCATCCTAGGGTCTTAAACGAGGTGGCTGCAGAGATAGTGGATGCATTGGTTGTAATCTATCAAAATTCCCTCGATTCTGGAGAGGTCCCAGTGGACTGGAAAACCGCTATTTAAGAAAGGAGGGAGACAGAAAGCAGGAAACTATAGACCAATTAGCCTAACATCTGTCATTGGGAAAATAATGGAGTCCATCATTAAGGAAATAGTAGCAGGCTATTTAGGAAATCATAATGCAGTCAAGCAGAGTCAGCATGGTTTGCTCGAGTTCTTTGAGGACGTAATGAGCAGAATAGATAAAGGGGAACCAGTAGATGTGGTGTATTTGGATTTCTAGAAAGCATTCGATAAGGTACCTGCACAAGATAAGAGCTCACAGGATTGTGGGTAATATATTAGCGTGGATAAAGGATTGGCTAACTAACAGAAAACAGAGAGTTGGGATACATGGGTCATTTTCAGGTTCGCAAACTAATTTTTGGGGTGCCACAGGAATCAGTGCTGGGGTCTCAACTATTTACAATTTATATTAATAACTTGGATGAAGGGACTGAGTGTAATGTAGCCAAATTTGCAGATGATACAAAAAAAGGTGGGAAAGAAAGTTATGAGGAAGACGCAAAGAATCTACAAAGTGATATAGATAGGCTAAGTGAGTAGGCAAAAATTTGGCAGATGGAGTATAATATGGGAAAAGGTGAGGTTATCCACTTTGGTGGGAAAAATAAAAAAGCAAATTATTTAAATGGGGAGCGATTACAAAATGCGGTGGTACAGAGGGCTCTGGGGGTCCTTGTACATGAAACACAAAACGTTAGCATCCAGGTACAGCAAGTAATTAGGAAGGCAAATGGAATGTTGGCCTTTAATGCAAGGGGGATGGAGTATAAAAGTAGGGAAGTCCTGCTGCAAATGTACAGGGTATTGGTGAGACCACACCTGGAGTACTGTGTACAGTTTTGGTCTCCTTATTTTAGGAGGATATACTTGGATTGGAGGCATTTCAGAGAAGGTTCACGAAGTTGCTTCCTGAGATGAAGGGGTTGTCATATGAAGAAAGATTGAGTAGGTTTGGCCTATACTCATTGGCGTTTAGAAGACTGAGAGGTGATCTTATTGAAACGTATAAGAATAGTCAGGATGGCCGAGCGGTCTAAGTTGCTGTAGAAGTCGGTGTCTCCTCTGGAGGCCTCGGTTCAAATTCCATTTCTCAGTTCTGACGAAGGGTCATTGACCTGAAATGTTAAATTAGTTTCTCTCCACAGATGCAGGAGCGGGAGGATCGAGAGGCCCATAAAAAGGGCATGGCTATCAGAAGAGCCACAGGAGCAGGGAGAAAAAGTTTAAAAAAAATCAAAATCGAAGTGTGACGTCACAGCCAAGCAGGTAAGTGATTGGCTGGTGGATTGTAGGAAACCTTTGGCATTGTTCTAAGTAGCATCTGCCAGTAAATATATGTGATCTTTATTTTCTAAGGAGAGCCAGTTAATTAAATCGACTGTTTGCTGAGTAGCGGGTGGGTGTGTTGTGCTAAGGTTTAGAGTTTTGTTCTACTCGATAGTTGTGAGTGTAACTAGAGGGATGGCAGGGCAGCTCAGTCCCATGGATTGCACATCCTGTGGCATGTGGGAAGTCCCGGATGCTTTGCGCAGCCGGGCGATCATGTGTGCAGAAAGTGTCTCCAGCTGCACCAACTCGAGCTCCGTGTTTGGAGCTTGAGCGACAGCTGGGGTCACTGCGGTGCATCCGCAAGACTGAAAGCTACGTGGATAGCACATTTCTAGAGGCGGTCACCCCATAGCTTAAGAGTGTGCAGGCAGATTGGGATTGGGTGACCCCTGGACAGAAGAGGAGGACTAGGCAGGTAGTGCAGGAGTCCACTGAGTCCATCTTGCTCTCCAACCGGTACTCTGTTCTGAGTACTGGTGGAGACGATGGTGCCTCTGGGGAGTGCAGCCAGAGCCAAGTCCACGGCACCACGGGTGGCTCAGCTGCATAGGGGGGGTGGAGGAAAAAGAATGGAAGAGCTATAGTGGTAGGGGATTCGCTAGTCAGGGGAGCAGACAGGCATTTTTACGGCTGCAGACATGACTCCAGGATAGTATGTTGCCTTCCTGGTGCCAGGGTCAAGGATGTCACTGAGTGGCTGCAGGGCATTCTGGGGGGAGAGGGTGAACAGCCAGAGGTGCTGGTCCACATCGGTACCAATGACATAGGTAGGAAGAGGGATGAGATCCTGCAGGCAGAGTTTAGAGAGCTAGGAGAGAGATTAAAAAGCAGGACCGCAAAGGTTGTAATCTCCGGATTACTGTTAGTGCCACGAGCTAGTGAGTACAGAAACAGGAGGATAGAGTAGATGAATATGTGGCTGAAGAGATGGTGCAGGTGAGAGGGCTTTAATTTCCTGAGGCTTTGGGACCGCTTCTGGGGCTGGTGGGACCTGTACAAGCCGGACGGGTTGCACCTCAATAGAGCCGGGACCAATATCCTCACGGTGGGGTTTGCTAGTGCTGTTGGGGTGGGTTTAAACTAGCTTGGCAGGGGGATGGGAACCTGAAACAAGATTCAGTAGGGAGGGGAGTAAAGCTGGAATTAGAAAGCAAAAATAGAAAAAGTGAGTTTGAAGGAGAGAGGAAACAAGCAGGAAAATTTGAGTGGATGTTCCCTGACTGAACGGAATCAGAAATTGAGAAATGACAAATCAGGCTGACAGGAAAGCCACAATGTTTTTTCTTTTAAGCAGAGGGCCATATGAGGGCCATATGAGTGTTGATGGAGCAAGATTCCCAAGAGTGGTTCTTTGATATGAAATTATTTCAAGGTGTTGCAGGGATTGAACATCCACTCAAATTTAAAAAAAACTTAAAATGTAAAAATGCCCAAAATGTTTCCATTCAGCAGTGAAAAAGTTGTTGCTTAGTTAATTAAAAACAGAGTTCACAGCTGCTTGTGAAAACAGCTAATTTATTTTTTTTTACATTTCAAAAGAAGACAAACCATACACCATTAATCAATGTCAACTTGTGTCACACAACTTCTCACGAAAGACAGACACTTAGGGGATGCAGAATGCTGGGAAAGTGCAGTGGGAGCTCCAGTAATGTTCAGAATTTAGGTTCTTATTTGCAGACATTGATGGATTTTGAATGGCTCAGCGTGGGGACAAAATTGGACTTAAGATTTAACCTATTGGGATTGTTTGGTATCTTCCAAGACATATTGCTCGAGGGAGTAGATAAAAGACTTACATCCAAACGCAATTGCAATTACTTTTGTCTTCTTTGTAAAATCACAAAGTCTGGGCAGAATATGTTTGTGGAATTAAAATTATTTAGATAAATTGATATGAATGTGTGACTGGAGAGATGGTGCAGGAGGGAGGGTGTTAAATTCCTGAGGTTTTGGGACTGTTTCTGGGAGAGGTGGGACCTGTACAAGCTGGACGGGTTGCACCTCAACAGAGCTGGGACCAATATCCTCGTGGTGGTGGCGGGGCGGGGGGAGGGGTGGGTGAGCGCATGGAGTTGCTAGTGCTATTAGGGAGGGTTTAAACTAGCTTGGCAGGGAGGTGGGAACCTGAGAGTAGATTCAGAAGGGAGAGAAGCAAAGCTGGAAATGGAAGGCGGATAATTAGTAAACAGAGGAAACAAAGGCTAGAAAATAGACAACAAGGGAGTTTGGCAGTGCTAAATGCTAAATGCAAGGAGTCTAGGGAATAAGGCAGATGAGCTGAGGGCACAGATAATCACGCGGGAGTATGATATTATAGCTATTACTGAGACATGGTTGAAAGAAGGGCAGGAATGGCAGCTCAACTTTCCTGGTTACAGGGTTTTCAGACGCGATAGAGAGGGTGATAAAAAAGATGGGGGGAGTCGCAGTATTGATTAAAAAAACAATTATAGCTGGGAGGAGGGATGATAAGTTAGAAAGATCGGCAAATGAGGCCATATGGGTTGAACTGAAGAACAAAAAAGGTGCAATCACACTGCTAGAAGTGTACTCTAGACCCCTAAACAGTCAGAGGGAGATAGAAGAGCAAATATGTAGGTGAATTTCTGAGAAGTGCAAGGACAATAGGGCAGTAATAGTAGGGGATTTCAACTACCCTAATATTAACTGGGATAGAATTAGTGTGAAAGGGAAGGTGTGGTTCTGGACTTAGTTTTAGGGAATAAAACTGGGCAGTGGGAGAACATTTTGGTGCTAGTGATCACAATTCAGTTAGATTTATGGTACTTATGGAAAAGAACAAAGATAGACCAGAAATAAAAGTTCTCATTGGGGAGAAGCCAATTTTACTAAGTTGAGATGTGATCTAGCCTGTGGACTGGAAGCAGCTACTTGAAGGTAAATCAGTGTCAGAGCAGTGGGAGGCATTCAAGGAGAAGATAGTGAGTGTTCAGAGCAAGTATGTTCCCTTAAAGAAAAAGGGTGGGACTAACAAATCTAGAGCCCCCTAGATTTCAACGGGCATACCGGGTAGGATAAAGAAGAAAAGGGAAATTTATGACAGATACTGAAGGCTCAATATGCAGAAACTCTAGAGGAGTACAGAAAGAGTGGGGGGTGAAATTAAAAAAGAAATTAGGCCAGCAAGGAGGGGGCATGAAAAAATATTGGCAAGTAAAGTTAATATTTTATAAATACATTGAGCAAGAGGGTAAAGAAAGAATAGGTACTTACCCTGCAAAATTTTCTCCAAGGAATGCCTGGAAATTCTCAAGTTCTAAGCGATTGTGAATAAGTATATCCAATGTGTAATTCTGGAATTCTTCAGGAACCTTCTGCCAGTAGTTTAAGTCTTTGTGATCCTCTGCAATTTGTACTTGGTCGGCTGAACGGATAGGAAGAGGAAAATCCTAAGAAAAGTGATATCACAATTAAACTGGCAGGTACAGTTTCAGTAACTACAGGTGGTAATAGTATTGCAATTTGCCTGCATGCCGACAACATATCAAATACTAATCACTGTGTATCTGATTTTTCACCATTTTTTGTATACTTGTTTCAAACCTTTACATAAAGCCTGATTCTGTGGTCTACACTCCCATCTAGCGAGGCTGTGTGCCAGAAGGCGAGCCTCACTGAACGTGACTTTAAACAGGCTCATACCTACTAAGTTCTCATGGTTATTGCATAAAATTACAAAGAAAATATAGCACAGAAACAGGCCATTCGGCCCAACCATTCCATGCTGTTGTTTATGCTCCACTCGAGCCTCCTCCTGTCTTTCATCATCTAACTCTATCAGCATAAACCTCTATTTCCTTCTCTCTCATATGCTTGTCTAGCTCCCCTTAAATGCATTTATACTATTCGCCTCAACCACCCACTGTGGTAGTGAGTTCCACATTCCTACTACTCTCTGGGTAAAGATGTTTCTTTTGATTTCCCTATTTTATTTTTTGGTGACATCTTATATTGATGGCCTCCAGTTTTGCTCTTGCCTACAAATGGAAACACTCTCTCTCTGGTAGAAATTGAGTATCACCCTGTTTGGGGGCGGTAACATTTGGGGGAGGCGGGGGAAGACTTAGTGCCAGGCGCTGAAATTTCACTCCTCTCCAAAAGTTCGGGTTACCACCCCCGAAAGGAAGTGGAGCGCTGAAGCACTTCCTAATGGGGCACTAACGGGGCGGACGCCATTGCTGCATCTGAGGGGCCCTTTCTTCACTTAAAGGGAAGGGTCTACGTTGCCGACTTTGCAGAAGGAAAAGGGATCTGTCTTGCAGCCAGCTAGCTATCCATTCTGCTACTTGTCCCCTTACTCCACATGCTCTGACCTTATTCATTTGTCTATTATGTGGTACCTTATCTGTTACCTCTTCAAAGAATTCAATGTGATTGGTCAAGCAAGACATTCCCTTTTGAAATCCATGCTAACTATTCATTATTATATTTTGGTTTCTAGATGTTCTTCTATTTTCTCCTTTAGTAGGGATTCCATTATTTTCCGACCACCGATGTAAAGCTGACTGGTCTATAGGGGTAGATTTTCCGGTCTTTTACACTCCGTTTTTCGCCCCAGATGGGCGGCAATGGCGGCGGTGAGGTCTTATGGGCGAATGGTCAGCCTCCAACTCCCCGCAGCAGTTTTCGGAGCCGGTTTTGCTGCGGCACGGAGCAGTACTGCCCGGAAGAGCTGTGCAACGCCCCTTGAACCCTGCCCGATCCGTACGCCCGCAGGGTGCCCTGCTGTGACCGCCTGTAAATACGGGCCGTCCAACCTATACCAACTGCAGAGAGGTAAGTAATACCGTCCTAAGGTAAGTGTGATTGTTTTTTCTTTTAATGTTTTTTGAGATTTATGTTGTGGCGGGGCTATGTATTGGGAATATTTTGTGGGGTTTTTTTTAGTTTTTTTTTTCTCCCCAGGCTTCTCTCAGAGTGCTCCCAGGCTTTTCCCATGTTGCGCTCCAAACTCAGGGTCCAGCTGCCCAATTTTGATGACTGAGGCTTAAACTGTTCCTAGACGCAAACTTTACCGCCCCGCCACCATTACCGCCCTGAAATCATCAAAGCTGAAAATCCAGGCCATAGTTCCTTAAACATGTTCTATCTTCCTTCTTAAATATAGATACTATGTTCGTGTTCCGCCAGTCCTTTGGCACTACACCATTTTCCAAGAAATTATTAAATATGTTTAATAGTGCCTCTCTTTTCTAGATTCTTTTAAAATACATGGATGCAATCTGTCCAGACCAGGGGTTTATCCTCTTTGAGTTTGATTACTTTACTTAATATTTCTCCTTTTTATTTTAAATGTGTTTATATCATTTCTGATCTCATCTTCATATTAACCTGAACTGTTTCCCTAGTAAATACTGAAGCAAAGTCATTATTAAACATTTTTGCCATTTTGCTATCACTGCCTGTGATTTTATTCTGTTGATCCCTTAGCAGCCCTATACCCATCCCAATTTTTATTTTTTTATTTATGTGCCTGTAGAATATTTTACTATTTTGTTTTATGTTCTTTGATCATTTAATTTCATAATTCCTCTTTGCCTTCCTAATTGTTTTTTGACCTCTCTCCTAATCTCTTCTTATCCTCCTTTGTCATGCTCTCCCCTGCTGTCCATGTACTTAGTGTATGCTTCTTTCCTTACCCTCAATTTTTCCCTTATGTCTTTATTCATCCATGGTGTCTCATCAGTGTTTAGTTTGTTCTTGTTTTTAGCAGAATATATTTTTCTTGGACTCTGTTGAACACCATTTTAAATGCTTCCCATTGCTGTTCTACATTATTGTTTGCTAATATAGCTTTCCATTTTATTTTCTCAATTTCTATTCTCAGTCCTTAAAATCAGCTTTATTCCAATCTTAAACAATACCGATGAACAATAATGACAAACCCTGGTCTTTGCCATAATTATGTCCTTAATTATTATCTTAAATTATGTTATGATCACTATTGTCCAGATGTTCCCCTATTTTTACTTCTCTTCTTCTCTAATCTGCTCTGGTTCATTTCCCATTACTAGATCTAATAGCGAATCCTCCCTTGTTGTGCTTCTTACATACTGGGTTAGAAAAGAGTCCTGTACACATTGTCCAACTATATTCCCTTATCATCTTACCTACCTCTTCTGGCTAATTAATTTCAGAATAGTTGAAATTCCCCATTATTATTACATCTGGCCTCTTGGGCATCCCTGATTTTAATCACTCAACCATTGATGGCCGTGCCTTCAGCTGCCTAGGCCCTAAGCTCTGGAATTCCCTCCCTAAACCTTCCACCTCTCGAATTCTCTTTCCTCCTTTAAGACACTCCTTAAACCTACCTCTTTGTCCAAGCATTTGGCCATCTGCCCTAATTTCTCCTTTTGTGGCTCGGTATCAAATTTTGTTTTATAACACTCCTGTGAAGCGCATTGGGATGTTTTACTACGTTAAAGACGCTATATAAATACAAGTTGTTGTTGTTGTTGTTCTATGCCCTCATGTGACCTCTCCAGCACCACATCCCCAGATCCTCAAAAAAGTTACAGAATATGTGGCAGAAAGTCGGCAGGTGGAGCAAGTTGCAGGGATCTCTCATGACCCAGCACACAGAGGCAGAAGATCATCTCAATCCCAAGCACTCCCTTTCAGATCCAATATCTAGTCATCTCAGTTGCTCTAGCCATGAGGGGAGCACCTCGACGGAGCACCAGATTAAGAATGAGGACATGTAAAATTTGCACTATCACGAAGAGAAAGGGCTGGGGTAAACCATACTAACCACACGTTCACTGAGCACTTGGAGGGGAATATATCTGGTTGCAATTTACTTCTACAGAATTATTTTTGCAGAAACCAATGTTAGGGTAGGTGTAACCGGCCATGATGCATTGGGTGGCTGAAGTATGTAGGCAAGACATTGGGTGGCTGGAGCATTTAGGAATGGTCTCATCTATGGGGGTTTGCTGCATGGCTCTATAGGCCGTTCCGCAGAAAACTGATCAAGCTCCTTGTCTTCATCTTGCTTGGCTCCTCCTGATTGTGTATGGATGTCTTCCACTTCTACTTACTCCATGGTTTTGCCTATTTGGATGGCAAACGATAACCTTGGTCTCTTCGGACCCAACCTTTGTGGCTCGAATAATCCCTGTGGCCTTAAAATGAAAGCAATGTGGCAATATTCCCACATACAGGATAATTAGAACATGGAATGCTTTGCTTGTAAGCCTGAGATTATAGAATTTTTAAAAAGGGAATTTAATAAATATTTCAAATAAATAAATAAAAGGATATCACAAAGTGTAGGAAAATGGGATTAGAGTAGACAGCTTCAATTGAAGAGTTAGCACCATTGCCGGCACACAGGCTGAATGGTCTCTTTCTGTGCGGTAAATTCTATGATTTTGTTCATGCTGCCTGAGAAGTAAACATTCACTTAAATCATACAATTTTGATTGTCATAGATGACCTGTAAATTATTGGGACTGAAGCCCTTATGGTTCACGAAGGCAATGGAATTGTTTGCCGGAGCCTTTCAGGCCATTTTGTTGCCGTTAATGATACCCTCGACTTTGTGGAATCCTGCAATGTGAAAAATTCTGCTGTAGGTTGCCAATGGGGAAAGTGAAGAAATAACTCACCCTGGTAAAGAACACATTAATCGCCTGCTTTAGACATCTGGAAACAGCAAGTTGATTGATGTTGCTGATATCCCCTGTGACATTATGTAGTGTGTCAAATGTACATAAGAACATAAGAAATAGGAGCAGGATTAGGCCATTTGGCCCATCGAGCCTGCCCCGCCTTTCAATAAGATCATGGCTGATCTGATCATGGACTCAGCTCCACTTCCCTGCCCGCTCCCCATAACCCTTTACTCCCTTATCGCTCAAAAATCTGTCTATATCTGCCTTAAATATACTCAATGACCCAGCCACCACAGCTCTCTGGGGGCAGAGAATTCCATAGATTTACAACCCTTGGAGAGAAGAAATTGCTCCTCATGTAACAAAAGTTCAGCTCTGCAGTATCTTTGGCAGCCAAAATCAGTACAGTCCCTGTGATGGAACATGGCCGAAGGTCAGATTCCATGAGACAGCATAACTCTGCCACTGGCTCGCCTGTAATGACTGCGAAGATTTTTACTGAGGTGTGCCTCTGCTTGTAGTCTGTGAGTAATGGTGGGTGCAGACAGTCTGCCTCAGGTGTAATGTCAACAACAACAACTTGCATTTATATAGCACCTTAAACATATTAAAGCATCCCAAGGTGCTTCATTTACTTGGTGTATTTCCTTTCCTTCTTTTTTTCACCTAAATCATACAAAAATAATGGGATTTTCATTGGCATGCCCATACTATAAATTACAATTGTAACAACCGAAAATTCCTCAGCCAAAGCTCTTGGCCCAAAACTTACAAAAGCAGCCAACATAACCAGTAACAAAAAGCTTTTGATTCAATTCTCAATTACAAATTCCAGTCTCATTTAAATACTAACTTCATCTTAGCACAGAACAGCCCTTGCTGCAGCACTCACTTGATACTGTTGACAGTAAAGAACAACGCATTCTTGGTGAGAACTGTGGAAAATTCTATATGCCCTTAGTTGGATACTCTTATAATCCCTTTCATTATTATTAATGAAGTTCTCACTCATTTTCAACCTGAGCTTAATCCACATGGGTTACATCTTCCACTGCCTATTCTGCATCACTGACTCTAGGAAATATAACCTAGTAGGACACCTAAAACCAATATGAGTCAACCTGCATCAGAATTGGAATTCAGATACTGACCAATTTAAGTATTAATTTTTTTTTTAAATAGTATTTGAATCAATTGGAAGTCAAGCCAGATCGGGAGGCCAGTATTGCGAGAGCGGAGCAGGGCGGGAGGATAAAGGGCAGCGGCAGCAACTTGCAGCAGCAGCAGATCGGGAGGCAAGCATCGCGAGAGTGGAGCGGCGCAGGAGGATAAAGGGCGGTGGCATCAGCTTGGAGCAGCGGCAGATCGAGAGGCAAGCATCGCGAGAGTGGAGCAGCGCAGGAGGATAAAGGGCGGCGGCAGAAGCAGCTTGGAGCAGCGAGCGGCAGTTTGGGAGGCCAGCTGCAGCAGGGGCAGAAAGTAAACAAAGAAATAAAAAGAAATCAAAGTGTGACGTCACAGACAAGCGGGTAAGTGATTGGCTGGTGGATTGGTGAGTATTTTATCTTTTTCTTTTGGTAGAAAACATTTGGCATTGATGTAAGTAAGTAAGTATGAACTGATTGGTGAGTAGTTTTTCTTTTTTCTTTATCTTTTTTCTTTATCTTATCAGTAAGAAAGCTTTGGCATTGTTGCCAAATTAAGTTAATTTAAGGGTTAAGTCATGGCAGGAGAGTCCAGACCCATGTCATGCTCCTCCTGTGCTATGTGAGAAGTCAGGGACACTTCGAGTGTCCCTGACTACTACGTGTGCAGGAAGTGTGTCCAGCTGCAGCTCCTGTCAGATCGCATTGTGGCACTGGAGTTGTGCATGGATTCACTCTGGAGCATCCGCAATGCTGAGGATGTCGTGAATAACACGTTTAGTGAGTTGGTCATACCGCAGGTAAAGGTTACAAAGGCAGTTAGGGAATAGGTGACCATCAGGCAAAGCAGTAGGAAGGTAGTGCAGGAGTCCCCTGCGGTCATCTCCCTCCAAAACAGATATACCACTTTGGATACGGATGGGGGAGATGGCTCATCAGGGGAAGGCAGCAGCAGCCAAGTTCATGGCACCATGGGTGGCTCTGCTGCACAGCAGGACAGGAAAAAGAGTAGGAGAGCTATAGTGGTAGGTGATTCTATTGTAAGGGGAATAGATAGGCGTTTCTGCGGCTGCAATCGAGATTCCAGGATGGTATGTTGCCTCCCTGGTGCAAGGGTCAAGGATGTCTCTGAGCGGTTGCAGGGCATTCTGGAGGGGAAGGGTGAACAGCCAGTTGTTCTGGTACATATAGGTACCAACAATATAGGTAAAAAAGGGGATGAGGTCCTACAGGCTGAATTAGGGAGTTAGGAGTTAAATTAAAAAGTAGGGCCTCAAAGGTAATGATCTCAGGATTGTTACCAGTGCCACATGCTAGTCAGAGTAGAAATAGCAGGATCATTAAGATGAATACATGGCTTGAGGAATGGTGCAAGAGGGAGGGATTCAAATTCCTGGGACATTGGAACCGGTTCTGGGGGAGGTGGGACCATTACAAACCAGGGCAGGACCAGAACCAATGTCCTCGGGGGAGTGTTTGCTGGTGCTATTGGTGTGGGTTTAAACTAATATGGCAGGGGGATGGGAATCCATGCAGGGAGACAGAGGGAAGTAAAATGGGGGCAGAAGCAAAAGATAGAAAGGAGATAAGTATATGTGGAGGGCAGAGAAATCAAAGGCAAAAGTCAAAAAGGGCCATATTACAGCATAATTCTAAAGGGATAAAGAGTGTTAAAAAGAGTGTTAAAAAAACAAGCCTGAAGACTCTGTGTCTCAATGCAAGGAGCATTCATAATAAGGTGGATGAATTAACTGTGCAGACAGCTGTTAACGGATATGATGTAATTGGGATTACGGAGACATAGCACCAGGATAATCAAGGCTGGGAGCTCAACATCCAGGGGTATTCAATATTCAGGAAGGATAGACAAAGAAAAAGGAGGTGGGGTAGCGTTGTTGGTTAAAGAGGAGATTAAGGCAATAGTAAGGAAGGACATGGATGATGGATGATGTGGAATCTGTATGGGTAGAGCTGTGGAACACCAAAGGGCAGAAAACGCTGGTGGGAGTTGTGGTGAGACCATCAAACAGTAGTAATGAGATTGGGGATGGCGTCAAACAGGAAATTAGGGATGCATGCAATAAAGGTACAGCAGTTATCATGGGTGACTTTAATCTACATATTGATTGGGCTAACCAAATTGGTAGCAATATGGTGGAGGAGGATTTCCTGGAGTGTATAAGGGATGGTTTTCTAAACCAATATGTCGAGGAACCAACTAGAGAGCTGGCCATCCTAGATTGGGTGTTGTGTAATGAGAGAGGATTAATTAGCAATCTTGTTGTGCGAGGCTCCTTGGGGAAGAGTGACCATAATATGGTAGAATTCTTCATTAAGATGGAGAGTGACACAGTTAAGTCAGAGACTAGGGTCCTGACCTTAAAGAAAGGTAACTTCCATGGTATGAGATGTGAATTGGCTAGGATAGACTGGCAAATGATAATTAAAGGGTTGATGGTGGATAGGCAATGGCAGACATTTAAAGATCACATGGATGAACTTTAACAATTGTACATCCCTGTCTGGCATAAAAATAAAATAGGGAAGGTGGCTCAATCGTGGCTAACAAGGGAAATTAGGGATAGTGTTAAATCCAAGGAAGAGGCATATAAATAGGTCAGAAAAAACAGCAAACCTGAGGACTGGGAGAAATTTAGATTTCAGCAGAGGAGGACAAAGGGTTTAATTAGGAGGGGGAAAATAGAGTATGAGAGTAAGCTTTCAGGGAACATAAAAATTGACTGCAAATGCTTCTATAGATATGTGAAGAGAAAAAGATAAGTGAAGACAAATGTAGGTCCCTTGCAGTCAGAATCAGGTAGATTTATAATGGGGAGCAAAGAAATGGCAGAAAATTTGAACAAATACTTTGGGTCTGTCTTCACTAAAGAAGACAAAAATAATCTTCCGGAAATGCTAGGGGACCGAGGGTCTAGCGAGAAGGAGGGACTGAAGGAAATCCTTATTAGTCAGGAAATTGTGTTCGGGAAATTGATGGGATTGAAGGCCGATAAATCCCCAGAGCGTGATAGTCTGCATCCCAGAGTACTTAAGGAAGTGGCCCTAGAAATAGTGGATGCATTGGTGGTCATTTTCCAACATTCTATAGACTCTGGATCATTTCCTTTCAGTCCCTTCTTAAAAAAGGAGGGAGCGAGAAAACAGGGAATTATAGACCGGTTAGCCTGACATCGGTAGTGGGGAAAATGTTGGAATCAATTATTAAAGATGTAATAGCAGCGCATTTGGAAAGCAATGACAGGATCGGTTCAAGTCAGCATGGATTTATGAAAGGGAAATCAGGCTTGCCAGATCTTCTAGAATTTTTTAAGGATGTAACTATTGGAGTGGACAAGGGAGAACCATTGGATGTGGTGTATTTGGACTTTCAAAAGGCTTTTGACAAGGTCCCACACAAGAGATGAGTATGCAAAATGAAAGCATATGGTATTGGGGGTAATGTATTGACATGGATAGGCAGACAGGAAGCAAAGAGCAGGAATAAATGGGTCCTTTTCAGAATGGCAGGCAGTGACGAGTTGGATACCTCAAGGTTCAGTGCTGGGACCCCAGCTATTTACCATATACATTATTGATTTAGACGAAGGAATTAAAGGTAATATCCAAGTTTGCAGATGACACTAAGCTGGGTGGCAGTGTGAGCTGTGAGGAGGATGCTAAGAGGCTGCAGGGTGACTTGGGCAGGTTAGGTGAGTGGGCAAATGCATGGCAGATGCAGTATAATGTAGATAAATATGAGGTTATCTATTTTGGTGGCAAAAACACAAAGGCAGAATATTATCTGAATGGTGACAGATTAGAAAAAGGGGAGGTGCAACGAGACCTGGGTGTCATTGTACATCAGTCATTGAAAGTTGGCATGCAGCTACAGCAGGCGCTGAAGAAGGCAAATGGCATGTTGGCCTTCATAGCGAGAGGATTTGAGTATAGGAACAGGTAGGTCTTACTGCAGTTGTACAGGGCCTTAGTGAGGCCACACCTTCAATATTGTGTGCAGTTTTGGTCTCCAAATCTGAGGAAAGACATTCTTGCTATTGAGGGAGTGCAGCGAAGATTCACCAGACTGATTCCTGGGATGGCAAGACTGACATATGAAGAAAGACTGGATCGACTAGACTTATATTCACTGGAATTTAGAAGAATGAAAGGGTATCTCATAGAAACATATAAAATTCTGATGGGATTGGACAGGTTAGATGCAGGAAGAATGTTCCCGATGTTGGGGAAGTCCAGAACCAGAAGTCACAGTCTATGGACAAGGGGTAAGCCATTTAGAACCGAGATGAGGAAATACCTCTTCACTCAGAGAATTGTGGAATTCTCTACCACAGAAAACGATTCAGGCAAGTTCGTTAAATATATTCAAAAGGAAGTTAGATGTGGCCCTTACAGCCAAAGGGATCAAGGGGTATGGAGAGAAAGTAGGAATCGGGTACTGAAGTTCCATGATCAGAACATAACATAAGAACATAAGAATTAGGAACAGGAATAGGCCATATAGCCCCTCGAGCCTGCTCCGCCATTCAACAAGATCATGGCTGATCTGGCCGTGGACTCAGCTCTACTTACCCGCCCGCTCCCCGTAACCCTTAATTCCCTTATTGGTTAAAAATCTATCTATCTGTGACTTGAATACATTCAATGAGCTACCCTCAACTGCTTCCTTGGGCAGAGAATTCCACAGATTCACAACCCTCTGGGAGAAGAAATTCCTTCTCAACTCGGTTTTAAATTGGCTCCCCTGTATTTTGAGGCTGTGCCCCCTAGTTCTAGTCTCCCCGACCAGTGGAAACAACCTCTCTGCCTCAATCTTGTCTATCCCTTTCATTATTTTAAATGTTTCTATAAGATCACCCTTCATCCTTCTGAACTCCAACGAGTAAAGACCCAGTCTACTCAATCTATCATCATAAGATAACCGCCTCATCTCCGGAATCAGCCTAGTGAATCGTCTCTGTACCCCCTCCAAAGCTAGTATATCCTTCCTTAAGTAAGGTGACCAAAACTGCATGCAATACTCCAGGTGCGGCCTCACCAATACCCTATACAGTTGCAGCAGGACCTCCCTGCTTTTGTACTCCATCCCTCTCGCAATGAAGGCCAACATTCCATTCGTCTTCCTGATTACCTTCTGCACCTGCAAACTAACTTTTTGGGATTCATGCACAAGGACCCCCACGTCCCTCTGCACCGCAGCATGTTGTAATTTCTCCCCATTCAAATAATATTCCCTTTTACTGTTTTTTTTTCCAAGGTGGATGACCTCACACTTTCCGACATTGTATTCCATCTGCCAAACCTTAGCCCATTCGCTTAACCTATCTAAATCTCTTTGCAGCCTCTCTGTGTCTTCTACACAGCCCGCTTTCCCACGAATCTTTGTGTCATCTGCAAATTTTGTTAGTCTACACTCTGTCCCCTCTTCCAGGTCATCTATGTATATTGTAAACAGTTGTGGTCCCAGCACCGATCCCTGTGGCACACCACTAACCACCGATTTCCAACCCGAAAAGGACCCATTTATCCCGACTCTCTGCTTTCTGTTAGCCAGCCAATTCTCTATCCAATGCTAATACATTTCCTCTGACTCCGCGTACCTTTATCTTCTACAGTAACCTTTTGTGTGGCACCTGATCGAATGCCTTTTGGAAATATAAATACACCACATCCATCGGTACACCTCTATCCACCATGCTCGTTATATCCTCAAAGAATTCCAGTAAATTAGTTAAACATGATTTCCCCTTCATGAATCCATGCTGCGTCTGCTTGATTGCACTATTTCTATCTAGATGTCCCGCTATTTCTACCTTAATGATAGTTTCAAGCATTTTCCCACTACAGATGTTAAACTAACCGGCCTATAGTTACCTGCCTTTTGTCTGCCCCCTTTTTTAAACAGAGGTGTTACATTAGCTGGTACCTTCCCAGAGTTCAGAGAATTTTGGTAGATTATAACGAATGCATCTGCTATAACTTCCGCCTTCTCTTTTAATACCCTGGGATGCATTTCATCAGGACCAGGGGACTTGTCTACCTTGAGTCCCATTAGCCTGTCCAGCACTACCCCCCTAGTGATAGTGATTGTCTCAAGGTCCTCCCTTCCCACATTCCTGTGACCAGCAATTTTTGGCATGGTTTTTGTGTCTTCCACTATGAAGACCGAAGCAAAATAATTGTTTAAGGTCTCAGCCATTTCCACATTTCCCATTATTAAATCCCCCTTCTCATCTTCTAAGGGACCAACATTTACTTTAGTCACTCTTTTCAGTTTTATATATCTGTAAAAGCTTTTACTATCCGTTTTTATGTTTTTATGTCTTGCGCAAGTTTACTTTTTTAATCTATCTTTCCTTTCTTTATTGCTTTCTTAGTCATTCTTTTCTCAATCTTTTAGTTTCCCACTAACCTTGGCCACCTTATATGCATTGGTTTTTAATTTGATACTCTCCTTTATTTCCTTGGTTATCCACGGCTGGTTATCCCTTCTCTTACCGCCCTTCTTTTTCACTGGAATATATTTTTGTTGAGCACTATGAAAGAGCTCCTTAAAAGTCCTCCACTGTTCCTCAATTGTGCCACCGTTTAGTCTGTGTTTCCAGTCTACTTTAGCCAACTCTGCCCTCATCCCACTGTAGTCAGCCATGATCATATTGAATGGTGCAGGCTCGAAGGGCCGAATGGCCTACTCCTGCACCCATTTTCTATGTTTCTAAGTTCTTACCTGCTAAGGACTTGAGTAACATCACTAAAGAAGTTGAGAATTGGGGCCTTTGGAACTACTATTATGCATTCATTATGAAATGACTGACTCAGGACAATCCTACTATTAATTCATTTGTCACAGAGGGGAGAGGTGTGCACTAATAATCATTATGTGAGTATTGGAAGGAAGCCTCCTATCCCTAAAGAAGGTAAAAGTCCTGCAGTTCATAGTAATATAAGCAATGTAAACCTATGGGGCCCGAATTTGATGAAGGCCAAAGGACCGCCCAAAGGACCGCCGATGGTCACCGAGGTACATGATGGTACTTTGGGCAGGATTTTCATTGCGGAGTTCCCCCGAAGCTCGGCGGGTGGCAAATGAGGCACTTACGCCGCCAATCTGGGCAGCAGTAGGCGGGAGCTCTCATTCTTGGCGGCAAAAGTGCTTGCTGCCCAAGTGCCGCCGAGGATGGGGTTGGGCCCATGGAGGGTCGAAGAGCTGAAAAGCAAAAGCATTAAAAAAAACATCTGAAGACCTTCTGGGGACCCCATCCAGGTAAGCCCCTGTAAAGAAAAACATTCCAAAAATTGTGCTAACCTTTTTTTCCCCATCTTCCTACCTACCACCGGGGACAGACCAGCTTCCAGCAATGGTCCACCCTCGTTCTGCCACCGACTGCCGCCGACTCCCGCCCGCATCAATATCGCAGCTCGGCAGGCGGGTGGTCAGTTACACGACTTGGCCCTCCACTAATGTCGGTGGGCACTTCCCGGCAGCTCGCCCTTCCTGCCCGCTCCAGCCCGCTCCAGGCCACGTTGAAAGTGGCACTAGGCGGTTCGACGAGAGGAATGTCGGCGGCAGTGGCCGGTAAGTTCTTCAATTTCCGGCCCATACATTTTTAATGGACATTTGGGGTAAATATTTGCGATCAGCGACCTACCTCCGGAATACGCCTCTGACCTGTGAAAAGAATACGCACGAACCTGATGGCGGCCCTCCTGCATAAACTTGTGCACTGATGCTGTGAGTCGGAGGCAGCATAACGGTCCACAGATGCCAGGGACGCAGCCTGTTCAGAAGCGTACCTGGAATCACGTGGAGCTGGTCCTCCAATAAGAAAACAGATTGCCTTTCATTCATTTAAATTACTACATTACTTCATTACGACATTCTTTAAAATACATACAGATTGAGCATTTATCGTGTGACTCCAATTCATTACCCATAATTCCCATTTCTAAACAAATACTGTGCATTGTGCAGAAAGTTATAAAATTTAAACATTATTTTTAAAAAATTGCAGCTTCAACATACACTAGAATTGCTTTTCATTAAAGCTTTTAATGTTCCTGGATATCATTTAATTATAAAAAAGCTTTTTTTCATTTTGCGTATCCCCTTACACTGTGGAAACAGACCCTGTGCCTGTTTCCACCAGCTGTAAAATTTCTGTACCTAATTTCTGGGCAGTTGCTGGGCAAATAGTCCAACTTTGCGCCAGCAATTAGGTTTTCAGGGGCGGAGTGGATGGCCTGTCATTGGGTATGCAAATGCATGTAGAAATTCCAAACTTGCGGTGGATTTCAAAGCTGGTATGACGACATACTGTGAGAGTAGGCCATCGTACCCAGCACAAAATCCGAGCCATCAATTACAATGACACACAACAGATAGTGAGTAGTTATAAAAAAATCAGCTCAATGTTTCACCCAGGGTTAGGTATATGCGACTTGAGAATTATTACTTCCTTTGCTTTGCTTATCAGTAGATAGACCTAATTTACTTTTTTAGAGCCAAAAAGCTAATTACTTCATTGGGAAAAATCTTTCTCTGTAGTTCCTGAAGTTTCTTGTCATATATTGAATCCAAATATCGGATCTCTTCTATCAACGCCACCTAGAAATAAAAGATCTTCACTGAGTATCAATGAACACTAAAACAATGACAGCAATGCTGCTGGATGAGGGTGGAGAATTTCTATAAACTTACAGTATGTTTTCCATTTACAATGAGTCAATCCCACAGAGGGTGACAGGACAGAAAGTATGCACCATGATCACTTGAGAACTCATATATATTTTTTGATCAGTGACTTTCAGGCACAAATGTTCAATGTTCTTGTACTATATTCTTGTGCGCACTATTTTCAGACAGCTGTTAACCATTTGAAATTAAAATAAAGGATAAATGTGTTAACACCTGAATAAAAATAGTGCACAGAGAAATGTATTACAATATGATAAGTTTTCGTACCCTGCACTTCTCCGATTGAAAAATATACCCTTAAACACAAAAATTGAAGTAATTTTCAAAACACTTGTATTTACAAGTTTTTTGAAAGGATGGGGGTTGTGGCCAGTGATATTTTTGCCCTTCCTCCATTTAAGACTCCTTAGGACATACACTGTGTCCCTTTGAACAGGCCAATAAATAATAATGACCCGCTAACAAGCCAATGAGCCTCACATAATCAGTTACTAAATTCAGTCATAGTGTCAAGAAGATTCGCCAATTGGAGATCAGCTGCTTCTTACAAGAAGAGTTCGGAGTAACTGCACTCACAGAATGCCCCTACTGGCTGGTTACAGAGTAGATTGTCTGTCCATCTGTCATCCAGGAAAGTATTCATCATACAGGGAGAAAAGAAAAAAAATAGAAAATAGGAAAAAATATAAGTATAAGACTGTACAAAATATGAAGTGGACCATTTTCCAGACTCATTTAAAAAGGTGGTTGGATGCATTGACTGTACCTTATTGTATGTTGTCCTATCCATTTCAATCATGCGCATCCAAGGTACCAGGAGCAAGATGAGAGTGTGCATCTCCACCTCATCAAATAGCTCTTCAAAGGGTGGCTCCAGTTTTTGAAAGATACTTTTTTTATTCTCTGTATCTACGTCGACATCTGCTGGAGCCCCATCAACAATGTATGTAGCAAACATAAACTGAAACAAGTGGACAAATCATGAAAAGATCAGTTTGTAGATGAAAATGTCCAAACACTCAGTTAGGTTTCAATGGTTCCTTATAACCATACAAACAAACGGCTTTTTCCACCACAAAATATAATGGTAACTCCTGGATTGCCGAGTCAGTCAGACACAGGTCAGTGACCAAAGAAATTAAAGTCCGGTCTATTCTGGATCTACTGCTGTTTACCCTATTCTCAAACAATACAGAGAACAATAATTCTAATAATAATATTATAATTGTCATGTATTCAGCTGTCATTGTAATCCATGTATAAACTGACCTAAGTTGTACACCATGCAAACACTGACCACAAGGTGGTGAACTCGTGGGAGACATTCCTAACCTGGACTTTCAGGTATAAAAGGGGAAGCTCCATCCATCTTCTCCACTTCACTGCTGGCAAATAAAGGTCACTGGTCACAGAGTGACCTTCTCTCTAGAATGGGCCTCGTGTGCATTTGTACTGTACAGTAAGGACATATTATTGGCAACGAGAAACTGGGATTTAAACCACACGAGCATGGCCACTTGTAGCACAGACCGAGAGGTACTGTGTTGGTGATGATTGGGACGATTTTATTGAGAGACTACAGCAAAGTTTTGTCACTAAGGAATGGCTGGGACAGGATTCGGCTGACAAACGCAGGGCTCATCTCTTGACGGTTTGTGGATCCAGGACGTACTCCCTGATGAAGGACCTTCTAGCACCAGAGAAGCTGGTGGACAAGACTTTTGAAGAGCTCAGTAAGTTGATCAGGGAACACTTTAAACCGGCGAGCAGCATGCACATGGCGAGACACCGGTTTTACACGCACCGGCGGTGAGAAGGGCAAAGCGTTCCAGACTTCGTGGCAGACCTCCGGCGACTGGCAAGCCTATGTAAGTTCCCAGATGCATGCAGAGCGGAGGTTCTGTGAGACTTTTTTATTGAGGGCATCGGGCACGCTGGGGTTTTCAGGAAACTGATTGAGACCAAAGACTTGGCCTTGGAAATGGTGGCTTTGATGGCCCAGACATTTATCTCAGGGGAGGAAGAGACCAGAATGATGTTTGCCAAAAGTCTTGGCTTAAATGCAGCAAATGGACAGGGAGTCAACATTGTTAACGCGGCACACAGTTCTCCAAGCAGACAGGGGCAATCGGACATGCCCGAGCATGTAGTCGAATCCAAAGGGGGAATTCAACAGAGACAATGGCTAGCTGAACGGCGATTCATGCCATCGCAAGGGACAATGCGGCCAGTAATGGGGCCATCAACACCTGTCAATGGTGCGTTTAAGGACAGTTACATAGACAGTCAGAGACGATCGACTGGTAATGGACCTTTTGTTTTCAACAATGAGTCATGTTGGAGGTGTGGAGGCAAACACACACCCAGAGCTTGCAGGTATCAGCAATTTACCTGCAGAAATTGTGACGTCAGTGATCACTTGGTGCATATGTGCAGGAAGCCTGCAGCCAGGTTGATGTATGAGGAGGACAGGCCCAATGTAAGCCCTCCGAGGCCAAATGAATACTGGGGGAGATCGCTGCAAGCTGAAGTTCAGCGAGTTCATGTGGAGCACATATACAGTTCATATACCAGGACGCCACCGATAATGATGAAAGTGCTCCTCAATGGTATCCCAGTATCAATGGTGCTAAACACGGGGGCCAGCCAGTCCCTGATGAGTATCAAACAGTTCGATAAGTTGTGGGCGTCCAAGACCAGGAGGCCAAAATTATTGCCGATTGACGCACAGCTATGGACATATACAAAGGAGTTCATTCCGGTGCTAGGCAGCGCCACGCTAGTCGTGACCCACAAAGATTCGGAGAACAGGTTGCCACTCTGGACAGTCCCGCACTACTGGGGAGGAGTTGGCTTGCTGTCATGAACTGGAAATGGGGCGATTTCAATGCAATTTCTTCTGTGGAGCGAATATTACTCACAGGTGCTGGACAAATTTGATTCATTATTTCAAACCGGCATCGGCACTTTCATGGTGACCAAGGTAGTGATTCACATAAACCCGGACGCCAGGCCAGTACACCACAAGGCCAGAGCGGTGCCATACGTGACGCGGGAAAAGATAGAAGATAAATTGGACCGCCTGCTGAGGGAAGGCATCATATCGCCAGTCGAATTCAGTGACTGGGCGAGCCCGATCGTGCCGGTGCTCAAGGCGGATGGGTCGGTCAGGATATGTGGCGATTACAAGGCCACCACCAATCGGGTGTCATTCCAAGACCAGTACCCGCTACCGAGAGCGGAGGACCTCTTTGCGACGTGATCCTGTGGCAAACTTTTTTAAAAATTGACCTCAGCTTACATGACCCAGGAGCTGGCGAGTGAGTCGAAGAAGCTGACCACCATCACGGCACACAAGGGGTTGTTTGAGTACAACAGATGTCTGTTCAGGATTCGCTCGGCCGCCGCGATCTTTCAACGAAACATGGAAAGTCTCCTCAAGTCGATTCCAAGGACGGTGGTTTTTCAAGATGACATCCTCATCACGGGTTGCGATACTGAAGAACACCTCCACAACCTGCTGCAGGTGCTACGCAGCCTGGACCGGGTAGGTCTGCAACTGAAAAAGGCGAAGTGCATCTTCCTAGCTCCAGAGGTAGAATTCCTGGGGATGAGGGTAGCAGCAGACGAGATCAGACCCACTGTGTCCAAAACGGAAGCGATCCAGAGAGCACCCAGACCCTGTAACACGATAGAGCTGCGTTTGTTCCTGGGGCTCCTGAACTATTTTGGTAACTTTCTTCCCAAATTGAGCACGCTGTTAGAGCCGCTACACGTGCTCCTACGCAAAGGTCGCGAATGGGTCTGGGGGGGCAGCCAGGAAAGGGCTTTTGATAGAGCACGCAACTTGTTATGCTCCAACAATCTGTTAACGCTATATGACCCGTGTAAGAAACTTGTTTTAACGTGCGATGCGTCATCCTATGGGATCGGGTGTGTGTTGCAGCATGTTAATGCCAAGGGTCGGTTACAGCTGGTAGCTTATGCCTCCAGAAGTCTGTCCCAGGCAGAAAGGGGCTACGGGATGGTAGAAAAGGAAGCGCTTGCATGTGTATATGCAGTAAATAAAATGCACCAGTACCTTTTGGCAGGAAATTTGAGCTGGAGACAGATCACAAACCCCTAACATCCCTTTTGGCCGACAACAAGGCCATAAATGCAAATGTGTCGGCCCGCATACAGAGGTGGGCACTCATGTTAGCTGCCTATGACTATACAATTCGGCACAGACCGGGCACTGAAAGCTGCACCGATGCAGTCAGCAGGCTCCCACTAGCCACTACCGAGGGGACAACCGAACATGCTGCTGAGATGGTCATGGCTGTTGAAGCTTTTGAAAGCGAAGGCTCACCCCTGACAGCCCGTCAGATTAAAGTCTGGACAAATAAAGACCCGCTACTGTCTTTAGTCAAGAAATGTGTCCTGAATGGGGACTGGGCAGCCACGTACGGGGCATGCCCTGAGGAATTTAAACCATTTCACAGGCGCAAGGATGAACTCTCGATACAGGCCAATTGTCTACTATGGGGAAACCGAATAGTCATGCCCCAGCTGGGCAGAGAGGCGTTCATCCGAGAACTCCACAATGACCACCCGGGCATTGTCATGATGAAGGCAATTGCCAGGTCACACGTTTGGTGGCCAGGGATAGATGCAGACCTGCAACTTTGTGTTCGCAGGTGCAACACGTGTGCCCAGCTGGGCAATGCGCCCAGGGAAGCCCCCCTTAGCCCCTGGTCCTGGCCCGCCAAGGCATGGTCACGCATCCATGTGGACTACGCAGTTCCTTTCATGGGAAAAATGTTTTTAGTTGTGGTAGACGCCTACTCCAAATGGATCGAGTGTGACATTCTCAATTCAAGCACATCTTCTGCCACGGTAGAAAGTCTACGGGCAATGTTCACCGCCCACGGTCTACCGGACGTCTTGGTCAGCAACAATGGCCCGTGCTTCACAAGCACTGAATTCCAGGACTTCATGGCAGGAAATGGTATCAACCATGTCAGAACGGCACCGTTCAAGCCGGCCTCAAATGGCCAGGCGGAACGAGCAGTGCAGATAATCAAACAGGGGATGCTCAGAATCCAAGGGGGTTCCCTACAAAGCCGCTTATCATGCCTCCTGTTGGCCAATAGATCTCGACCACACTCGCTCACAGGGGTTCCACCCGCAAAGCTGCTAATGAAAAGGACGCTCAAAACCAGGTTATCCCTTATACACCCCACCATGAAAGAAATTGTTGAGAGCAGGCGCCGGTCACAATGTGACTACCATGACGGGAATGCGAGGGCGCGATGTATTGATGTCAATGACCCTGTCTTTGTCCTCAACTACGCTGCAGGGCCCAAACGGCTCGCAGGCACTGTGATTGCCAAAGAGGGGAATAGGATTCTGGTAGTTCAACTTACCAATGGACAAATCTGCCACAAACACGGGGATCAAACAAAAAGGAGGTTCAGCAGCCCCATAGAAGAAGCAGAGGAAGAACACGATGTAGAGTTTATTCCACCACAGGTGACCGAACACTGGAACCAAGTGGAGGAGAGCCCAGTCACTGTGGGCAGTCCGGACAGGCCTGAGGCACCGCAAACAGCAGACACGCAGGCCAGCGCCCAACAACCGGAGCCCCAACTCAAGCGCTCTACAAGGGAGCGTAAATCACCAGAGAGACTTAACCTGTGATCCCAATAAGACTTTGGGGGGGGTGGTGATGTCATGTATTCAACTATCATTGTAATCCATGTATAAACTGACCTAAGTTGTACACTGTGAGAACACTGACCACTAGGTGGTGAACTTGTGGGAGACACTCCTAACCAGGACTTTCAGGTATAAAAGGGGAAGCTCCACCCATCTTCTCCACTTCAGTGCTGGCAAATAAAGGTTACTGGTCACAGAGTGACCTTCTCTCTAGTATGGGCCTCGTGTGCATTTGTACTGTATAGTAAGGACATAGAAACATAGAAACATAGAAAATAGGTGCAGGAGTAGGCCATTCGGCCCTTCTAGCCTGCACCGCCATTCAATGAGTTCATGGCTGAACATGCAACTTCAGTACCCCATTCCTGCTTTCTCACCATACCCCTTGATTCCCCTAGTAGTAAGGACTTCATCTAACTCCTTTTTGAATATATTTAGTGAATTGGCCTCAACAACTTTCTGTGGTAGAGAATTCCACAGGTTCACCACTCTCTGGGTGAAGAAATTCCTCCTCATCTCGGTCCTAAATGGCTTCCCCCTTATCCTTAGACTGTGTCCCCTGGTTCTGGACTTCCCCAACATTGGGAACATTCTTCCTGCATCTAACCTGTCTAACCCCGTCAGAATTTTAAACGTTTCTATGAGGTCCCCTCTCATTCTTCTGAACTCCAGTGAATACAAGCCCAATTGATCCAGTCTTTCTTGATAGGTCAGTCCCGCCATCCCGGGAATCAGTCTGGTGAACCTTCGCTGCACTCCCTCAATAGCAAGAATGTCCTTCCTCAGGTTAGGAGACCAAAACTGTACACAATACTCCAGGTGTGGCCTCACCAAGGCCCTGTACAATTGTAGCAACACCTCCCTGCCCTTGTACTCAAATCCCCTCGCTATGAAGGCCAACATGCCATTTGCTTTCTTAACCGCCTGCTGTACCTGCACGCCAACCTTCAATGACTGATGTACCACGACACCCAGGTCTCTTTGCACCTCCCCTTTTCCTAATCTGTCACCATTCAGATAATAGTCTGTCTCTCTGTTTTTACCACCAAAGTGGATAACCTCACATTTATCCACATTATACTTCATCTGCCATGCATTTGCCCACTCACCTAACCTATCCAAGTCGCTCTGCAGCCTCATAGAATCCTCCTTGCAGCTCACACTGCCACCCAACTTAGTGTCATCCGCAAATTTGGAGATACTACATTTAATCCCCTCGTCTAAATCATTAATGTACAGTGTAAACAGCTGGGGCCCCAGCACAGAACCTTGCAGTACCCCACTAGTCACTGCCTGCCATTCTGAAAAGTCCCCATTTACTCCTACTCTTTGCTTCCTGTCTGACAACCAGTTCTCCATCCATGTCAGCACACTACCCCCAATCCCATGTGCTTTAACTTTGCACATTAATCTCTTGTGTGGGACCTTGTCGAAAGCCTTCTGAAAGTCCAAATATACCACATCAACTGGTTCTCCCTTGTCCACTCTACTGGAAACATCCTCAAAAAATTCCAGAAGATTTGTCAAGCATGATTTCCCTTTCACAAATCCATGCTGACTTGGACCTATCATATTACCTCTTTCCAAATGCACTGCTATGACATCCTTAATAATTGATTCCATCATTTTACCCACTACCGATGTCAGGCTGACCGGTCTGTAATTCCCTGTTTTCTCTCTCCCTCCTTTTATATTAATAACATTTTCTGAATGCATCTCCTCCAGTGGCTTAGTGGGTAATGTACCCCTGTTGTGGTACTGAACCATACAGATGAGAAGATCTAGTTTGATCCCTGGTTTGTGCCGAGTTAGCTTATCTCAGTAGGGGGCGCAGGGATCACAGTGTGCTATTAACGCGCACCCATGCTTAGTGTTGCAGACAGCAGGTTAATTTGTGCTGCCTGCTGTTTTAATGAGATGTGTGTGCATTGGCTGTGTAATACATTTTATAGCCCTTTGGACTGTCTATCAAATAGTTTAAAGGTGACTCCATATTGCTATTAGTTATGACTTTTATTTAAGCAGAAGTAAGACTTAATACATGCAGCAGTTGAGCAGCAGTTTACAAGAAACATGTTTAGTTTAATGTAAGGCCCATGCTTTTGTATGCCTCAGTGAAGATGTTGACGATGGCTTGGAATTCAGCCTCTGAATGTGCGCAGACGCAAGCGTCATCCGCGTACTGTAGTTCGATGACAGAGGATGGGACAGTCTTGGATCTAGCCTGAAGGCGACAAAGGTTGAACAGGTTCCCACTGGTTCTATAGTTTAGTTCCACTCTAGCAGGGAGCTTGTTGAGCGTGAGAGGGAACATTGCAGCGAGGAAGATCGAGAAGAGGGTTGGCGCGATGACATAGCTGTAATGATTCAAGAGTCTGGTTACTGTAAACTCACTCAGGTGCAACCTGATCCATCTTTATTCCAGCCCAAGAGTGCCTGCGTGACAAAGACACCCAGCTTATATACAGGTGATCAAGCACACATGCCACATGCTTACAGCTCGATGAACTCCAACCACGGCGCCCTCTCGTGTCTGGTGACCCCCCAAACATTAATACATAACAACATCCCCCTTTTAAAATCTTAACAACAATCTTTTTACAAATTAAGGCGGTCTGGGGCTTTCCTCTCACGAGTTGATCGTCTCAGTTCAACTTTGGCTCTGGGCGAGCGTTCTGAGTCCATTGAGACTGAGGGCTGAGTCAGTATGTCAGCAGAGTCCTCTGATGAGTAAACAATGGTTGATTGGTCACTGACTGCATCTTCCTCACTCAGTTCCAGTTCATCCGTGTGCCGCAGTTTAACCTGGTCAAGGTGTTTCCTGCATGTTTGCCCATTCTTGAGCACGACAATAAACACTCTGTTACCCTCCCTGGCTGTAAAAGCGTTGGCGATCCACTTTGGACCTTGACCATAGTTCAGTACATAAACCTGATCGTTTACTGAGCTGTCACGTGACACGGCAACACGATCATGACACCATTGCTGACTTTGACGTCTGTTTTCAACACCATCATTCAAATCAGGATGAACAAGAGAAAGCCTGGTCTTGAGATTTCTCTTCATCAGTAGTTCAGCAGGAGCAAAGCCAGTAAGCGTATGAGGTCTTGACCTGTAACTGAGCAATATACATGACAACCATTTCTGCAGTGAGCCCTGAGTTACATGTTTCATACTTTGCTTGATCATTTGAACGGCATGCTCTGCTAGACCATTAGAAGCAGGTTTGAATGGAGCTTGTAAAGTCCTGTCCCCTCAGTACAGATTCACACGAGGCATGTAGTGAAGTCAAAGTCACTCTGGACCTGCACCTTTATTTCACAGCTCTGGAATGCTGTTCTTGCCTGAGACGTTTCTTTATATACCTGTCTCTTGCAAGTGCACCCCTGGTGGTAAGGTATGCTGGTGGTTACAGGTCATATCTTATTACAGTCATGTATAGCATGGTAGGATACAGTTATATATAATAATGTAAGATACATGACATCACCCTCACCCAAGGTCTTATTGTCTTTATAGGTTCAGTCTGTCAGGTGGTCTATGCTCTCGCGTGGAGCGTCTGAGTTGTGGTTCAGTTGTTTGCCTTGGTGTCTGTTTTTCTTTGGGTGTGGTTGCTGGTATCTCGCCTGGGCTGTCTGTTTTGATTGGTGTGATTGTTGTTGACTCGCCTGGGTTGTCTGTTGGGATTGCCCTTTCCTCAGGTTGTTCCCTCTGTCTGTCCACCAGGTGTGGTGCAAGTTCCACATTGTAGTCTGCCTCTGGTTCCGCAGTGTTGTTGGTAAATCTGCTTTTGACTTGGTCTACATGCCTCCGGCAGGTTTTGCCATTGTCCATTTGTACTACCAGTAGCCTGTTTCCTTCCTTGCCCGTTACTGTCCCTGCAAGCCATTTGGGAACCCTGCCATAGTTTAGTACAAACACTTTGTCCCCTATCTCATTCCATCGCCCCCTCGAATTTCTGTCATGGTACTCAGTCAGCTTACGGCGCTTTGCCTCAACGATTTCGTGCATGTCTGGGAGGATCAATGAGAGCCTTGTTTTTAAAGTCCTTTTCATCAACAGTTGCGCGGAGGGGATCCCAGTCAATGAGTGCGGACGAGATCTGTATGCCAGCAGCAGTCGCGACAGGCGACCCTGCAGCATGGGACCTTGGATTTTAAGCATGCCTTGTTTAATGATTTGCACTGCTCTCTCCGCCTGGCCGTTGGAGGCCGGCTTGAACGGTGCCGTCTTGACGTGATTTATGCCGTGATCAATTATAAAGTCTTGGAATTCTGCGCTGGTGAAGCATGGACCATTGTCACTGACCAATATGTCAGGGATTCCGTGCATTGCAAACATGGTTGCGAGGCTCTCCACAGTGGTGGAGGTTGTGCTCAAGTTTAAAATGGTGCATTCGATCCACTTTGAAAATGCATCTACTACGAGGAACATTTTGCCCATGAATGGGCCCGCATAGTCTACGTGCACCCGCGACCCCGGTTTGGTAGGCCAGGGCCAGGGGCTCAGTGGAGCCTCCCTGAGGGCATTGCTGAGTTGGGCACAAATTGTGCATCTTCGGACGCAGAACTCCAAGTCCGCGTCAATACCAGGCCACCAGATGTGGGATCTGGCTATGGCCTTCATGAGAACGATCCCCGGGTGCTCGCAGTGGAGCTCCCGGCCAAATGCCTCTCTGCCTCGCAGAGGCATGACTACTCGGCTGCCCCACATCAGGCAGTCTGCTTGTAGTGATAGCTCATGCATGCGCCTGTGAAAGGGTTTTAATTCCTCGGGGCAGGCATCGCAAGCCTCTGTCCAGTCACAGGTTAGGACACATCTTTTTACTAAGGATAACGTGGGGTCACTGGCCATCAAGGCTTTGATTTGGCGAGCCATCATGGGCGAACCTGTGGACTCAAAGGCATTGATTGCTTTGACTATCTCACAGTCCTGTTCGTCAGACCCTTCCGTGGTCGCCAGGGGTAGCCTGCTGAGCGCGTCGGCACAGTTGTCTATGCCTGATGGTATAGTCGTAGGATGCCAGCATGAGTGCCCACCGTTGAATTCGTGCCAAGGCGTTGGCGTTTATTGCCTTGCTCTCAGATAGGAGGGACGTGAGGGGCTTGTGGTCAGTTTCTAACGCGAACTTGGCCCCGAAAAGGTATTGGTGCATCTTTTTGACACCGAACACGCACGCGAGCGCCTCCTTCTCTACCATTCTGTACCCGCGCTCCGCCCGCGAAAGTAACCTGGAGGCATAAGCTATGGGTTGGAATTTGCCCGCACTATTGACATGTTGCAAAACGCACCCGACCCCATATGCTGACGCATCGCATGTGAGAACTAGCTTTTTACCTGGATCAAAGAAAATCAAAACACTGTTGGAACACAGAAGGTTGTGTGCCTTATTGAAGGCGCGTTCCTGGGCGTCCCCCCAAAACCAATCGCACCCCTTCCTGAGTAGCACGTGGAGAGGTTCCAGCAGCGTGCTTAAGTTCTGCATAAAGTTCCCAAAGTAATTGAGTAGCCCGAGAAAGGCATGCAGTTCTGAGACATTCCGGGGCCTGGGTGCCAGGCGAATTGCTTCTGTTTTGGACTCTGTTGGGCGGATTCCATCAGCGGCAATCCTTCTGCCCAAAAATTCAACCGCGGGTGCGAGAAACAGGCACTTGGATTTCTTGACTCGTAGGCCTACCCGATCCAACCGCTTTAGTACTTCCTCCAAATTACGGAGATGGGAGTCGGTGTCCCTGCCCGTGTTAAGTATGTCGTCTTGAAATACAACCGTTCCCGGGGTGGACTTGAGCAGACTCTCCATGTTGCGCTGGAATATGGCAGCTGCCAACCTGATGCCGAATGGGCATCGATTGTACATGAAAAGGCCGCGATGTGTTTTGATGGTGGTGAGTAGCTTGGATTCCTTGGTCAATTCTTGCGTCATATATGCAGATGTGAGGTCTAGTTTTGAGAAAAGTTTACCTCCAGCCAATGTGGCAAATAAGTCCTCTGCTCTGGACAGCGGGTACTGGTCCTGTAGGGAGACTCTGTTTATGGTAGATTTGTCGTCCCCACAGATCCATCAGGTTTCATGACTGGGACGATGGGACTTGCCCAGTCGCTAAATTCCACAGGTGATATAATACCTTCCCACAGAAGCCTGTCTACTTCGTGTTCAATCTTTTCTCTCATCACATAGGGTACAGCTCTAGCCTTGTGATGGACCGGCCTAGCATTCTGTGTGATGTAGATTTTGACTTTTGCCCCTTTGAAAGTGCCCACACCCGGCTGAAAGAGATGTTCAAATCGCTTTATAACTATTGAGCAGGAGGTCCGTTCCTCTAATGACATGGCATGGACATCATCCCATTTCCAGTTTAGTTTTGCCAGCCAGCTTCTCCCCAGCAGTGCTGGGGGGTCTCCAGGGACAATCCACAGGGGAAGTCGGTTCACTGTCCCTTTGTGTGTGACAGAGAGCATGGTGCTGCCGAGGACTGGTACGATTTCTTTGGTATAGGTCTTTAGTTTGGTGTCAACCCTTGTGAGTTTTGGTCTGTCTCTTTTATGCGGCCACAGTTGTTCAAATTTTTGAGCACCCATGAAAGATTGACTCGCTCCTGTATCCAGCTCCATGTTGACAGATATCCCGTTGAGTAGGACCCTCATCATTATAGGAGGCATCCTGTTGTAGGAGCAGCGGCCACTGATCGTGTTGATCCGCTGTACATCGGTGTCCCGGGTACTGTCCCCACCGTCTTCTGGTCCGCTTTCCGACCCATCCGATTCGTATACCTGCCGAGCTGTCGTTTTTTTGCACATGCGGACCAAATGCCCTGTATAGTCACAGTTCCTGCAAACAGCCTGCTGAAATCGACATCCCCTTGACGAGTGCCCACCCCCATGCCTCCAGCACAGACTGCTTGCAAAGAATGAGCTGCGTCTGGCTGATCTCTCTTGAGCTTCTCTCAGTTTGTAGTTGATTGCTCGCATTGTGGGTTGATGAAGTGTGAACGGCCGTTCCTGTGGCCATTGATGGCTTCTGTTGCCATTGCTTGTTGTCGAAAGCCTGTTCTCCCGGTTTTGTCTGTGTGCGGGGGTAACAGCTTGTCTAATGCTGTGAACTCCTTGTTCCATTATTTCGTTAGTTGTCGTACCTGCATTGTAAATCAACCTCGTTTCTTCTTCCCCTACCAAGAATGTCTGTGCAACCAGTGCTGCTGCCTCTAAGCTCAGGTTCTTGGTCTCTCTGAGCTTTCGGAATATGCCTGCGTGGCCTATTCCTTCAATGAAAAAGTCTCTCTTCATCGGAGAACTCACATAAACTAGCCAACCTCCGAAGTTCCGCCACGAAGTCGGGTATGTTCTGGCCCCCGCAGCGTCTGTAGTTGTAGAACCTGTGTCTGGCCATGTGTAGGCTGCTCACTGGCTTCAGATGGTCTCTTACCAGTGTGCTCAATTCTTTAAACGACTTGCTTGCTGGTTTCTCGGGTGCCAACAGATCCTTCATTAAAGCGTATGTTTTCGAGCCACAGCTGGTCAAGAGATGGGCTCTTCTCTTGTCTGCCTTATCGTCGCCTAACCAGTCTTTGGTTACAAAGCTTTGCTGGAGCCTTTCTATAAAGTCCTCCCAATTGTCTCCAGCATTGTAGTTTTCATCTGATCCATTGTTCGCCATTCTGTGGATTCTGTAATCCCGTAACCCGTCGCCACTGTAAAGTCCTGTCCCCTCAGTACAGATTCGCACAAGGCATGTAGTGAAGTCAAAGTCACTCTGGACTTACACCTTTATTTCACAGCTCTGGAATGCTGCACTTGCCTGAGACCTCTCTTTATATACCTGTCTCTTGCAAGTGCACCCCCGGTGGTCAGGTATGCTGGTGGTTACAGGTCATATCTTATTACAGTCATGTATAGCATGTTGGGATACAGTTATATATAATAATGTAAGATCCATGACAGAGCTGATCTTACATATCTGATGCCATTGAATTTCATGAACTCCTGGAACTCAAGACTTGTGAAGCAAGATCCGTTGTCGCTCACAACAATGTCAGGCAAACCATGAGTAGCTAAATTCCACAGGTGATATAATGCCTTCCCACAGAAGCCTGTCTACTTCGTGTTCAATCTTTTCTCTCATCACATAGGGTACAGCTCTAGCCTTGTGATGGACCGGCCTAGCATCCTGTGTGATCACATCATGGTTGATGCCTATCACGAAGACATCACGCAGCATGTCTTCCAGCATGTCCCTGAACTTACACGGCTCAGCAAGACGTTGCAGGTCGGCGACAAATCCCGACACGTCCTGGCCCTCAGCACAAACATGCATGTAGAAACTGTAGCGTGATATGATGATCCCCTCTTTTGGCTTCAGATGGTTACCCACCAACGTATACAATTCCTCGTACCCTTTTTCTGCCGGATGTACAGGCGAGAGAAGATTCTTCGTGAGGCCGTAAATTTTCGGACCACAAACGGTGAGGGGAAGTGCCCTGTGCTTAACTGCGTAGGCCTCTGCCTCCATGCCGTTGGCCACAAAATACTGATCCAAGCGGTCAACAAAATCTGCCCAATCCTCACCCTCCACGAATCTCTCCAGGATTCCAACAGTGCCCATTGTGCATGCAAAGGTTCTTAAATTACCTCATCGCCAATTGTAATGACCCAAGAGTCTGGTTACTATAAACTCACTCAGGTGCAACCTGATACATCTTTATTCCAGCCCAAGAGTGCCAACATGACAAAGACATGCCAGCTTATATACAGGTGACCAAGCACACATGCCACATGTGTACAGCCCGATGACCTCCGACCGCTGCACCCTCTGGTGTCTGGTGACCCCCAAGCATTAATACATAACAGCCCTGCTTGACCCCGGTCCGGATGTGGATTGGGTCTGTGGTGGATTCGCTGATCAGGATCACAGCTTGCATGTCGTCATGGAGTAGGCGGAGGATGGCGACAAACTTTTGGGATCCTCCACCAACCTGACTGCGCCACACAGCACTGCCCTCATCAAAAATCCATGGGGCAGCCTTGGACAACATGGACCACTTTCCAAACCTCGGGAGCCTACTATCATCAAGGGCAGCATCGATGATGAGGTCCAACACTGCCTCCAGTGCGCCAGCGCAGAATTCGGTCGCCTGAGGAAGAGAGTGTTCGAAGACCAGGACCTCAAATCTGGCACCAAGTGATACCTGCCCTCCTACATGGCTCAGAGACATGGACCATATACAATAGACACCTCAAATTGCTGGAGAAATACCACCAACACTGTCTCTGCAAATCCCCTGGGAGTATAGACACACCAATGTCAGTGTTCACGATCAGGCCAACATCCCCAGCATTGAAGCACTGACCACACTTGTAAGATTCCAAAATTCATTGAAACCCCCTCCCCCCCTCCCCCTAGTGTTTGGACTCACTGAAAAGGAAATTCGATTTGGGACTATAGAACAGAAAGTTGGGATCCTAAAATGCTTATGGAAGAAATCTACGAGTTTTAACCAAGTTTGGGACTTTTAAAAAGTGCATGTTGGGTTGGCGAGAAAAGGGCTGCAAGAAAAGGAGTGGATTCAACCTCTGAAAAGCCAATTTGGATATTGGAGCTAATCAAGCTGTCTGGGGATATTAGAGCTAATCAAATTGTCTGGGGAACTGTTTACCCTCAAAACTTGCCCCCTAGAAGACATTTACATTTCAACAATCAATCCAAGGAAGTACAGTTTCAATCCAAGCACAAAACCCATCCAACACATGCATAATGCTAATCACTCTTCTGGCCTGCATAGAAAGCTCAGATTCAGGCAGACAACTCGATACCAGAAACTAACTTTAACAATTGACAAGAGCTCGTCAGCTCAGAAAAGTCTATCAATGCCAGATTAAAAACACTTAATCAAGTTTCAGTTAGCTGGGCAGCAAAACTTAAACAAAAGAAACGTTAGATTTGGCGCAAAGATTAAGGAGCCTCTCTGAGTATAAACTGAGGGCCTATCATACCAGAAAGACAGAGAAGAGGAAACTTTCTATTCTGACCATCACAGAAAGAACTATTTTGACCAGCACTTCGGAACAACAAGATCGAGAGCACACGGCGAGAAACCAAGGAAGAAACATCGCCACATCGGCGAAAAGAACTCGCCCCAACTGGCTTCAATACACAGCAGAGGTCTTCTACCATGCCTGGGGTATGGCAAGGCAAACCGGCTATTTCCAAAGAACCCCGAAACCACGAAATAGCCCTAACTGTCAAAGGAAGGATTGATGAGCATTATCCCTGTTGCCCTAGAGTCTAACTTAGCTAGAGAGTGAGTGGGAGGTGGGAGGTATTTCTGTTGTGTTTATTACCTGTAATAAAGTATTCCCCATTGTTTAGAACATTTTACTGGAGTGTACTTGTGTTATTTGCTTTCTTGAATAAAATCCATACCTTCTTTGTACAAAACAGTTGTCTGCTGCACTTTATCACACCCTGATTAATAAGTCCAAGCTTAGAATCAAGGAATGGGAGCGACTCGCAACCACTCTGGTCAGGAAGGTAAGCTGACAGACCACCACCCCCTACACACTCGACCAGCTCCGTTGGGCGGGCCACATCGTCTGCATGCCCCACACAAGACTCTCAAAGCAAGCGCTCTACTCAGAACTCCTACACGGCAAGCGAGCCCCTGGTGGGCAGAGGAAATGTTTGAAGGACATCCTCAAAGCCTACTTAATAAAGTGCAACATCCCCACCGACACCTGGGAATCCCTGGCCAAAGACCGCCCTCAGAGGAGAAAGAGCATCCGGGAGGGCGCTGAGCACCTCGAGTCTTGTCGCGGGGAGCATGCAGAAAATATGCGCAGGCAGCGGAAGGAGCATGTGGCAAACCAAACTTTCCACCCACCCTTTCCTTCAACGACTGTCTGTCCCACCTGTGACAGAGACTGTAATTCCCGAATTGGACTGTACCGTCACCTGAGAACTCACTTTTAGAGTGGAAGCAAGTCTTCCTTGATTTCTGCCTATGATCATCAGGAACAATTGAGAATTATACTACTCTGTTAATCCTTGGGTCAATGGAATAATAAACTTCCCCCCTTGTACTCCCTGCAAATCATCCTCATCCACCCACCTGGTTGCCCCTGTTAAATGCACTCCCCCGAAAAAGTCTCCAGCCCCTAAAGTTATACCCCCAAAATGAAATTGTAGCAAATTTCATCCAATCATGTATCTTCCATACCTCCCATACTACCCAATCATGGGCCTGGCATGTACATGTTCAGGCACAGACAATGCTTAATACACCCTTTTCTTCTTTTTAGCCTCTCTACGAGAATCCCTTGTTCAGCAGTTAATGGAAACCTTGAAACGAACGACCATTCCAGCTGTAAAGAAATCCGAACTTAAACATCATTCTCTATACTAATTCTAATAAAGGTGAAATAAAACTGTAGTCTAGCAAACTTAACGTTAACCTACAACCTAGCAAAGCTTTAATACTGAAAATAATAAAAAGGGGATTATGTTTGATTATAGTTCAACAAATAACAAGAGTTCTCTAATACAGAGGACTACATCCAGAGAGTGATAAGTGAAAATGGGCTAAAATTTCATTTGCCCTCGAAAACAGGACCGAGCACTCTCAAACAAACCCCTGCATGGCTGAACACTCAGCAAGGGGCCCAAGTTTGTGTGAGCTAACATCAATTAAAGCTAGTCGGCACTTAATTAATGGCAGTCTCCATCTCTTAAAGGCAGGTGCATTCTCCCTGCAGCAGGTCATTCAACTCACTGGTGAAGGGAGTCATCCAGTTGAATGTTACATTAACCTGTGCGGCTGCATGGTTGCGCAGTGCTCTGGAGGTCCTGCGCAGGCCATGCGCCGGCTTTTATATGAGAAAAATCGTGCATGCGTGAATATTTGAATGGGCCATGCAGCCCGTTAAAGGGCTTGTGCACTGAAAAAAGAAAAGATGGAAGATTGGTCAAAGCAACAAAAAAGAATATCACAACAGGGGAGAGAGCGTGCTTCAAGGTTCTCTGGTGCAGCACTGGAGGCCTTAGTGCAGGAGGTGAACATGAGGAGAGAGGTCCTGTTTCCACAGGGGGCCAAATGCGTAAAATGCAATAGGAGCAAATAGCCATTGTGGTGAATGCCACCAGTATAGGCCCAGGACCTGGATGCAGTGCAGGAAGAAGTTTAATGACGTCCCACGAGAATTAATCTTCAAATGCCATATCCCATCATCTGCACCACTAGCCTCACACACTGCTCAATGCACTACATCCCTATCACTCACCTACCACATCCCCATCATGCGCCTATCAACAATCTCTAACAAACAACAACTTGTACTTATATAGCGCCTTTAGTAGTGAAACGTCCCAAGGCGCTTCACAGGACTCATACCTCACATTCTTAACTTCACCTCACCATCACACACTTACCACTGCTGCAAGACTCACACCCACATCTCACAGCTTACACACACTGTTAGCTATTCAACCATAACAGGCATATCAACCAAACACATTGCACTACACTCACTGACACACTTCCCTTTCTCTTGCAGGACAAGATAGCTCACAACTGGCGGGAGCAGCAGCAAACGGGTGGAAGGGAAGCCTATCAGTAGAAACTCACAGAGCTGGAGAAAGCAAGGCTGGAGATCATTGGAGGGGCCACCACTGAGTCCGTGGCGAGCAACAAAGTTGAAAGCATTTCTGATGATGACATATGCTCATACCTAATCCTCTTCTCACAACCCACTTCCCCCTCATCCGTCAATCTCACCTCACTAACAAACTGCTGATGGTGTATGCATGGATATTGTGCTTTCCCTCCCGCTTCCCTCACCACAATTCGATACCTTGTGCCTCATAACCGGCGGGGGATACACACATTGGAATAACCTGATCCCAATGGAGAAGGTGTTCGCCATTATTGGGAGGGCCATTAATGAGCACGTGGTCCGCGGCGGACTGAAAGAATTCAAGATGCCGGTATCCTCTTGTTACCGATGTATATATATATATTTCTATAAAATCCTCTCTTTTTTTAAGGCAGAAAAGCAATAACCTATCTCATAGTTCCTTATAGGCCATTCCTCTGATACTGAGGATCCAACTTGATGCTCTTCTCTGCCTGGATGACCTCCTTATGTTTTGGGAACTGAAACTGTGTAGCGTTTCACATTTGGCATGAATCCCGTAGGGTTTTAGCTTCGTCTCTAACTATCTGTGTGCTGGTATAACATTTGAAGAATTTATTGAATCTGCCAGTTGGGGTAATTCTAACCTAACCCGCTCAGCGGGAAACTGACATGATCAGATTGGCTGCCCGTTGTACAACCTGCCTGCCTGGTTTTTTATTTTTCATTGACTTAAATGACATATACATGCCTGTAACTGATGATATTAGCAACATGTATTGAAATTAAGCCTGTTACAAGCATCTGAACTGCAGTTGATTTTTAAAATTGCTTTTTTAGTGTGACCAGCTTTAAAGGAGTACTCACTAAATAAAAACCGGGCAAACATACTGCAATTTTGTCGCATTCTCTGTTGCAACTTTGCTAGTCTCCTTACCCGTCACATTTACAGCTCTAATATATTCTTTAACACCAACCCACTCATCCAGATCTGGATCACTAAATATTGATAACTATTGAAATAGTATGTATTTCATAGCTTGCCTGAGCTTGTCTCCTGAGATTATAAGGTTGAAAGATTTCTGCATAAAAAAGTCGCTGATATTCTTTTAGGTCAAACCACAAGTTCACGCCATTGCTCCATAACTGCAAGATAGTGAGAAAAATTAATTCAAATTCTACACAACAATGGCTTGTTTCTATCCAATGTGGTTATTCTGCATAGCTGTTAAAGTCTGAAATAAGAACACAGCGGTACCATGCAACTGATGAGTTCTATAAAGATTAAATGCTCCCTGATTACCATGTAGGAAAAATACTCATCATGACCGAGAAAAGGAGGAATCTATCGAAATTATATTCAGCATTCGGAAGACAATTAAGTGCGCTGTTACAGAGTGGACCAAGCCCAGGGAATAGGCCCAGGACCAACTGAAGCTGGAGAATAGTGTCTGGGGCAGCCCAACATTAGGAAGTAGGTCGCTGCAGTGTGGTGAATTTCTGTTTAGTCTTTACTATTGTTTGTTACCTTGTATGCACTTGAAATAGTTTTGGGTGACATATTGTTGTGGCAGAGAATCTTTGTGGTAACTTAGACCCTATGCAGTCTACCCAAAAAATTAATGCTGGCACCGAGGCAAGGGTTAGGGCTGAGCCTTGTTCTTGTCTAAAAATACAATAACAGTCTGTCCCTATAATTGTTAAAGATCTTCATAAGAAATAGAAGCAGGAGTAGGCCATTTTCCCCCCGAGCCTGCTCTGCTATTTAATAAGATCATGGCTGATCTGATCATGGACTCAGCTCCACTTCCCTGCCTACTACCCATAACCCTTTATTCCCTTCGGTTTAGCTTTAATAGTACAGAGAGATTCTGTGGCCTAACTATTTGAAAACACACGTGTTAGGCTTGTTAGCAGTTTTCAGCATAGTCTTCAGGTAATGGACCAACCCCTTTGCAAAAAATGAAGCTTCAGTTAATAGACCAATCAGATTGCTGACAGATTCAGATTTTTTTAGTAATATTTAGATACATGCTTAGCAAGTTTCCAACTAATTCCCATCTTCAATGCACTGTGGTAATTCCTGAGGAATGTCTTTTACTGTGTACATGAAGTCTTGTTCAACTTCCTGCTGGGTTTCAATAGCATTACTTAATTTAGTATCTATTTAATAGTTTTCCACCTACTTGTTAGCTATTCCTGTGTAATTTGGCGTTACCTAACATAATAGTAGAAACTACACACAGAAATTCAGGAAGGCATAAGACTAAAACTCAAATTATCACATTTATGTGCATTTTTATGATGATTCCAACCTCACAGAGCACCCTGATTGAGCAGAGAACTCATTGGAATGTGCAGTCATTCAAAGAGAATTCTATCCCAATTGTATATTTTCTCACGAGGCTAATTCATAAAAATATTAAGGAGTACAGATTCCAATTCACCCATTCCTGGCAATCATAAGAACATAAGAAATAGGAGCAGGAACAGGCCATTCGGTCCTTCGAGCCTGCTCCGCCATTCGATGATCATGGCTGATCTTCGACCTCGTCAAATTCCCTGCACTATCCCCATGATTCCCTTAATATCCAAAAATCTATTGATCTCTGTCTTGAATATACGCAATGGCTGTGTCTCCACAGCCCTCTTGGATAGAGAATTCCAAAGAATCACAACCCTCTGAGTGAAGACATTTCTCCTCATCTGAGTCCTAAATGGCTGACCACTTGTTCTGAGACTGTGAGCCCTGGTTCTAGACGCCCCAGCCAGGGGAAACATCCTCCCTGCATCTACCCTGTCAAGTCCTGTAAGAATTTTGTATGTTTCAATGAGATCACCTCTCAATGTCCTAAACTCTAGAGAATATAGGCCTAGTCTACTCAATCTCTCCTCATAGGACAATCCCGCCATCCCAGGAATCAGTCTGGTGAACCTTCGTTGCACTCCCTCGATGGCAAGTATATCCATCCTTAGGTAAGGAGACCACAACTGCCTGTCTATATCCTCTTGAAGTCTATCATTATCCTATTTAGATATGAAATCAGGAAGCACTTTTTTACACAAAGGCTAGTGAAAATCTGGAGCTCCCTTTCCCAAAAGGCTTTGGATGTTGGGTTAACTGACATTGTCAAAACGGAGATCGATAAATTTTCGTTAGGTAAGGATATCAAGGATATGGAGCAAAGGCAGAGTTGGGCACAGATCAGCAATGATCGATTGAATGGCAGGTCAGGCTTGAGAGGCTGAATGGCCTACCCCTGTTCCTATTTTCCAGAGTAAACAATTCAGGCGTGGTGCAAAAATCTCTTCCAGCGGAATTGGGGAGGCGCTGCAAGGTAATGCCCCGCTTGGCTGCACGTGATGATGATGAAGTCATTGCTGTGTGCATCACCCCCTTACTGCCCCAGAAGTTAAATTGCCCCATGCACCATACCTTAGTGCCTGACGATGACAACAACAGCTTCAGCTGTCAAGGTGCAGTCAGGAACCAGATGCAGCAGCGCTATTTAAAGGCGCCATCTTGGAAACTATTTTCTGTTGGCCATAACATATTTTTTGCTTTCCAACAGTTAGGCAGAGTGGCTGGTGGACCGACAGCAGCAATTTTTACCTCAAAGAATCTTCTGTCTCCTAACTTTTCCCCTGTATAACTCATGGCAGTTTCGAAATTCAACCATTTCTATCGATTCATGGGGGCTGTGCTGGCACTCGAACTTCTGCTCTGACGTCACAGTCAGAGGATGCTTAGACGAAGACAAAGGCACCACCAATTACAGAGAGAAAGGCATGGAGAGAGGGAGAGAGAAAGGCAAAGACAAAGAGAGGGAGCACCACAGGTAGAAGCCCATGGAGCAGGCCAAAGGAAGAGGCAAGGGGAGAGGCAGAGAAAGAGGCGCAAGGAGAGGCAAAGGGAGAGGCACAGACAAAGACAGGCAGCAGCACAGGGAAAACCAGAGGCAGCAGCACAGGGAGAACTAGAGGCAGCAGCACAGGGAGAACTAGAGGCAGCAGCACAGGGAGAACCATAGAAACATGTCAGAGGAAGAAGGTGCCTCAGGGCTGGCAACATGAGGCCTTACTCTCCCTGGGTATTCCGACAGCAGTTCTCCAATATCAATTTCACTGAGGAGCAGTATGTGCGAAGGCCGAGTTTCAGCAAGGACGAGGTCACAGAGCTCTGCCATCTGCTGCAACCAGATCTCAAGCCTCAGACCAGGGTGAGGACAGCTCTCTCAGTGGCAGTCAAGGCCACCATTGCGCTCAATTTCTATGCCAATGGATCTTTCCAGGGAGCAACAGGAGACATCTCCAACATCTTCCAGTTTGCTGTCCATTGCTCCATCCGCAAGATGCTCTATACAGAATCATAGAATCATAGAGATTTACAGCACAGAAGGAAGCCATTCAGCCCATCATGTCCGTGCCGGCCGACAAAGAGCTATCCAGCCTAATCCCACCTTCCAATTCTTGATCCGTAGCCTTGTAGGTTACAGCACTTCAAGTGCATATGCAAGTACTTTTTAAATGTGGTGAGGTTTCTGCCTCTACTACTCTTTCAGGCAGTGAGTTCCAGACCCCCACCACCATTCTGGGTGAAAAATGTTCTCCTCAAATCTCCTCTAAACCACCTATCAATTACTTTAAATCTATGCCCCCTGGTTGTTGACTCCTCTGCTAAGGGAAATAGGTCCCTCCTATCCACACTATCTAGGCTCCTCACAATTTTATACACCTCAATTAGGTCTCTCCTCAGCCTCCTCTATTCCAAAGAAAACAAGCCCAGCCTATCCAATCTTTCCTTATAGTTAAAATTCTTCAGTCCAGGCAACATAATCGTAAATCTCCTCTGTACCCTCTCTCGTGCAAACACATATTTTGTGTAATGTGGTGACCAGAACTGCACGCAGTACTCTAGCAGTGGCCTAACTAGTGTTTTATACAGTTCAAGCATAACCTCACTGCTCTTATATTCTATGCCTCGACGACTAAAGGCAAGTATCCCATATGCCTTCTTAACTACCTTATTTACCTGTCCTGCTATCTTCAGGGATCTGTGCACATGCCCTCCAAGGTCCCTCTGTTCCTCCACACTTCTCAATGTCCTACCATTTATTGTGTATTTCCTTGCCTTGTTAGTCCTCCTGACTGCATTACCTCACACATCTCCAGATTGAATTCCATTTGCCACTGTTCTGCCCATCTGACCAGTCCATTGATATCTTATTGCAGTCCACAGCTTTCTTCTTTATGATCAACCACATGGCCAATTTTAGTATCACCTGCAAACTTCTTACATAAAAACATAAGAACATAAGAAATAGAAGCAGGGATAGGCCATATGGTCCCTCACGCCTGCTCCACCATTTAATACGATCATGGCTGATCCGATCATGGATTCAGGTCCATTTCCCTACCCGCTCCCCATAACCCCTTATTCCCTTATCGATTAAGAAACTGTCTATCTCTGACTTAAATTAATTCAATGTCCCAGCTTCCACAGCTCTCTGAGGCAGCGAATTCCACAGATTTACAACCCTCTAAGAGAAGAAATTCCTCCTCATCTCAGTTTTAAATGGGCGGCCCCTTATTCTAAGATTATGCCCCCTAGTTCTAGTCTCCCCTATCAGTGGAAACATCCTCTCTGCAAACTCTTTGTCAAGCCCCCTCATAATCTTATACGTTTTGATAAGATCACTTCTCATTCTTCTGAATTCCAATGAGTAGAGGCCCAGCCTACTCAACCTTTCCTCATAAGTCAACCCCCTCATCTCCAGAATCAACCAAGTGAACCTTCTCTGAACTGCCTCCAACGCATGGATATCCTTTCTTAAATATGGAAACCAAAACTGTATGCAGTATTCCAGATATGCCTCACTAATACCCTGTATAACTGTAGCAAGACTTCTCTGCTTTTATACTCCATCCCCTTTGCAATAAAGGCCAAGATTCCATTGGCCTTCCTGATCACTTCCTGTAACTCCATGATAACCTTTTGTGTTTCATGCACCAGAACCCTCAGATCCCACTGTACTGCAGCACTTTGCAATTTTTCTCTATTTAAATAATAACTTGCTCTTCGATTTTTTTCTGCCAAAGTGCATAACCTCACACTTTCCAACAATATACTCCATCTGCCAAATTTTTGCCCAATCACTTAACCTGTCTATGTCCTTTTGCAGGTTTTTTGTGTCCTCCTCACACATTGCTTTTCCTCCCATCTTTGTATCATTAGTGAACTTGGCTACATTACACTCGGTCCCTTCATCCAAGTCGTTAATATAGATTGTAAATAGCTGGGGTCCCAGCACTGATCCCTGCAGCAAGTTACTGATTGCCAACCCGAGAATGAACCATTTATCCCGATCCTCTGTTTTCTGTTAGTTAGCCAATTCTCTATCCATTTTAATATATTATCCCCAACCTCGTGAACTTTTATCTTGTGCAGTAACCTTTTATGTGGCACCTTGTCAAATGCCTTCTGGAAGTCCAAATACACCAGCTTCCACTGGTTCCCCTTTATCCATCCTGTTCATTACATACTCAAAGTATTCCAGCAAATTTGTCAAACATGACTTCCCCTTCATAAATCCATGCTGACTCTGCCTGACTGAAATATGCTGTTCCAAATGTCCTGCTACTGCTTCTTTAATAATGGACTCCAACATTTTCCCAACCACAGATGTTAGGCTAACTGATCTGTAGTTTCCTGCTTTTTGTCTGCCTCCTTTTTTAAATAGGAGTGTTACATTTGCAGTTTTCCAATCTGCTGGGACCTCCCCAGAATTAAGGGAATGTTGGTAAATTACAACCAATGCATCCGCTATCCCTGCTGCTACTTCTCTTAAGACCCTAGGATGCAAGCCATCAGGTCCAGGGGATTTATCCGCCTTTAGTCCCATTATCTTACTAAGTACCACCTCCTTAATGATTGTGATTGTATTAAGTTCCTCCTCCCGCTGTAGCCCCTGGACTATCCACTGTTGGGATATTTTTAGTTTCACTACCGTAAAGACTGATATAAAATATTTGTTCAGAGTTTCTGCCATCTCCATGTTGCCCATCACTAATTCCCGGTCTCGTCCTCTAAGGGACCAACATTTACTTTAGTCACTCTTTTCCTTTTTATATACCTGTAGAAACTCTTGCTATCTGTTTTTATATTTCGTGCTAGTTTACTTTCATAGTCTATCTTCCCTTTTTTAATCATTTTTTTAGTTATTCTTTGCTGGCTTTTAAAAGCTTCCCAATCTTCTGTCCTCCCACTAGTTTTGACCACTTTTTTGAGAGTTATGAAATATCTCCTTAAATGCAGGTCACTGTTCATCATGTCCCCTACATTCAAGTCTAAATCATTGACATATACCTCAAAAAGCAATTTTTTCCAATGATTTTCCCACCACTGAGGTTAGGCTGACTGGCCTGTAATTACTCAGTCGATCCCTTTCTCCCTCTTTCAATAACGGTACAATGTTATGAGTCCTCCAGTCATCTGGCACCACATCTGTAGCCAGAGAGGATTGGAAAATAATGGTCAGAGCCTCTGCTATTTCCTCTCCTGTTTCTCTTAACAGCCTGGGATACATTTCATCTGGGCCTGGAGATTTATCCACTCTCAAGGCTGCTAACCCCACTAATACTTCCTCTCCCACTATGTTTATTTCATCTAATATTTTACACTCCAACTCCCTGATTGCAAAGTCTGCATCACCCCACCCTTTTGTGAAAACAGACGCAAAGTATACATTAAGAACCATACTCACGTCTTCCGCCTCCACACATAGGTTACCTTTATGAGGGACTACATCTCCTTCCACATGTGCGGAGACAAGCAGCATGTGGCTTTGCCAGGATAGCGAGCTGGCTGCTTGGAGTCCCGTGCTATCCACTTGGCTCATGACTCCCCTGCACAACCCCACTACCCCTGCTCAGCACTCAAATATTAAGAGCCATGCCTTCACCGGGAACCTCATTGAGCAGACCATTGAAGTACTGAAGGAACAGTTCCGCTCTCTTGACCACTTGGTAGGAGTCCTGCAGTACTCGCCTGAGCGGGTGTTCCTATTCGTCATGGTCTGCTGCATACTGTACAACCTCGCCATCATGAATGTGCAACAATTGCCAGCAGGCATAGCCATACCACCTCAGGAGGAGGAGGAGGACCAGGAGGAGCAGGATCAGCAACACCTGCGATGGGGGAGGCAGCGACTCCATCAAGATCCTGCAAGACCGTCTCATCAGAGCTCCCTTCCACTGATTTCCATCCAACTTTCCAGTTCCTCTGGATGTGTCCATCACCACATCAATTTGCCCTTTCATACCAAAGCCCCAAGACTGAAATGAGAGACAACAGCAAACATTAAACATTCCAATCAACATTTATCAAACAAAAATAAAATGTTTAACTGTGTATTTATTCATCACCTGTGTGCATTTCTTTATATCTGCTCTTTCGTTGATCTATTCGAATACTCATCCACAGTATGTCCCTTGTGGCAGCAGCATGGCTGGTGGCTGTATGTCAGGGCCAGAGATTACAGATGGCCTTGCAGGATGTCCTTGACCAGCTCTGGGCCTGGAAGGCTCAGCTGTAGACTGCAACACCTCAGACTCAGCAGGCGACGGTCTGGCCTGGCTGGGTGACAGGCAGCGACAAGTGCAATGGTGAAGTGGCAGTGGTGAGATCAGGAATGCTGTCATCCTGAGAGAGGTCAGCAGGTTTCTGCTCCACTGACCAACTGCTACTCCCCTGGAGCAGCACCTCAGCATCCCCATCAATTTGCTGCTGGACAGATTGCTGAGCTGCTGCGACACCGTGAGATCCCCAGTCGACTGTGCTGGCCGAGTGGCGATGCTAGCTGCAGCTGCATGACAGCACCAAGACATTGCATGGCATCAATCTGAGATTGCATGAGAGCAGTCTGAGCTTCCATGCAAGCAACCATTGACTCCATTACATCACCAAAACATTGTGTTGCTTCCGCCTGTGTTGCAGTGGAAGCTGCCATATCGCCCATGACACACACCATGCGGTCTGGATCTGCACAATCTCTCTGGGAATCCACCATAGTCTGCACATTGGCATTGATGGGCTCCATGGTGTGCGCAGAGCTGTGCTCAATGCGGGAGATGGCTCCTCTACGCTCCTTACTACATCCGACAGGCTCTCAGGCACCCTTTTTAAAAATGTGTTTATGGGATGTAGGCGTCGCAGGCAGGGCCAGCATTTATTGCCCATCCCTAATTGCCCTTGAGAAGATGCTGGTGAGCCACCTTCTTGAACCGCTGCAGTCCATGTGGTGAAGGTACTCCCACAGTGCTGTTAGGAAGAGAGTCCCAAGTCAGGGTGGTATGTGACTTGGAGGGGAACGTGGAGGTGGTGGTGCTCCCATGTGCCCTGCTGCCCTTGTCCTTCAAGGTGGCAGAGGTTGCAGGTTTGGGAGGTGCTTCCAAAGAAGCCTTGATGAGTTGCTGCAGTGCATTTTGAAGATGGTACACACTGCAGCCACGGTATGTCGGTGATGGAGGGAGTGAATGTTTAAGTTGGTAGATGGGGTGCCAATCAAGCTGGCTGCTTTGTCCTGCATGGTGTCGAGCTTCTTAAGTGTTGTTGGAGCTACACTCATCCAGGCAAGTAGAGAGTATTCCATCACACTCCTGACTTGTGATGGAAAGGCTTTGGGGAGTCAGGAGGCGAGACACTTGCCACAGAATACTCAGCCTCTGACCTGCTCTTGTTGCCACAGTATTTATGTGGCTGGTTCATTTAAGTTTCTGGTCAATGGTGACCCCTAGGATGTTGATGGTGAGGATTTGGTGATGGTAATGCTGTTGAATGTCAAGGGCAATGGTTAGATGCTTGCTTATTGGAGATAGTCATTGCCTGGCACTTGTGTGATGCAAATGTTACTTGCCACTTATCAGCCCAAGCCTGAATGTCGTCCAGTCTTGCTGCATGTGGGCATGGACTGTTTCATTATCTGAGGAGTTGTGAATGGCACTGAACACTGTGCAGACATCAGCGAACCACCCACTTCTGACCTTATGATGGAGGGAAGGTCATTAATGAAGCAGCTGAAGATGGTTGGGCCAAGGACACTGCCCTGAGGAACTCCTGCAGCAATGTCCTGGGGTTGTGATGATTGACCTCCAACCACCGCAACCATCTTCCTTTGTGTTAGGTATGTCTCTAGCCAGTGGAGAGTTTCCCCCCTGATTTCCATTGACTTCAGTTTTATTAGGGCTCTTTGATGCCACACTCGGTCAAATGCTGCCTTGATGTCAAACGCAGTCGCTCTCACCTCACCTCTGGAATTCAGCTCTTTTGTCCATGCTTGGACCAAGGCTGTAATGAGATCCGGAGCCGAGTGGTCCTGGCGGAACCCAAACTGGGCATCGGTGAGCAGGTTATTGGTGAGTAAGTGCCGCTTGATAGCACTGTCGACGGCACCTTCCATCACTTTGCTGGTGATTGAGACCAAACAGATGGGGTGGTAATTGGTCGGATTGGATTTGTCCTGCATTTTGTGGACAGGACATACCTGGGCAGTTTTCCAAATTGTCAGATAGATGCCAGTGTTGTAGCTGTACTGGAATAGCTTGGCTAGAGGTTTGGCCTGGAGCATGAATCTTCAGCACAACAGCCGGGATGTAGTCGGGGCTCATAGCCTTTGCTGTAACCTGTGTGCTCAGTCGTTTCTTCATATCATGTGGAGTGAATCGAATTGGGTGAAGATTGGCTTTTGTGATGGTGGGGACCTTAGGTGGAGGCCAATATGGATTATCCACTCGGCACTTCTGGCTGAAGATGGTTGTAAACACATCAGCCTTGTCTTTTGCACTCACGTGCTGGGTTCCGCCCTCATTGAGGACGGGGATCTTCATGGAGCCTACTCCCCCCGTTAATTGTTTAATGGTCCACCACCATTCACGACTGGATATGGCAGGACTACAGAGTATTAATCTGATCTGATGCCATTGCACCTATCATGGCGGAGTGTATGGCCATCACCCTTTGTGTGAACGTCTCCCCATCAAGGTCCTCACCTGAGCCCTGTGCAGCAGAATACGCGCGTGAACACGCCCTCTGGGAATGGCTCCCGAAGTTCCCTTTCTCCTTGACCGTGCTGCAGCCCACTAGGCACCCAGTGCAGACCCCTCTACTAAGCTAACCACTAAGGAGCGCATAGTGCCTGTATCTGAGCTTGTATCTGTGGGTGAGAGAAGCAGTGACAAAGTGCTTGGCTCCTCCTCATCATCGTTCCTCTCTTCTTCACTCTCATGACTTGGTTGGCGGCATGGGGGGGCGCTCAGGTACAGACTGGTCATCTGCTGCATGGTTATCTGAAGGCATAAATGGCACAAGAGCCGCGTTAAGGTGAGGGCAGAGGGGCAGGAATGGAGCAAAGAAGCCATACAATATGAGGAGTTGGAAACCCTTCTGGTTTAATGGGGAAGTGGGATGAGAAGACGAGATAAAGATACCATTGTTGCCCCAGTGGGCTCGACGTCGCTGGTGGCCGCAGTACCCACCACCTGCAGGCCAATGAGCCACAGTATTCACTCCTCCAGGTCTGTCAGCTGGCACAGTTCAGCTTCACCCCCTCCAGTCCACTACTGCTCCTTTCTGTTGTGTGCCATCTTGGCCTGCAAAAGAAAGGAACCTGTGTGAGTAAGAATTCAGTTATGTATATGGAAGATATGCCTGCCATGGTTAAATAAATGTGAATGTAGGCAAGGCATGAAATGAGGATGTGACTGTGAGTAGGTACAGATGCTTGGTGGTTGCCTGCTGGTTTACAGCAAGTGCACAGACAGAGGCTTAGAGGCTGGCATATAAGAGTTGTGACATAAAAGGCCCAGCAGTGGGAGGGAGCGGCACGTCGAGGAGGAGCGGTGAGTCGTGGGGAGGCCCATAAAAGGCCCAGCAGTCGGAGGGAGCAGCAGCGTCGAGGAGGAGTGGTGAGTCGTGGGGAGGCCCATAGATGACCCAGCAGTCGGAGGGAGCAGCAGCGTTGAGGAGAGCGGTGAGTCGTGGGGAGGCCCATAAAAGGCCCAGCAGTCGGAGGGAGCAGCAGTGTCGAGGAGGAGCTAGCTGGTGCAGCTGCAGCAGGGAGAAAGGGCAAAAAAGAAGTAAAAATAAATCAAAGTGTGATGTCACAGCCAAGGGGGTAAGTGATTGGCTGGTGATTGGTAAATAGTTTTTCTTTTTCTTTTCCTTATCAGTAAGAAACCTTTGGCATTGTTGCCAAATTAAATTAATTTAAGGGTCAAGTCATGGCAGGAGAGCCCAGACCTGTGTCATGTTCCTCCTGTGTTATGTGGGAAATCAGGGACACTTCTGTCCCTGACAACTACATGTGCAGGAAGTATATCCAGCTGCAGCTCCTGACAGATCGCATTGCGGCACTGGAGCTGCACTTGGATTCACTCTGGAGCATCCGCAATGCTGATGATGTCATGAATAGCATGTTTAGTGAGTTGGTGACACCGCAGGTAAAGGTTACAAAGGCAGATAGGGAATGGGTGACCATCAGGCAGAGCAGTGGAAGGAAGGTAGTGCAGGGGTCCTCTGCGGTCATCTCCCGCCAAAACAGATACACCCCTTGGGTACTGTTGGGGAAGATGACTCATCAGGGGCAGGCAGCAGCAGCCAAGTCCATGGGACCAGGGGTGGCTCTGCTGCACAGGAGGGCAGGAAAAAGAATGGGAGAGCTATAGTGGTAGGGGATTCTATTGTAAGGGGAAAAGATAGGCATTTCTGCAATTGCAACCGAGACTCCAGGATGGTATGTTGCCTCCCTGGTGCAAGGGTCAAGGATGTCTCAGAACGGCTGCAGGGCATTCTGGAGGGGGATGGTGAACAGCCAGTTGTCGTGGTGCATATAGGTACCAACGATATAGATAAAAAACGGGATGAGGTCCTACAAGCTGAATTTAGGGAGCTAGGAGTTAAATTAAAAAGTAGGGCCTCAAAGGTAATAATCTCAGGATTGCTACCAGTGCCACGTGCTAGTCAGAGTAGAAATAGCAGGATAGTTAAGATGAACACGTAGCTTGAAGAATGGTGCAAGAGGGAGGGATTCAAATTCCTGGGACATTGGAACCAGTTCTGGGGGAGGTGGGACCAATACAAAACGGACGGTCTGCACCTGGGCAGGACCAGAACCGATGTCCTAGGGGGAGTGTTTGCTAGTGCTGTTGGGGAGGGGTTAAACTAATATGGCAGGGGAATGGGAATCAATGCAGGATACAGAGGGAAATAAAATGGGGGCAGAAGCAAAAAATAGAAAGGAGAAAAGTAAAAGTGGAGGGCAGAGAAATCCAAGGCAAAAATCAAAAAGGGCCACATTACAGCTTAATTCTAAAGGGACAAAGAGTGTTAAAAAGGGTGTTAAAAAGACAAGCCTGAAGGCTCTGTGTCTCAATGCAAGGAGTATTCGTAATAAGGTGGACGAATTAACTGCGCAGGCAACTATTAATGAATATGATATAATTGGGATTACGGAGACATGGCTCCAGGGTGACCAAGGCTGGGAACTCAACATCCAGGGGTATTCAATATTCAGGAAGGATAGACAGAAAGGAAAAGGAGGTGGGGTAGCGTTGCTGGTTAAAGAGGAAATTAACATAATAGTAAGGAAGTATATTAGCTTGGATGATGTGGAATCTGTATGGGTAGAGCTGCAGAATACCAAAGGGCAGAAAACGCGAGTGGGAGTTGTGTACAGACCACAAAACAATAGTAGTGAGGTTGGGGATGGCATCAAACAAGAAATTAGAAATGCGTGCAATAAAGATACAGCAGTTATCATGGGCGACTTTAATCTACATATAGATTGGGCTAACCAAACTGGTAACATTACGGTGGAGGAGGATATCCTGGAGTGTATTAGGGATTGTTTTCTAGACTAATATGTCGAGGAACCAACTAGAGAGCTGGCCATCCTTGACTGGGTGTTATGTAATGAGAGAGGACTAATTAGCAATCTTGTTGTGCAAGGCCCCTTGGGGAAGAGTGACCATAATATGGTAGAAATCTTTAGTAAGATGGAGAGTGACACAGTTAATTCAGAGATTAAGGTCCTGAACTTAAGGAAAGGTAAGACCTGAATTGGCTAGGATAGACTGGCAAATGATACTTAAAGGGTTGACGGTGGATAAGCAATGGCAGACATTTATAGATTGTATGGATGAACTTCCAACAATTGTACATCCCTGTCTGGAGTAAAAATAAGATGGGGCAACTAACAAGGGAAATTATGGATAGTGTTAACTCCAAGGAAGAGGCATATAAATCAGCCAGAAAAAGCAGCAAACCTGAGGACTGGGAGAAATTTAGTATTCAGCAGAGGAGGACAAAGGGCTTAATTAGGAGGGGGACAATAGTGTATGAGAGGAAGCTTGCAGGGAACATAAAAATTGACTGCAAAAGCTTCCATAGATATGTGAAGAGAAAAGGTTAGTGAAGACAAATGTAGGTCCCTTGCAGTCAGAATCAGGTGAATTTATAATGGGGAACAAAGAAATGGCAGACCAATTCAACAAATAATTTGGTTCTGTCTTCACTGAGGAAGACACAAATAACCTTCCGGAAATACTAGGCATTCGAGGGTTTAGCGAGAAGGAAGAACTGAAGGGAATCCTTATTAGTTAGGAAATTGTGTTAGGGAAATTGATGGGATTGAAGGCCGATAAATCCCCAGGGCCTGATAGTCTGCATCCCAGAGTACTTAAGGAAGTGACGTTAGAAATAGTGGATGCCTTGATGATCATTTTCCAACATTCTATTGACTCTGGATCAGTTCCTATGGACTGGAAGGCAGCTAATATAACACCACATTTTAAAAAAGGAGGGAGAGAGAAAACAACGAATTATAGACCGGTTAGCCTGACATCGGTGGTGGGGAAAATGTTGGAATCAATTATTAAAGATGAAATAGCAGAATATTTGGAAAGCAGTGACAGGATCGGTCGAAGTCAACATGGATTTATGAAAGGGGAATCATGCTTGACAAATCTTCTGGAAGTTTTTGAGGATGTAACGAGTAGAGTGGACAAGGGAGAACCAGTGGATGTGGTGTATTTGGACTTTCAAAAGGCTTTTGACAAGGTCCCACACAAGAGATTGGTGTGCAAAATTAAAGCACATGGTATTGGGGGTAATGTATTGATGTGGATAGAGAACTGGTTGGCAGACAGGAATCAGGAGTCGGAACAAATGGGTCCTTTTCAGAATGGCAGGCAGTGACTAGTGCGGTGCCGCAGGGCTCAGTGCTGGGATCCCAGCTATTTGCAATACTGATTTAGATGAAGAAATTGAAAGTAATATCTCCAAGTTTGCAGATGACACTAAGCTGGGTGGCGGTGTGAGCTGGCAGGAGGATGCTAAGAGGCTGCAGGGTGACTTGGACAGGTTAGGTGAGTGGGAAAATGCAGGGCAGATGCAGTATAATGTGGATAAATGTGAGGTTAACCACTTTGGTAGCAAAAACAGGAAGGCAGAATATTATCTGAATGGTGACAGATTAGGAAAAGGGGAGGTGCAATGAGACCTGGGTTCATCAGTCATTGAATGTTGGCAAGCAGGTACAGCAGGTGATGAAGAAGGCAAATGGAATGTTGGCCTTCATAGCTTGAGGATTTGAATATAGGAGTAGGGATGTCTTGCTGCAGTTGTACACGGCCTTGGTGAGGCCACACCTGGAATATTGTGTTCAGTTTTGGTCTCCTAATCTGAGGAAGAATGTTCTTGCTGTTGAGGGAGCGCAGCAAAGGTTCACCGGACTGATTCCCGGGATGGCAGGACTGACATATGAGGAGAGACTGGATCGACTGGGCTTGTATTCACTGGAGTTTAGAAGAATGAGAGGGGATCTCATAGAAACATACAAAATTCTGACAGGATTGGACAGGTTAGAGGCAGGAAGAATGTTCCCGATGCTGGGGTAGTCCAGAACCAGGGGTCACAGTCTAAGGATAAGCGGTAAGTCATTTAGGACCGAGATGAAGAGAAACTTCTTCACTCAGAGAGTTGTTAACCTGTGGAATTCTCTACCGCAGAAAGTTGTTGAAGCCAGTTCGTTCAATATATTCAAAAGTGAGTTACATATGGCCCTTATGGCTAAAGGAATCAAGCGGTATGGAGAGAAAGCAGGAAAGGGGTACTGCGGTTGAATGATCAGCCATGATCTTATTGAATGGTGGTGAAGGCTCGAAGGGCCGAATGGCCTACTCCTGCACCTATTTTCTATGTTCCTATGTTTCTATGTACTCACCTTGACCACTTGACTGAGGTAATTGAATTTCTTGCATCATTGTGTTGGGCTTCTGTCGACCACGGTGCTGGCTGATACCTCCACGGCCACCTCTACGCATATGGCCCTAAAAACCTGTGGCGTTGGCCTTCTCCCAGATGGAGGGAACAGCGCATCCCTACTTTTCTCCACTGCACCCACCAAGGTCTACAATGCCAGGTCATTGAAACAAGTGGCCCTTTTCAGAGGTACTGGAGCAGCCATTGCACACCTTCCTTGCAACTCTCAGTCAATGATGAAAATGACCAGGTGTTGCCTGAAATGACATCCCCTTTTGACACCATGTTTGGAAAGTTCTGTTCAAGAGCTTCGAAACAGAAAACAAGTGGTTAAGTTTGATTTGTAAATGTGGCAAAATAAGTCGATATCTTTTATTGTGTAAATGATGCAAATTATGTATGATGATTATTTAGTTATGATTACTTCTTCAATAAGGAGCGAGAAGTGTAATATAGCTCCACCCAGTGGACTACTGCTCCACCTAGTGGACTACTGTGGTATGCAACTACTGGTGTATAACAATAAAAGTGTCATGTGACAAGTCACATGATCACAGTTTCAAGTTGGAGCCATCTTGTAGTAATGTGTGTGTTAGTGATGTCGTAAAGAATATATCATATTGGCGACGAGGATGGGATAATCAGATTTTCTAGGTGAAATATTTATTGGTGGATGATCCAGCCAACAAACAGAGTGACTTTGAGAGATTCTTTGTTTTGCAGCACAGCTACAAATCCAAGGTAAATTTCAACCACACTGTTCACATTGTCAGAGTCCAGATAGCCACACCTCTGGGAATAATCGGGTGCTTGGGCGAGTTCCATCATGATAAAGAGACTTTCAGGGCATATGTGGAGCGGCTAGAATTTATTTCACAGTTTTCATTTGGAGCCATCTTGTAGTAATTTGTGTGTTAGTGATGTATATATCACATCACCGTACTCACCTAATTTCCCAGTGGCGGTGGGAAGGGGGCGTTGCACGCTCGATGACGTCACCACATGGGTAGCGACCGCCCACCTAAATTTTCCGACAGCCCAGGAACCCGGTCGGCGCTGACGTTAAGTACTTAGATGTCCATTAGCCGCCGCTCTCCGGCAGTAACGGACAGCGTAAGAGACTGAATTTCGACCCCTAAATGTTCGAACAGGTAATATTTGGCCCCCCAAATGCAGCACTACCGAATTTCACCCCTAATATGCCCTGCGATGTACGATCCTCCTCCCCCCTTTTAAACATGCCACCAATACCGCCTGCTGCACTCTGGGATCACCTGTTTCTTTAGGCGTTTCCTCGTGCCGGTGTAAAATGAAGTGCTGGTGGAGTATTGCATGACGATTGACGTCATGATCTCAGTGAAACTAGAGGGTGGGGCGGTAAGTCGCCTCAAACCATGAGCCGAATTTGCCGACCGGGCGCTAAAATCTGGACGCCTGCCGTAACGTGTAGAAACAGCCTTTACCGCCCCTCCAGTGCACTAACAGAAGCGCAAGCGAGCTGAAAATCCAGCCCATTGACTGCAACAGTTGCGCACAACATGCTGCGTGAAGCTCCAACTTGAAAGCGTCAATTTTTTCTGCCATTACAGTGTCCTTACATCTTGCTGAAAGAATTTAATGGGGGCATTACTAGTTCACCAGCATATCATCCTCCATGCTAAGCAGTGTTAGGATACATCAAGGGATCTTGGTGATGTCGGGCTACGGATGAGGAGAGGCTGAAGACGTCTGGGGACGAGGGCTTACCCCCCCCACGGGTTTACAGGCACCTACACTCATACCTCCAGCTCTCTGAGGAGCAGTGTGTAAGAAGGCTGTGCTTCCGAAAAGAAGTGCTGACAGAGATATGCCATCTCCTGTAGGAAGACCGATGCCTGGACCGCTCTGGAGGTAGCTTTCAATACTCCCCTCAACAGGTATCTGAATTCATTGTGGTGTGCTGCATGTTGCACAACATGGCCATCATGAGGGGCCAGGCATTGCTACTAGGGGTTGCAGTCCCACCTCAGGAGGAGGAGGACGACGAAGAGGAGCTTGGCGAGGCCCCCATTGGATAGCTACACCATCCACGGGGGAGGCAACATGGAGATGCTGCCGGACCAAGAGTCACACGTCACCAGCTCATAATGGACCAGTTCTCATACATGGAGGAAACTGAGGGATGGAGCTAATACTAGACTTGCTTTGCGCCCCCATAAAGGCACATCTCCGGTGAACGTTGGTATGATACACAAGACACCAATGGCAAAGGATGAAATCTAAAGTTTAATGTAACAAAGTAACAAAGTAACAAAAACTCCCCCCACCAAAAGAAAACCTTACAATATACAACGTTATGTTGTTGGGCACTGAACAACAATGAAGTTCCTTAAATCAACAAAACTTTTTTAATGCCGCGATTTTTGGCTGGGGCGCAAAACTTCCTTGTGTAATGCCTGATTTTGCGCCCCCGATCATGGAACCTCATTTCTTGCCGAATTTTGTCGATGAGACGCAAACTTTTTCCAGGCGGTTTCAGGACCGAAATCTCAAAAGTCAAAAATCCAGCCCATCTATGTAAAAAAAATATTGAAGTGCTATTGAAATCTAGATCAAGATGTGGCTAGTATTGCACAATAAAGTAATATAGAAAATTAGGAGCAGATGATGAATTTACCTGGAACCGCCATGGCAACATTAAGTCCTGCAACCGACCAGCTTGCAAATAGGTTGTTTTAATTCTCAAGTGGAAGTCAGATTTCAGTTCTGTTCTCAAATTGACTAAAGAATACATAAAAGAGCTCTCTGACCACTAAACCAAGGTTTATTTCGCTTACCGGATTTCTTGTTTTCTCGCAAAAATCTGTGAAGATGTATCCAGTTTTGCTTTCATGGTGTAGGGCATGCAACAGGTTTTCCATTTTGTAATTGCATACAGCCTCTTGGTATTTTGTGATCCGCATCTACAGAAACACACACAAGCAGGACTCTAATTCAGTGTCAGTAAGCATAAAAACAGTCCAGTTTTAAGTGTATACTGATGACACTCAGCTTTACCTCTCCACCATCATGCTTGATCCCTTGACTCCCAACCACTGTGGTGCTCAAATGTTCAGCTGTTATCAAGTGTTAAATCACTATGAATTTCCTTCACCTCAACATTACCAAGGCTGAAACCATTATGTTCTGTTCCGACCAAAAACGCTACATTCCACCTAAAGCTCTGCTCCTTACCTAAAATTCTACACCTTTGCAATGAAGGGGCCGAAATTGATGGCCTTACCACCCACTGCCGCCAACATTCCTCTGGTCAAACCGCCCAGTGCCACTTTCGTCGTGGCCTGGAGCGAGCAGGAGGGGAGAGCCGCCGGGAAGCGCCCGCCAACGTCAGTGGACGGTCGATGCCCGTAAGTACACTCCCGCTCGCCAAGATGCCATATTCATGCGGGCGGGAGTCATCTAGAGTCGGTGGCAGGACAGCGGTGGACCGCTAAATGCAGGCAGCTCTGTCCTCAATGGTAAGTGTGAAGATGCTGCAAGAAATGTTAGTGAAGTTTATTTAAATTATTTCTTTACAGGTACTTACCTGGATGTCATCCCCTGAAGGTCATCAGATGTTTTTTTTTGTTTTTGATGCTTTTTATTTTTAATTCTTTGACCCTCCGTGGGCCCGACTCCATCCTCGGCGGCACTTGGGTGGTAAGCGCCTCTACCGCCGAATGAGAGCTCTCGCCAGCTGCTGCCCAGATTGGCGGTGTACATCACAGGTTTGCCACCCGCTGACCTTCGAGGGACATGGGTGATGAAAACCCTGCCCAAAGAACCGTCAGGGACCTTGGCAGCCATCGGCGGTCCTTTGGGTAGCACTTGGGCGGGCGGAGGCCTTCATCAAATTCAGGCCCTAACTTTCTCACTATCTCTTGCTACTCCCCCGTTGAGTGCAGCTAGTGCCCTGCATGATCCTGAGCTGAACATCAAACTCCACATCCTTTCACTAATGGGGCGAAATTCGGCAGTGCCCCATTTGGGGTGTTAACTTTTAACTTTGTGGAAGGATAGCGTCCGGCGAGATGGACTGCAAAATTGTGGAAATGAAGGCAGGCGGTATCTGAGGCACTAATGGCCTCAGTGGGGCGCTGTTGCATGGAATGCGTGGTGGCATTCCACTGCAAGGTACAGCACGAGCTGGTGCAGGAGGGCGACGGCAGCGAAGAGAGCAACGGGATTGGATGTCATCAAGGTCCACGTCGGTGATTGGAGCGTGGGCAGATACAGCAGGAGCGGCGAGGTCGAGGCGCAGGAGTGGCGAGCGATCATGGAGCGACGTGATCGGATCCCAGGAGAGGCATGAGTTTAGGGCCCAGAAGAGGCGATGGCCCAGGGTCAGCACGGGCCAGCCCACACTGTGATATGTGTGCACACTAGGTTCGTGCAGCAGAGCTGGTCTCCAGTCGTCTTGGGTAATCCTCTGTCAAGTCTGTGTGCAATGGCCACCACACATTAAAAAAATCCACGCACAGGCATCTTCCACCCTTCAGGATGTAATTTGGGATCTGGAATATTAGGTCCTTCATTGAAACACCTGTGAACTCATCTCTTTTTGGCGTGGAAGCAAGTCATCCTTGATATGATGGTTGCAGCGCTATGACCAGAGCTGCGCCCAATTTCAGGTGATTCTCATTCAGCAATCATCAGTCTCCTGCTCATTCCAATTCTTAAAGGGGATGTTGTTTGAGGCAGTACCTGGTCATTTTCATCATTGCTAGACTTCACTGAGAGCTGGAAGTTCTGAGATGGCTGTTGCAAATTGGAGACATTGGTGGGGGCAGTGGAGAGAAGGAATACACTGTTCCCTCCATCTGGGAGAAGGCCAACGGTGCAGGTTTTTAGGGCCATATGGACAGAGGTGGCTTCGGAGGTGTTGGCCAGCACTGTGATCGACACAAGCCCAACACAGTGCCGGAATAAATTAAATGACTTCAGTTGGGTGGTCAAGGTGAGTACATGTTTGCTCAACTCTTACATACCAGCCTCTGAGCCTGTCTGTGCACACTCTGCAAACCAGCACTTAAACCAACAGGCAACCACCAAATTTCTGTACCTACTCACAATCACATCCTCATTTCACGCCTTGCCTACATTCACAGCTATTCAACCACGGGATGCATATCTTCCGCATAAATAGCTGGACACTGACTCACACAGGCTTCTTTCTTTTGCAGGCCAAGGTGGCACATAACAGAGGGGAGCAGCAGCGGACTGAAGGGGGTGAAGCTGAACTGGGCCCGCTGACTGACTTGGAGGAGTGAGTGCTGCAGCTCAATGGCCTCCAAGTGGTGGGCACTGTGGCTGGCGGAGACGTTGAACCCGCTGGGGGCAACAATGGTATTTTTATCCGCTCTTCACATCCTACTTCCCCGTTAAACCAGAAGACCTTATCACTTTCCAGCTCCTCATACTGTCTGCCTTCCTTGCTCTGTTCCTGCACCCTGGCCCTCACCTTAACACGACTCTTGTGCCATTTATGCTTTCAGATAACCATGCAGCAGATTACCAGCCTGTCCCTGAGCCCCCCCCAACTGAGTCATGAGGGAGAAGAGGGGGACGAGAATGAGGAAGGGGAGGAGCAGGAGGAGCCAAACACTGCGTCATTGATTCTCTCGCCTGCAGGCACCAGCTCAGATACTGGCACTGCGCGTGCCATAGAGGTTAGGTTAGTAGAGGGGTCTGCACTGGGTGATGTACTGGGGCCTAGTGGGCTGCAGCACGGTCAAGGGGAAAGGGAACCTCAGAGCCATCTCCCCAGAGGGCGTGGGTTCTGTTGCACAGGATTCCAATAAGGACCTCTATGGTAAGGCATTCAAACAAAGGATGGTGGCCATGCACTCTGACATGATAGGTGCAATGGCAAGGTTGCCCGAGAGCCTGTCAGCAGTGGTAAATAGTGTGGAGGAGTCTACCTCCCGCATTGTACAGAGCTCTGCATGTACCATGGAGCCCATCATTGCCAGTGTGCAGACGATGGTGGACTCCCAGACAGACCATGCAGATCCAGACCTCAGGGCTCGTGTCATAGCCGATGTGGCAGCTTCATTGTGGCATAGGCGGAAGCAACGCAACGTCTTGGTGCTGTCATGCAGTCCCAGCTGCATGCCACGCAAGCTCTGACTTTTGCCATCGCCGCTGGGTCTACCACAGTCATCTGGGAATCTCATGGTGTCACAGCAGCCCAGCAATCAGCAATTGGTGGGGATGCTGAGGTACTGCTCCGAAGGAGTGGCAGTGGGTCAGTGGAGCAACAACCTGCTGTCCTCACTTAGGATGACAGCATTCCTGATCCCACCACTGTCACTCCATTGCACTTGTCACTACCTGTCACCCAGCCAGCCTAGTCTGCCACCGCCCAGCCTGAGGTGATGCATTCTACAGCCGAGCCTTCCAGCCCCAGGCAGAAGCAACGCCGAGGGTGTCCTGCAAGGCCATCTGTTGTCTCTGGCCCTGACACACAGCAACCTTCCACCAACCATGCTGCAGCCACAGAGGCCACACTGCGGAGGAGCATTAGAATAGGTCAACGAAAGAGGGGATATAAGGAAATGCACAAGGGTGATGAATAAATACACATTTATACATTTTATTGTTGTTTTATAAATGTTGATTGGAAAGTTTAATGTTTGCAGTTGTCTCTCATATCAGTTCTGGGGTTTTGGTATGGAAGGGCAAATTGATGTGGTGATGGGACGTCTGGAGGAACTTGGGAAGTGGGATGGAAATCAGTGGAAATGAGCACTGATGAGGTGGTCGCGGACCTCCCTTGCAGGATCATGATGGAGTCGGTGCTTCCTATATCGTGGATGTTGCTGCTCCTTTTCCTCCTCGATCTCCTGCAGTTGCTCCTCCTCTTGCTCCTCCTGGTTCTCCTCCTCCTGAGGTGGTGCGGCTATGCCTGGTGGAAATGGCTGTACCCTCATGATGGCCAGGTTGCGCGGTATGCAGCAGACGACGACGAATAGGGACACCCACTTTGACGAGTACTGGCGGACTCCTCCCGAGTGATCAAGGCAGCGGAACCGTTCCTTCAGCACTCTGATGGTCTGCTCAATGATGCTCTTGGTGGCAGCATGGTTCTCATTGTATGAGAGCTGGGCAGAAGTGGTTATGGAGGAGAGTCATGAGCCAGGTGGAAGGCGGATAGCCCTTGTCTCCGAGCAGCCAGCTGCATGCTTGATGTGATGGCTGGAAGAGAGCTGGCACAGCGGTCTGGCGCAGGATGAAGACATCGTGGGTGTTTCCAGGATAGCGCGCATTGATGGTGAGGATGCGGCATGTGTGCTGCACAATCAGTAACCTTTGCGGTTACGGAAGATCTCAGGATTGTGATGCGGTGCCCTCAAAGTGACGTGGGTGCAGTCAATGTTGCCCTGCACCTTGGGGAAGCCATATCCTGATGAATTCACACGCCCGCTCATGCTGCTTCTCTCTGCTCATGGGGAAGGAAATATAGGGCCCGACTTTGGTGGCCTACCCAATTCTCAGCGGTCTCGCAGTGGTTGGTCAGTTTTCACTGCCCGGTACCGCTGGGGCAGAGTGCTGGCAACATTGGTCTGGGCGGACCTGAGCGGTGTGTCAGAGGAGTTCGATGGATGGTGTGCTCCAACGGTGCAGGGTAAGTTGTCAGGGACTCGGGACTCTTTTGGGTCCCAAGTTCTGCGCACGCGCTCTACCATCGACCTCCGTCGCCCCCCTGCCCCCCACCGGAGAAGAGCAGTCCAGAGGTCAGAGACTGCCGACATCGGATCACAGGTAAGTGTCTCCAGGTAAGTTTAGATTTTCAATTGTTTTGTGCAGTGTTTTTGATTTATTTATAATGTGATTTAATTATTTTTGCGTTTTTTTGGGGGGATGGCGGAATAGATCTCTGCGGGGGGTGGTGGGATTAGATCTCTGGGGGGGGGATTAGATCTCTGGGGGGAGGACTAAATCACTGGGGGGATTAGATCTCCCTGGGGGGGATTAGATCTCGGGGGGGATTAGATCTCGGGGGAGGAGGACTTGATCGCTGGGCGGGGGGTGGGGGAGGAATAGATCTCTGAGGGGGGGGCGGGAGCGGGGAGGAACATCGTAGTTTACATACCATCGACATACCATCGACATATAGTGTGTAGCTCCGGTGGTATGTCGGCGGTATGCTACCAATGTTGGGCTTTTAGGCGGTCTGTAGGGTGCTCCATGTGGGCGGACAGTATGCATACTGCCCGGCGGTATGTTGCTGATGAATTTCTCATCGGGCGGTATGTGGGCAGTATGTGGGTATTGTTTGATCAATTTCGGGATTTTGGGCGGTCCACAGGCGGTATGCGGCAGTATGTCCACCAATTTCAGCCCCATAGTCCCTTCTTCTGTAGAGAACATCTTTGATTTTGCGGATGGAACAATGGATGGTAAACTGAGAGATGTTGGAGATGTCTCCTGTTGCTTACTGGAAGGATCCATTGGTGTAGAAATTGAGACCGATGGTGACCTTGACTGCCACTGAGAGAGCCATCCTCACTCAGGTCTGAGGCTTGTGGTCTGGTTGCAGGAAATAGTGGAGCTCTGTGACCACATCCTTTCTGAAGCGCAGTCTTCGAACACACTGCTCCTCGGTGAAATTGATGTAGGAGAACTGCTGCCGGAATATTCTGGGAGGGTAAAGTCTCCTGTTGCCAGCCCCATTGCGCCTTATCCCTCTGGCCACATCTTGCTGTCCTTCTACCTGTCTTTCTCCCTCTCTCTCTCTCTATACCTTTCTCTTGTCTTTGTCCTTGTCCTTCTCCATCTCTCTCTGTACCTTTCTCCTTGTCTCTCTCTGTGCCTTTCTCCTTGTCTCTCTCTGTGCCTTTCTCCCTGTCTCTCTATTTGCCTTTCTCCTTATATTGCTGCATCTGCTTCTCCTTGTCTTTCTCTTTGTATTGCTCTCTTTTTCTCTGCCTTTGTCTCTGCCTTTGTCTCCGCCTAAGTAACTTTTATATATACAGACTATAGATATACTCTCTGTGTAGTCACTGTATAGTTGCATAAGATGGAGACTTCTTACCTGATGTACTATCAATAAGGTGTACACTGTGTATATATTATGTTGGCAGCACTAGAGGGTGCAACTGGTGGAGACCAGGGTTTCCTGCCCCTGTGGCAGAGGCTGTTCACCTGAGGGCACTGCGATGGGAGACCTGAGGGTCACCTGCATAGGTATGCAGGGCCCAGTATAAAAGGCTGCCCACCATGCTTGTGCCTCACTCTGGAGTGACGAAAAAAGGACCAAGGTCACTACAGTTTGAGTACAACACATTGCCTCGTGGAGTCATTCATAAGTGCATTACAGATACAACTGGCGACGAGAATACGGACTTTCACGCAATTATGGCTATCTTTGGCACACTAAAAGACTTCACAGAGGGTGATGATTGGGATGCCTTCACGGAAAGGCTCGAACTATATTTCGTGGCAAACGACCTGGCAGGGGAGACGGATGCATCGGCGGAGAAGTGCAAGGCTATACTGCTGACCAGTTGTGGGCCCAAGGTCTACCGCCTCATCAGGGACTTGCTGGCACCCACGAAGGCCACGGATAAGACACACGATGAGCTGACTGAATTAATTCACGACCAACTAAAACCAATAGAGAGCATCCTCACGGCCAGGCACAGATTCTACACTCACCGCAGACCCGAGGGCCAGGAGATTGCAAAATATGCTGCCGCCTTCAGGAGACTTGCGGCACTGTGTGATTTTGGCACGCACCTCAACAAAGCATTGCGAGACATCTTCGTTCTAGGAATTGGCCATGAAGGTCTCCTTCACAACCTATTATCTGCCGACACCACAGTCAACTTGCAGAAGGCCATCAGCATCAGTCAGGCGTTCATGACCTCGACCTGCAGCACCAAGCAAATTATTCATCCTGTGGACTCAAATCCGGCAAGTACTGTGCACAGAATGGTGCCTTTCACAGGCAAGACTGTAGAACGTGGCTCTGCCCAGGGCAGAGAGCACAGACCTCAGGGTTCCAGAACTCAGAATCCGCCGAGGGTTGCTAATCGAGTAGCACCATGCTGACGTTGTGGAGAAAACCATAGGGCTCACCAGTGTCGGTTTGCTGAGTACGTATGCAAAGCCTGGAACATGAAGGGCCACCTCCAGCATATGTGTAAAAGAAAAAAAAAACTCACTGCCTAGCAGAGGGGTTGGTAGATGACTTTGAATCAATGGGGAGTATGATGATTTGGCCAGAGAGGCAGCTCAGCCCCAAGATGAAGTGTATGGAGTGTAAATCTGCAGCACCAATTGTCCTCCAGTGAAGATGGAAGTCGAGATAAATGGCGTTCCAGTCTTCATGGAAGTGAACACGGGAGCGAGCCAGTCAGTGATGAGCCAGGATGCCTTTGAGAGGCTATGGAACGAAAAATGACCCGAGCTGGTTCCAGTACAGGAAAAGTTGTGCACCTACACCAAGGAGCTGATCCCAGTCCTTGGTAGTGCGGATGTAAGTGTAATCCATAATGGCGTGGTGCACGTTATCTCTGTGGATTGTTGCAGGTGATGGTCCAATGCTACTCAGAAGAAGGTGGATGAGGAAGATCCAGTGAAAATGGGAAGACTTCTTCACTTCAGCAATCGATGTCCCCCGTGCTCAGAGGCAGAGCAAAACCTCACCTTCGCTTGGGCCAGGCACCAGAGAACAGACCAGCGCAGCACCTGAGGCACAGACCATCCATCACGATTGCGTGGCAATGATCCGACCGGAACGACCTAAAAGTACCTTCCCGGTTCCAGTGGCAGGACTCCTGGGGAGGAAGATTGAATTCACAGGCACTCTTCCAGCTTTCGTGGCAGAATCGCGGGAGAGAAGGATCAAGGCAGTCGACCTCGAGGACAGAGACAAGATGGCATCCCTGCTGCAACGAGGTGCAGCGTGGCCATATCACGAGATGCAACGCTGAGGGACCAACACGTGGTGTCTAACAGAGGATTTGATTAGGGAAAGCCAGCAGGGTTCTCTTAAAGGAGACCTGCAACCAACTGAACTTAAAGAGACATTGTATGCATGGCAATCAATGTAATGAACCGATTAAAATTGTGAACAAAATGTTGTTGCGAGATGAAGGTACTATTCCTAATGTAAAGAACAAAATGTTGTTGCAAGATGTCGGGAATGAAGTGTCCCCAAAAGTAGAAAGCGAGTGAATTCGGGAGGGTAACGGCGCTGATCCTGATGCCCTGTCCCAGGTCTATCCCACGCTGCAGGCACCCGATGGCACTATTCACCACGGACCTGGAAATGAAAACGGCTCCAATACGTGCAGTCATCCACCGTTGCCCACCACCCGGGTGGAGACGGCGCAGCCCCCAGACCCAGTCGCTATCTCGGCCATGTCCAGGAGCGAAAGGTCAGAACCAACGAGTTCCCCAAATGGGACCTGGAACAGCCAGGTTCCCAACACAGGCAGGCAGAAGATTCTGCAGCCCTCAAAGGAGGACAGGGAGGCCACACACATCTGTGGCTCTGCCCACCAATAGACAACGGCAAAGGCCCTGAGTCCTGGCTAGGTGAACCATGCCTACCCCGCTAGCAGAGGGTGCAGCGCCGCAATCAGATGACTAGGAACCCGTCTGGTTGCTCTGGAACCTGTGACCTCGTGTACCTGCACTGCTACCTCAGTACTGACCATGACTGAACCATGAATGCAATCTACCCAATCCTGGCGCATGACCGCAAAACGTAACGAATGTAAGTCACTGAACCAACGTGTCATGATACAAACTGTAACTTCCTTTCTTTGTATTTGCACTGTCTGATCCTGTATGTTAATGTAATAGGCCGGGGGGAGGGGGGAAATGGATGTATGTAGCCATGGACACACACATGGATCACATCCAGAAACCACTGGAACCTCCACTGCATCATCGAACCATCCAAACTGGTAACCACTACACAATGTTGTAGCAAAAGGACTTGGGGGTTAACAGGGAGAGAGCCAAGCCAAAGCACAGCCAAGGTACAAGGGCTATTAGCACTTAAGTCTGGGGAGAGCTAAGCCAGAGCGCATAGTGCAAAGGTAATTGGCACAAAGGACTTGGGGGAGAGTGATGTTATATATGCAGGCTATAGGTATACTCTCTGTGTAGTCACTGTATAGTTGCATAAGATGGAGACTTGTTTACCTGATGCACTGTCAATAAGGTGTACACTGTGTATATACTATGCTGGCACCACTAGACGATGCAACTGCTGGAGACCGGGGTTTCCTGCCCCTATGGCAGAGGCTGTCCATCTGAGGGCACTGCGGTGGGAGACGTAAGGGTCACCTGCATAGGTGTGCAGGGCCCAGTATAAAATGCTGCCCACCATGCTTGTGCCTCACTCTGGAGTTACGAGTAAAGGACCAAGGTCACTACAGTTTGAGTACATCACATTGCCTCGTGGAGTCACTCATAAGTGTATTACAGATACAACAGTAACCTCCGAAGGTGATGTCGCAGCAGGAGGTCGAGTGCCAACACAGCCTCCATGAAACAAAATAAATGTTGCAGAGTCAAATATGCCCTGAATTAAACTAATCAATGCTTAAGAGCCAGAACAATCCTTGAGGTGAAAATTGCTACAATCCTTGCAACAGGCACTCTGCCTATCTGTCAGCAAGCTGGAAATAATAATGGCTGACAGAAACGTTTTCGACAAAATGGCACCTTTAAATAGCATGGCCCCAAAATTGTCCTCTGCCTGAAAGGGGGCACATGGTTTTTACCGCCGCGGTGATTGAGGTGGCCTCTTGAGTGAAATTCTGCTCTTTGTTTTCTTTTCAGGCAGAACAGAAGTCGCTCATAATGGGGGCGGAAGTTGGGGCGATGAGTACACCAGAGGGACGGAAGTTGCGGGGGGTGGGGTGGTGGGGGAGTGTGGTGACCGACGTGATGACGTTATCACTGCAACATGTCACCACAGCGCTCCCCTTCACTTAAAGGGGAAAGTCTCTGCGATGTTTTAACTTTGGTGCACTGGACCACCATGGAGGGTTTCGGCTGGGTCAGCAGCCTGACACCCAAGACGGGGTGCCAGGCTGCCTGTTGGTGGCCTGGCCGAACCCGGGGCATAATTGTCGAACCAACATGGCAGTCGGCCTACAAAAAAAAAACATGGTGGCAGCGGCAGTAGGTCCTCTCCTTTAAGGGGAGCTGCACCGCCATTGCAGAAAGCCTCAGCCTCACTGCACCGCCGCGAAAAAGCTTGTTTTGGCACCGCCCAGAATTTCGCCGTCAGGAGTGGGACGGGTATATCGGCGGTGCACACTGTCATGATGCACTTAGCATGGATCAGGAGCAGCGGGGCGTTAGGGAGGGGAGCGGGTCACCGCTGGGATAATACAGGACCGGAATTTTGATAATGGCGGCCATTTCATGAAAAGTCAGTGGCCATTGCACTCTGCAGTGTGGCCGCTGCTTTCTGGTGTTAAGAGGCCTTCAGGAAAGGGACAATTTCGGCCCCTATATCTTCAACTGCCTCCCACCTGCATCTCAACAGCTGAAGCTGTCGTTGTCAGCACCAGGTGGTACCTGAGGAGGAGAAGCCAAATTTAAGGGGGGAGGGCGGGGGGCAGGCAGTAACGAGGCAGTAACAAGGTGGCGCACGGCAACAATGACCGCATCGGAGCGGGCCACTACCAGCATGAGCAGGCGGTACCTGGTAACGCCTCCAAAAAACCTAGGCCAATTTTTCTGGCAGCAATCGCCCAGACAAAAAATGATTTGCACCCCGTTAGCGCCTTTAATGTAGTAAAACTTCAAAAAGCACTGCACAAGAGTGTTATCAAACTAAAATTTCACACCGCGCCACAGAAGGAGATATTAGGCAGGTGACCAAAAGCTTGGCCAAAGGTTTCAAGGAGCGTCTTAAATGAGGAAAGAGGCAGCAAGGTGGAAAGATTTAAGGAGCGAATTCCAGAGTTTAGAGCCTCAGCAGCTGAAGGCGAAGCCACCAATGGAAGAGCTAGTAAAATCCGGGGGTGTGTAAGAGGCCAGAATTGGGGGAGTGCAGAAATATCAGAGGATTGTAAGGCAGCTGGAGTTTGCAGTGATAGGGAGGGGTGAGGTCATGGAGGGATTTGAAAACAATGATGAGAATTTTTAAATCGAGTCATTGCTTAATCGGGAGCCAATGTCGGTCAGCGTGCTCAGGGGTGATGGGTGAACGGGACTTGATGTGAGTTAGGACACGGACAGAAGAGTTTTGAATCACCTCAAGATTACGGGGCGAAGAAGCAGATGACCAATGGCTGGGAGTGGAATTTTAAGCAGCAGGAATTCAATTTTTCATCAAGGTGCAATAATATTTGAACTTGTATAGAATTTTATGACATTACCAGTTGATTTTATTAAAAATAATATTGACATAGAATACAGTTGCGCACTGGCCCGGGACGCTACCGGCAGCGTGCAGTGCTACAACAATTTCGCGGAAGCCAGTATCGCCCTCCCCCGCCCCCCCCCCCCACCACCCCCGCCCGGGCGAAAACAGTTTAGCGGGAGTGCAAAACAGGGAAATTTCGCCCCTCAGTCTTTCAGAGTTCAGTTTTTTAGGGGGAGAAATTGGATTAATTTGTAACCCCCCCCTGGGGGTGCTAACGTGGGGGGGGGGGGTGCTAATGGGGCGTAAATGAGTTTGCGACCGGACGTGGCGTGAATAGCCTCTCATGATAATTTTGGCGCGGTTTTGCGGCGGCGGTAACATGTAGTGTCCCGCTGTGCTGCGCTCGCCGATGCTGATGTCATCACCATGCGCAGTGCCCTGGAACACAAATTGACCCTCGCCCCCTGGTTTAGCGCTGACGACAGCTTCAGTAGTCAGGTTTCAGTCGTATGTTGGTTGGAGGAGCGTTCTTTCTAGGCGCCAACATCCGGTGAAGTTTTAGTCGGCCAATAATATTTCCTTCTTAGTTTCAAATAGGCAGACAGGCGTTTTGAGTGATTTACAGTTGAAGGAGTGTTGTGGAACTTAAAGATTCATGACTATCATTGAGGGCAAATTTGAAACTCCAACATTTATATTGTTTCATGCGGGCTGTGCTGGCACTGGACCTCACGCTGCAGTGTCACCGTTGGAAGCAACAGAGGCACAGAGAAAGACAGTAAAATGTGGCAGGAGGAGGAGGGCCAACAGGGCTCTCATCAGGAGACCTTACCCTCCAGGGTATTCCGCAGCAGTTCTTCGACATCAATTTCATGGAGGAACAGTGTGTTTGAGGGCTGCGCTTCAGCAAGGACGTGGTCATGGAGCTTTTCCACCTCCTGCAACCAGAGTTCGAACAACAGACCAGGGTGAGGACTGCTCTCTTAGTGGCAATAAAGGTCAACATCGCGCTCAATTTCTGTGCCAGTGGATCCTTCTGGTGTGCAACAGGAGACCTCTCCAACATCTCCCATTGCTGCATCATTAAGTCACAGATTGTCTTCACAGAAGGAGAAGGGATTACATACATTTCCTTCCCCATGACCAGAGAGAAGCAGCATGAGCATGCATGTGGCTTTGCCAGGATAGCGGGCCTCCCCACACTGCAGGGCGCCATTGACTGCACCCACTTCGCTTTGCGGACACTACTCACTTAATGTGCAGTTGGTGTGTGACCACACATGCCAGATCCTCACCGTCGCTATCTGGCAGCAGCGGCAATGCCTTCATCCTGTGCCAGACCGGTGTGCCAGCTCTCTTCCAGCCACCACATCAAGCTCGCGGCTGGCTTCTCAGAGATAAGGGCTATCCACTCTCCACCTGGCTCATGCCTCCCCTCCACAACCCCACCACTCGTGCCCAGCACTCATATAATGAGAGCCATGCTGCCACCAGGAACATCATTGAGCAGACTATCGGAATGCTCAAGCAACGGTTCCGTTGCCTTGGCCGCTCGGGGGAATCCTCCAGTAGTCGGCTGTGCGGGTGTCCCTTTTCATCTGCTGCTGCATGCTGCACAACTTGGCCATCATGAGGGTGCAGCCATTGCCACCAGGCATAACTCCACCACCTCAGGAGGAGGAGAAGGAGGACGACGAGGAAGAGCAGGAGGAGGAGGACAAAGAGGAGGAACAGGAGCAGCAACAGCAGTGATGGAGGAGGCAGGCACTCAATCGGCCTTCTACAAGGGCGGTCCGTGAGCACCTCACCAGACTTCGGTTCCAATGAATTCTAGGCCATTTCCCGATTAGTCGGCGCGTCCCAATTATTACATCAATTTCTCATCTCATACCGCACCCTAAAACTGAAATGTGAGACATCATCAAATATGCAACATTCCAATTAAATTTTGATCTGAAAACATTAACCACATACACAATTAAATTTACTATTCACCCTTGTGCAAGACCTTATATCCCCTCTTAACACTGCCTTTACCTTTCTACTCACCCTATGTAGTGTCTCCCCAATGGCTGCAGCACGGTTGGTGGAAGGCTGCTAAGTATCAGGGCCAGGGACTACAGATGGCCTTGCAGGACATCCTCGGCCAGCTCTGGGCCTGGAAGGCCCGGCTGTAGATTGCATCAGCTCAGGCTGGGCGGCGGCAGTCTGGGCTGGCTGGATGACTGGCAGTGGCAATGGTGGAGTGGCAGTGGTGAGATCAGGAATGTTAACATCAAGAGAGAGTACAGCAGGTTCCTGCTCCACTGACCCACGGACAGCACCTCAGCATCCCTACCAATCTGCTGAGACCCAGCGACAATGTCAGCAGTCAGAGATTGCGTGGCATCCAGCTGCGACTGCATGAGAGCAGTCTGGGACTGGATGCCAGCAAGCATTGTCTACATTACAGCATTAAGACATTGCGGTGCTTCGGCCTGTGCTGCAATGGAAGCTACCAAATCGCCCATGACACGCATTATGAGGTCTCGGTCCCTACTGTCTCTCTGGGAGTCCACCAATGTCTGCAGACTGGAAATGATGGGCTCCATGGTGTGCGCAGAGCTCTGTGCAATGTTGGAGGCAGACTCTTCCATGCTCCTTACCATTGCCGAGAGGCTCTCGGGCAAACTTGCCATTGCACTTATCGTCTCCGAGTGCATGGCCATCACCCTTGTTGTGAACAGCTTGTCATCGAGGTCCTCATCTGAGTCCTGTGCAGCAGAACTCATGGCGAACTCTCCCTCCGGGGAGGTGGCCCCCCAGCTACATTCTGCGAGGGGAAGGGGAACAGTGAGAAGTCATGGTCCATGTTGGAACCAATGGCACAGGTAGAAAAAATGCTGAAGTCCTTCAGGCAGAGCTTCAGGAGTTAGGAAAAAGATTAGAAAACAGGACCTCAAACAGGTAATCTCAGGATTACGCCCAGTGTCACGTGCTAATGAAGATAGAAAAAGGAAAATAGTACAGGTAAATACGTGGCTGGAGAAGTGGTGCAGAAGGGAGGTCTTCAGATTTTTGGGGCATTGGGACCGGTTCTGGGGGAAGGGGCACCTGTACAAGGTGAATGGGTTGCACCTGAGCAAAGCCGGGACCAACGTTTTTGCTGAAAGGTTATCTATACCATTGGGGAGAGTTTAAACTCATTTGGCAGAAGGAGGGTAACCAGAAAATAACAGAAATGAGCAGAAATGAGATCAGAGGACAGAGAGATATAAACAGCAGTAAAATTCAAAATATCTCAAAAATTACAGGACGTGATTGAGGAAAATAGCAAAAGTGACGAAGGAGTTAATGGCCGTAAAATCCCAGCCTTGCCAGATCCGTACGGAGTGTGTACAGACCCGACGAGGCCTCGCAAAAGCCGGCTTTTCCGATCTGTCAGATTTCTCTTGACAGATCTTCCGCATCCCCGAGAAAAGGACATTCACGCGGGCGAGATTGGGGTATTTGCCCATTTCTTGCCTAGCACATAGCCTACTTTTACCAGGGTAAGAGTTTTAAAACTCATAAAAATAAAATTTAAACACACATTTTTAGAGTGGGGGCCCTGACAATTAAGGTAAGTTTATTTTAGACCCTATTATAAGACATAAAAAAGAAATCCCCAAAATATATATTTTTTCTAAACCATTTGATGAACTTTAATTTCAAGTGGTTTTAGAATTGTGAGGTGTTGTGTTGTGTTTGGGTGTTTTTTTTTCTCATTGATTGTAATAGGGACTCGGATTTACGAAGTTCCCATTGCTGTCGATGAGAATACTGTGCCGTGATTGGTTGTCCAGGCCCATGTGATTCCAGCTCCAGCTTCTCCAGCTCCAGCTTCTACGTGCAAACCTCGAGGACGGGGGTGCGCTCCGATGTGCGGGAAAAGAAGGCCTCCTACCGCAATCCAAGGCGCCTCCGGAACCACCAGGTACTTTCGGAAAAACATTTTGGGTCGGAGGTGTTCGCTTGAATGAAGCCTCCGACCGGAATTTCACGGCCATTAAATTGTATGTATGTCAATGTCCATATGGTAATAACAAGGCAATACTGGTTTGGCCTCAACTGGAGTATTGTGTCCAATTCTGAGCACCGCACTTTAGGAAGGATGTGATGGCCTTCGAGAGGGCGCAGAAAAGATTTACAAGAATGGTTCCAGCGATGAGGGACTTCAGTTACATGGATAGACTGGAGAAGCTGGGGTTGTACCTGAAGGAAAAAAAATTGCAGGGCTACGGGGAAAGGGCAGGGGAGTGGGACTAGCTGAAGTGCCCTCGCAGAGAGCAGGCACATGTTCGATGAGCTGAATGGCCTCCTTCTGTGCTGTAACCATTTTATGATTCTATGATTCTCAGTTGGTGAGCTGCAGGAACAAATTACTACATGGGATTATGATGTGGTTGTATTAACAGGGATATGGTTCAAGCAAGGCCAGGAATGAGTTTTTAATTTTCCTGTATATCAAGTTTTCAGGAATGATAGAGAAGGAAAAAGAGGAGCGGGCATAACAGCATTGATTAAAGATATTGTTACAGTTCTAAATAGAAAGGATATACTAGATGGTTCTAGGACTGAATCTATTTTGGTTGAGTTGAGGAACAGAAGGGGAGTTGTTTTTTACATAACTCAAAACAGTTGAGAAGGAGAATGCTGAGCAAATTTGTCAGCAATTTTCAAAGATGTGTAACAATAAGAGAGTAGTAATATTAGGAGACTTTAATTACCCTAAAAAGACTAGGAAAAACATACTACTAAGGGTAAGGAAGGAGAGGAATTTCTGATATGTGTACAGGAGAACTTTCTCAATCAATGGGCTAGAACCTCCACTTTTTTTGCATGCTTAACGCCCACGTAACACCAATTTTACCGCTGAAATGACGTATAACGTCCATACATCACCCATTTTGGCACAAAATGGAAACTGACGGGCATTTCTCGGAAACTTATCGCCGAGCGTTACTTTCCCCATGGGCTTAACGCCAGGAAAAAATATTACCACCCGCCCACTTTTTTGGGGTGGAATCATCAAAATGGGCAAAATCAATGCCCATAATATCGCCCAGAGTTATTTTCCGCATGGAATTAACGCCGAGATTCAATAATAAATTTTTTTTGTTGTAAAGAGCATATTTGGCGAAACTAACGCCCAGGAGATCACCCACTGTCACTTTCACCACCTCGCACACATATCGCCCACAATATCGCTCGCCCAAAAAAATGCCCAGAAAAAGTGGAACTGTTCTGAACGAACGCCAGCGGTGTGGCTGGCATTTTTAAAACCGCAGGTCACTTCATTCAAAAGTCTGCCTCAACTTCGGCGGAGTTTGCATTGACTCTGGAGTTCTTCTCAGGTGAAGTGAACATCTCAACAGACATATTTTCAGATTCTGGACTATTGGGGCTTTACTCTAGGTGTATTTTAGTGAGGAAATCATTGCTCTAATCAATCGCTATGATACTTTCAATGCAATGGGGCCACCAAACAATAACTGTGCTTAAGCAGCTCTTCAGATGTATTGACCACTCAGAAGAGGAGCTACAATACAATCCTGAGCAAGTAGGTAAATTCGTGGTCATGTGTTCGATGCTGCACAACCTGGCTATCATGAGGGACCAAGAATTGCCAGAAGGGACTGATGTTCTATCTCATGAGAGGAAAAGGACGACGAGGGGCTGGACGCTGACCTAGGGCCAGACAATCAGGCTGGCTATGTAACCATGCCCACGACCCCCTCCAGACCGCAGGCAAGGGCCCGTGGTGGCTACATAGCTGCAAGACTCTTATGTGAGGAGCTGATATCTGAACGATTTGCCTGAAAGAGCGTTGATGTGAGTGACAATGCTGACACACTGCTATGTGTGTGCAGCTCAGACATCAATGGTGCCCATCACCTTGGTGCCGTTGATTGATGTTACGTTGTATTTAATCCTTTCATGTTAAGGAATCACCAGTGTGTAACGGTGCAGCTATCTGAGACAGTGCGCAACAAGGTTGTGTTCAATAACAAAAATTTTACACAGCATTGTTCTGAAATCATAAGTATCACAGGCAATAACACGCAACCCCTGCCCACATCCCACTTTTTCCACCATTGACATTAATCAAATGTTCAACATGTCCAGCAACACAGAATACAAAGGCAAAGCAGGAGCGTGGTCACCAGCCCCCATACATTACAACAAATTGCATACACCCAGATGAAGATATAACACAGTCATCACCTGCGGACATGCAACTCACATTCCTTCCCTCCTCCCCTTCTTCTCCCCACCTCTACCACCTCCCCTCCTCGCTCCACGGTGCCTGGCCGAGGAGCTCCTCAGACGGTGCCTCATTGGGGAGGATTAAGGCACATGCGGTCGTTGCACGGGTACAGGAGTGGGCGGTGCCGAGGGGGCAATATTCTCTGATGCAGAAGTAGGATCTTGGTCGTTGCTCTCATCTGTCATTCGCAGTGATGGTGTGGAACCTAGGGGTGGAATGCCGCGCTTGGGGACCACTAGGAGGCCTGTGCTATTGAGGGAGTGCAGCAAAAGGTGACAGGACGACATGGCATGAGATCATTGCGTGATGTCATTGCTAGGTACTGTCACAGAGACTGATACAACACATAACCGACAGATGTAATCATGACTATTGTGAAAATTATCATTCTTTATCTAAAGACAGACCGTGACCGCAGGCTTTGAGTAAAACATTCCCGGTAAAAGTGAAAGACCTCACATCTGCTGATAGTCACTCATGACTGTTACAAATCAAATTATATAAATACATAAGTACATGTAAATCAATGTAATACTTACTCTTGCGGATCCCACAAGGTCTTTCCATCGTTTGTGGCATTGGTTGCCCTCACGAACCTCGTTGGTTGCCGACGAGACCACCTCTGCTATCTCGGTCCATATCCTTTGGTATGCCTTTGGGGTGGGCTTCCCACACCCTCCCTGTGTCAAATCATGCCAGCGCAACTCGACCTCCTGCAGGAGGGAGGCATTTGCCTCGTCTGAGAACCTCCTGGCTCTTTTGTGCCATCCAACGTGCTCCTCTCCCACCTCACTGCTCTCTCCAGCATCAATCTCCACAGTATGCTGTGATGCCTCCTCCTCTCTTTCCATTATAGGCCAAATTGGGGCAAATATGTGGCTGGTAACAACTAATTTTTGTTTGCCTACTTGCTGTGAAGCTCTAAAGTCTCCCTCCTTCCTCCCGAAGCAGCCACACCACAACCAGACACGCCTTCAGTTCCTCTGAGCTCCCTCTCTCTCTGTCTCCTCTTCTGCGCATGTCATGATGGCCCTTGACCTCCTGAATTGCGGGAATCGAGCGTTGCCATGCCGTTGCTAAGGACGACCACACTTTATGGCAGAAGGTCAAAATAATTTAATGCTCCCGCCCATTTCATATCGCTCGCGGTAACAGCCATTTTCAAAAATGGAGACTAGGTGCTTTGAGAATGAGCAAAAAGCCGCCGATCTGAAAACCCTTTTTTAACACTCACGCCGGAAATAACGCTTATTTTTGGGCGATAAGCACAAAAGTGGAGGTTCAAGTCCAATATTTCTCCACTCCAACAAGGAAGGAAGCAGTGTTGGATCTGGTTCTGGGGAATTAAACAGGGCAAGTGGAATGTATTACAATAGAAGATCATCCAGCTAACAGTGACCACAACATAATATAGTTTAAAGTAATTATGGAATGAGACCAGGAACTAGCACCAGAAAAATGCTCAACTGGGGAAGAGCAAATTTCAGTGATTTAAGAAGAGTCCTAGCACAGGTAGATTGGCAAAGGCGATTGCAGGGTAAAGCAGTAATGGAGCAATGTAGGGCATTCAAGGAAGAGATAGTTCAGGTGCTAACTGGCATATTTCTTTGAAGGAAAAAGGTAAGAGCATCCAAAACTAATACGCCCTGGATAAAAACAGAAAGAAAAGTTAAAATAAAACAGAAAAAGGAGGCATTTGACAAGATTCTGTTAATGACCAGGAAGATTATGGAAAGTACACGAGGGAATTGAAAAAGTTAACAGTAGAGGCAAAGAGAGATTATGGCAAAAGATAGAAACATAGAAAATAGGTGCAGGAGTAGGCCATTCGGCCCTTCGAGCCTGCACCACCATTCAATAAGATCATGGCTGATCATTCCTTCAGTAACCCTTTCATGCTTTCTCTCCATACCCCTTGATCCCCTTAGCCGTAAGGGCCATATCTAACTCCCTCTTGAATATATCCAATGAACTGGCATCAACAACTCTCTGCGGCAGGGAATTCCACAGGTTAACAACTCTCTGAGTGAAGAAGTTTCTCCTCATCTCAGTCCTAAATAGCCTACCCCTTATCCTACGACTATGTCCCCTGATTCTGGACTTGTCCAACATCGGGAACATTCTTCCCGCATCTAACCTGTCCAGTCCCATCAGAATCTTATACGTTTCCATGAGATCCCCTCTCATTCTTCTAAACTCCAGTGAATAAAGGCCCAGTTGATCCAGTCTCTCCTCATATGACAGTCCAGCCATTCCTGGAATCAGTCTGGCGAACCTTTGCTGCACTCCCTCAATAGCAAGCAAGATTAGCAAGCAACATTAAAATGAACCCTAAAACATTTTATAAACATATAGGGCTACAGATTTGATTGGTGAGGGCGTTAATGTCGTCACTGGGAACATGCACCAGAAGTATGTCGAGTAGTCAGTCCGTTATGTCAGTCTGTGTAGAATGCTGATTTAAAACTAGCACTGCTATTTTCATCCTCAACGCTGGAAGTAATGCCCTGTGTTAACCTCGTGCAGCTGAACATGCACTCAGCGGTTGCAAGGACCCCTACCAGCAATATTTAAAGCGATCAGCAACCACTCTCAGGTGAGTTTCTGATTCATTTCTACTGGCTCTGGGTAAGTTTCTCTTTAAAGTTGGTGAGGTGACAAGGATTGGTGCTACAAGTGGAGAAGGCCTTGCTTCTGATTTCAAGGGTTCTAGTCAGACCACTTGCTCCCAGTCATGGGTGCTTGAGTTGTCATCCCCCTTGGCCTACAGCATGACAAGGAGATGGAGCAGAGGCAGCAAAGAAGAGGACAAGCTGTGCGCAGAGGGAGGAGGAGGAGGGGGGAAAGGGTTCTCAGCAGGAGGCTTTACCCAGCTAGGGTCTTCCCAGATCAATACCTTTACTCCAATCTGAGTTAGGAGCAGTGTGTGAGGTGACCGTGCTTTATGAAGGAGGTGCTCACAGAACTCTGTCACTTGTTGCAACCAGACCTGCAGCCACACACCAGGGCAAGGACAGCGCTGCCAGTGGCTGTGAAGCTGACCGTGGCCCTGGAATTCCTTATGTTGGGATCCTTCCAGGCTAGAGCAGGCGCCATCTGTAACCTCTCACAGTTCACTATTCACTGCTGCATAAGAGAGATGCTCTTTATGCCAGGAGAGGAGACTTCATTGTCTTCTCACTGACTAGAGCGAAGTAGGTGGAACGTGCATCTGACTTTGCCAGGAGAGTGGACTTCCCCGTGGTGCAGGGCGCCATCGACTGCACGCATGTGGCTTTGAAAGCACCGTATATAAATGCTGAGATGTACCGCAACCGGAAAGTTTATAGTTTATCACTCGCCCAATGCGTAGTTGGTGTGCAACCATGCTCAGCATATCATGATGGTGAATGTCTGGTATCCTGGCAGCAGCCACGTGCTTTCATTCTGCGCGAGTCCACTATTCCCTCAGTTTTTGAGCCACGAAGACAAACCAGAGAATACCTACTGGCTCATGGCTCTGCTCCACAACCCAACCACATGTGGGCAGCATGTATACAATGATGCGGCCACACGGAATCTGATAGAGCAGACTGCTGGCATTCTTAAACAACGCTTCCACTGCCTGGACCACTCTGGAGATGGCCTGCAGTACTCAACAGAACACGTCTCAAGATTCGATGTGGTGTGCGTGCTACATTACCTTTCCATCAGGAGGGCACAGCCCTGGTCACAGGGCATACAGCGACCAGCTGAGGAGGAGGAGGAGGTGGAGGAAGCAGAAGAGGAGGGGGTGTGAAGGGCGGAGGCAACCCAGTCAGCCTCTTTCTGCCTGGGTTGTCTGTGATCGACTCATCCGACTGCGGTACGAGTGAACAGAACCCCAATTCCCCATCCAACAATAGTCACACACTGTACTTCCCTCTGTTACTGACCATCACAGCATCCTCTTAGCTACCACAAAAGAACCATTTCAATGCCACTTTATCCACCAATCCATCCAATATAACATAACAAAGTCAACTAATCACCCTTGTGTATTTCCTTAGTGCCTATCTTGCGTGCGCTCTTGCCTGTCTCAGTGCTCCTACAGCGCTCTACTCGGAACTCCTTCACGGCAAACGAGCCAAAGGTGGACAGAGGAAATGTTACAGGGAAACCCTCAAAGCCTCCCTAATAAAGTGCAACATCCCCACTGACACCTGGGAGACCCTGGCCAAAGACCGCCCTAAGTGGAGGAAGTGCATCCGGGAGGGCGCTGAGCACCTCGAATCTCAACGCCGAGAGCATGGAAAAACCAAGCGCAGGCAGCGGAAAGAGCGTGTGGCAAACTTGTCCCACCCACCCTTTCCCTCAATGACTATCTGTCCCACCTGTGACAGGGACTGTGGGTCTCGTATTGGACTGTTTAGCCACCTAAGGACTCATTTTTAGAGTGGAAGCAAGTCTTCCTCGATTCCGAGTGACTGCCTATGGTAATGATGCTCCTATTATGTGTTACCTCAGTGGCTGCACCATGACTGGTGGAAGGCTTTCAGTAGGGGAGAATGTAGATGGCCTTGCAGTGCGACCTCGAGTTCCTCTGGGCCTAGAAGGCCCAATAGCAGACTGCACCACTTCGCTATTGACGGGAGCAGTCTGGGCTGGCTAGCCGACAGGCAACAGCAAAGACACTGGCAGAGTGGTAATGGCGGGAGTAGCAATGCTGTCATCCAAAGAGAGGACAGTAGGTTCTTACTCCACGGAGCCACTGCCAGTCCTGTGGGGCGGCGCCTCAGCATTCCAAGCCATCAGTTGGAGGACACATTGCTGGACTACTGTGTTACTGTGAAAGCCCCTTTTCACACTGGTAAATCCAGGCATGATAGCAGCAGTCTGAGCTTGCATGGCAGCAAGCTAAGGCTGCATGAGAGCAGTCTGAGCTACCACTGCAGCATTCAGACATTGGGTGGCTTGTGCTGCAATGGAAGCTGAGACATCAGGCATCAGACGCTGCATTATGGTTGGGTCCACAAATGCGATAATGGATCTGCCTACCCCTTCCACTCTGGAAAGCATGGGCTCCAAGATCTGTGCAAAGCTCTGTGCAAGGTTAGTGCCAGAATCCTCAATGTTCCTTGACACTGCACTCAGGCTTTCTGGCAGGCCTGCCAATACACCAAGCATTTCGTTGTGCATACCCAGCAGCGCCCCATCGAAGTTCTCATCTGAGTCCCCTCGCAGAACCCGTGTGCGATTTTGCACTCCGGGGAGCTGGCAACTGCGCTACCCTTTCCCCCTGCCCTGGCTGCAGCCCATTCTTGTGCGGTGACTCACCATGTGCAGATCCCATTTCTAAGCCACCCTCTAAAGTCCGTGCAGTGCCAGTATCTGAACTGTTGTATGGGAGTGTCAGACCGAGAGATGGTGGGGCCAAAATTGCGTACCGCCCTATTTGGAGGTGGTAACAGTCTCGAGTTGACATGCCAGGGCGGAAGTACTCCCCCGCGACCTATATTTGGCTTACTGCCCCTGAGAGCAAGTGGAGCATAAAATATCGCGCATCACTTGCTCAGTGGGGTGTGAGCGTGGCGGAAGGAATCTGCAAAGGGTCCAGTGCTACGTGTAGACAGGACCTTCATTAAAGGTGGTGGGGGGGTGGGAAGCTGCCGATTCTGCGTGTGGGAAACGGGGCCATCCCTGGACCACCAGGGAGTGGGGTGCTGTGGCAGCAACCCGGCACACAAGCGGAATGCCGGGCTGCAAGGTTGTGGCACGGACCCCGCAATCATAGAGGAAGAAGGCAGCGACCGGTAAGTTGTCCATTTTTTTGGTTTTGAACTTGGCGCCTCCCTTTAATTTTCACCCCCCGAGCAGCTTACAAACGCACCCCCTGAAGCTGTCGCGGGCATTCATCGGGTGCACATGATTTTCACCCGGGCATGGCAACACTACACGGCAGTGGGCATTACCGAATTTTGACTCTGGGGCGAAAATGCGTTGCTGCGCACGGTTATGATGTTGCCCGCACTGGCGCAACAGGGCGGGGCGCTACCGGTTACCGTTGCCGCCAAACTCCCACAGAATTCCGCAGGAGTTGGTTGTGGTGCCGTGCCCGGGTGAAAATCATTTGCACCCATTAATGCACGCGACTGAGTGCTAACGGGAGGCACAAACACCCCGAATTTCTCCCCCGGTGTTTCTTCTTCATCATCGCTCTCCTCTTCTTCTTCTTCTTGCATCACTGGCTGGGCAAGCTGGTTTTCTGGGATCTCTGAAATGAGAGGTGCAGAATTAGGGTTGTGGTGAAGGGAGGGGGGAAGCAACAGATGCACACTTACAGCATGTGCAGCTTGTAAATCAGAAGAGATTGTGGAATGAGCAGAAAGTGGGATGTGAGAAGGAGGATAATGTATGAGGATACCGGCATCTTCTACTCTGTTAGCCCTGCCGCCGGTCACTCATCAGCCATTTTCCCTCCCAAGAATAGCAAGCACCATCTCCTTCATGCGGGTGAGGTTATGCAGGTGAGCCTGTCCCTCGCTGGTTAGATTCTGCTTGCACCGGTTATGCACCACATTTTCCTACAAGAGAAATGGAAGTGTCAGTGAGTGTGGTGCAATGTGTTTGGGTGATGTGCCTGTCATGATTGAATAGCTGACAGTGTATGCAAGCTGTGAGATGGGTGTATGAGACTTGCAGCAGCAGTAAGGGTACGAGGGTGAGGTAAAGCTATGAATGCGAGGTATGAGTCATGATTAATAGAGATTTTTGGTAGGTGAGTGATGGAGGTGTGGTGAATTGAGTAGTCTGTGAGGAAACTTGTGCAGTTTGTGGGATATGGCATTAGAAAATGAATTAATTGACCTTGACGATACGTGTCAGGTCATTAAACTTTTCCTGCATTGCGTACATGTCCCTGGGGCTACACTGATGGAATTCACTACAGTGGCTATCTGCTCCCACTATACATTGCTCTTTTGCCTAGAGAGTCTCCTCTCCTGCCCCTTGTGGAAAGAGCACCTCTCTCCTCCTATTGACCTCCTGCACCAAGACCTCCAGTGCTGTATCAGAAAATCTTCAGGCACGTGCTCTCCCCTGCCTAATAGTTCCTTTCCACTCTCTTCCTCAGCGAATTTAATGAACTGCTACAGGCAGAATGCACTTCACCTTTAAGAAGCAGGCTAGCTTTAATTCGTTCTTGTCATTTATGTAACCTTCATAACAACACTGCATACTGTATACACCTAAGAAATGCACACTTTGACCACAGGGGGTGAACTTGTGGGAGACACTCCTCACCTGGTCATCCAGGTATACAAAGGGAGGTCCCACGTAGGGTCATCACTTCTTGGTCCTGTGAATAAAGGTTCAGGTCACAGAGTGACCTTGTCTGCAGAATGTGCCTCATGTGAATTTATAGTGGTGTGCAAGGACATTACATTTGGCGACGAGAAACAGGAATCAACGACTCACGAGAATGGCCACCGGTAGCACAGAGGAATGGTACTGTGTTGGTGAGGACTGGGACGATTTAGTTGAGAAGCTCCAGCAGAGCTTTATCACGAAGGACTGGCTGGGAGTTGCAGCGACTGACAAGCGAAGGGCGCATCTACTGACCAGCTGTGGACCTAAGACATACGCGCTGATGAAAGACCTGTTCGCACCCGAGAAGCCGGCGGACAAAACCTTTGAAGAGCTCAGCAAACTGATCGGTGAGCACCTCAAACCGGCGAGCAGTATACACATGGCCCGACACCGATTCTATACACATCAACGTCGGGAAGGACAGAGCATACCGGAATTCGTTGCGGACCTTCGGCGCTTGGCCAGCCTCTGTAAGTTAACAGACGCCTGCAGGGGGGAGGTGTTAGGGAATTTCTTTATTGAGGGCATTGGTCATGCCGGGATCTTCAGAAAGCTAATTGAGACCAAGGACTTGACCTTGGAAGCGGCGGCGTTGATGGCTCAGACCTTCATGGCGGGGGAGGAGGAAACCAAGATAATATATGCACGCAACTCTGCTTCCAACGTGGCGATGGATCAGGGAGTCAATATCATAAACGCGACACAGAGCCCCGCAGGCAGGCAAGGGCAGTTCGACACCGCCCAGACAGCAACAGACTCTAGAGTGGGTCCTCAACAGAGACAATGGCAGGTTGAACGGACATTTATGCCATCACGGTGGACAATGCGTCCCGGGATGGGGCCATTGACACCCATTAACAGAGTGCTCAAGAGTAATCAAAGAGACAATCAGAGAGGAATGCCTGGTAACAGCCCTTTTGTTCACAATGATCTCAGCTCATGCTGGAGGTGCGGGGGCAGACATGCTGCAAAAACCTGTAGGTTTCAACAATTTATCTGTAGAAATTGTAACATCAGTGGACATTTAGCCAGAATGTGCAGGAAGCTTGCAGCGAGGCTAATTTATGAGGCAGATGAACCAGATGAGGGGTCTGCAAGGCAGGTTGATGCTTGGGACAAAGCAATGGATGCTGAAGTTCAGCGGGTTCATGTGGCAAACATCCACAGCTCAATTACCAAAACGCCACTTATGCTGATGAAAGTCCTATTAAACGGCATCCCGGTACGCATGGAGCTGGACACAGGGGCCAGCCAGTCACTTATGAGTGTCCAACAATTTGAGAAACTATGGCCACTCAGAGCTAGCAGATCCAAACTAGAACACATTGACACGCAATTACGGTTGTACACCAAAGAGATCATCCCAGTGCTAGGCAGTGCAATGTTGGTGGTCACACATAATGGATCAGAGAACCAGCTGCCACTCTGGATTGTCCTGGGAAATGGTCCCGCGCTTTTGGGGAGGAGCTGGCTAGCTGAGATAAACTGGAAATGGGGGTATGTGCATGCCATTTCATCTGTGGAACAAAGTTCATGCTCACAGGTCCTACAGAAATTTGAGTCACTATTTCAACCTGGTGCCGAGACTTTCAAAGGCACCAAAGTAGTAATACGCATCACCCCAGACACCAGACCAGTGCACCACAAAGCCAGAGCTGTGCTGTATGTGAAGTGGGAGAAAATTGAAAGTGCGTTGGACAGGCTGCTAAGAGAGGGCATAATTTCGCCCGTTGAATTCAGCGACTGGGCAAGCCCCATCGTCCCTGTCCTAAAAACGGATGGCTCGGTCAGGATCTGTGGTGACTACAAGGCCACTATCAACCGAGTGTCATTACAAGACCAATACCCGCTTCCGAGAGTGGAGAATCTTTTTGCCACACTGGCAGGCGGCAAGCTGTTCACCAAGTTGGACCTCACTTCAGCCTACATGACCCAGGAACTGGCCGAAGAATCCAAGCTACTGACCATCATCACCACGCACAAGGGGCTGTTTGTCTACAACAGGTGTCCGTTTGGCATTCAATCAGCAGCCGCTATCTTTCAAAGGAACATGGAAAGTCTGCTCGAATCCATCCCTGGAACAATTGTATTTCAGGACGACATCCTTATCATGGGTCGAGATATTGAGGAACACCTCCACAACCTGGAGGAGGTGCTACACCGACTGGACCAGGTAGGTCTGCGACTAAAGAAGTCCAAGTGTGTGTTTTTGGCCCCAGAGGTAGAGTTTTTGGGCAGGAGGGTTGCCGCAGACAGGATCCGGCCCACCGAATCCAAAACAGAGGCGATTTGTCGTGCACCCAGGCCCGGCAGCATGTTGGAGTTGCGTTCATTTCTGGGACTCTTGAACTATTTCGGGAACTTTCTGCTGTACTTAAGCACATTGTTGGAGCCGCTACACGTGCTCCTGCGTAAGGGTTACGATTGGTATTGGGGGGACTGTGAGGAACGGACTTTCATTCGGGCGTGGAACCTGCTTTGTTCTAATAAGCTGTTGACTCTGTACAACCCCTGTAAAAAATTGGTTTTGGCATGTGATGCATCATCCTATGGGGCTGGGTGCGTGTTGCAGCAGAGTAATGATGAAGGCCAACTCCAACCTGTGGCTTCTGCCTCCAGGTCGCTCTCCCAAGCAGAACGGGGATATGGGATGGTTGAAAAGGAAGTACTCACATGTGTCTACGGGGTGAAAAAGATGCACCAGTACCTTTTTGGCAGAAGGTTCAAGTTAGAAACGGACCACAAGCCATTAACATCCCTGTTGTCAGACAGCAAAGCTGTCAATGCCAATGCGTCAGCTCGCATACAGCGATGGGCTCTTACACTGGCTGCGTATGACTACACCATATGGCACCGGCCAGGCACCAAAAATTGCACTGACGCGCTCAACAGGCAGTGGAGCAAAGCGCTGAGATGGTCATGGCCGTTGAAGCCTTTGACAGCGCAGGCTCCTCCATCACAGCCCACCAGATCAAAATCTGGACCAACAGAGATCCCCTCCTATCCTTGATTAAGGAATGTGTCTTGACTGGGGATTGGGCGCCCGCATATGGAGCATGCCCCGAGGAGGTCAGTCCGTTTCACAGACGGATGGATGAGCTCTCTATCCAAGCCGACTGCCTACTATGGGGCAGTCGGGTAGTCATGCCCCAGAAGGGAAGGGAAGCATTCATCAGGGAACTCCACAGCGAGCACCCAGGCATCGTGCTAAGGAAGGCCATTGCCCGGTCACATGTATGGTGGCCGGGAATTGACTCAGACCTAGAACACTGTGTTCGCAGGTGCACGACATGTGCCCAGCTGGGCAATGCCCCCAGGGAGGCCCCACTCAGCCCGTGGCCCTGGTCTACCAGGCCATGGTCACGTATTCACGTAGACTACACGGGTCCATTCATGGGAAAAATGTTCCTCATTGTTGTTGATGCGTACTCGAAATGGATCGAGTGCATCATATTGAATTCGTGCACGACATCCACCACTGTGGAGAATCTGCCAGTGGTCTTTGCGACCCACGGCTTGCCAGACATCCTGGTTCGCGACAACGGCCCATATTTCATTAGCTATGAATTCCGGCAGTTCATGTCGGGTAATGGCATCAAACATGTCAGGGCGGCACCGTTCAAGCCGGCTTCCAATGGCCAGACAGAACGTGCGGTCCAAATCATAAAAACAGAGCATGCTCCAGATTCAAGGACTCTCCCTTCAATGCCGCCTATCGCGCCTCCTGCTGGCCTATAAGTCCCGACCGCATTCGCTCACGGGAGTCCCTTCCGCGGAACTACTCATGAAACGTACACTTAAAACTTGGCTGTCCCTCATTCATCCTGTCCTGTCAGACATTTTTGCTGGAAAGCGCCAGTCCCAAAATGAGTGCCATGACCGTAACTCAAAGGGGAGATGTATAAAAATCGATGAACCTGTATTTGTTCTTAATCACACTTTGGGGCCCAAGTGGCTTGAGGGTGCTGTAATTGGCAAAGAGGCGAATAGGATCATCGTGGTCAGACTTAACAATGGACAGATATGCCGCAAGCATCCGGACCAAGTAAAAAAAGGTTCAGCATGGACACTGAGGAACCTGAGGAAGATCATGAGATGTTGCCCACACCACCGCCAGTGAACGAGGAACAAGAACATTCAGCAGCATGCACAGTCCCTGCGGCAGCCCGGACAAGCAGGAATCACCACAGGTGACAGACACTCACGCCAAGGCTCAACAACCAGAGCCCCAACTGCGGCGCTCCACGAGAGAGCGTCGACTGCCTGAAAGACTTAATCTTTGACCCCATGAGACGTTTTGGGGAGATGATGTCATGTATGTAACCTTCATGTAACTGTAACCTTCATGTAACAACATTGCATACTGTATACACCTAAGAAATGCACACCTTGACCACAGGGGGTGAACTTGTGGGAGACACTTCTCACCTGGTCATCCAGGTATATAAAGGGAAGTCCCATTGCAGGGTCATCACTTCTTGGTCCTGTGATTAAAGGTTCAGGTCACATAGTGACCTTGTCTGCAGAATGTGCCTCATGTGAATATATAGTAGCATGTAAGGACATTACAGTTCTAGCCTCACACAAACTTAACCCCCTGTTGAGCATTCAACCACTCAGTAGTACGTTCAGCGTTGGGCTGAACACCACAATCATGGAAATGAGTAGGCAGCACAAACTTGGCATCATGATTCCTGCACCTGTTTTCGGGGGCAAATGAATTTCTAGGCCATAAAGTGTTAGCAGTTAGCTCGGAAAATTTTTTGGCCTATTCTGGACAAAGAGAAATCTTCATGCAGATGCAGAGGACATGGCTAAAGTATTAAATGAGTACTTTGCATCTGTGTTTACAATGGAAGCAGATGATGTGCAGGGTACACTAAAGGAGGAGAGAGAAGTTATGAACAGGATTGTCATGTATTCCACTGTCATTGTAATCCATGTATAAACTGACCTAAGTTGTACACCGTGAGAACACTGACCACAAGGGGGTGAACTTGTGGGAGACACTCCTAACCTGGACTTTCAGGTATAAAAGGGAAAGCACCACCCACCTACTTCACTTCAGTGCTGGCTATTAAAGCTTACTGATCACAGAATGACCTTCTCTCAAGTATGGGCCTCGTGTGCATTTATACTGTATAGTAAGGACATATTATTGGCGACGAGAAACTGGGATTTAAAACACACGAGCATGGCCACTAGCAGCACAGACAAGAGGTACTGTGTTGGTGATGATTGGGATGATTTTATTGAGAGACTACAGCAAAGTTTTGTCACTAAGGAATGGCGGGGACAGGATTCGGCCGACAAACGCAGGGCTCATCTCCTGACGGTTTGTGGATCCAGGACCTATTCCCTGATGAAGGACCTTCTAGCGCCAGAGAAGCTGGCGGACAAGACTTTTGAAGAACTCAGTAAGTTTATCGGGGAACACTTTAAACCGGTGAGCAGCATGCATACGGCGAGACACCGGTTTTACACGCACCGGCGCCGAGAAGGGCAAAGCGTTCCAGACTTCATGGCAGACCTCCGGCGACTGGCGAGCCTATGTAAGTTCCCAGATGCATGCAGAGCGGAGATGCTGCGAGATTTTTTTATCGAGGGCATCAGGCACGCTGGGGTTTTCAGGAAACTGATTGCGACCAAAGACTTGACCCTGGAAACGGCGGCTTTGATGGCCCAGACATTTATCTCAGGAGAGGAAGAGACCAGAATGATGTTTGACAAAAATCTTAGCTTAAATGCAGCAAATGGACAGGGAGTCAACATTGTTAACGCAGCACACAGTTCTCCAGGCAGACAAGGGCAATCGGACATTCCCGAGCATGTAATCGAACCCAAAGGGGGAATTCAACAGAGACAATGGCTAGCTGAATGGCGATTCATGCCTTCGCAAGGGACAATGCGGCCAGTGATGGGGCCATCAACACCTGTCAATGGTGCGCTTAAGGACAGTTACAGAGACAGTCAGAGATGATCGACTGGTAATGGACCTTTTGTTTCCAACAACGGCTCATGTTGGAGGTGTGGAGGCAAACACACAGCCAGAGCTTGCAGGTATCAGCAATATACCTGCAGAAACTGCAACGTCAGCGGTCACTTGGCGCGTATGTGCAGGAAGCCTGCAGCCAGGTTGATGTACGAGGAGGACGGGCCCGATGTAAGCCCTACGAGGCCAAATGGATACTGGGGGAAATTGTTGGAAGCTGAAGTTCAGCGAGTTCATGTGGAGCACATATACAGTTCATATACCAGGACGCCACCGATAATGATGAAAGTGCTCCTCAATGGCATCCCAGTATCAATGGAGCTAGACACGGGGGCCAGCCAGTCCCTGATGAGTATCAAACAGTTCGACAAGTTGTGGGCGTCCAAGGCCAGGAGGCCAAAATTATTGCCGATTGACGCACAGCTACGGACATATACAAAAGAGATCATTCCGGTGCTAGGCAGCGCCACGGTAGTCGTGACCCACAAAGATTCGGAGAACAGTTTGCCACTCTGGATTGTCCCAGGAGATGGTCCTGCACTGCTGGGGAGGAGTTGGCTTGCTGTCATGAACTGGAAATGGGGCGATGTCAATGCACTTTCTTCTGTGGAGCGAGTATCATGCTCACAGGTCCTGGACAAATTTGACTCACTATTGCCACCCGGCATCGGCACTTTCATGGGGACCAAGGTCGTGATTCACATAAACCCGGACGCCAGGCCAGTACACCACAAGGCCAGAGCGGTGCCGTACGTGGTGCGGGAAAAGATAGAATGCGAATTGGACCGCCTGCTGAGAGAAGGTCACTCTGTGATCAGTAACCTTTATTAGCCAGCACTGAAGTGAAGTAGGTAGGTGGAGCTTCCCCTTTTATACCTGAAAGTCCAGGTTAGGAGTTTCTCCCACAAGTTCACCACCTAGTAGTCAATGTTCTCACAGTGTACAACTTAGGTCAGTTTATACATGGGTTACATGACAAGGATAGTAATAGATAAAGATGTACTAAAAAGTTTAGCATTACTTAGAATTGGTAAGTCACCTGGATTGGATGGAATGCTAGTTTGCTCAAAGAAGCAAAGGTAGAAATAGCAGAGGCATTGGTCACAATCTTTCAATTCTCATTGGATACAGGAGTAGTGCTGGAGGGTTGCTAATGTTATACCATTATTCAAGAAAGGGGAGAGGGACAAATCAGGAAACTATAGGCCAGTCAGCCTAACATCGGTGGTGGAGAAGTTATTGGAAACCATTATCAGGGACAAAATAAACATTTAGAAAGGCATGGGTTAATCAAGGAGAACCGCCATGTATTTGTGAAAGGCAAATCATGTCTGACTAACATGATTGAATTCTTTGATGAGGTAACAGAGGCGGTCGATCAAGGTAGTGTGGTAGATGTATATATAGACTATCGGAAGGTATTCGACTAAGTGCTGCACAGGAGGCTTATTAAGATGGAAACCCAGGGAATTAAGTGGAAAGTGGTGGTATGGATATAAAATTGGCTCAGTGACAGGAAGCAAAGGTTGGTCGTGAATGGATGTTTTTCAGACTGGGAGGTGGTTTTCAGTGGTGTTCCCCAAGGGTCAGTTTTGGATCCATTACTATTTTCAATTTTTATAAACGACCTAGATTCGGGTGTAGGGAGCAGCATTTTAAAGTTTGCAGATGATATGAAACTTGGCAAAGTAGTAGATAGTGATGAGATTAGTTCGAGGCTTCAGGATGGCACAGGCAGGATGATGAAATAGGCAGTAGCAGGGCAGATGGAGATCAATGCGGAGATGTGTGAAGTGATGCACTTTTGGAGGACTAATATAGAAAGTATACTATAAATAGCACGATTTTGAAAAGTATAGATGAGCAGAGAGACCTTGGTGTTCATATGCACAAATCTTTATAGGTGGCACGGCAAGTTGATAAGGCAGTTAGAAAAAGTATATGGGTTATTTGGGTTTACAAATAGTGGAATAGAATATAAAAGCAAAGAGATCATGCTGGAACTTTATAAATCACTGGTTGGGCCTCAGCTGGAATATTGCAGATTGTTCTGGGCATCACACTTCAGGAAAGATGTAAAGGCCTTAGAAAGGCTACAGGGGAGGTTTCCCAGGATGTTACCAAGGATGAGGATCTTCAGTTATGAGGAGAGTTTCGAAAAGTTAGGACTGTTCTCCTTGGACAAGAGAAGGCTAAGAGGTGGCCTAATAGAGGTTTACAAGATAATGAGAGGTTTTGATAGAATAGGTAGAGAAAAATTATTCCCTCTGATGAGTAGGTCAATCACCAGAGGTCATAGCTTCAAAATCATTTGGAAAAGATCCAGAGTGGAGATGAGGAGAAATTGTTTCACTCAGAGAGTTGTCGGGATCTGGAGCGCTCTACCTGAAAAGGTGGTGGAGCTGATTCCATAAATAATTTTAAAGGGAATTGGACAGCTACTTGAGGATGAGGAACTTACAGGGATATGGACAAAAAGTGTGGATGTGGGATTAACCACGACTGCTCTTTGAAAGAGCCAGCACAGGCACATCGAACCGAATGGCCCCCTTCTGTGTTCTAAGTTTCTTTGGGCCCAAGTTTCCACCGATCCTTAGAATGGCACACCTCCGTGAGGTCTGCCGACTTTTTAGAACAGAAACAGCGCCTATTATTTACCTTCATATTCTCCCCGCAGTCCGATTAATCCAGGCCCTTGGTGCAGTGCAGCAGAATGCGTGGGGGGCGGAGCCAGGTCCCGGCGCTTAAAACAGTGCCGGGACCTCTGCACATGCGCACTAGAGTATGCGCGCATGTGCAGAAGCTCCTCGCCCCCAGATTCTGTGTGCGTGTGCTGCAGGCTGTGTGGGAGGGGCCTGAAGCACACCGCCCCGAGGCCTGGCTGAATGGGCTCCTCCGATGCCGCGTTCATGTGAGCAGGCCCCCAATGGCCCTAGCAGCATTATTTCAGTGGTTGTGCCTATGTGTGGGCGCAAGCTTTGATTTAAAGTATCTTGAATATTTTATGACAAGATTGGAATAACTTGCCGAAGACATTATTGCCAACCAGCAACTCAAAGGCAGGAGATGCTCGGCAACAGGGTTAATGTTTGTGTGGGGCACATGAAGCATTCAGACAGCGGGGACAGCTTCATGCGGCGTGTGAAAGCGAAGGAACAGGCCAAGAGGAGGTGAGGTAGATGGAGACCTGGCTCGAGCTGAATTACCCAAGCTGGCTGAGGCCAGAAAAGCAAACTTTGAACAAACCAAGGCAAACAACCAACAGCTGCTGACAGAAACACCTTCCCTTCACATAAAGGTAGGACTTCTATTTTTTATTTGTTATTGATTGGTTGCTTATTACTTTGGTCTTGGTGCGTTAGGTGCAGGATTCCTTCTATTTTTTAATTGTTAATTAATTGTTTATTACTTTTTGTGCTTTGTTTAGTGCTTAGTGCTTTAAATGTACTTATGCTTCTTTAATGTTGTGAAAGTGTTTAGTGCTTTGGAAAATCCTCGAACTTCCCTTCCCCCCCATCTCTGGCTACCTATGCCTGATTTCTAAAGTGTCCGCAAGGTTTTTCTGAGTGTACACAAGTGGACACATACGCTGGCCTAAGTTAGTTTGGAGTAACTATTGGCTGTCTAAACTTGCTTAAATGGCCAAAACAGGCGTAAGTGGCTGGTAATGCCCCCTTTTGAAAAAAAAAACTGAACTAAAAAGAAACTGAACTAACTCACTGAAACCGGAGCAAACTAAATGTGGAGAATTACGATTTTTAAGATACTCAAAAAAAAACTAGTTGCTCCAAAAAAATAGGAACAATTCCTGTGGAAACTTGGCCCCTATGATTTTATGTCGTCAAGGGAACATCATTTTTGGTTGCTGGGGATTGTTGGAGCCATTTTTTGGCTGACTTTGGTATGTCTTTCAGACTAAATAGCTGTTGGAAAGTTGACCTTTGACTTTAACTATACTCTGTAACTTCACTGACTGCAGGATTACTGGAAAAAATGAGAACGTTGCTGGGATTACTATTGAAGCTGCCAGTGGAAATCACAAGCACAGTCTTGTACAGGTTCAAAGAGGAAGGCAAAAGAGACAAGGACAATGGAGGCTTACAGCATGCCAGCATTTTGCAACACAATGTCTTACCTCAATATGACAGTGGATGTTGCACTTCAACCAGCAGGCAATCATTGACCGATGTTAGCTGTTGGAGTCAAACACCAGGACACACACTGTGACTGAAAGTTATGGTGACCCTCAATGGGGGTAATCTTATCCCAATCCTCTGGGTGGGAAACCCATAGGATTGGCTGGAATGCCAATCTTACACCCCTTCAATGGAGAGTAAAATCAGATGGGCTGGTTATGTTAAAATTTCCCCCATTTGTCTATGCTCCAAACTCATTCCAGGCTGCCACGGGTGATATCAGCAACATCAGTCGTGTTTTTGTCCATATGGCCATCAAGCAGGTGGCAGCTACACTTCGCAAGGAGACAGCAATACATCACCTTCCCAATGCAGGCTACTGATAAGGAGGCAAGAGCTTTGAGATTTTCCCACATCACTAGATTTCCCCAGGTGCAAGGAGTAATTTTTAAAATTCACTCACGGGATGTGGGCATCGCTGCCAAGGCCAGCATTTATTACCCATCATTAATTTCCCTTGAGCGACTTGCTAGGCCTTTTCAGAAGGCTGTTAAGAGTCAATCATATTACTGTGGGTCTGGAGTCACATATCGGCCAGACCAGGTAAGGACGGCAGATTTCCTTCCATAAAGGACATTAGTGAACCAGATGGGTTTTTGCGACATTCCAGTAGTTTCAAGGTCACCATTACTGATACTAGCGGGTCGGTACTATGATGTATTAATCAGGCAGCTCCTCAGAGAGACTTTCAGTTAATGGCCCCTATTAAGGCAGACATGTGTGTTGACCGGCCCTATTAAATGGTGCTGGTCTGATGATGTCATCGATGACTCATTTCCAGCAGGGATATTTAAAGCAGCTATGGCCATATTGCATTTGAAGGTTTATCTAGGAATCATAGAAATTTACAGCACGGAAGGAGGCCATTTCGGCCCATCGTGTCTGCATCGGCCGACAAAGCGCTATCCAGCCTAATCCCACTTTCCAGCTCTTGGTCCGTAGCCCTGTAGGTTACGGCACTTCAAGTGCACATCCAAGCACTTTTTAAATGTGGTGAGGATTTCTGTCTCTACAACCCTTTCAAGCAGTCAGTTCCATACCCCCACCACCCTCTGGGTGAAGAAATTTCCCGTCAAATCCCCTCTAAACCTGCTACCAATTCCTTTAAATCTATGCTCCCTGGCTGTTGACGCCTCTGCTAAGAGAAATAGGTCCTTCCGATCCACTCTATCTAGGCCCCTCATAATTTTATACAACTCAAAAAGGTCATCTCAGAGCCTCCTCTGTTCCAAAGAAAACAACCCAAGCCTATCCAATCTTTCCTCATAGCTAAAATTTTCCAGTCCAGGCAACATCCTCGTAAATCTCCTCTGTACCCTCTCTAGTGCAATCATATCTTTCCTGTAATGTGGTGACCAGAACTACATGCACTACTCTAGCTGTGGCCTAGCTATTGTTTTATACAGCTCAAGCATAACCCCACTGCTCTTGTATTCTATACTGCTCTTGTATTCTATACCTCAGCTAATAAAGGCAAGTATTCCTTCTTAACCACCTTATCTACCTGGCCTGCTACCTTCGGGAATCGGTGGACCTGCATTCCAAGGTCCCTTTGTTCCTCTACACTTCTCAGTGTCCTATCATTTAATGTGTATTCCATTACCTTGTTAGCCCTCCCCAAATGCATTATCTCACACTTCTTCGGATTAAATTTCATCTGCCCACTTGACCAGTTCATTGATATCTTCCTGCAGTTTACAACTTTCTTCTTCATTTCAGTATCATTTGTAAACTTCTTAATCATGCCCCCTAGAGTCAAGTCTAAGGGCTAGATTTTCCTATGATTTTCGGCGGGTTCTCGGCGATTTTCTTGGCGGCACAGCTGTTTTTCCGCCCGCGAAAGTTTCCCCCTAAGTTTTTTAATGGTATTGCCCACATCTGAACATGCCCACCAGGACCAAACTGCCGACGTGCAATGCCGAGAAATATCGGCAGGGCGTAAGCTTGGCCTCAACGGAAGCCCGTCCAGATCGCCGAGGGAACCGCACTGTAACAGCTGCTTAAACAGGGCGGTAGGTGAGTACTCTGCAAAGAAAGGTAAGTTAAAGGTACTTTATTTTTTTTTTAATTTTAAAATAGCGATTAAGTGTAAAAGTGTCTTGGGAATGCTTTTTACGTTTTTATTTTTATTATTGAAATTTTTTTTAAAACGTTTTCCTCCCGCCCTAGGCCCAACCGTAGCCTTTGACTAAATTTTAAGTACTTACCATCCATTCCGATAAGAATCGCCCATTTTACTTAGTTTCCCCTTAACTGTCGAGAAAACTGTCGACAATAAAGGTGCAACGCCCATTTTCTCACCGGGTGATTAGTTTTAATTGGTTTAAACATAAAAGTGGAAATTATCGTCAGTGTTACTCATCAAACGTTAGCGTTTTTTCTGAGCAGACAATCGGGCAATGAGGGGCTCATGGCCCTAAATCATTGATTGTATACCACAAAAATTGAGTCGACATATTTACTGAGGCGTACGAAAGCATGGGCCCTTATGCTAAACATCCATAAGACAAAGGTCCTCCACCAGCCTGAACTCACCGCACAGTACTGCCCTCCAGTCATCAAAATATACGGCGCGGCCTGGACAACGTGGACCATTTCCCATACCTCGGGAGTCTCTTTTCAGCAAGAGCAGACATTGATGACAAGATTCAACACTGCCTCCAGTGCGCCAGTGCAGCCTTCGGCCGCCTGAGGAAAACAGTGTTTGAAGATCAGGCCCTCAAATCTATCACCAAGCTCATGGTCTACAGGGCTGTAGTAATACCCGCCCTCCTGTATGACTCAGAGATATGGACCATGTACAGTAGACACCTCAAGTCACTGGAGAAATAGCTCCAACGATGTCTCCGCAAGTTCCCACAAATCCCCTAGGAGGACAGATGGACCAACATTAGCGTCCTCGACCAGGCCAACAGCTCCAGCATTGAAACACTGACCACACTTGATCAGCTCTGCTGGGCAGGCCACATTGTCCACATGCCAGACACGAGACTCTCAAAGCAAGCACTCTACTCGGAACTCCTTCACGGCAAATGAGCCAAAGATGGGCAGGGAAACGTTACAAGGACACCCTCAAAGCCTCCCTGATATAGTGCAACATCCCCACCGACCACCTGGAGTCTCTGGCCAAAGACCGCCCTAAGTGGAGGAAGTGCATCTGGGAGGGCGCTGAGCACCTCGAGTCTCATCTCTGACAGCATACAGAAATCAAACGCAGGCAGCGGAAAGAGCGAGCGGCAAACCTGTCCCACCCTCCCGTTCCCTCAACGACTATCTGTCCCACCTGTGACAGGGACTGTGGCTCTTGTATTGGACTGTTCATCCACCTAAGGACTCATTTTATGAGTGGAAGCAAGTCTTCCTCGATTCCAAGGGATTGCCTAGGATGATGATGATGATGATGATACCACAAAAAGCAAAGGACCTAGTACTGAGCCCTGCGGAACCCCATTGGAAACCACCTTCCAGTCACAAAAACACCCATCAACCATTACCCTTTGCTTCCTGCCTCTAGCCAATTTTGGATCCAACATGTCACTTTTCCTTGGCTCCCATGGGCTTTTACTTTTGTGACCAGTCTGCCATGTGGGACCTTATCAAAAGCCTTGCTAAAATCCATATACACTACATGAAATGCACTACCCTCATCAACACTCCTTGTTACCTCCTTAAAAAATTCAATCAAGTTAGTCAAACACGACCTTCCCTTAATAAATCCATGCTGACTGAGCTTGATTAATCCGTATCTTTCTAAATGAAGATTTATCTTGCCCCTCATAATTTTTTCCAATAATTTCCCATCACCGAGGTTAGGCTGAATAGCTTGTAATTACTAGGTGTATCCCTTTTTAAACAAAGGTACAACGTTAGCAGTCTTCCAGTCCTCCAGCACCATACCTGTAGCCAGAGAGGATTGGAAAATTATGGTCAGAGGCTCTGCTATTTCCTCTTTTACTTCTCTTAACAGCCTGGGATACATTTCATCCAGGCCTGGGGATTTATCCACTTTCAAAGCTGCTAAGCCCCTTAATACTTCATCTCTCACTATGTTTATTTCATCTAATATTTCACACTCCTCCCTGATTACAATGTCTGCATTGCCCCTCTCTTTTGTGAAAACAGACGCAAAGTATTCATTAAGAACCATACCCACGACTTCTGCCTTCACACACAGATAACCTTATGGTCTCTAATAGGCCCTACACTTTCTTTAATTATCCTCTTGCTTTTTATGGGCCCAACATTGCACATGGACTTTTTTTGGCGCAGCTATAGAGGTACGTCTGATTTTTTTAGTGGCCCGACTGCGCCAAAATAAAAGTTCCAAGTTTCGCCGGCATAACCTTTCATTTGGAACCTTTCTTTATTCCTTTATTCCTTTTTAACATTGATAGATTTTTTTTACCTCTACAGTACCAGTGCCACTGCAATCCCGGGCAGAAAGGACCCCGCACCGGCCCGCTGACACCCCAGGTCGAAAGACCCTCCCCCCCCGCCGTGTCTGCAACTCCGCTGAAACAATGGCGCCTTTTCTCCGCCAATTTTCTTTTCTCTACGCCGATTTCCTTAAGTGTAGGGAAGGTTTTTCAGAAGGGTGCAGTGCTCTGTTTTAGAAAAAAATTGTACTTGGCCAAACTCGCTTAAATGGCCAGAAATGGCGTACCCGGCAGGTTCCACACCCGGTGACGTAAAAAAAATCGGGAACTAAAAAATATCGGAGGTACCTACTTTAGAATGGCGCAGAAACTTTGACGAAACTTGCAGATTTTAGTCTGCTCAAAAAAACCAGTGTAGGCCAAATAATCGGCACAGAGTGGTGGCGAAACTTCAGCCCAATGTGTTTATAAAACATCTTGATTTTACTTGCCAGCATTTTTTATGCTCTCTCTTTGCTTTCCTAATTTTCTTTTTAATTGCACCCCTGCACTTTCTATACTCCTCTAGAGTTTCTGCAGTATTTAGCCCTCGGTATCTGCCATAAGCCTCCCTTTTTTTCTTTATCCTGCCCTGTATGTTCCTCGACATCCAGGGGGCTCTAGATTTGTTAGTCCCACACTTTTTCTTTAAGGGAACATACTTGCTCTGAACCCTTACTATCTCCTCCTTGAATGCCTCCCATTGCTCTGACACTGATTTACCTTCAAGAAGCTGTTTCCAGTCCACTTTGGCTAAATCCCATCTCAGCTTAGCAAAATTGACTTTTCCCCAATTGAGAACTTTTATTCCTGGTCTATCTTTGTTGTTTCAATAACTATCCTAAATCTAACTGAATTATGATCACTTGCACCAAAATGCTCTCCCATTGATACTCCTTCCACCTGGCCAGCTTCATTCCATGAAATTAAGTTTAGAACCGCCCCCTCCTGTGTTGGGCTTGTTACATACTGGCTAAAAAAGTTCTCCTGAATGCATTTAGGAATTCCGCACCCTCTATATCTTTCAAACTCATTTTATCCCAGGTAATATTAGGGTAGTTGAAATCCCCTACTATTACTGTCCTGTAGTTTGCTCATTTCTCAGAAATTTGCCTACATATTTGCTCTTCTATCACCCTCAGACTGTTTGGGGGCCTATAGTTCACTCCCAGCATTGTGATTTCCCTTTTTTGTTCTTCAATTCAACCCATATGGCCTCATTTGATGATCCTTTTAACATATCATCCCTCCTCACAGCTGTAATTGTTTCTTTAATCAATACTATGACCCCCTTTTATACACCCTGCTCTCTTTCCCATCTGAAAACCCTGTAACCAGCAATGTTGAGCTGCCATACCTGCCCTTCTTTCAGCCATATCTCAGTAATAGCTATAATATCATACACCCAAGTGTCTATCTGTACTCTCAGCCCATCTGCCTTATTCCTTGTACTCCTTGCATTGAAGTACTGCCAAACTCCCTTGTTGTCTACTTTCTAGCCCTAGTTTCCTCTGTCTTCTGTCTTCTAAATTCACTTTCTGCTTTTCAAATACTTTTTTGCTGGAATGTGGAGGGAGTATTTTGTTATCGCTGATATTTCAAAACATGACTTCCCAAAGACAGGGGGCTGCAGCCCAGTCTTCCGATGACTCCCTATATATTATTGTGGAGGGAGTCAGAGCATGCAGAGGTCCCCTTCCCTGTGGATGGGCGGAAGAGACCTCCACAGGAGACAAAAAGAGCCTGGCTCCAAATAGCTGAGGAGGTGAACAGCAGGGATGTGGTGAGGCAGACCTGGGTACAGTGCCTGAAACGTTTCCATGATCTGATGAGATCAGGAAAGGTGAGTGCAAAGCCACACTCACCTTCATCTTGCTGTGTCTGTCACCGCATCCCCATCACTCTACCTTCCCAAGCCTACTCCGGCACATTATTACTTACACCAACATCCCTTGCACGTCCACCCATCCCTCCAATGTATGCTATGTACATGCTCACATCTCCATCTTACTAACCCCCTCACACTCACCCTCATCCTAATGCAATCATAGCAAGTAACAACACAGAAGGAGGCCATTTGGCACCAGCACCCCACTCCCTCATAGTCACTCTCTGCAGATGTAACCACACATTCCTTACACACGTGCCATCGCTTTCATTCACACATCTCTTCTTTTTCTCCTTGCAGGAGAAGAGAACGCACATCAACAGGGAAAGGGAGAGAACCGGAGGTGGCCCTCCAGCACTTTAACTCCAGCAGAGGAGGTGGCCCTGAGGTTTCAAGAGCCACAGAGTTGCTGGCGGTGGGAGACGGAGAGAGCAAGACCTCTCAGCAACCTGCTGACAGAATTACATCTCATGCAGCTACATGGCATACAGCAGCCACTCATATGGTGACTGATATAAGCAGCCAGTGAATGTTCATCGTTAACCGGTATTATTATAACATTTCTAAATCATTTCTTTACTCTCCCATAGGTCCATCAAGAGCCCCCACCATTGCCCAGCCAAAGGAGGAAGATGACTCCTCAGAGGAAGTTCCAGCCTTTGAGGGAGCACCATCAGCAGACTCAAATGCACCCAGCACCAGCGCAGATACGCACACCTCGGTGGGTCCTGTGTGACATAGAGTAGTATTGTCACCAGCTGCATGTGGCTGCTGAGCCGCGGGGGCTGTCATGTATTGAACTATCATTGTAACCCATGTATGCGCCTATAAAACGTTTAAATTCCTCAGGGAATGCCCTGTACGTGGCTGCCCAGTCCCCATTCAGGACACATTTCTTAACTAAAGACAGTAGCGGATCTTTATTTGTCTAGACTTTAATCTGACGGGCTGTCACAGGTGAGCCTTCGCTTTCGAAAGCTTCAACAGCCATGACCATCTCAGCATCATACTGAGTTGCCCCATCAGTGGTGGCTAGTGGGAGCCTGCTGAGTGCATCGGCGCAGTTTTCAGTGCCCGGTCTGTGCCGAATTGTGTAGTCATAGGCGGCTAACGTAAGTGCCCACTCGCATTTATGGCCTTGTTGTCGGCCAAAAAGGACATTAGGGATTTGTGATCTGTCTCCAGCTCAAATTTCCTGCCAAACAGGTACTGGTGCATTTTTTTTTACTGCATATACACATGCTAGCACTTCCTTTTCTACCATCCTGTAGCCCCTTTCTGCCCGGGACAGACTTCTGGAAGCATAAGCTACCGGCTATAACTGATCATTGGCATTCGCATGCGCAAACACACACCCGACCCCATAGTTCGACGCATCGCACGTTAAAACAAGTTTCTTACACGGGTCATATAACGTTAACAGATTGTTGGAGCATAACAAGTTGCGTGCTCTATCAAAAACCCTTTCCTGGCTGTCCCCCCAGACCCAATCGCGACCTTTGCATAGGAGCACGTGTAGTGGCTCTAACAGCGTGATAACTGTTTGGCAGTGTGAAGAGCTGAGGGAGGTTTGACTGGTGCAGGACGATAGAGTCATGACAGCTGCTATGGAATTTGGCGCACATATGCATGATGATCTTCCTATGGTTGCGGACGAGCTGAACATTAAGGGACTGGAAGCCCATGTGGTTCACAACCACTTCTGAGTGATGTGGGGGTGTCCTGATGGCCACATGTGTGCAGTCAATGATGCCCTGTATCGGTGGGAAGTCAGCCAGAGCGGCAAAGCTGAGAGCCCGCTCAGTAACACTGGCTTCATCAGTGGCAAAGTTGACATAAATGGCTGACTTGTTAAACATGGCATCGGTGACTTGCGTGATGCATCTGCGGGCAGCTGACGGCGAGATCCTACAAATGTCTGATGCAGATCCCTGGAATGAGTCTGAGGCGAAGAAGTTGAGGGCACTGGTGACTGGCAAGGCATGTCCACCAGGTCCTCTGGGCTGCAGGTCTTGCTCCAGCAAGCTGTAAATGTCTGTAATGACGTGGCATGATAGCCTGAGCCTCCTTCGGCACTGCTACTCTGTCGTGTTGAGGAAGTTCTTCCTGGAGGTATCGTCTCCGGCATGGTGCAGCTCTGCGCTGATTCCCTCTGTCCTGTGGAGCATTAGGCCATTGAGGAGAAGGTTGTTGGTGTTGTTTCTGCTGCTGCTGGTGTGCCTGCTGCTGCTGGTGTTGGTCCGATTCTGAGGACCATGGTGAGACAGTATAAGATGCACCCATGCTGATGTAATAGATGGCAGGTCAAATAGCGATCAGAAGCGAAATCTGTCAATGTTGTGATAGTTACTAGCAATGTGGTGAGAGTGGCTTCTGAGGTTCCAGAAAAGACTTGCAAACTCTAGACACCTAAATCTGTGCTCAAAAAGGAGTCAGCAAGAGCCTTTCCAACAGTATTTATTTGGATTTCCATGCTCTGCATTAATGACCTCACTCAATGGTCACTGAGCTTCCGGCTTAGGTTGACAGGCATGGTTCCTGAGCTGTGTGATTCCTATTGTCATCCAGTGAAATTCAAATGGTCTAATTAAAATTCCTGTTAAGGCCCTCACAACAAGGAGTTAATGAGATTAATTAGGTTGGCCGTCCCTGTCGTACGGGTCGTGACCTGCTGGCAAATGCACCGAGTTAAAGACGCAAGGAGGCGGGATGATGGCACGTTCCCGACGCGCTCTCGTTTCTACAGATTTTACTGTCGACCCGTCTCCAAACCCGCATGCACACAGCGGGAAAATTCCGACCGTAGTGCTTTGCCACATATTACACAACTATGCCATTCAGAGGGACCAAGCCTTGCAGCTGCCACAGGAAGAAGAAGTGCAGGAGGAAGATGAAGAAGGGGATGAAGCAGAAAGGGATGATGAAGAAGAGAATGGTGAAGAAGACTGAGGCTGTGCAGTGCTTTCAGCTGCCAGAGCTGTAAGGCAAGAAATTAGTCGACATTCTCCTAAGCAATCTCTCCCCCAAGCACACCAGCAGTCTTCGCCTTCCACCCACCTTCTAAATGCCTTCCAACTCCACTACCTCATGAGTCTTCCTTTTACATAACGAAGAATATGAAGATCAACATTAATGCAAAGAAACCTCTTAATTAACAACTTTTCTTTCTTTTAATATTGAAATTAAATCACCCTAGTGCTATCCCTTTGTGCTACTTTACCTATTCTCATGTTCCTAAGAGATAGTTCCTCTGTCATGGGAGCCTGGGAGATGGAATGCTGCCAGTCATCCACTGAGAGCACTTTAAGTTGGCCATGGTGGACAACCTCTAGCAGTGTTGCAGCAGACTGCTGTGTTTCAGTGCCGGTTGCGTTAATTTGGTACAGCTGCCAATAAAGCTACTGGTAAGAAGCTGGCAGAGGAGTAGGCATGCTGCCTTTTCTGACAGAAGACAGCATGTGCCTCTTTCATGGAGCCAATGCCACTGTCGTGGGGCTGCACCTCTGCATCCTCTGCTCTGTGTGAGAACAGAGTGAAGTAGGGTCATTTTGATTTTGGTGCTAGTGCAAAATGTGTGATATCAATTCAGCCGCCCGTTGGACATCTCTCCTGATTTTATTTTCCACTGAAGTCAATGGAAATGAAAATTGGGAGAGATGTAAGAGGGATGGCTGAATTAGTATCACTAACGTCAAAAGTGTAGTGTTGCTCTGGAAGCTTCTATGCATGCTTTCCACTCTCCCCTTAATAGATTGAAAAGCTGAGGGGACGCTAGATCTCAGACTCAATGGCAGAAGTCTGAGCTTCCAGCAAAGCTGTCAGAGCTGTCACCAGAGGTTCCTGCGTTGTGGGCCCCACTGTAGTGTTCATAGAGCATAGAAGTGTCTGCTGTAGCACACTTGCCTCATGAGTCAGAAGGTTGAGGGTTCAAGTCCCACTCCAGGCACGAGCACATAAATCTAGACTGACATTCCAGTGCAGTACTGAGGGAGTGCTGCATTGTCGGAGGTGCCGACTTTCAGATGAGATGTTAAACCGAGGCCCTGTCTGCTCTCTCAGGGGGATGTAAAAGATACCGTGGCACTATTTTGATGAAAAGCAGGGGAGTTATCCCCGGTGTTCTGGCCAATATTTATCCTTCAATCAACATAACAAAAAAACAGATTATCTCGTCATTATCACATTATTATTTGTGGGAGCTTGCTGTGCACAAATTGGCTACTGTGTTTCCTACATTACAACAATAACTACACTCCAAAGGTACTTAATTGTATGAGATGTCCGGTGGTCGTGAAAGGCACTATATAAATGCAATCTTTCTTTCTTTTTATAGCTGACCATTCGCTCCATGGTTGACTACGTTATTTCGTTATTTCAATGGCATGCTGGACAATCCCACACAAGCTAGCACCAGACTCCTCCATCCTCTCTGCCATTGTATGCAAGCTTGCTGACAGACCACCTAGTACATTTAAACGGTCCTGCTGTATAGCAATCAATCTTTTAATGTATGCTGTGCCCTCCAGATCCTCATCTGTGCCCTCTACAGCAGTGGTAAGATGTGAGCTCTTCCTCAGGCAAGCTGCTTCCTGGGTTATCCCATCGCCTGCCCATGCTTTGGTGCACTACAGCTTGGTGACTCTCCCAGTAGCATATCCTCTAATATACGTGTAGTGTCAGTCTCTGTGCTGGTGCTTGCTAAAGGTTGAGTTATGCTGTGCCATCATGAGTGCGACTCTCTTCCAGCTCCTCAGCATCTGGGCACTCTACATTTTCTTCAACTGAATGGGAAGAGAGGGACAAAGTTTAGCATTTAATATGAAGGATAAATAGGGACAGATGAGTGCTGCATGGCTGCACTTTGTCATGTGTGTTGGGGTGAGAATTTAATGAGAAGCGAAAGAGTGCAAGATAGCCAAAAACCCTGCAGGATGCATCCTCCACCTTGTCGTTCACCACAACCCTGACACGACACATATCCACAGTCTATATGACATCCTCCTCAACTGGGGAGAGGATCTGGATGGATTCCCTCTCTCCTCCTGTCCTCACCTCCTCCCTATTATTGCTTGCAAGCTTGGCTGCAAAGAAAGAAGGGATGTTGTCAGTGGTAGCCTAGCTCTGAGGATTTGCATGTCGAGGTAAAATAGTAGTGCTGGTGTGTGAAGTGTGGCAGAGGTGTGAGGAGGTGAAGGCAGTAATAGCGAGGAGAGGAGGAGGTGTATGGTGTGGCGTTAGGAACAGAAGGAGGTGGAGTGTATCGTGCTGCAGCGAATGGAGGATAGTTTTGTTAATCAATGAGGGAGAGTGCTGGTAATTGGGGGAGGGAAAAGTTGTGAGTTATGGGGTTTCAGGTAGGTTTTATGCAGAGTTTGATGCCAGAGGTAGGGGTTAGAGTCTTACCGTAGCAACCCTAGTCAGGTCTTTAAACTTTTTCCTGCACTGAAAAAAGAAAGGAAGAATTGGATTTATATACTGCCTTTCATGACCACCGGATGTCTCAAAGCGCTTTACAGCCAAAGAAGTACTTTTGGAATGTAGTCAATGTTGTAATGTAGGAAACACGGCAGTGAATTTGTGCACAAGCGAGCTCCAACAAATGGCAATGTAATAATGACCAATCTGTTTTTTCGTTAGGTTGATTGAGGGATAAATATTGGCCAGGACACCGGGGATAACTCATCTGCTCTTCTTCAAAATGGTGCCATGAAATCTTTTCCATTCGCTTAAGAGGGCAGACAGGGCCTTGGTTTAACATCTCATTCAAAAGACAGTGCAGTGCTCCTTCAGTACTGCACTGGAGTGTCAGCCCAGATTTTTTGTGCTCAAGTCCCTGGCGTGGGACTTGAACCCATAGCCTTCTAACTCAGAGGCGAAAGTGCTCCCACTGAGCCAACGCTGACACTGATTATAGTGATGTCCTAGGTGCTATGCTCCTGATGCTGATGCGCTCTACCACTTGTGCCTTCTGCTGCTGAGCAGTACCTTCCTGCCACCTGGTGGGAAGAGGATGTTCCTCCTCCTACTCACCTGCTACATCAAGCTCTCCACTGCTGCATCCAAGAAGTGGGGACCCTTGAAGCTTCATTGCCTGTTATGTTCAGAAGTTGCCTTCCAGTTGGCTGCAACCAAAGTGCACGTCCCCTTTAAGAGGTGCAGACTGCCTTTAAATAGCATCAAGGATACTCAATATTCATGGTGCCCCTCAGGTGAACTGCTACTCAATAGTGCTAATAGTGCTGGCAGCCCTCCTATTTAACGATAATGATCAATTTCACCTCCTCCTGCGCTGTGCTGATTCTGGGTTCAAAATCAAGCCTAGATGAATTTCTAACCTATGTGTCTGAAAACTTTAAAAAACATTTGGCCCCAGGAGCCCAGAATTTCCTGGATTTTTCACCTGTCTAGAAGTTATATTTTCATTCGATAACTATTTAGAAAGACTGAACATAAGTGGATTATCATTTTTTGTTTCACTGAATTTTCATTCCATTGGCCCTTGAAATGCTTCCAAATAATAATGAAGGGATGATTTATCTGTCATTCTGTATGTGGTATATACAATTATGATTTGCTTTATTTTTTGCGGACTAAAGTTGAGTGATGAATGTGAAGTCATGCAAGAGTTACACCGCAATAATTAATTATTTTAGAACTGGAGCCAATGTAAATTTAGTGACATACATTATCAATTATATGTTCATCTCATGGCCCCATTCCCATGTTTGTTCACCACTAAATCCTGTAATAACATTCATTCATCAGTTCTGTAAAACTATTCAGAAACATTTTGTCTAATGTTGATTGACATTGCATTTGTGTCATTTGCGATGGTTAAAATCTGATTTAATGACGAGTCAGATGTCCAAAGTAACCTACGTCATTTAAAAGTGATTTACACTTGTTAATTTATTCCAGTGAGTGGATAAAATGGCTTTTAATTTGAGACCAGAAAACAGATTATAATGGTCTCATCAATATATATTTTTGGTATTGTGAAATGATCCCACAAAAAGTAGCAAAGTTGGCATTTCAAAGGTCTAAAAGACATAGGGGTCGATTTTTGTAGGCGGTGGGTTGTGGGGCACCAAGTGGCTGGCAATAGGGGGAAGATTTCTCTTGGGCCAGACAAAAAATTTATGCTCCTCCTGGCCCCACAAAATTCAGTGACACTGCAGTTTGCAGCCTGTTATCAGAGCGGCCTGTAGGGGTTCCATTAAGGACTGTTGGTTAGGCTACTCTACGTCCAGTAACACAGGGTGGAGTCTGCATGGTGCATGCACCACCATTTACACCTGAAGATTGTACTGGGGTCCTACAACTGGCATAGGAGCCTATTTACATTTTAATAAGGCTTCCTTCTGTATGGGATAGAACGCTGGCTACCAGTTTTGAGGCCAGCTCTAAAATCAAAGCGGACAGGCCTTGAGCACAATTTCAGTTGGAGATTATTTAAAATTTAAATTTAATCCCGAAGAGCTTGTGTAGCAGCAACCCCATTATCGCTGCTATTCATATCACAGCTGCAACAAAACTTTGTCCAAGTCACAAACTTTCAATCACAATAACTGACTTTGCATGACAGCTGCTACTAGTAAAACAGTAGAACCAGAAAACTAGATGTGAATCATGATCTGATAGTAAGACAACTTCACTATATTTTGCTTAGAATATTTTTTTTCCCTCTCTGGTAAAGTGAACAGTTAAATGTAAAGTAGTTCTTGCTTTGTAAGGATTTTCTCAATACTTTTATGTTGGTTCAAGTTTTCAACTGAGTACTTACTAACTTCTCTAAACTGCGAATCTCCTTTGCTCTACTTAAATCTTGCTCTTCATAATCTGTCATAGATTGTGAGGCATTAGACCAAATACTGCCGATTGAATTGAGAAGCTGGCTGTGGGAAAGGAATTAATGACAATTTAGTAGAAATAACTGGAAGACATAAAATAAGTATGCTATAAAAAGGATATCAATCAAGGTACCTTTAACACAGGCAGAACCCATGACCAGTAGGTATTATATCAGGTTATTGGTATATCAGTTTTATTGTTTTATTGAGGCAATGCTGTAAGGAGAAGTGTGCTATAAAAAGAGTGTATTGAACAGGATTTATGACCTTAATTAGATAGAAAGCAACATGTATTAACTTAAAATCATTGTATATCAGTATTAGAGAGATAGGTATGATATGAAATAGGAACCTCTATGGTCCTGAACTTGGTGGAAGCTAAGTTCCACCCAAGTGCTGCCCAAAGGACTGTTGAGATACCTGACGGTACTTTGGGCGGGGATTTCGTGGATAAGTCCTGGAAAGATCGCCTGGTAGCAAAAAAGCGACTTACGCCCTGAATCTGGGCGGCAGCAGGCAAAAGCTCCCAATCCTCGGCAAAGTACTGCCGATGATTGAGCCGGGCCCAGGGAGGGGAAACATATAAAATTCAAAAATAATATAAAATTTTTTTAAAAACTGTAAAACCTTCAGGGGACTCCATCCACCTGGATCGCTGGAAGAAAATTAAGAAAAGAAGTTTACTAACATTTTTTTGCAAGTCTTCTTACTTACTGTTGAGGTTAGACCTGCCTCCACGCGACGGTCCTTTCCCCTGCTGCAGCGGACTCCTGCCCGGACCAAACTGGCAGCTCAGCGGGCGGAAGTACACTTACGTGAATTGCATGCCAGTGGACATCAACGGGCGGTCCCCAGCGGTCTTCCCTCCCCGCTGGCAGGAGGCCTGCACCAAACTCGCTCGGAGGGGAGACTGCCCAGAAAACTCAGTGGCAGCAGGCAGTAAGTTCACCAAGTTCAGGGCTAAGCATTGTGTTATATCAGAGGGTATGGCATTTTTGAGAATGAGGATGTTTCCAGTAGAGTTTCCAGTAGAGTGGACAAGGGAGAACCAGTTGATGTGGTGTATTTGGACTTTCAGAAGGCTTTCGACAAGGTCCCACACAAGAGATTAATGTGCAAAGTTAAAGCACATGGGATTGGTGGGTAGTGTGCTGACGTGGATTGAGAACTGGTTGGCAGATAGGAAGAAAAGAGTAGGAGTAAATGGGTACTTTTCAGAATGGCAGGCAGTGACTAGTGGGGTACCGCAAGGTTCTATGCTGGGGCCCCAGCTGTTTACATTGTACATTAATGATTTAGACGAGGGGATTAAATGTAGTATCTCCAAATTTGCGGATGACACTAAGTTGGGTGGCAGTGTGAGCTGCGAGGATGATGCTATGAGGCTGCAGAGTGACTTGGATAGGTTAGGTAAGTGGGCAAATGCATGTCAGATGAAGTATAATGTGGATAAATGTGAGGTTATCCACTTTGGTGGTAAAAACAGAGAGACAGACTATTATCTGAATGGTGACAGATTAGGAAAAGGGGAGGTGCAACGAGACCTGGGTGTCATGGTACATCAGTCATTGAAGGTTGGCATGCAGGTACAGCAGGCGGTTAAGAAAGCAAATGGCATGTTGGCCTTCATAGCGAGGGGATTTGAGTACAGGGGCAGGGAGGTGTTACTACAGTTGTACAGGGCCTTGGTGAGGCCACACCTGGAGTATTGTGTACAGTTTTGGTCTCCCAACTTGAGGAAGGACATTCTTGCTATTGAGGGAGTGCAACGAAGGTTCACCAGACTGATTCCCGGGATGGCGGGACTGACATATGAAGAAAGACTGGATCAACTGGGCTTGTATTCACTGGAGTTCAGAAGAATGAGAGGGGATCTCATGGAAACATTTAAAATTCTGATGGGTTTAGACAGGTTAGATGCAGGAAGAATGTTCCCAATGTTGGGGAAGTCCAGAACCAGGGGTCACAGTCTAAGGATAAGGGGTAAGTCATTTAGGACCGAGATGAGGAGAAACTTCTTCACCCAGAGAGTGGTGAACCTGTGGAATTCTCTACCACAGAAAGTTGTTGAGGCCAATTCACTAAATATATTCAAAAAGAAGTTAGATGTAGTCCTTACTACTCGGGGGATCAAGGGGTATGGCGAGAAAGCAGGAATGGTGTACTGAAGTTGCATGTTCAGCCATGATCTCATTGAATGGCGGTGCAGGCTCGATGGGCTGAATGGCTTACTCCTGCATCTATTTTCTATGTTTCTATGTTTCTATATCATCTAGTGTGCATTTAATACTGTTCAACGTATGGGAAGTATTTTAATAAGGGCTACAATAGAATCGAAAGAAAACATTTTGGTTGTGGAGCAAACTCCTATTAATTTAGAAATTTGAGGCACTAAACGTAGCTTTTAATTTCAGCCCAGTCAATTAAATTTCCTATTCTTCGGTATTTTTATTTGCATATATATTTTAAAAAACATAGTCCAAAGTGAAATAGTCCACAGCCTTAGTCATAGTAACAATAATGTTCAACCGTAACTTTGCCCTTCCATGAGAGGTTTTGCTTTTTAAAATTTCCTTCATTCTCCAATCACATAAGTTACATTTTCCAAATAAAATACTGACTCGGGGCTGTTTGCATCAAAGTGATTAGAACTAATAATTAACAATGAAGGGACATTTTCTGATGGGCAATTTTTAAGGTGGGCAAATTCCTGCCTGTGTTACTTTGAAATAAATATGTTAAATGGGTTAATACCTACCGTATGCATACCTACCAAAAGAATGCTCTTCAGAAAATTTTCTCTCGGAGCAACTGAGTAAAAAACAGCTGCATTTGTTTCCACAAAAAGGTTGTGCTTTGGGCCCTTTCACGTTGTTTCAATTTCAGTTGATTCGTTGGACTGCTTTGTTCTGCTTTGGAAGTAAATGATTCCAGTCATGTGTGGATCTTGAGTAGGTCCATCTTTGGGGATGGAAGATGAGGTAGAGCAGCCAGGAAGACAGGGAGAGAGCAGGAGCAGCTGTGAGAAGATGGAGGAGGAGGACACTGCACAGGAGGCCATACCTACAGCGGGTCTTCAGGGAATACTTCTCCTATGTCAACTTCACTGAGGAGCAATGTATGAGGTGCCTTCGCTTCACCATAGAGGCTGTAACTGAGCTATGTCACCTGCAGCAGCCACAACTTGAGCCTTGAACCAGGGCATGGACAGCAATGCCTGCATCTGTCAAGATGACCATGGCCCTGAACTTTTACAACGCATTGTTGTTCCAGGCTGCAGCAGATGGCATCAGCTATGTCACCCAGATGGCTTAGCAGTGCTGTATCGGGGAGATGACTGAGGCTCTCTATATCAGGAGGAACGTAGGCATCACATTGTCCATGGAGAGAGCATGGCAGGCTTCTCCAGGCTGCAAGGTGTGATAGACTGAGCCCACATTGCCTTCACTGCTCCCTGCACCTGCCTGGAATCGTATTACCTGAATGTATAACTTGTTTGCAACCACAAGCAGCATCATCATGCAGAGTGTAAGGGTTACATATTTCATGATCAAGGCACAGCAAGAGACCATGGATGAAAATGGTTTTAAAAAATAAAGAAAACCTATGGGACTGTTGAGAGTGAAAAAGAGTGCCAGCCTGGGGCAGGTGGTGACTCATAATTGATTAATGCAATTTCTGCGGTCACGAGCGAGACCTGATTAACATCGAGACAAAGGGTTTTGATACAATCAAGCAGAGGAGCCCATGAATTAATTGGCCGGAGGGAAAAAACAGTTCCTTATGGAGACTACATGTCTGCGAAAACTCAGGACAACAAAAGATCCCACAAGGCATGCATTTTTGGAATACGGGGCACAAAAGATAAGGAGTTGTCTTTTGCCCTGCCAATACCATGCACTGAAGAAGGTGTGAATTGTGGCCATCCAAACAGATCCAGACCCATCATCACAGCCATCGAGACTCATCCAGACGCATTAACTGAAATCAGCCCAGTAGGAGATGTGTATAACCAATTGGTATATATGTAAGAGCTGAGAACAAGAGCTCAGAACAACAGGAAGAGCTAGGAACAACAGCTCAGGGCATCAGGTCGAAGAAACACCTCAGAACAGCAGGTCAAAGAAACAATGATCACAAAGCAAGCAGCTGCGACCCAACACCTTCCCTAGCTCTATGAGCCTACAATCAACAACAACAGCAACTGACTGGAAGGGTAATTGTATGTCTTCAATCAACCTCTAAGAAGTCTTGTTCTGTAATTTTTAGTTGTTTTTTGTGTAAGTTGGGTTTAAACCTAAACGTTGTGTTACAGTTGCTGCTATTGTCGATTGTAGGCTCGTGGAGCTTGGGAAGGTGTTGGGTACGAGCTGCTTCCTTCCTGTAATTCCCGAGGTTTATGAATCAAAGTAGAGTGGAAAATGAACACCCTACATAAAATGGTGACCACGGCAGGACCTCGGGGTTTGGAATAGGATCACCGACATAAATCAAGGGCAAGAAAGCCTGGAAAGGCTTGGTTAAGTCTCAGGTATCAAAGTAATCGCAGGTAGTCTGCGAAGGGGTCTCAGGGAGACCAAATTAATCTCAAGGGCGACTAGGGTAGCCGAAGAGCACAGGCTGACTATGGTAGCCACCGAGAAAAGTAATCGCAGTTAGTCTGTGAAGGGGTCTCAGGGAGGCCAGAAGTAATCTCACGGATGGCTAGAGCAACCGGAGGAGAGAAACAGTCTTGGATAGGCTGGAGTAATCTCAGGTCGACTAGGGTAGCCACAGAGAGAAGTCAGAGTAACCGTAACCGCAGGTCACTGCGAGGTGGTCTCAGGGGAGACCAAGGTAGTCAGGGATAATTTCTCAGCCAGAGGCACTGGAAATGGACTCATCGCAGCGAAAAGCGGTAGAGCCAGCGGCTAAGAGTAGTTGTAGGAAGTCCATGGAGGCTAAGATAGCTGCATAAAATGCAACAAACTGGACAAAGGGATGGTTTGTCTTATGGCACCAGGGGGAAGCGAGGAAGTTTGGGACCCAGAGGGGAAGGATTCAGACGATGGGCCCCAGTATTGTGAGCGTCGGTCGGCTCCCGAGGCACCGGGACCCCCCGAGACCGATGTGTCCCTTGAGACAGCAGAAACTTGGCCCACCCCCACCAAATGGTGGTCCGGCACCATTACAGAGTGACTATGTGATCCCATACACGCTGCTTCAGCTGCAGGAGATGCTGACGGGTATGGCAAAATTAAAACAAGGAGGGGATGCCTCTGTTCATTTTGCCAACATAGAGCAGATAGGGGGGTATCAATAACTGCAGCGAGGAGGAGATAGGGAAGTTAACACTGCTCTCCCTGGAAAAGAAGCTATACCAGAGTTTGTCAACAGCCACCAAGTTAGGTGGAGGAACCCCACAGGGCTTAAAGGAGGAAATCTTGGCAGCATTAGGGTAGTCAAAGTAGTCCATTTTGGCAGGTAGAACAGACTAGGCAGTCTACGTTTGCAGATAGACTGTGGCCTATTTATTTAAGGGCTACTGGAAGAAATCTGATACAGGCAGGCTTAATAGGGAAACCCAGAAACCATTGAAAGCTTACCACGGCTCAGAGCAAAGTTCGAAGCTCTACAAAAGATCAGACGATCTCCAAAATACTGAGACAGGGGTATTGAGAAGATTGACTCTAGCATTTAAGTCCAGACACAGGGAAGAGGAGAAACAAAACGGGAAAGTGCACAAAGTAAGAGGAGATGTTAGGGCAAAGAGAGAATGGAGACAAGAGGGAGCTAATGCGGGTCGATCCAGAGGGTGTTTTAACTGTGGAAAGTTGGAATACTGGAGCAAAGATTGTAGGCTCTCGAGAGGAGGGTGCTAAGGCAGAAAAGGGCCAAAGGAAGGTAGCCGACGACGCAGTACAGGTTTTAGTGGCCGCATTACAGCAGGTTATGGACAAGGGTGAAGGAAAGCTGGGTGCTGCAGTGGGTGAAAAGGGACCCAATGCGTCGGCACCCCCACTTTGACGTTGCACCCAGCCAGAGTACCTGTGTCCGCTCATCTATGTTGAGTGGGGCAGGCCATGTGTAGAAGTAAAGGTGGAATCCGTTGGGGGAAGGTATCTGGTAGATACTGGAGCCTCTAGCACAGTTATCCACTCACCGAATCCGGCCACTTCCCCATTTACACTGGCGTGTTTTACGGTTAACGAAAAGGCTGGGGCAGTGTCAAAACCCTTTACCATAGAATTAGGACCTAACACAACAAAGTGGGAATGCATTGTAATGGAGTGGTAACAGCCCGGTTCTGGAGTTCTCGGGGCCGACTACATGTTGGTACATCACGCCATAGTGGATATGAAGAACAATTGTCTATGGGGGGCAGTTGATGCAAATAGGATAGGGGAGATTGTAGTGATTCCCAGGGACAGTACAGAGAAAGGCAGCACCTGCATGATGAAGCCAAAAGGGAGTTATGACTTAGAAAGATTAGTCGATAACATTCCGGCCAGGTATCAAGGGCACGTACGGGAGAATACAAATGCATTTGCAATGCACAAGCATGATTGCGGGAGAGTAACTGGGGTAGAGGTGAAGAGAGACAGGGACCCAATGACACGGCCCCAGAAACAGTATAATTTTCCCCGGGAAGCAGAAAAGGAATTGGAAACTGCTATAAATTCCCTGGTGGAGCAAGGTGTGTTAAGAACCATAGCCACATGCGTATATTCCCCCCTATGGCCAGTAAAGAAGCCCGATAATTCGTGGTGGGCCACGGTAGATTACCGAGTCCTGAATAAAAATATTCCAGCCTGTGCACCCACGGTAGCAGTGGTAGCCGATTTGATAGTGCTGGACATTTCACACGGGTTTTGGTTCATTCCCCTGAGACGGGAGGACCAGTATCAATTTGCCTTTACCTTTAAATGTCAGCACTACACGTGGACATGTCTTCCACAAGGGTTTCACAACAGTCCCTCAATCTTTCATCAGAGTATGACCGAGGCACTAAAAGGTTTTAGTCAGCCGAATCGGTTGGTCCAATATGTGGACGGCCTGTTGTTGTTCTCTGAAAGTGTGGAGGGCCATGGGCCATTATTGAGTGAATTGTTGCATTTGTTAAAAGAAGCAGGTTTTAAGTTGAATCCAAAGAAAGCTCAAGTCGGCCAAGTCGAGGTGCAGTTTCTAGGATTGACCATTAGAGCAGGAAAGAGAGCTATAGATGGAGCTAAGAGAAAGGCAGTCCAGGAGCTACCCATTCCTAACGACATGTCTGGGGTAAGGTCTTTCCTGGGAATAACGGGTTACTGCAGGGAATCTATCGAAGGATATGCAGCCATGGCAGCTCTTTGTTGAGGCTTCTTAGGAAAGGAATAGAGTGAGAGCTGTCAGGAAACTTTCATTCGTTTAAAGACTGCACCAACTTTTGGAGCAATAAATGGGGACCAGGACTTTAGTCTGGAGGTAGCAACTACCGGAGACAGTTTGAGTGCAGTGTTACTCCAGGAGTGACACAGCAAGCTGAGATTGGTGGCCTATGCCTCCTGAGTTCTCACAGAAGTAGAAAAGAGCTTTTCAAATTGGGAGCGACATCTGTTAGCAACTTTTTGGGCAGTAAAACATTTTCGGTCACTCACAGGGTTAGCTCCATTGACTCTACTGACCTGTCACACCCGACACAAATATTACTGGATGGTAGGATGAAAGATGGGACAGTGAGCAGTAACAGGATTGCCCGCTGGACATTGTTGCTTACTCAGTTAGACCTGAAGGTAGAGAGGTTAGGAGAACCAAAGCTAGCCCCGAACCTGGTTTATCCGGGAGCAGCTCACGTGTGTTCAGTGGAAGGAGAGTGGGATGTAGATGTGGGATTTCGAGCAGAGAAACATCCGATAGGCAGAGACATTTATGTAGATGGGTCTAGTTCAGTGACGAACAGAGAGAGAGAAACAGGCTGCTGGATTTAGAGGCAGGGATAGAAAAGGCCATAAATCTCTCCAACACTGTAAGTGCACAGCAGGCAGAATTGGCAGCCATAGCATATGTGGTCACACCCCCTAGTGAATTGCCAACTCCCTATATGATATGTTCCTGACTCCATGTCCACTTGTAACTCCTGTACAGAGTATTTAGCAATATGGGCTAGGAGAGGGTTTAAGTCCTCAGATGGGAAGCCATTGGTGACGGCTCCGTTGTTAAAAGTCATTCTGGACGTCACAGGTAGGGACCAGAAGGATTACTACATCCAAAAGGTCAAAGCACACTCTAAGACAGAGCCCAAGTGGGAAGGGTATGAGAAAGCTGACACACTGACCAAAACAGGGGCAGGAGAAGGAACACCTTGGGACCCATATCAGGTTGGACAGATCATGGCTATAACAGGTAGAGAGGGGCCCAAAGAAGTACCACTGCCGCCTGAGTTAAAACAGGCTCAGCGACGAGATGCAGACCTTAGAGTAGTGATTAGAGACAAGGTAGATGGGAAGTCTGTAGCGGGACCTTTAGGAGCTGCAGACGTAGCGGTAAGACAGGGAATGCTATTTAAAGGAAACAGTTGGATCATGCCTGGGCAGTGCAGGGAAGAATTCTTGCAGCTAGCTCATGGGGGTCCAGGGGCTGGACATCTAGGGCCAGAAACGATGTGGAATAAAGTGGAGGCCGTGGGATGATGGCCCAGGCTTAGAAACGATGTAAAGGATTATTGCCAGAATTGTCTGGTATGTGGCGCAAACAATCCAGCCCCCCCCCCCCCGGAGAAAGGCTCCATTAGGACACACGAGGAGGGTAGAGGGGCCATGGCAATCTATACAGATAGATTTCATTGGGCCACTGCCACCTCAGGCAGAGGCAATAAATATTGCCTGGTGTTAGTAGAACGTTTCACAAAATGGGTAGAAGCTTTTCCTTGTAGGACGGCTATCGCAGTAGTCACAGCAAAGATTCTCGTGTGAGAAGTATTTTCTCGATGGGGACTGCCCCGATAGTGGAATCAGATCAAGGGAGTCATTTCACCGGAGTGGTAATGCAGGCCACCCTAAAGCTGTTAGGAATACAGGGGAAATGGTATGTGGCATATAACCCCCAATCATCAGGTCCAGTAGAGAGGACAAACTGGATCTTAAAAGAGAGGCTTAGGAAGGAGATAGGAAATACCCCGAAGAAATGGGATGAGATCCTACCCATAGTACTGATGAATCACCGAGCCAGTCTCTCTAAAAGTATGGGATACTCCCTGTATGCGCTGATGACAGGAAGACTAATGAGGACTCTGACTCATATATTAGTACCAATCCTGACCGAAACGCAGGTTAAAGAGGTCACTAGTGGGAGGTTTGTCTGAGATCTGTATGATAATTTGAAGGGCTGCATTGGGAAGCAGCTAACAATATGGGCAGGCAGCACCAGCAGAATAAACTGCTGCTGGAAGCCCGGGTTACACAGGAATGGAGGGTAGGGGATCAGGAAATAGTCAGGAATTATGCCAGAGTAGGGGCATTTGAACGGTTGTACAAAGGACCATATAACATAGCAGACAAGGCAAGCCCTATGGTCTATGCGATCCAGCTGCCAAAACGAATAAAGTGGTTTCACATAAACCAATGTAAACTGTATAACCCCGGAGAGAAAAATAAAAAGCCAACCAAGGCCCAAGGAACTGTGATGAGTTTGATTAATGTAAGCCTTCCACCCATGCTGTGGGATGAAGATGATGATGGAGACGTAAGGGACGGAGCATTAAGATGGAGTGGTCAGGTGCCGCGACTTGGGGTGCCCTGGACGCCTCCTCCATCTCCACCCCCAAGTCTCCGAAAGCCCAAGCATTGGGATAAAGGAAGAGGAAAGTGTGGTGTAGGAAATTATACAATGAACTCCGTACTGTGAGCCAGTGACCAGGTGTAACCAAATCAGTCTTTAATGGCTTCCAGAAGTGAAATTACAAAGGTGAAGTTCAGGTTATATACCAGGCCCAGCACGAGTGTACTTATGACCCTAGGACCTCCGATGGACCCCTGGTGGTGGGCAGACCTTATGTACATACATTACAGAAAGCAGTGATCTAAATCATGTAAATGAACATATGTGGGAGACCCCTCACAGAGCAGGGTTATTTCTTTCATTCTGTCTTTATAGAAGCGAATCGAGCCAAGGATACGAGATGAGGTGGACGGTGTGAATGAGCATGTGGATGGCCCTGATTATAGCAGGATGGGGAGATCGGGGAGACACCGAGACATTCCTTACATATGGGTGTATGGGAGGAACCGGCCCCACGGTAACTCAAGAGGGAGCAATATGGAGCAACAAGAGCACAAACACCTATGCACACACTGGGAGTTGGCCAGGATGGTTCAACCAAATACTCCAGACAAACCGAGGATAAACTTGGGGAGGTATTAGTGTTCTGTCCAAGGGGCAAACATCACGACCAGAAAGGTACGGCTGAAAGAGGGTAGACGAGTTTGTCTGGAATGTAAAGGAAGTACCCCCATGGGAAGGTAGCAGTGGTTACAGAAAACAGATAGGAGGAAAATTAATGCATCCACAAAATGGGAGAAATTGTGTAATGGTTCAAACAGGCAGACCACAGGAACAAAAGAAGGGGCAAAATTGTGTTGGGAGAAATGCTGAAAGGAGGAACAAGGGATTTATGTCTATGTGGTTGGATCAAGCAACAAGTGCAAGGGGGGTGTGGCAATTGTTTTAAATGACAATGGCAGGATTCCGGGTTGAGTATGAATTGGACGCAGGGTTTTGATTCTTGTGTGACCTTGAACCCTTCAAAAGCAGTCAATGCAACTGAGCTCCCTGGTGCAAGGGTCAAGGATGTCTCGAAGCGGGTGCAGGACATTCTGAAAAGGGAGGGTGAACAGCCAGTTGTCGTGGTGCACATTGGTACCAACGATATAGGAAAAAAAAGGGATGAGGTCCAACGAGACGAATTTAAGGAGCTAGGAGCTAAATTAAAACGTAGGACCTCAAAAGTAGTAATCTCAGGATTGCTACCAGTGCCACGTGCTAGTCAGAGTAGGAATTGCAGGATAGCTCAGATGAATACGTAGCTTGAGCAGTGGTGCAGCAGGGAGGGATTCAAATTCCTGGGGCATTGGAACCGGTTCTGGGGGAGGTGGGACCAGTACAAACCGAACGGTCTGCACCGAGGCAGGACCGGAACCAATGTCCTAGGGGGAGTGTTTGCTAGTGCTGTTGGGGAGGAATTAAACTAATATGGCAGGGGGAGGTGGGACCAGTACAAACCGGACGGTCTGCACCTGGGCAGGACCGGAACCAATGTCCGAGGGGGAGTGTTTGCTAGTGCTGTTGGGGAGGGGTTAAACTAATATGGCAAGGGGATGGGAACCAATGCAGGGAGACAGAGGGAAACAAAAAGGAGACAAAAGCCAAAGACAGAAAGGAGATGCGTAAAAGTGGAGGGCAGAGAAACCCAAGGCAAAAAACAAAAAGGGCCACTGAATATAAAGGGGCTGCAGGAGGGGTTTAAAAACTAGTATAAAATCATGGTTTAAAAACTAGTATTAAAACACTACCTAAACGCACGCAGCATTCGAAATAAAGTAAATGAGTTGACGGGAAAAATCATTACAAATGGGTATGATTAGGTGGCCTTTACAGAAACGTGGTTGTAAGGTGGCCAAGACTGGGAATTAAACATACAGGGGTATCTGACAATTCGGAAAGATAGACAAGAAGGGAAAGGAGGTGGGGTAGCTCTGTTAATAAAGGATGATATCAGAGCAGTTGTGAGAGACGATATTGGATCTAATGAACAAAATGTTGAATCATTGTGGGTGGAGATTAGAGATAGAAGGGGAAAAAGTCACTGGTGGGCGTAGTTTATAGGCCCCCAAATAATAACTTCACGGTGGGGCGGACAATAATCAAGGGAATAATGGAGGCATATGAAAAAGGAACGGCAGTAATCATGGTGGATTTTAATCTACATATCGATTGGTCAAATCAAATCGCATGGGGTAGCCTTGAGGAGGAACTCATAGAATGCATACAGGATTGTTTCTTAGAACAGTATGTTACAGAACCTACAAGGGAGCAAGCTATCTTAGATCTGGTTCTGTGTAATGAGACAGGAATAATAAACGATCTCCTAGCAAAAGATCCTCTTGGAATGAGTGATCACAGTATGGTTGAATTTGTAATACAGATTGAGGGTGAGGAAGTAGTGTCTCAAATGAGCGTACTATGCTTAAACTACAGTGGGATGAGGGCAGAGTTGGCTAAAGTGGACTGGAAACACACACTAAACGGTGGCACAGTTGAGGAACAGTGGAGGACTTTTAAGGAGCTCTTTCACAGTGCTCAACAAAAATATATTCCAGTGAAAAAGAAGGGCGGTAAGAGAAGGGATAACCAGCCGTGGATAACCAAGGAAATAAAGGAGAGTATCAAATTAAAAACCAATGCGTATAAGGTGGCCAAGGTTCGTGGGAAAATAGAAGATTGGGAAAATTTTAAACGACAGCAAAAAATGACTAAGGAAGCAATAAAGGAAAGAAAGATTACGAAGGTAAACTTGCGCAAAACATAAAAACGGATAGTAAAAGCTTTTACAGATATATAAAACGGAAAAGAGTGACTAAAGTAAATGTTGGTCTCTTAGAAGATGAGAAGGGGGATTTAATAATGGGAAATGTGGAAATGGCTGAGACCTTAAACAATTATTTTGCTTCGGTCTTCACAGTGGAAGACACAAAAACCATGCCAAAAATTGCTGGTCACAGGAATGTGGGAAGGGAGGACCTTGAGACAATCACTATCACTAGTGGGGTAGTGCTGGACAGGCTAATGGGACTCAAGGTAGACAAATCCCCTGGTCCTGATGAAATGCATCCCAGGGTATTAAAAGAGATGGCGGAAGTTATAGCAGATGCATTCGTTATAATCTACCAAAATTCTCTGGACTCTGGGGAGATACCAGCGGATTGGAAAGCAGCTAATGTAACGCCTCTGTTTAAAAAAGGGGGCAGACAAAATAGGGTAACTATAGGCCGGTTGGTTTAACATCTGTAGTGGGGAAAGTGCTTGAAACTATCATTAAGGAAGAAATAGCGGGACATCTAGATAGGAATAGTGCAATCAAGCAGACGCAGCATGGATTCATGAAGGGGAAATCATGTTTAACTAATCTACTGTAATTCTTTGAGGATATAACGAGCATGATGGATAGAGGTGTATCGATGGATGTGGTGTATTTAGATTTTCAAAAGGCATTCGATAAGGTGCCACACAAAAGGTTACTGCAGAAGATAAAGGTACGCGGAGTCAGAGGAAATGTATTAGCATGGAAAGAGAATTGGCTGGCGAACAGAAAGCAGAGAGTCGGGAAAAATGGGTCCTTTTCGGGTTGGAAATCGGTGGTTAGTGGTGTGCCACAGGGATCGGTGCTGGGACCACAACTGTTTACAATATACATGGTGAGGCCACACCTGGAGTATTGTGTACAGTTTTGGTCTCCTAACCTGAGGAAGGACATTCTTGCTATTGAGGGAGTGCAGCGAAGGTTCACCAGACTGATTCCCGGGATGGTGGGACTGATCTATCAAGAAAGACTGGATCAACTGGGCTTGTATTCACTGGAGTTCAGAAGAATGAGAGGGGACCTCATAGAAATGTTTAAAATTCTGACGGGGTTAGACAGGTTAGATGCAGGAAGAATGTTCCCAATGTTGGGGAAGTCCAGAACCAGGGGACACAGTCTAAGGATAAGGGGTAAGCCATTTAGGACCGAGATGAGGAGGAATTTCTTCATCCAGAGAGTGGTGAACCTGTGGAATTCTCTACCACAGAAAGTTGTTGAGGCCAATTCACTAAATATATTCAAAAAGGAGTTAGATGAAGTCCTTACTACTAGGGGGATCAAGGGGTATGGTGAGAAAGCAGGAATGGGGTACTGAAGTTGCATGTTCAGCCATGAACTCATTGAATGGCGGTGCAGGCTAGAAGGGCCGAATGGCCTACTCCTGCACCTATTTTCTATGTTTCTATGTTTCTATATCCCGCCGTTACCTGAACATTTGACTGAACTATTAAAGAACATCGAGCTGTCCCACGAACATTATTACACGTTACACCAAAAGAATGAAAAAGTAAGGGAGGAAATCGAGGAAATGATTGTCCCTCCACGATGGGATTTGGGACTCAATATTGAGATCCCCTGGGTGCGAATCGTATCACACTTGTTAGTAATTGTACATTTGGTAATTGTGTTGTATCTATTTGTCTGTCCAGTGAATTAAAGCAACAGACGAGGAAAGGGAATCTTGAAGGGTTATTAAAATGAACTAAGGCCAGTGTTTATAAAAGTATAAACTGAAGTCAGATGGATTAAGGCCAAATGTTGTTTTGTTGTAAAAAATATGTAATATGGAAATTTGACTGAAGACTGCAATGCACCCAAAAAGGCTCAAGGAAAAGAAGAAGCCACCGAGTGTAATGTCTCTGAGTTTATAACAAGAGACATTAAAGGAGGAAGTGTAAGGGTTAAACATTTCATGATCAAGGCACAACAAAAGGCCACGGCCGAAAATGGTTTTAAGAAAAGAAAACCTGTAGGACTGTTGAGAGGGAAAAAGAGCACCAGCATGGGGCAGGTGGTGACTCATAACTGATTAATGCAATTTCTGCGGTCAGGAGCGAGACCCGATTAACATCGAGACAAAGGGTTTTGATACTATCAAGCAGAGGAGCTCATGGATAATTGGCCAGAAGGGAAAAAGCAGTTCCCTATGGAGACTACAAGTCTGCAAAAACTCAGGGCAACAAAGGATCCCACAAGGCATGCATTTTTGGATAACGGGACACTTTTGCCCTGTCAATTCCGTGCACCGAAGAAGGTGTGAATTGTGCCCATCCAAACAGATCCAGACCCATCATCACAGCCATCGAGACTCATCCAGACGCATTAACTGAAAGCAGCCCAGTAGGAGATGTGTATAATCAAATGGATATTTCTGTAAGAGCTGAGAACAAGAGCTCAGAACAACATAAATAGCTAGGAACAACAGCTCAGGGGAACAGGTCAAAGAAACACCTCAGAACAGCATGTCAAAGGAACAACAGCCACAAAGCAAGCAGCTGGGACACAACACCTTCCCTAGCTCCATGAGCCTACAATCGACAACAGCAGCAACTGGCTGGATGGGTGATTGTATGTCTTCGATCAATCTCTAAGAAGTCTTGTTCTGTAATTTTTAGTTGGTTTTTGTGTAATAAACTAACAGTTGGGTTTAAGCCTAAAGTTTGCATTACGTGGAGTCCTTCCTCTAATTCCCGAGGTCGATGAATCAAAGTAGAGTGGAAAACAAACACCCTACAAGGTCACTGCCCCGTTTCCAGGCAGAATTAAGGATGCACTCCTCCTGTGCCAATTCTCTATGTCACATTTATTCTAATCAGGCTGCCAGGTCACATGCTGGCTGTTTGGTGACAGGGATGTCATGACTTGTGACTCCTGACTGGAACCTGGGCCCAGATGCAAAGCATGCCTACAATGAGAATTATGCTACCACCAGAAATCTCATTGAGCAGACTATTGGTCTACTCAGATACTGCTTCCGCTGCCTGTACCATTAGGGAGGAGTTCTGTAGTTATATCCCTGATCTTCTTTACAGCTTTTTGCTTATGTGCTGCATGCTACATAACGTTGCCATCATGTGGGTCTGCCCCTTACTACCATCTGCGCAACAAGAAGTGGAAGAGGAGAAGGAAGAGCTAAATGATGCAGAGTTAGAGCAAGAGCAGCATAGATCATCAGTACCCCTAGCTGCCAGAGCTCTTGGAGAGTAACTGATGCAAGAGCACAAAAGCAAAATACTGCGGATGCTGGAATCTGAAATAAAACCAGAAAATGCTGGAAATCTCAGCGGGTCAGGCAACATTTGTGGAGAGAAAGAGAGTTAACGTTTCAGGTCGATGACCCTTCGTCAGAATTGGTGAAAATTCGAAATTACAGATTCTTAAGGAGCACTGAAAGGGGAAGGGGAGGAAAGAACAAAAGAAAATGTCTGTGATAGGGTGGAAGACAGGAGAGATTTGAGAGACAAAAGGGATGATGGGCCAACCACAGGTGGTAGTGGCAGAAGTTTGAAAAAGATGAGTCTGATAGGGTGTGAATGGTGGAATAATTACCAGCTGCCATGGGAAACAGAAAGAGAAAAAAATACATTAGATCAGGGTGGCAAGGGTTTAAAAAAAGGAGGAAAGGGAGCAAAATATGGGCAGAGGTTAGGGTCTGAAATCGTTGAACTCAATGTTGAGTCCAGAAGGCTGTAAAGTGCCTAAACGAAAGATGAGGTGCTGTTCCTTGAGCTTGCGTTGAGCTTCATTGAAGGCCGAGGACGGAGAGGTCAGAGTGGGAGAGGAGTGGAGAATTAAAGTGACAGGCGACTGTAAACTCGGGGTCATGATTACAGACTGAAAAGAGGTGTTCTGCAAAGCCGTCACCCAATCTACGTTTGGTTTTCCCTTGCCATAATCTTGGCACCTCATGTGGTCTTTCTTCTCATTGTCTCAAACACAGATAAGGCCATCTTTGCTCACTTCCTTGCATCCCTCTGTATTCACACCCCACTTCCCCTTTCCAACTCCACCTCCTGTGTCTGTTCCAGAAAAAACTCTGCCCCTATTCACTTACAAAGGCACTTTCAAATAATCAACTGTCCAACCTTTGGCCCTCCATTCACCACGATATTTTTGCCGCTACCACACCAACTCAACTTTTGATGTCGTTATCCACAGTAAAACCCTCACTCTCTCTCACCCTAGTCTTTCCCCTGTCACAGCCTCCATCTCCACTCCCTTAAGTACATGGAACGTAGACTTGAACGGTTTTGGCAGACAACTTCTTTATCCATTCCTCGCAAGAACTGGCTGGACCACATCAGGTCCTGCACTCCTCTGTCAAAACCGATCACTACTCCAGGATCATTTTGGAATGCAGAGATAATCCGCGGCTTCTCCTCCACTACAAACCATCTTCTTAAAACCCCCTCTCCTACCCCTTTCACCCTCAACTCCAACAACCAGTATGGGGAGCTCATGGACCTCTTTTGTCATTAAGATTGAGACCATCTTATCAGTTGCCTCTGCCATTTCCCATCCTTTCCGTGGCCCATCAAGCCAAACTTCCGTCCTATCCCTGAACTTGCATCTTTCTCTAGTTTCTCTCCTAACTCCCCTCATGTTCACTCCAAGCTCAACTTGCTCATGAGACCCACCTCCTGCTCTCTTGACCCTATTCACACCTAACTGCTGAACACCCAACTTCCCTTTCTGGCCTCCAGGTTAGTTGATTTTATTAACGGCTCTCTTTCCTCAGGTACTGTCCCCCTTCCCTTCAAATATACCGTCATCAACCTTCTCCTCAAAACAAACCCTTGACCCCACTGTCCTTGCAAATTTCCGCCCCATCTCCAATTTGCTTTCCAAAGTCTTTGAATATGTGCCTTTTTTTCCCCCCACTTCATGTTTGAACCTCTCCAATCAGGTTTCCGCCCCTGCCACAGCACTGAAATGGCCCTTAACAAAGTCACAAACAACATCCCATGTGACTGTGATCGTATTGCATAATCACTCCTCATCATTCTTCACCTGTCTGCAGCCATTCACACAGTTGACCACACCTGGCCGTGTCTCTCTCCCACCCCCATGCCTCTCTCTCACCCCTCCCCATGTCTCTCCCTCCACCACCACCCCCCCCCCCCGCCCTCTTGGGTCTCTCTCTCCCCCCCTACCCCATGTCTCTCTTTACCCACCATGTCTCTCTCTCCCTCCCCTATCATCTCTTTCCCCCCTCGCCTCTCTGCCCCTGTCTCTCTCCCCCCTCTCCGGTGTCTCTCTCTTCCCCCCCACCCCGTGTCTCTCTCTCTCCCCCCCTCCGTGTCTCTCTCTCTCTCTCCCCCCATGTCTCTCTCTCTCCCCTCCCCCTGTATCTCTCTCTCTCCCCTCCGTCTCTCCCCTGCCCCTGTCTCTCTCCACATCGCCGTGTTTCTCTCCCCCACCCGTTTCTCTCTCTCTCCATCCCCCATGTCTCTCTCTCCCCCCCAATGTCTCTCTATCCCCCATACCCGTGTCTCTACCCTCCTTCCCCTGTGTCTCCTCTCCCTTCCCCCATGTCATAAAAACATAAGAAATAGGAGCAGGAGTAGGCCATTTGGCCCTTCAAGCCCACTCCACCATTTAATACGATCATGGCTGATCTGATCATGGACTCAGGTCCACTTCCCTACCCGCTCCCCATAATCCCTTATTCCCTTATCGGTTAAGAAACTGTCGAGCTCTGCCTTAAATGTATTCAATGACCCGGCTTCCACAGCTCTCTGAGGCAGCGAATTCCACAGATTTACAACCCTCTGAGAGAAGAATTTCTTCCTCATCTCAGTTTTAAATGTGCAGTCCCTTATTCTAAGATTAGGCCCCACTAGTTCCAGTCTCCCCCATCAGTGGAAACATCCTCTCTGCATCCACCTTGTCAAGCCCCCTCATAATCTTATACATTTCAATAAGATCACCTCTCATTCTTCTGAATTCCAATGAATAGAGGCCCAACCTACTCAACCTTTCCTCACAGGTCAATCCCCTCATCTCCGGAATCAACCTGGTGAACCTTCTCTGAACTGCCTCCAAAGCAAGTATATCCTTTCTTAAATATGGCAACCAAAACTGCACGCAGTATTCCAGGTGTGGCCTCACCAATACCCTGTATAACTGTAGCAAGACTTCCTTGCTTTTATACTCCATCCCCTTTGCATTAAAGGCCAAGATTCCATTGGCCTTCCTGATCACTTGTTGTACCTGCATAATAACCTTTTGTGTTTCATGCACCAAGACCCCCAGGTCCCACTCTACTGCAGCACTTTGCAATTTTTCTCCATTTAAATAATAACTTGCTCTTTGATTTTTTATGACAATGTGCATAATTTCACAATTTCCAACATTATACTCCATCTGCCAAACTTTTGCCCACTCACTTAGCCTGTCTATGTCCTTTTGCAGGTTATTTGTGTCCTCCGCATATGTTACTTTTCCTCTCTTCTCTCTCTCTTTCTCACCCCGTGTCGCTCTCTTCTCCCCCCTCCCCCCCCCCGTGTCTCTCCTAACTCCGTCCCCCCGTGTCTCTCTCCCCCCGCCCTATATCACTCTCTTCTCCCCCCACCGCCACCGACCTGTGTCTGTCTCTCTCCCCTCCTCCAGTGTCTCTCTCTCTCTCCCCAGTATCTCTCAACACCCCGTCTCTCCCCCTCCCCTTATCTCTCTCCCACCTCTCGTGTCTCTCTAACCCCACCCCGTGTCTCATCAACCCCTCTTGTCTCCCTATTGCCCCCACCCTCATGTCTCTCTCTCTCTCCCATCCCCTCCGGGTCTCTCTCTCCATCGGGTCTTTCTCTCCCCCCACCTTCGTGTCTCTCCCCCCACCCCCGCACCCCTGCATCTCTCCCTCTCCCCACCTCCCCCCACCCCCCAGGTCTCTCTCTCTCCTTCCCCCCGCTTCCGGTCTCTCTCTCTCGCAACCCCACCCCCCACACCGTCCCCCGGGTCTCTCTCCCCCCATACCCCGTGTCTCTCTTTACCCCCCATGCCTCTCTCTCCCTCCCCCCCACCCCCCATCTCTCTCCTCCCGTCTCTCTCCCTCCCCCCACTCCGGTGTCTCTCTCTTCCCTCCCACTCCCGTGTCTCTCTCACCCCTCCGGTGTCTCTCACTCCCTCCCCTCCCCGTGTTTCATTCACCCCCTCCCCCCGTGTCTCTATCTCTCCCCCTTCCGATCTCTCTCCCCCGCCATCTCTGTTCCCCCCCCACACCGTGTCTCTGTCCCCCGCCCCCGTGTCTCTCCACCCCCCCCCATGTCTCCTCTCCCTTCCCTCCATCTCTCTTCCTCAACCCCGTGTCGCTCTCTTCTCCCCCCCTCCCCACCCCGGGTCTCTCTCACTCCCCTCCCCCCACCAGCACCCCGGATCTTTCTGTCTCCTCTCCCCACTGTCTCTCCCCCCCAACCACTGGTTTCTCTCTCGCCACCCCTCCCCCCAGGTCTTTCTCTTCCCCTACCCTAGGCAGAGTGTTTGCTAGTGTTGTTGGGAAGGGTTTAAACTAAAAAGGTAGGGGGATGGGAATCTATGCAGGGAGGCAGAGGGAAGTAAAAAGGGGGCAGAAGCAAAAGGTAGGAAGGAGAAAAGCAAGAGTGGAGGGCAGAGAAATCAAGGGCAACAATCAAAAAGGGCCACATTGCAATATAATTCTAAAAGGACAAAGAGTGTTAAAAAAACAAGCCGGAAAGCTCTGAGTCTCAATGCGAGGAGCATTCGTAATAAGGTGGATGAATTGACTGCACTGATAGCTGTTAATGGATATGATGTAATTGGGATTACGGAGACATGGCTCCAGGGTAACCAAGGCTGGGAACTCAACATCCAGGGGTATTCAATATTCAGGAAGGACAGACAGGAAGGAAAAGGAGATGGGGTAGCGTTACTGGTTAAAGAGGCGATTAACGCAATTGTAAGGAAGGACATTACCATGGATGATGTGGAATCTATATGGGTAGAGCTGCGAAACACCAAAGGGCAGAAAACGTTAGTGAGAGTTGTATACAGACCACCAAACAGTAGTAGGGAGGTTGGGATGGCATCAACAGGAAATTAGGGACACGTGTAATAAGGGTACAGCAGTTATCATGGGTGACTTTAATCTGCATATTGATTGGGCTAACCAAACTGGTCGCAATACTGTGGAGGAGGATTTCCTGGAGTGTACAAGGGATGGTTTTCTAGACCAATGTGTCGAAGAACCAACTAGAGAGCAGGCCATCCTAGACTGGGTTTTGTGTAACGAGAGAGGATTAATTAGCAATCTGGTCATGCCTTGGGGAAGAGTGACCATAATATGGTAGAATTCTTCATTAAGATGGAGAGTGACACAGTTAGTTCAGAGACTAGGGTCCTGACCTTAAAGAAAGGTAACTTCGATGGTATGAGACGTGAATTGACTAGGATAGACTGGCGAATGATACTTAAAGGGTTGATGGTGGATAGGCAATGGCAGACATTTATAGATCACATGGACGAACTTCAACAATTGTACATCCCTATGTGCCGTAAAAATAAAATGGGGAATGTGGCTCAACCGTGGCTCACAAGGGAAATTAGGGAAAGTGTTAAATATAATGAAGAGGATATAAATTGGCCAGAAAAAGCAGCAAATCTGAGGATTGGGAGAAATTTAGAATTCAGCAGAGGAGGACTAAGGGTTTAATTAGGAAGAGGAAAATAATGTATGAGAGTAAGCTTGCAGGGAACATAAAAACTGACTGCAAAAGCTTCTACAGATATGTGAAGAGAAAAAGATTAGTGAAGACTAATGTAGGTCCCTTGCAGTCAGATTCAGGTGAATTTATAATGGGGAACAAGGAAATGGCAGACCAATTGAACAAATACCTTGGTTCTGTCTTCACTAAGGAAGACATGAATAACCTCCCAAAAATACTAGGGGTCCGAGGGTCTGACGAGAAGGGGGAACTGATGGAAATCCTTATTAGTCAGGAAATGGTGTTAGGGAAATTGATGGGACTGAAGGCCGATAAATCCCCAGGCCTGATACTCTGCATCCCAGAGTACTTAAGGAAGTGGCCCTAGAAATAGTAAATGCATTTTCCAACATTCCATGGACTCTGGTTCAGTTCCTATTGATTGGAGGGTAGCTAATGTAACCCACCTTTTAAAAAAGGAGGGAGAGAGAAAACAGGGAATTATAGACCGGGTAGCCTGACATCGGTGGTGGGGAAAATGCTGGAATCAATTATTAAAGATGTAATAGCAGCGCATTTGGAAAGCAGTGAGAGAATCGGTCCAAGTCAGCATGGATTTATGAAAGGGAAATCATGCTTGACAATCTAGAGTTTTCTGAGGATGTAACTAGTAGAGTGGATAAGGGAGAACCAGTGGATGTGGTGTATTTGGACTTTCAAAAGGCTTTTGACATGGTCCCACACAAGAGATTAGTGTGCAAAATTAAAGCACATGGTATTGGGGATAATGTATTGACATGGATCAAGAACTGGTTGGCAGACAGGAAGCAAAGAGTGGGAATAAATGGGTCCTTTTCAGAATGGCAGGCAGTGACTAGTGGGGTGCCACAGGGTTCAGTGCTGGTACCCCAGCTATTTACAGTATACATTATTAATGATTTAGACGAAGGAATTGAATGTAATATCTACAAGTTTGCAAATGATACTAAACTGGGTGGCAGTGTGAACTGCAAGGAGGATGCTAAGAGGCTGCAGGGGGCTTGGACAGGTTAGGTGAATGGGCAAATGCATGGCAGATGCAGTATAATGTGGATGAGTGTGAGGTTATCCACTTAGGTGGCAAAATCAGGAAGGCCGATTATTATCTGAATGGTGACAGATTAGTAAAAGGGGAGGTGCAATGAGACTTGGGTGTCATGGTACATCAGTCATTGAAGTTAGGCATGCAGGTACAGCAGGCAGTAAAGAAAGCAAATGGCATGCTGGCCTTCATAGAAGGGGATTCAAGTATCGGAGCAGGGAGGTCTTACTGCAGCTGTACAGGGCCTTGGTGAGGCCTCACCTGGAATATTGTGTTCAGTTTTGGTCTCCTAATCTGAGGAAGGACATTCTTGCTATTGAGGGAGTGCAGCGAAGATTCACCAGAATTCCCGGGATGGCAGGATTGACATATGAAGAAAGACTGGATCGACTAGACTTATAGACGAATGAGAGGGGATCTCATAGAAATAGGTAACATTCTGACGGGATTGGACAGGTTAGATGCAGGAAGAATGTTCCCAACATTGGGGAAGTCCAGAACCAGGGGTCACAGTGTAAGGATAAGGGATAAGCCATTTAGGACCGAGATGAGGAGAAACTTCTTCACTCAGAGAATTGTGAACCTGTGAAATTCTCTACCACAGAAAGTTGTTGAGGCCAGTTCGTTAGATATATTCAAAAGGGAGTTAGATGTGGCCCTTATGGCTAAAGGGATCAAGAGGTATGCAGAGAATGCAGGAAAGGGTTCCTAAAGTTGCATGATCAGCCATGATTATGTTGAATGACGGTGCAGGCTCGAAGGGCCGAATGGCCTACTCTTGCACCTATTTTCTATGTTTCTATGTTTCTATGTTACCCCGTGTCTCTCTCTTCCGTCCCTCACCGTGTCTCTCTTTGCCCCCCATATCTCTCTTTCTCTCCTCCCCCCTTGTCACTCTCACTCTCCCACAGCCCCGTCACTCTCCCCACCGCCCTGTGTCTCCTCTCCCTTCCCCTGTGGCTCTCTTTTCCTCACTCCCATGGTACTCTTCACCCCTCCATCCGTGTCTCTCTGTCTCCACTACCCCGCCCCCCTCCCCCCCGCCACCCGTGTCTCTCTCTTCCCGTCCCCCGTCCGCACCCGCGTCTCTCTCTCTCCCCTCCTCCAGTGTCTCTCTCCCCCCGTCGTGTCTCTCACGCCCCCGTCTCTTACCCCATGTCTCTCTCTTCTCCCTGTGTCTCTCCCACACCTCCGTGTCTCTCCCCCGCCTCGCCATGTTTCTCTCCTCCCCCGGTGTCTCTCCTAACCCCGCCGCCCTGTGTCTCTCTCACCCCTCTGATGTCACTCTCTTATCCCCCACCCCGACCCAAGTCTATCTCTCTCCCCCCCTCCAATGTCTCTCTCTCTCTCCCCTCATGTCTCTCACCCCCCATTTCTCCCCCTCGCCCGTGTCTCTCTCTCTGCCCCGTGTCTCTCTCTCTCTCCCCCACGCCCCGTCTCTCTCCCCCCCCCCACCGTCTCTCTCCCTCCCCCCCCCCCGTCTCTCTCCCTCCCCCCTTGTCTCTCTCTCCCCTCCCAATGTGTCTTTCTCTCCCACCCTCCGCCGTGTCTATCCCTCCCACGCCCACCCCCGACCCCTCTCGGGTCTCTAAGACTCTCACTCTCTCCCCCGGCCCCCCCCCGCCCCCCAGGTCTCTCTTCTCTCTCTCTCTCCTTCCTCCCGCTTCTGGTCTCTCGCTCGCAACCCCCCCCCCGCCACACATACGCCCAACCTCTCCCCCAACTTCGTGTCTCTCTTTATCCCCGATGTCTCGCTCTTCCTCCCCCCTCCCCGTCTCTCTCCCCCCCCCATCTCTGGTGTCTCTCTCCCCACCCCCCCCCACCCGTGTCTCTCTCTCTCTCCCCTCCCCCCATGTCTCTCTCTTTCCCCCTACCCATCTCTCTCCTACCCTAGCTCTCTTCCCCGCCCCCCCCAACATGCCTCTGTCCACCGCCCCCGTGTCTCTCCACCTGTCTCTCTCTCTCCCCCCCCACCGGTGTGTCTCTCTCCCCCCGCCATGTCTCACTCTCTCCCCTCCTCCCTTCTCCCCTCCCCCCCGTGCCTCTCTACCCGCGCCCCCCCCAGTGTCTCCTCTCCCTTCCCCGCATCTCTCTTCCTCAACCCCGTGTCGCTCTCTTCCCCCCACCACCCCATGTCTCTCTCACTTCCACTCCCTCCACCCCGGTTCGCTCTGTCTCCTCTCTACCCCCCGTCTCTCCCACTGCCGCCCCGCCCCCCACGGCATCTCTCTCGTCCCCCTCCCCCCAGGTCTCTCTCTCTCACCCCTCCCCCATTCTCTCTCTCACCCCCCCCCAGCCCCCAGGTCTCTCTCTCCCCATACCCCATGTCTCTCTCTTCCATCCCTCCCCGTGTATCTCTTTACCCTCCCATGTCTCTCTCTCTCTCCCCTCCCCCCGTGTCTCTCCCTCTCTTTCTCCCCACCTCCCCGTCTGTCCCACACCCCCGTCTCTCTCCCCCCGCCCCGTGTCTCCTCTCCCTTCCCCCCGTGTCTCTCTCTTCCTCAGCCCCGAGTCGCTCTCTTCCCACCCCCCTGTTTCTCTCTTTATCCCATCCCCCATATCTCTCTTTCCCCACGTGTCTCTCTCTCTCCCGTGTCTGTATCCCACGCCCCCGTGTCTCTCCCCCCGTGGCTCTCTCTCCCCGGTGTCTCTATCCCCTGCCCCTGTGTCTCTCCCCCGCCTCCGTCTCTCTCCCCCCCACCCCAGTCTCTCTACCCCCCCACCCCCGCCCCCATGTATCTCCACTTGTCTCTCTCGCCACCCCCCCGTCAGTGTCTCTCTCTTCCGCCCCCCCGTGTCTCTCTCTTCCCCACCCCCCCGCGCAATTTGTCTCTCTCTCTCTCCCCCCTATGTCTCTCTCTCGCTCCCCCTGCCATGTATCTCCCTCTCCTCCCCATCTCTCCCCCCGAGTCTCTCTCCCCCACCCCCTCATGTCTCTCCCCCCCTCTCCCCGTGTATCTCTCCCCCCGCCATCTCCCGCCCCGTGTATCTCCTTCTCCACCCCGTCACTCTCCCCCCCTCATGTCTGCCCCCCATCGTGTCTCTCCCCCCCCTCCGTGTCTCTCTCACTCCCCCCCTCCTGTATATCTCCCTCCTCTCCCCCCATCTTCCCATCTCTCTCCACCTGCACCGTGTCGCTATCCCCGCCCCCATGTCTCTCCAACCCCCGGGTCTCCTCTCCCTTCCCCCTATCTCTCTTCCTCAACCCCATGTCGCTCTCTTCCCACCCCTTCCCCCGTGTCTCTCTCACTCCCATACCACACCCCCCAGGTCTCTCTGTCTCCTCTTCCCCCGCCCTCCCCCCCCAGTGTCTCATTTGCCGACCCCCCCCTCCCAGGACTCTCTCTTCCCCCCTCCCCCGTTCTCTCTCTCGCCCCCCCCACCCCCTAGGGCTCTCTCCTCCCCTACCCTGTGTCTCTCTCTTCCGTCCTGCCCCATGTCTCTCCTCACCCCCCATTTTTCTCTCTCCCCTTCCCCCGTGTCTCTTCCTCTCTCCCCTCCCCCTGTATCTCTCTCTCTCTCTCCCACAGCCCCTGTCTCTCTCACCCCCCCACCCTATGTCTCCTCTCCCTTCCCCCTGTGTTTCTCTATTCCTCACCCCCGTGTCGCTCTCTTTACCCCACCCCCGTGTCTCTCTCCCCGACCCGTGTCTCTATTCCCATCTCCGTGTCTCTCCCCACCCCCTGTCTCCTCTCCCTTCCCCCAATGTCTCTCTCCTCGTCACCTCCGTGGAGCTCTCTTCCCCCCCCCACCCCCGTGTCTCGCTCACTCCAACCCCCCACCCAAGTATCTCTGTCTCCTCTCCCCCCGCCCCCGCCCCCCGTGTCTCTCTCTTCCCCCCCCCCTCGCTTGTGCCTCTATCTCGCCCCTCCTTCAGTGTCACTCTCTCCCCCCTGTCTCTCACCCCACTATCTCTTCCCCCATGTCTCTCTCTCTCCCCCCCGTGTCTCTTCCCCGCCTCCCCCGTGTCTCTCACCCCCATCTCTCCCCCTCGCCCGTGTCTCTTTCCCTGCCCCGGTGTCTCTCTCCCGCCCCTCGTGTCTATCTACCCCCACCCTGTGACTCCTCACTCCCCCCTTGTCTCCCTGTTGCCCCCACCCCCATGTCTCTCTCTCTCTCCCCTTCCCCCGTGTCTCTCTCTCTCGCTCTCTCCCACGCCCCACTCTCACCCCCCTGTCTCTCCCCGCCGTGTCTCTCTCCCCCCCCGTGTCTTTCTCTCTCCCCCCTCAGTGTTTCTCCCTCCGCCCCCCCTCCCCCCCACCCCCGGGTCTCTCTCACTCTCCCTCCCAGGTCTCTCTCTCTCCTTCCCCCTGCTTCCGGTCTCTCTCTTGCCCCACCCCCCCACCCCCCACACACACATCCAGGTCTCTCTCTCCCCCTACCCCGTGTCTCTCTTTACCCCCATGTCTCTCTCCTTCCCTCCGCCGTCTCTCTCTTCCTATCCCCACGCCTGTGTCTCTCTCTCTCCACCTACCCATCTCTCTCCCTCCCCCCCGATCTCTCTTCCCCCCTACAATGTGTCTCTATCCCCCATCCCTGGGTCTCTCCACCACCACCCCTGTGTCTCCTCTCCCTTCCCCCCTATCTCTCTTCCTCACCCCCCTGTCGCTCTCTTCCCCCCTCCCCTGCCCCATGTATCTCCCTACCCCCCATCTCTCTCCCCCCCCTTCGTGACTCCCCTCCTTGTGTCTCTCTCCCCCCTCCCCCCCATGTTTCTTCCTCTCCCCCCATCTCTCCTCCCCTCATGTTTCCCCCCCTTGTCTCGGTCTCTCCCCTTCCCCCAGTATCTCTCTCACTCCCTCTCCCCTGTGTATCTCCCTCCCACCCGTCTCTCCTCCCCCGTCTTTCCCCCCCCCCCACCGTGTCTCTCTGCCCCCCCTCGTGTCTCTCTCCCCGCCCCCCCCATCTCTCTCTCTCTCCCAAGCTCCAGGCCAAACAAGATTGACGCGGCTGTTGAGCCTGGGCCAAAATCTGCGCATGCGCAAGTCTTTACTTTCGCGCACAATTAAGTTCGTAAAAGAACCGGAAGTGTATATGCGCAGAACACGAGTTGCGTGCTTTAAAATTCTCATCCTTGTTTCCAAATCACTCCATGGCCTCACCCATTCCTAGCTCTGCAACTCAGCAGCTGTTGCCAAAGCCCTAAGCTCTGAAATTCCCCCCTGTCTCTCTACCTCTCTTTCTTCCTTTGAACGCTCCTTAAAACCTACCTCTTTGACCAAGCTTGTCTTCATCTGCCCTAATATCTCCTTTTGTGGCTCAATGTTGACTTTTGTTTGATAACACTCCTGTGAAGCATCTTGGGATATTTTACTATGTTAAAGGTGCTATATAAATACGGGTTGTTGTTGACTGCATTTCTCATAATTCCATTAGGAAAGCATTAGGATTGAATGGACAGCAATATTTGATGATGATCAGGATGTTTGTTACTGAATTTGATACATTGGTCAATTAACACCTGAGATAACCCAATGTACTGGTCCCAGAAACACACATCTTCTGGAGCCCCTTGCAGCCAACCTGTTTGGTCCAGGCTGTGGCCTTTCTGTTGAAGAATACTTAGTGTGACCTTGAGTGTTAGCAATAAAAAATACAAGTTAAAAATTGAACACAAACAAAAATGTATTTTTACTACCATCTCACTCTGCTAAACTATCGACAAGCTGTTCCTCACTATATCATGGCTTATAAACTCACTCTTTGCTTTCCAACCTGCTGATAGGGGTATTGAGCATAATCCCAGTAACGCCCTTCTTTTGCAACTCTCGATTTGGTGAAAATGTTCTTTTGGCTAGGCGATGCACAGTTTTTTGTTTGTGTTTCTTCGGTAAGCATTTCTGTTGGACATTATCAGGCTGTTGTAAACATAAATTAAATGAAAGTAAATTCATGGAGATTATCTTTTTTTCTTGTAATGAATTCTAATTTATATATCTGAAGGCATTATGACGATATTATACAAAACACAGGTTCTGCTGAAAGGATTTCTTTAGCTTTCACCTTCAGTAGATTTTGAATTGTATTTTATTTCTCTCTCTTTCTTCAGTGTTTAGCAAATTTTTATATTTCAATCATTACTATAATATTGACCCTTAAGTTCCTCAATGTTTGTAGTGCTGTTATAGTCCCTGAAAATAACACCACTCATTAACAAGAGGAGAAGCATGGATATTTCCTGGGTAAGTTCTTTTGCATATGAAGTGGCACAACAGCATTGTAACGGCACTGTGAGCAGTGTAGGATCCAGGAAATGTCAGTGCAGAAGACTGCATTCTTCGTCAGAGTACTTGGGGATGATAAGGGGAGGCTGGAGAGATTCTTTCCTCATTTTATTTGATCCACTCAGGGCATCTTCCACCTTCACCTGAAGTGCCTTTTGCCAGAACCATGACCAGTCACAGGCCAGCTGTGCCCATGGGGCACCATGAAAGGGCAGCAAGCCACCAAAAGACAGTGCATTTTTCACAAGAGGACCTGTAAGCTTTCCTGGAAGAGATGGCGAACAAAGAGAGACAGACTCCTAGGTGTGCCGGCCAGCAAGCCATCCAGGAGTATCAGCCTTTCGATCTTGAGCGGGGTGACTGGGGCACTCAATGGCAACTGCCTCACACCGAGGACTGCACAACAATACTGGAGGATATCCAATGGCTTGATCAGATAAGGTTCAAAGCACTTTGTGGTTTTCTTCCTTGCCCACACAACTAATCCTTCAAATTCCACTCTACTTAAGAGCACCAACAATTCCCTATCCCACACCATGGCCACACATCTCCTCTAATGCAGAGCAATTGCTTTGCACAACACAAAACAAGTTCCTCCATCTGGACCTCCTTAAACCCACTCCTCTCTCACCTCGCCTCCCCCATTCCTCTTGCCACACATGCCTTAATTGCAAACCAAGCAGGAGAAGTTGACAGTGTACAGAAGAGGCACCAGTAGGGCCAACCCTACCTGAAAACTCTTGACCCACCACAAGCAAAAGACCTTGAACACCATTGGGGTTTGCATAATCCCAATGCAACAGTGGAGTTATGGCCGGCAGAAGATTATCAGTGCCAGGTGAGTACCTCAACACCCACTTCGGCGACATTTTCCCTAAGGTCGGCCTTGCCTGAGGGGGCCATGGTCACTCCTTCTCACCTTGTGCCATCCTTCTCTGAAGATGCACCATGGCTGCAGAGGCCTCCTGAGGAAGATATGGGTGTGAATGAGAACCTCAGCAATTGAGCAGATAATCGTAGTTCTGGAAGAGAAGGAGGAGAGCAGACAACAAGCCATGGCACAGAGACAGCAGATCGGTTCAAACTTAACTATCTCATTCCCAACCCTGCCCAGTTTGTCTTCTGTGGAAGTTTCTCCCCCTCTCCCATTCACCAGCCCAGGGAGTTCCTCCCAGGGAAATGTACACAGTGAGGTTCAGAAAGTGTCAGCAGTGGAATGCTCTTGAATGGAGGTGGGCAAGGATATACCCTCTTCCCAGGGTAGGCTGAGAAGGCTGCTGATTGTTTTAGAGTTCTGGTGCTGGCCTTTCCTAACAGATCACTTCCGCCCGAATCTTAGCGGTATTCCGGCGGTTGAGTCTTTAGAACAACCAGAATTCCGCTAAGGCGCTCTCCCACGATTTTTGCGTGATGATTGTCGGCGCTGGCGGTACTCAGCGGTAGTGCGCCGGAGTAGGTGGTGGTGTAGTCCCTCGGAGCATTTTCTTTTATCTCTGCGCATGCGCGGACATTCTCCCGCGATTTCAGGGTTAGACCCTGCGCGTGCGCGGGGAAGAGAGAGGGAGGGTTGTTGAGTCGTGAGGTGGAGACTGTTATCTGCACAGAGAGAGAGAGAGAGAGAGCAGTTCTTTTTAAAGTATTTTGAAAGGATTTGAAGCATTATAATAATTCATAATAGATAATATTATAATACATAATAATAACACTACAAGATAAAAAATAATAATAAGAAATAATTAATTAATAAATATAAATAATAAATAATTCATATGCAAAGACAAGATATGTAAGTGGAGAGGGAGGGAGATGGGAGGAGGAGGGGCGTGCATTTTTGTGAAGAAGCCCAAGAATTGTTGGTGCACGAAGTGGGGACTCGCTGCGAGCATTTCACACGGGGTCGGGTCAAGGTCAATGAATTCAACTTCAAATGCCATATTCCACCATCTGCACCACTAGTCTCACACAGTGGATCACACCCCCATCACTCACCTACAACAATCTCTACCAACATGACTCACACTGTACATTAATAGATTTACCTCACCCGCACACACTTCATCATGGGCAGTCCCTCGAAATTGAGGAAGACTTGCTTCCACTCTAAAAGTGAGTTCTTAGGTGACTGAACAGTTCAATATGGGAATTACAGTCTCTGTCACAGGTGGGGCAGACAGTCATTGAAGGAAAGTGTAAAGTCCTGTACCCTCAGTACAGATTCACACGAGGCATATAGTGAAGTCAAGGTCACTCTGGATCTGCACCTTTATTTCACAGCTCTGGAATGCTGCACTTGCCTGAGACCTGTCCTTATATACCTGTCTCTTGCAAGTGCACCCTGGTGGTAAGGTATGCTGGTGGTTACAGGTCATATCTTATTACAGTCATGTATAGCATGGTAGGATACAGTTATATATAATAATGTAAGGTACATGACATCACTCTCCCCCAAGGTCTTATTGTCTTTATAGGTTCAGTCTCTCAGGTGATCTATGCTCTCGCGTGGAGCGTCTGAGTTGTGGTTCAGTTGTTTGCCTTGGTGTCTGTTTTTCTTTGGGTGTGGTTGCTGGTATCTCGCCTGGGCTGTCTGTTTCGATTGGTGTGATTGTTGTTGACTCGCCTGGGCTGTCTGTTGGGATTGCCCTTTCCTCAGGTTGTTCCCTCTGTCTGTCCACCAGGTGTGGTGCGAGTTCCACATTGTAGTCTGCCTCTGGTTCCGCAGTGTTGTTGGTAAATCTGCTTTTGACTTGGTCTACATGCCTCCGGCAGGTTTTGCCATTGTCCATTTGTACTACCAGTAGCCTGTTTCCTTCCTTGCCCGTTACTGTCCCTGCAAGCCATTCGGGACCCCTGCCATAGTTTAGTACAAACACTTTGTCCCCTATCTCATTCCATCGCCCCCTCGAATTTCTGTCATGGTACTCAGTCAGCTTACGGCGCTTTGCCTCAACGACTTCGTGCATGTCTGGGAGGATTAATGAGAGCCTTGTTTTGAAAGTCCTTTTCATCAACAATTAAGCGGGGGGGATCCCAGTCAGTGAGTGCGGACGAGATCTGTATGCCAGCAGCAGTCGCAACAGGCGACCCTGCAGCGTGGGACCTTGGATTTTAAGCATGCCTTGTTTAATGATTTGCACTGCTCTCTCCGCCTGGCCGTTGGAGGCCGGCTTGAACGGTGCCGTCTTGACGTGATTTATGCCGTGGTCAATTATAAAGTCTTGGACTTCTGCGCTGGTGAAGCACGGACCATTGTCACTGACCAATATGTCAGGGATTCCGTGCATTGCAAACATGGTTGCGAGGCTCTCCACCGTGGTGGAGATTGTGCTCGAGTTTTAAATGGTGCATTCGATCCACTTTAAAAATGCATCTACAACTACGAGGAACATTTTGCCCATGAATGGGCCCGCATAGTCTAGGTGCATCCACGACCACGGTTTGGTAGACCAGGGTCAGGGGCTCAGTGGAGCCTCCCTGGGGCATTGCTGAGTTGGGCACAAATGGTGCACCTTCGGACGCAGAGCTCCAAGTCCGCGTCAATACCAGGCCACCAGACATGGGATCTGGCTAAGGCCTTCATGAGAATGATCCCCAGGTGCTTGCGGTGGAGCTCCCGGACGAATGCCTCTCTGCCTCCCAGAAGCATGACTATTCGGCTGTCCCACATCAGGCAGTCTGCTTGTAGTGATAGCTCATGCATGCGCCTGTGAAAGGGTTTTAATTCCTCGGGGCAGGCATCGCGAGCCTCTGCCCAGTCACCGGTTAGGACACATCTTTTTACTAAGGATAACGTGGGGTCGCTGGCCGTCCAGGCTCTGATTTGGCGAGCCGTCGTGGGCGAACCCGTGGACTCAAAGGCATTGATTGCCATGACTATCTCACAGACCTGTTCGTCAGACCCTTCTGTGGTCACCAGGGGTAGGCTGCTGAGCACGTCGGCATAGTTATCTGTGCCTGGTCTGTGCATTATGGTATAGTCGTAGGACGCCAGCATGAGTGCCCACCGTTGAATTCGCGCCGAGGCGTTGGCGTTTATTGCCTTGCTCTCGGATAGGAGGGACGTGAGGGGCTTGTGGTCGGTTTCTAACGCGAACTTGGCCCCGAAAAGGCATTGGTGCATCTTTTTGACACCGTACACGCACGCGAGCGCCTCCTTCTCTACCATTCCGTACCTGCGCTCTGCCCGCGAAAGTGACCTGGAGGCATAAGCTATGGGTTGTAATTTTCCTGCACTATTGACATGTTGCAAAACGCACCTGACCCCATACGCTGACGCATCGCATGTGAGAACTAGCTTTTTACCTGGGTCAAAGAAAGTCAAAATACTGTTGGAACACAGAAGGTTGCGTGCCTTATTGAAGGCACTTTCCTGGGCGTCCCCCCAAAACCAATCGCACCCCTTCCTGAGTAGCACATGGAGAGGCTCCAGCAGCGTGCTTAAGTTCTGCATAAAGTTCCCAAAGTAATTGAGTAGCCCGAGAAAGGCGCGCAGTTCTGAGACATTCTGGGGCCTGGGTGCCAGGCGAATTGCTTCTGTTTTGGACTCTGTTGGGAGGATTCCATCAGCAGCAATCCTTCTGCCCAAAAATTCAACCTCGGGTGCGAGAAACAGGCACTTGGATTTCTTGACTCGTAGGCCTACCCAATCCAAACGCTTTAGTACTTCCTCCAAATTACGGAGATGGGAGTCGGTGTCCCTGCCCGTGATAAGTATGTCGTCTTGAAATACAACCGTTCCCAGGATAGACTTGAGCAGACTCTCCATGTTGCGCTGAAATATGGCAGCTGCCGACCTGATGCCGAATGGGCATCGATTGTACATGAAAAGGCCTCGATGTGTGTTGATGGTGGTGAGTAGCTTGGATTCCTCAGCCAATTCTTGCGTCATATACGCAGATGTGAGGTCTAATTTTGAGAAAAGTTTGCCTCCAGCCAATGTGGCAAATAAATCCTCCGCTCTGGGCAGTGGGTACTGGTCCTGTAGGGAGACTATGTTTATGGTAGATTTGTAGTCCCCACAGATTCGTACAGATCCATCAGGCTTCATGACTGGGACGATGGAACTTGCCCAGTCGCTAAATTCCACAGGTGATATAATGCCTTCCCACAGAAGCCTGTCTAGTTCGTGTTCAATGTTTTCCCTCATCACATAGGGTACAGCTCTGGCCTTGTGATGGACCGGTCTAGCATCCTGTGTGATGTAGATTTTGACTTTTGCCCCTTTGAAAGTGCCCACACCTGGCTGAAAGAGATGTTGAGCAGGAGGTCCATTCCTCTAATGACATGGCATGGACATCATCCCATTTCCAGTTTAGTTTTGCCAGCCAGCTTCTCCCCAGCAGTGCTGGGGGGTCTCCGGGGACAATCCACAGGGGAAGTCGGTTCACTGTCCCTTTGTGTGTGACAGAGAGCATGGCGCTGCTGAGGACTGGTACGATTTCTTTGGTGTAGGTCCTTAGTTTGGTGTCGATCCTTGTGGGTTTTGGTCTGTCTCTTTTATGCGGCCACAGTTGTTCAAATTGTTGAGCGCCCATGAGAGACTGACTCGCTCCCGTATCCAGCTCCATGTTGACAGATATCCCGTTGAGTAGGACCCTCATCATTATAGGAGGCGTCCTGTTTTAGGAGCAGCGACCATTGATCGTGTTGACCCACTGTACATTGGTGTCCCGGGTACTGTCCCCACCATCTTCTGGTCCGCTTTCCGACCCATCCGATTCATATACCAGCCGAGCTGCCATTTTTTTGCACATGCAGGCCAAATGCCCTGTATATTCACAACTTCTGCAAACAGCCTGCTGAAATCGACATCCCCTTGACGAGTGCCCACCCCCACACCTCCAGCACAGACCTGTTCCATTGTTCAAAGTGTTTCCAAAGAATGAGCTGCATCTGGCTGATCTCTCTTGAGCTTCTCTCAGTTTGTAGTTGATTGCTCGCAGTGTGGGTTGATGAGGTGTGAACGGCCGTTCCTATGGCTCTTGATGGCTTCTGCCTGCTCTCGAGAGCCTGTTCTCCCAGTTTTGTCTGTGTTTGGGGGTAGCAGCTTGTTTAGTGCTGTGAACTTCTTGTTCTGATATTTCGTTAGTTGTCGTACCTGCATTGTAAATCAACCTCGTTTCTTCTTCCCCTACCAAGAATGTCTGTGCAACCAGTGCTGCTGCCTCTAAGGTCAGGTTCTTGGTCTCTATGAGCTTTCGGAATATGCCTGCGTGGCCTATTCCTTCAATGAAAAAGTCTCTCAGCATTTCTCTCCTCAGTTCATAAACTAGCCAACCTCCGAAGTTCTGCCACAAAGTCGGGTATGCTCTGGCCCACACAGCATCTGTAGTTGTAGAACCTGTGTCTGGCCATGTGTAGGCTTCTCGCTGGCTTCAAGTGGTCTCTTACCAGTGTGCTCAATTCTTCAAACGACTTGCTTGCTGGTTTCTCGGGTGCCAACAGATCCTTAATTAAAGTGTATTTTTTCGAGCCACAGCTGGTTAAGAGATGGGCTCTTTCCTTGTCTGCCTTATCGTCGCCTAACCAGTCTTTGGTTACAAAGCTTTGCTGGAACCTTTCTATAAAGTCCTCCCAATTGTCTCCCGCATTGTACTTTTCATCTGATCCGTTGTTCGCCATTCTGTGGATTCTGTAATCCCGTAACTCGTCGCCACTGTAAAGTCCTGTCCCCTCAGTACAGATTCACATGAGGCATATAGTGAAGTCAAGGTCACTCTGGACCTGCACCTTTATTTCACAGCTCTGGAATGCTGCACTTGCCTGAGACCTGTCCTTATATACCTGTCTCTTGCAAGTGCACCCCTGGTGGTAAGGTATGCTGGTGGTTACAGGTCATATCTTATTACAGTCATATATAGCATGTTAGGATACAGTTATATATAATAATGTAAGCTACATGACAGAAAGGATGGGTGGGACTGGTTTACCGCACGCTTCTTCCCCTGCCCGCGCTTGCTTTCTGCATGCACTCTGCGACGAGACTCGAGGTGCTCAGCGCCCTCCCAGATGCTCTTCCTCCACTTCGGGCGGTCTTTGGCCAGGGACTCCCAGGTGTCGGTGGGAATGTTGCATTTTATCAAGGAGGCTTTGAGGGTGTCCTTGAAACATTTCCTTTGCCCACCTGGGCACTTGCCCACTTGCCGTGTTGGAGTTCCGAGTTGAGCGCTTTCTTTGGGAGTCTTGTGTCAGGCATGCGAACAATGTGGCCTGCCCAGCAGAGCTGGTCGAATGTGGACAGTGCTTCGATGCTGGGGTTGTTAGTCTGATCGAGGACACTAACAAGATTTGCAAGATCTTGCGGAGATATCGTTGGTGGTATTTCTCCAGCGATTTGAAGTATCTACTGTACATGGTCCATGTCTCTGAGCCATACAGGAGGGTGGGTATCACTACAGCTCTGTAGACCATGAGATTGGTGGCAGATTTGAGGGAGTGATCGTCGAACACTTTCTTCCTCAGGCGGCCGAAGGCTGCGTTGGACCACTGGAGGTGGTGTTGAACCTCATCGTCGATATCTGCCCTTGCTGATAATAAGCTCCTGAGCTATGGAAAGTGGTCCACGTTGTCCAGGGCCACGCCGTGGATCTTGATGACTGGGGGACAGTGCTGTGTGAAGGGGTCAGGTTGGTTGAGGACCTTTGTCTTACAGATGTTTAGTGTAAGGAGGCAGGGTGGCATTGCTGGTTAAAGAGGAAATTAATGCAATTGTAAGAAAGGACATTAGCATGGATGATGTGGAATCGGTATGGGTGGAGCTATGGAATACCAAAGGCAGAAAACGCTAGTGGGAGTTGTGTACAGACCACCAAACATTTAGTAGTGAGGTTGGGGACAGCATCAAATAAGAATTTAGGGATTCATGCAATAAAGGTACAGCAGTTATCATGGGTGACTTTAATCTACATATTGATTGGGCTAACCAAACTGGTAGCAATGCGGTGGAGGAGGATTTCGTGGAGTGTATTAGGGATGGTTTTCCAGGCCAATATGTCGAGGAACCAACTAGGCAGTTGGCAATCCTAGACTGGGTGATATGCAATGAGAAAGGACGAATTAGCAATCTTGTTTCACGAGGCCCCTTGGGGAAGAGTGACCATAACATGGCAGAATTCTTTATTAAGATGGAAAGTGACACAGTTAATTCAGAAAACAGGATCCTGAACTTAAGGAAAGCTAACTTCAATGGTTTGAGGCGTGAATTGGCTAGAATAGACTGGCAAAAATACTTAAAGGTTGACGGTGGATAGGCAATGGCAAACCTTTAAAGATCACATGCATGAACTTCAGCAATTGTACATGCCTGTCTGGAGTAAAAATAAAACGGGGAAGGTGGCTCAACCGTGGCTAACAAGGGAAATTAAGTATGGTGCTAAATCCAAGGAAGAGGCATATAAATTGGCCAGAAAAAGCAGCAAACCTGAGGACTGGGAGAAATTTAGAATTCAACAGAGGAGGACAAAGGGTTTAATTAAGAGGGGGAAAATAGAGTATGAGAAGAAGCTTGCCGGGCACATAAAAACTGACTGCAAAAGCTTCTATAGATATGTGAAGAGAAAAATATTAGTGAAGACAAACGTAGGTCCCTTACAGTTGGATTCAGGTGAATTTACAATGGGGAACAAAGACATGGCAGACCAATTGAACAAATACTTTGGTTCTGTCTTCAAGAAGGAACTCACAAATAATCTTCCGGAAGTACTAGGGGACCGAGGGTCTAGTGAGAAGGAGGAACTGAAGGATATCCTTGTTAGGCGGGAAATTGTGTTCGGGAAATTGATGGTATTGAAGGCCGATAAATCCCCGGGGCCTGATAGTCTGCATCCCAGACTACTTAAGGAAGTGGCCCTAGAAATAGTGGATGCATTGGTGATCATTTTCCAACAATCTATTGACTCTAGATCAGTTTGTATGCACTGGAGGGTAGCTAATGTAACACCACTTTTTAAAAAGGGAGGGAGAGAGAAAGTGGGTAATTATAGACCGGTTAGCCTGACATCAGTAGTGGGGAAAATGTTTGAATCAATTATTAAGGATGAAAGAGCAGCACATTTGGAAAGCAGTGACAGGATCGGTCCAAGTCAGCATGGATTTTTGAAGGGGAAATCATGCTTGACAAACCTTCTGGAATTTTTTGAGGATGTAACTAGTAGAGTGGACAAGGGAGAACTAGTGGATGTGGTGTATTTGGACTTTCAAAAGGCTTTTGACAAGGTCCCACACAAAATCAAAGCACATGGTATAAGGGGTAATGTACTGATGTGGATAGAGAACTGGTTGGCAGACAGGAAGCAGAGAGTCGGGATAAACGGGTCCTTTTCAGAATGGCAGGCAGTGACTCGTGGAGTGCCGCAGGTCTCAGTGCTGGGACCCCAGCTCTTTACAATATACATCAATGATTTAGATGAAGGAATTGAGTGTAATATCTCCAAGTTTGCAGATGACACTAAACTGGGTGGCGGTGTGAACTGTGAGGAGGATGCTAAGAGGCTGCAGGGTGACTTGGACAGGTTAGGTGAGTGGGCAAATGCATGACTGATGCAGTAAAATGTGGATAAATGTGAGATTATCCACTTTGGGGGCAAAAACGCGAAGACAGAACATTATCTGAATGGCGGCAGATTAGGAAAAGGGGAGGTGCAACGAGACCTGTGTGTCATGGTTCATCAGTCATTGAAAGTTGGCATACAGGTACAGCAGGCTATGAAGAAGGCAAATGGTATGTTGGCCTTCATAGCTTGGGGATTTGAGTATAGGAGCAGGGAGGTCTTACTGCAGTTGTACAGGGCCTTGGTGAGTCCTCGTCTGGAATATTGTGTTCAGTTTTGGTCTCCTAATCTGAGGAAGGGTGTTCTTGCTATTGAGGGAGTGTAGCGAAAGTTCACCAGACTGATTCCCGGGATGGCTGGACTGACATATGAGGAGAGACTGGATCAACTGGGCCTTTATACATTGGAGTTTAGAAGGATGAGAGGGGATCTCATAGAAACGTATAAGATTCTGACGGGACGGGGCAGGTTAGATGCTGGTAGAATGTTCCCGATGTTGGGGAAGTCCAGAACCAGGGAACAAAGTCTTAGGATAAGTGGTAGGCCATTTAGGACTGAGATGAGGAGAAACTTCTTCTCTCAGAGAGTTGTTAACCTGTGGAATTCCCTGCCACAGAGAGTTGTTGATGCCAGTTCGTTGAATATATTCAAGAGGGAGTTAGATATGGCCCTTACGGCTAAGGGGATCAAGGGGTATGGAGAGAAAACAGGAAAGGGGTACTGAGGGAATGATCAGCCATGATCTTATTGAATGGTGGTGCAGGGTCAAAGGGCCGAATGACCTTCTCCTGCACCTATTTTCTATGTTTCTATGTAAGGCCCATGCTTTCGTATGCCTCAGTGAAGATGTTGACGATGACTTGGAGTTCAGCCTCTGAATGTGCGTAGACGCAAGCGTCATCCGCGTACTGTAGCTCGACGACAGAGGATGGGACGGACCAGGATCTGGACTGGTGACGACGAAGATTGAACAGGTTCCCACTGGTTCTGTAGTTTCGTTCCACTCCAGCGGGGAGCTTGTTGACTGTGAGGTGGAGCATTGCAGCAAGGAAGATCGAGAAGAGGTTTGGCGCGATGACGCAGCCCTGCTTGACCCCTGACCCGATGTTGATTGGGTCTGTGGTGGATCCGTTGGTCAGGATCACAGCTTACATGTCGTTGTGGAGCAGGCGGAGGATGGCGACAAACTTTTGGGGGCAGCCGAAATGGAGGAGGATGTTCCATAGTCCCTCGCGGTTAACAGTGTCAAAGGCCTTTGTAAGATCAAAGAAGGTCATGTACAAGGGTTGGTGCTGTTCCCTGCATTTCTCTTACAGTTGTTGCGCCGTAAAGATCATGTCCATTGTACCCCATAGTGGACGGAATCTGCAGTGTGACTCCAGGGGGAGCTCCTCAGCCACAGGGAGAAGACGGTTGAGGAGGATTCTAGCGTTGTCCGTCCCAGTGGCTGATAACAGGGAGATTCCTCTGTCATTGCTGCAGTCGGACTTATCCCCTTTTTTAAAGATGCCACTGCTGTAACCCTCACACCCACATCTCACAGCTTGATCACACTGTCAGCTATTTACCTGTGACAGGCACATCACCCAGCACATTACGCCACAATCACTGACACACTTCCTTTTCTTTTGCAGAAAAAGGTGGTGCATAACCGGCGCCAGCAATGTGGGACAGGCTTGCTTGCAACACCTCATCCCCTGGAGGAGATGGTGCTGGCCATTCTTGGCAGGGTAATGGCCGAGCCCGTGGCCAGCAGTAGGATTGAAAGAATAGAAGATGCTGGTATCCTCATACTAATTCTCATATCTCACCTTCCCCTCATCCACAATCTCTTTTGATTTACAATATGCACATGGTGTAAGCATGCACCTCTTGCTTGCTCTCCTTCCCTCACTACAACCCTACCCTTGTACTTTGTAATTTCAAACACCCAAGCCTGCCCAGTCAGTGGGTCAACATGAAGAGGGAGAGGAGAGTGAAGAAGAAGAAGCAAACGATGAAAGGTCATCGACCTGAAATGTTAACTCTGTTTCTCTCTCCACAGATGCTGCCTGGCCCGCTGAGTATTTTCAGCATTTTCTGCTTATTTCAGATTTCCATCATCTTCAGTATTTTGCTTTTGTTGAAGAAACACCATCACTCAGTTTCACACTCCTTGCATGCACAATGAAATGCTTGGTGCAAAGGTAGTTCTGTAGGGCTCCTCCAAAGCGGTCCAGGCAGCGGAACTGTTGCTTCAGCTCCCCAATGATCTTCTCTATGATGTTTTGTGTGGCAGCATGGCTCTCGTTGTACGTATGCTGGCGATGTGTGTTGGGTTGCGGAACGGAGTCATGAGCCAGGTGGTTAAGGGATAGCGCTTATCACCCACTAGCCACCCCCTGGTTTGCCTCGGAGGCTCAAAGATTCAGGGAACAGCAGACTGGCAGAATAAAAGCATCATGACTGCTGCCAGGATACTGGGTATTCACCATCATGATGTGCTGAGCATGGTCACACATTCAGCGAGTGGTAACTTTGCGGTTAAGGTACATTTCAGCATTTAGATACGGTGCCCGTAAAGCCACATATGTGCAGTCGATGGAGCCCTGTACCATGGGGATGTGCACTATTCTGGCAAAGTCCCATCTCCTGGCATAAAGAGTGTTTGTCGCTTCTCTTATGCAGCAGTGGATGGTGAACTGTGAGTTGTTACGTATGTTGCCTGCACCTGGAAGAAATTCAGGGCCACAATCACCTTCACAGCCACTGGCAGTGCTCTCTGCCCTGGAGTGAGGCTGCAGGTTTGGTTGCAAGAGTTGGCAGAATTCTGTAAGCACATCCTTTGTAAAGCACATATGCCTCAGACACTGCTCCTGGCTCAGGCTGCGATAAAAGAATTGCTTTCAGACGACCCAAGCTGGGTAAGGCCTCCTGCTGAGAGCCCTTCACCCCCTCCTCCTCTTCCCTCTGTGAGCAACATGTCCTCTTCCTTGCTACCTCTGCTCTATCTCCCTGTCAGCCAAAGGGGCTGTCAACTAAAGCACCCATGACTGGGAGCAATTGGTCTGACCGGTACCTTTGATGTCAGAAGGAAGGCCGTCTCCAGTTGCAGCACCACACCCCGTCACCTCACCAACTTTAAATAACTCGAGAAAGCTCTAAACAGTTCCAGAAATTTACACAGAGCCAGTAGAAATCAAAAAGCAAGATACTTGAAAGTTGTTGACGATCTCTTAGCGCTGGTGGGAGGTCCTTCCTGCTGCTGAACGCATGTTCAGCTGTGTGTGAGGTTAACACAGGATGTTAGTTCCAGTGATGGTGACGAAAATGGCAGCACTGGCATCAAATCAGCGTTGCAGTCTGATTGACGTCACGATCTACCTACTTGTCACACTTCCAGTGCACGCTCCTAACAGCCTTGCGACCTCCCACATCAAGATGGTGTCCAGCGCGCCCCACACCAGAAGTGTGCGTCCGCTGCTCGGACATCATTTTGGGCCCAATTCGGCACCTGTAGCGCTAAATCAACAGGCACTATGCAATTGAATTTCTAGGCCAGAATCTCCCCTTTGCCACAACGTGCTAGACTTTCCACTTTTTTGCCGATTCCCCCAAAATGGGCGTTATTTCCAGCATGGGCGGTAAATATGGATTTTCAGATCGGCGGATTATCGTCCATTGTCAAAACCCTAACTTTGCATTTTTTTAAATGGGCGTTGCCACGAGTGATCTGAAATGGGCGTTAGCCGTAAAATTTCTTTGACCTTCTGCCGTAAAGTGTCGCCGTCCTTAGCAACGGCATGGCAACGCTAGTTTCCCGCATTTCAGGAGGTCAGGGGTCATCATTACATGCGCATAAGAGGAGACAGAGAGAGAGGGAGCAGAGAGGGAATGAAGGAGTGTGTGGGTATGGTGTGGGTGCTTGTTTGGCTGCTTTGGGAGGTAGGAGGGAGAATTTCGACCTTAATACAGAATTGTGAGCAAAAAGTTAGCCGTTACCAGCGAGATATTTTCGCAAATTTGGTGCCTACGATGGAGGGATTGGAGGAGGCGACACAGCATGTTGTGGAGACTGATGCTGGCGAGAGCAGTGAGCTGGGAGAGGAACAATTGGGAGGATGAAAGAGAGCGAGGAGATTCTCATACAAGGCAAATGCTTCCCTCATGCAGGAAGTCAAGTCACGCTGGGGTCAACTGACACAAAGTGGGCGTGGGAAGCCCACCTCAAAGGCCTACCAGAAGACATGGGTCGAGATAGCTGAGGTGGTCTCGTCGGCAACTAAAGAGGTGTGTGAGGGCAACCAATACAGAAAGCGATGGAACGACCTTGTTGGATCCACAAGAGTAAGTATTACATTTATTTACATGTGCTTATATATTTATATAATTTGATTTGTAAGTGTAATGAGTGATTCAAATCAAATGTGAGGTCTTTCACTTTTACCGGAAATGTTGTACTCCAAGCCAGCGTTCACGGTGTACGTCTTTGCGTAAAGAATGATCATTTTCATTATAATCATGATTACATCTGTCGCTTATATGTTGTATCAGTCTCTGTGACAGTACCTAGCAATGATAACACGCAATGATGTCACGCCATGTCGTCCTGTTATCTTTTACATACGAAGGTTTCAAAGAATAGGGCCGAGCTGAGGCGAACGGGTGGCGGGCAACCAGTCATCATCGACATCACTGATATCGAGGAGCGGGTGCTGGCACTAGTGGGGAGCCATCCCTCCTCGGCTACGCAAACAGCTGCAGAACCTGAAGTGTTGCCACGTGAGTAAAGTGTTGATCACTGCGTGGAGCTACGGAATACCAAGGGGCAGAAAACACTAGTGGGAGTTGTGTACAGACCTCCAAACAGTCGTAGTGATGTTGGGGAGGGCATCAAACAGGAAATTAGGGGTGCATGCAATAAAGGTGCAGCAGTTATCATGGGTGACTTTAATATGCATATAGATTGGGCTAACCAAACTGGAAACAATACGGTGGAGGAGGATTTCCTGGAGTGCATAAGGGATGGTTTTCTCGACCAATATGTCGAGGAACCAACTAGGGGGGAAAGCCATCTTAGACTGAGTGTTGTGTAATGAGAGAGGATTAATTAGCAATCTCGTTGTGCGAGGCCCCTTGGGGAAGAGTGACCATAATATGGTGGAATTCTGCATTAGGATGGAGAATGAAACAGTTAATTCAGAGACCATGGTCCAGAACTTAAAGAAGGGTAACTTTGAAGGTATGAGGCGTGATTTGGCTAGGATAGATTGGCAAATGATACTTAAGGGGTTAACAGTGGATGGGCAATGGCAGACATTTAGAGACCGCGTGGATGAACTACAACAATTGTACATCCCTGTCAGACGTAAAAATAAAAAAGGGAAGGTGGCTCAACCGTGGCTATCAAGGGAAATCAGGGATATTATTAAAGCCAAGGAAGTGGCATACAAATTGGCCAGAAATAGCAGTGAACCGGGGACTGGGAGAAATTTAGAACTCAGCAGAGGAGGACAAATGGTTTGATTAGGGCAGGGAAAATAGAGTACGCGAGGAAGCTTGCAGAGAACATTAAAATGGACTGCAAAAGCTTCTACAGATGTGTAAAGAGAAAAAGGTTAATAAAGACAAATGTAGGTCCCCTGCAGTCAGAATCAGGGGAAGTCATAACAGGGAACAAAGAAATGGCAGACCAATTGAACAAGTACTTTGGTTCGGTATTCACTAAGGAGGACACAAACAACCTTCCGGATATAAAAGGGGTCAGAGGGTCTCGTAAGGAGGAGGAACTGAGAGAAATCCTTATGAGTCGGGAAATCGTGTTGGGGAAATTGATGGGATTGAAGGCCGAATAATCCCCAGGGCCTGATGGTCTGCATCCCAGAGTACTTAAGGAGGTGGCCTTGGAAATAGCGGATGAATTGACAGTCATTTTCCAACATTCCATAGACTCTGGATCAATTCCTATGGAGTGGAGGGTAGCCAATGTAGCAAATGGCATGCTAGCCTTCATCGCGAGAGGATTTGAGTATAGGAGCAGGGAGGTCTTACTGCAGTCGTACAGGGCCTTGGTGAGACCACACCTTGAGTATTGTGTGCAGTTTTGGGCTCCTAATCTGAGGAAGGACGTGCTTGCTATTGAGGTAGTGCAGCGAAGATTCACCAGACTAATTCCTGGGATGCCAGGACTGACATATGAAGAAAGACTGGATCAGCTAGGCTTATACTCACTTGAATTTAGGAGAATGAGAGGGGATCTCATAGAAACATATAAAATTATGACGGGACTGGACAGGTTAGATGCAGGAAGAATGCTCCCCATGTTGGGGAAGTCCAGAACCGGGGTCACAGTCTAAGGATAAGGGGTAAGCCATATAGGACCGAGATGAGGAGAAATTGTTTCACCCAGAGAGGGGTGAACCTGTGGAATTCTCTATCACAGAAAGTTGTTGAGTCCAATTTGTTGGATATTATCAAGAGGCAGTTAAATGTGGCCCTTACAGCTAAAGGGATCAGTGGGTATGGAGAGGGCGGGAGTGGGGTACTAAAGTTCCATGATCAGCCATGATCATATTGAATGGCGGTGCAGGCACAAAGGGCCGAATGGCCAGCTCCTGCAGCTATTTTCTATGTTTCTATGTTCTATGTTTCTATGTAAGAGCATTACAGCTATATAGCCACCACGGGCCCTATCCTGTGGTCTAGAGTGGGGTGGGGGCATGGTTTCAGCGTCAGCCTGGTTGTCTGGTCCGAGATCAGCATCCACCTCCTCGTCTTCTTTCTCTCTCTCCTGAGGTGGACTGTCAGTCCCTTCTGGCAATTCTTGTCCCCTCCTGATAGCTAAGTTGTGCAGCACTGACCACACCACCATGAATTGAGGTACTTGCTCAGGGTGGTATTGGAGCTCTCCTCCTGAGTGGTCCAGGCATCTAAAGTGCTGCTTAAGCACTCCAATTTTCTCGACGATATTGCGAGTGGCTCTGTGGCTCTCGTTGTGTCGCTTCTCGGCTTCGGTGTGGGTGTCACACAGTGGGGTTATCAGCCAGGTGGCGAGGCCATATCCTTTGTCACCAAGCATCCAGCATTGACCTTGTGGCTGACTGGTAAACATGTCAGATACAGCGCCCTCACGCAGGATATGAGCATCATGGATGCTGCCCGGAAATTTAGCATTCACTGCCACAATTATTTGCTGGTGGTTGACAACGAGTTGTACATTCAGGGAGTGGAATCCCTTGCGGTTCCTAAAAACCTCTGCATCCTGAAAAGGTGCCCGCATCGCGATGTGCACACAGTCTATTGCTCCCTGCACCTTGGGAAAGTTAGAAATTCGGTAGAATCCTCGAGCCCTCTCAGTCTGAGCCTCCCTGGTCATGGGGAAGCTGATAAAGTCCATCCTGTGTACGTACAGGGCTTCAGTGACCTGTCTAATGCAGCAATGTGTGGCATGCTGAGATATTGCGCAAATGTCGCCAGCTGAGGCCTGAAAGGAACCCGACGCGTAGAGCGAAAGTGCCGTGGTGACCTTGACCTCGACGTACAGTGCGTGTTGATGGTGCTGCAGGCTGCAGATCTCCCCTGATGAGCTGGCATATCTCACTGATAACCTCCTTGTGGAAGCGCAGTCTCCTAAGGCAGGTGTTATCGGGCAAGTTGAGGTAAGACTGCTTCTACCTAAAAGTGCGGGGGTGTATAAGGTCTGGTCCTCCTCATCAGTCTGGCACATCTTAGATTGGGCACATCTGTAGTCTGCAGCATGTGCATACTCATCAAGACAGGTTGTGAAATAACAGGCCCCATTCCAATAACTATCAATATTACACCGATTGTTCACAAACAATAAATGTCCCCACTAAGATACGTAAAGTAAATTCCAATTGTCCACAGTATGATAAGATGTTTGTTCAGATGTTCACATCACCTTAAAAGAACTCCAGAGTACATCCAAACTCCCCTGAAGTTGAAGCAGAGCAGCCGAAGCGACCTGCGATTTAGAAGATGGCGTGCATATTGCTGTGATTAGTTCAGGTGAGAGTAACTTTTTCACAGTGCTTTTTCGGTGAGCCATATTGTCGGCGAGATGTGTGCGAAGTGCCAAAAGTAACGCTGGGCAATTTCCTGGGCGTTAGTTTTGGCAAATGTGATCTTTACGACAAAAAACATTGGCCGGGTGGTATTATTAAATCTCTGCATTAATTACGTGCCGAAAGTAATGCTGGGCAATATTATGGGTGTTGGTTTCGCCAATTCTGAACTTTCCACCCAAAAAAAGTGGGCGGGCGGTATTATTTTTCATTGGCGTTATGTACATGTCGAAAGTAACGCTCGCCGATAAGTGACCGAGAAATGGACGTTGCTTTCCATTTTGTGGCTAAATGGGCGATTATATGGGCGTTATACCTCATTTCAGAGTTAAAATGGATGTTAAGTGAGCGGTATGCATGCAAAAATAATGGAAAATCTAACCCCTTGTCTTGGAAGGTTTATCAGGCAATATGCAGTAAGTGCATCTGTGTTGACATCTGTAACAAAGTCACAGTTGGGGTTTCCCGCTCCATGGAAGCAGACTGCAACTCTGGAGGCAATTGGGGATGAATTGGGGAACTGCATTGATTGCAGCTTCCCGATCATGGCGAATACTGTGTTTCAGGACTGGACAGATCTGAAAGCTGCCATTAGAACAGATAATCCACTGTTCACTGGGGCTGCTGAACCAGGGTCCAGTGTAATGATAGTGATTGAAGTTCCTTGTGTCTGGTACTGCAGTCTCTCAGGACTGCAGCCCATGCCAGGACTCTGGCAGTGCCTCTCAGAGCACAACGAATGTGAAGATGGCAGGCGAGCAGGCTGCCCTGGAACTTCATTCACAGATGCTGTCATGAGCAGCTCACTTTCAGGAGCCACTTGCCATGAACGAAGAGCTATCTAAGTCCCATGACCCTTCTGTACAGCCTGTGTAGCTGCCTATCACGTGCCAGAGGTTGCAGTTAGCAATAGATGAGGGGGTAGGAAGTGACGCCTGGTCAGCAAGGGAAATCAGGGTGTAAATGCAGAGCACTATATTTATTAGTTTCAAATAGAAAACATGCTTTTTGATTACTGTACAGTTTTTGCACCGATCTTGTACTTTGTTGTTCATGGACATTAAATAATTTTTAATGGAGCTTTTTCGCTGGTGTGGATAATGATACTCAGGTGATGAATATTGGCACAGTCCCGATGGGGCAGTGAGGGCTGCTCAGCGGTCATGTGCTGAGGTTAGTAGTGGTTTCTAGAAAGATCATTTTCTTGGGAACTGGCATAAAAAGAGGTGATGCTACAGTAAGCCGCTGTAACTGATCAATGGTCACCTCCTGCACAATTTGACTTTGGATGTTTTTCTTACCTTCTGAGCTAAGTTCTTCGGATTTCCTTTTGTCCTCCTCTCCTTTAGTTTATAAGTACTTCTCTATATGGACTAAAAATGTAATAGCTTAGTGCCACCCGTGAGTGGCGCCTGCGAGCAGCGATACTAGCGCCGCTCGCCAACTTGATTTGGGTTTAGCGGCAGGCGCTAATAATTATCACCAGGGAAGGTTGCGCCGGTGTGTAATGACCCGGTCGCACTAGGAAAGCCAACTTCAATTTTATCGCCTGCCTTAGCGCCTGACGCTAATCTCGCCAGTGAAATCTGACGTGTAGAGCTGTTCCAGGGCGCGAATGAAATGCATTAGTGTACCAGGTAAGTTTTACTGATTTTAGTTACTTTTATTTGCTATCACATTAATTATTTGGGGTGTCTGATGTTTGAAATAATTGATTTGTAATTGATTTTCATTTTGTTTCTTTTCCAGCGATCCTACTCTTAGAGCGCTATGTTGCCAGTTTTTTAACGCCAGAACTTGAGTAGCGCTCCCAGCTTAGCACCCTAAGAGACGTGTGGAATGCTTCCCTTCGTGCCCCACTCCACTCTTCGGGTGCTAACAATCAATTTTACTACCACTGGCACTAAAATTAGCACCCAAGCGATATTAGCGCCTTAAGAGCGCATTTACTGAATTTTTCCCCCCTGTGTCTTTTTCTTTAGATTCAATTATTTCTGTAGTTCTTTATTCATCCACAGTGCCCTTAATTAGCTTGCTTGTTTTTGGCTTTTAGTGGAATACATTTTGCTTGAACTCTATTAATTATTCTTTTAAAGATTTCCCATTGTTTTTCTATCTTTTTTTCCCCCAAGATTTTCTCCCAGTTTATTTTCTTTAGTTCCACCCTCATTTCCTCATAATTTGCTCTTTTCCAATCTATTACCTTAGTCTTTGTCCTACTTATGTCACTCTCAATCTTAATCTTGAACCTTATTATGTTATGATTGTTATGTATGTATGTAAACCTCAACAATATATAAGACTTGCCACCAGGGGACACACCTGTGGGAGACCTAAGGGTCACCTGTGACCCTGGGGCAAGCAGGTATAAAAGGTAATCTACCATGCTGCTTCCTCACTCTGGAGTCACATTAAAGAGACCAAGGTCACAACAGTTTGAGCTTACAATAGAGTCTTGTGGAGTTATTCTGAACATAACAATTGGTGACGAGTAACGGATCACAAACTTTCATGCAATAATGGCTGCTGTTGGTATTCTTGAGTGATTTATTGAGGGTGATGATTGGGAAGCCTTCGTTGAGCGTCTCGACCAGTACTTCGTGGCCAACGAACTGGACATGGCTGAGACGGCAGTCAAGCGCAGGGCGATTCTCCTCACCGTATGTGGGTCTTCGATATATGGCCTCCTCAAAAATCTGCTGGCACCGGACAAACCAAAGTACAAGACTTACACAGAGCTCTGCACGCTGGTTCGAGAATACCCCAAGCCGAAGGAGAGCATCTTAATGGCTAGGTATTGCTTTTACACGCAACATCACTCTGAGGGCCAGAACGTGGCGAGCTTTATCGCCGACCTAAGACTCCTTGCGGGACAGTGCAAATTTGCCGGATCTTTAGGGGAAATGTTGCGGGACATTTTTGTGCTTGGAATCGGCCACGAGGTCATTCTTCGCAAACTGCTGTCTGCCGAATCCCTAGATCTGAGCAAGGCCATCATGATAGCCCAGGCTTTTGTCATGTTTGTAACCTTCACATAACTGTAACCAATATGTAACAACATTGTACACTGTATACAACTGTGAAATACACACCTTGACCACAGGGGTTGAACTTGTGGGAGACACTCCTCACCTGGTCAGCCAGGTACTTAAAGGGAGATTCCACGCCGGCTCAGCACTCCTTGGTCCTGGGAATAAAGGTGCAGGTCATGTAGTGACATTGTCTGCAGTATATGCCTCGTGTGACTTTATAGTACAGTGCAGAGACACCACATTTGGCGACGGGAAACGGGAATCAACGACTTACGAGAATGGCCACCGGTAGCACAGTTGGTGAGGAGTGGGCCGATTCGTTGAGAGGCTCCAGCAGAGCTTTGTCATGAAGGACTGGCTGGGAGAGGCAGTAGCCGACAAGCGAAGGGCGCACATACTGACCAGCTGTGAGCCTAAGACGTACGCGCTGATGAAAGACATGCTCGCACCTGAGAAGCCGGCGGACAAAACCTTTGAGGAGCTCAGTAAACTGATCGGTGAGCACCTCAAACCAGCGAGCAGCATACACATGACCCGACACCGATTCTATTAACACAGACATCGGGAGGGACAAAGCATACTGGACTTTGTTGTGGACCTTTGGAGTTTGGCCAGCCTCTGTAAGTTCACAGATGCCTGCAGGGGGGAGATGTTAAGGGATTTCTTCATTGAGGGCATTGGTCATGCCGAGATTTTCAGGAAGCTTATTGAGACCAAGGACTTGACCTTGGATAGGGCAGCTTTGATAGCACAGACCTTCATGGCAGGGGAAGAGGTGACCAAGATAATTTACGCGAGCAGCCCTGGTTTCAACGTGGCGATGAACCAGGGAGTTAATGTTGTAAAAGCAATACAGAACCCTGCAGGCAGGCAAGGGCAATTCGACACCGCCCAGGCAGGCAGGCAAGGGCAATTTGACACCGCCCAGGCAGCAACAAATTCCAGGGTGGGACAGCAACAGAGACAATGGCAGCAGGATCGGTAATTTACAACATCACAAGGGACAATGCGTCCCAGGATGGGACCATTGACACACAGCAACAGAGTGATCAAGAGTAATCAAAGAGACAATCAGAGAGGAATGCTTGGTAACAGTCCCTTTGTCCACAACAATCTCAGTTCATGCTGGAAGTGCGGGGGCAGACACAATGCGAAAACCTGCAGGGTTCAACGTTTTGTCTGCAGAAGCTGCAATTTCAAGGGACATTTGGCCAGAATGTGCAGAAAACCCAGAGTGAGGTTAGTTTACGAGGCAGAGGAACCAGACGAAGAGTCTGCAAGGCAGTTGGATGCTTGGGGCACAGCCATGGACGCTGAGTCCAGCGGGTTCACGTGGCAGACATCCACAGCTCATACACTAAACCGCCGCCTATGATGATGAAAATTTTATTAACTGGCATCCCGGTATGCATGGAGTTGGACACAGGAGCTAGCCAGTCACTTATGAGTGTCCAACAATTCGAAAGACTATGGCCACTCAAAGCTAGCAGACCCAAACTAGAACACATTGAGACACAATTACGAACGTACACCAAAGAGATCATCCCAGTGCTCGGCAGTGCAAATTTGGTGGTCACACATAATGGATCAGAGAACTGGCTGCCACCAAAGTAGTGATATACATCACCCCGGACGCCAGACCAGTGCACCACAAAGCCAGTATGTGATGTGGGAGAAAATTGAGAGTGAGCTGGACAGGCTGCTAAGGGAGGACATAATATCGCCTGTTGAATTCAGTGACTAGGCAAGCCCCATCGTCCCTGTCCTTAAAGCGGATGGCTCGGTCAGGATTTGTAGCGACTACAAGGTCACCATCAACCGAGTGTCACTGCAGGACCAATACCCGCTTCTGAGAGCGGAGGACCTTTTTGCCACGCTGGCAGGTGGCAAGCTGTTCACCAAGTTGGCCCTCACTTCAGCCTACATGACCCAGGAACTGGCTGAAGAATCCAAGCCACTAACCACCATCACTACACACAAGGGGCTATTTGTATACAACAGGTGTCCGTTTGGCATTCGTTCAGCGGCTGCTATCTTCCAGAGGAACAAGGAAAGCTTGCTTAAATCCATTCCTGGCACAATCGTATTCCAAGATGACATCCTAATCATGGGTCGAGACACCGAGGAACACCTCCACAACCTGGAGGAGGTGCTGCGCCGACTGGACCGAGTAGGCTTGCGACTAAAGAAGCCCAAGTGTGTGTTTTTGGCCCCAGAGGTCGAGTTTTTGGGCAGGAGGGTTGCCACAGACGGGATCCGGCCTACCGAATCAAAAAAACGGAGGCAATCTGTTGTGCGCCCCGGCCCGGCAACACATCGGAGCTGCGGTCATTCCTGGGACTTTTAAACTACTTCGGGAACATTCTGCTGAACTTATGTACATTGTTGGAGCCACTACATGTGCTCTTGCGTAAGGGTTGCGAATGGTTTTGGGGGGACTGTCAAGAACGGGCTTTCAATCGGGCACGGAACCTGCTTTGTTCTAATAAGCTGTTGACCCTGTAAGAAACTGGTTTTAACGTGTGATGCATCATCATATGGGGTTGAGTGTGTGTTGCAGCAGAGTAATGATGAGGGCCAACTTCAACCTGTGGCTTATGCCTCCAGGTCGCTCTTCCAGGCAGAACGGGGATATGGGATGGTTGAAAAGGAAGCACTATTATGTGTCTATGGGGTAAAAAAGATGCACCAGTACCTTTTTGGCAGAAGGTTCGAGTTAGAAATGGACCACAAGCCGTTAACATCCTTGTTGTCCAACAGCAAGGCTGTCAATGCCAATGCATCAGCTCGCATACAGCGATGGGCTCACACGCTGGCTGCGTATGATTACACCATACGGCACCGGCCAGGCACCGAAAATTGCGCTGATGCGCTCAGCAGGCTCCCACTGATGACCACTGAGGGGGCGTCGGAGCAAAGCGTGGAGATGGTCGTGACTGTTGAGGCTTTCAACACCGCAGGCTCCCCCATCACAGCCCGCCAGATCAAAATCTGGACCAACAGAGATCCCCTCCTATCACTGATAAAGACATGTGTCCTAACTGGGGATTGGGCACCCACACATGGAGTGTGCCCCGAGGAAGTCAGACCGTTTCACAGACGGATGGACGAGCTCTCCATCCAAGCTGACTGCCTACTATGGGGCAGCCGGGTAGTCATGCTCCAGAAAGGAAGGGAAGCTTTTATCAGGGAACTCCACAGCGAGCACCCTGGCATCGTGCTCATGAAGGCCATTACCCGGTCACATGTATGGTGGCCGGGAATTGACTCAGACTTGGAACACTGTGTTCGCAGGTGCACGACATGTGGTCAGCTGGGCAATGCCCCTAGGGTGGCCCCCCTCAGCCCGTGGCCCTGGCCCACCAAGCCATGGTCACGCATTCACGCAGACTACGTGGGCCCGTTTATGGGAAAAATGTTCAAATGTTCCTGATTGTTGTCGATGCATACTCGAAATGGATCGAGTGCATCATATTGAATTCGTGCATGACATCCACTACTGTGGAGAGTCTGTGCACAGTATTTGCGACCCATGGCTTGCCAGACATCCTAGTTAGTGACAATGGCCCGTGCTTTACTAGCTTTGAATTCCAGGAGTTTATGTCGGGTAATGGTATCAAACACGTCAGGACAGCGCCATTCAAGCCGGCTTCCAATGGCCAGGCGGAACGTGCGGTTCAAATCATAAAACAGGGCATGCTCCGGATTCAAGGACCCTCTTTTCAGTGCTGCCTATCGCGCCTCCTGCTGGCCTATAGGTCCTGCCCGCATTCGCTGACGGGAGTTCCGCCCGCGGAACAACTCATGAAACGCACACTTAAAATGCGGCTGTCCCTCATTCATCCTGCTCTGTCGGACATTGTTGATGGCAAGCGCCAGTCCCAAATTGAGTGCCATAATCGCAACTCATTGGGGAGATGCATAGAAATCAATGACCCTGTATTCGTTCTCAATCACGCATTGGGACCCAAGTGGCTTGAGGGCACTATAATAGGCAAAGATGGGAATAGGGTCATCGTGGTCAGACTAAACAATGGGCAGATATGCTGCAAACATCTGGACCAGGTAAAGAAAAGGTTCAGCATGGATGTCAACCACACCACTGCCAGTGAACGAGCAACAAGGACATTCAACAGCATGCACAGTCCCTGCGGCCAGCCCGGACAGGCCGGAACCAACTCAGGCGACAGGGACGCATGTCACGGCTCAACTACCAGAGCCACAACTGCGGCGCTCCACGAGAGAGCGTCGATTGCCTGAAAGACTCAATCTTTGACCTAAAGACATTAGTGGGGAGGTGATGTCATGTTTGTAACCTTCACATAACTGTAACTGATATGTAACAACACTGCACACTGTATACAACTGTGAAATACACACCTTGACCACAGGGGGTGAACTTGTGGGAGACACTCCTCACCTGGTTAGCCAGGTACTTAAAGGGAGGCTCCATGCAGGCTCAGCACTCCTTCGTTCTGGGAATAAAGGTGCAGGTCATGCCGTGACCTTGTCTGCAGTATATGCCTCGTGTGACTTTATAGTACAGTGCAGAGACACCACAGCCTTCATATCCACGAGTGACAACACGAAGCAGATATCTTCACAGAATCAAAGCTCACCGGCAAGTACTGTACATAAAATAATGCTTTCAGCAGGCAGGACTGTACATGGCAGGGCCTACATGACCGCAGAGGCCAGAACTAGGGTGACTCAGAGTCCACCGTGGGACGTGAATGCGTATCCATTAACACTATGTTGGTGCTGCGGGGGCAGTCATAGAGCCCATCAATGTCAATTCAAGCACTATGTGTGGAAGGGCTGTGGAACAATGGGGCACCTCCAGTGAATATGCAAACGACCTGTGACTCACCACGTGGCAGAGTCAGGAGAGGACGACCGATCCAGCGAGGATCACGCTGAACGAGCAGGAGAGGCAACTCAACCTGAGGATGAAGAGGAAGTATATGGGATACACACCTTCACCACCAAAACCCCTCCGATAATGTTAAAAGTTAAACTCAACAGCACTCCAGTCTCCATGGAATTGGACACGGGGGCGAGTCAATCAATAATGAGCCAGAAGGCATTCGATAAGCTGTGGGGCGATAGAGCACAATGACTCAAGCTGATCCCGATTCAGGCAAAGCTGCGCACCTACACCAAGGAACTGATACCAGTTATTGGTAGTGTGGACATAAGAGTATCCCATGAGGGAGCGGAGCACGATTTACCACTGTGGATTGTTTCAGGTGATGGGCCAACGCTGCTTGGTGGAAGGTGGATGGGGAAGATTCGATGGAACTGGGAAGACCTCTGCATACCTTCTCCGGCAAACGACGTCTCCCTTGCTCAAAGGCTGAGCAAGCCCCCACCTTCAGCTGAACCAGGCATCGAAGTGCAGATCCATTTGCAGATCCCCGAGGCACAGGCCGCTCATCACGACCACGAGGAGGTAAAGATCAACTGAGCAGCGGTACAGGCGCGGTACCCACCACCCGAAGCCGACGATAGAAGAGGCTCCAGATCGACCAAGCAGAGTGGGACTCTGGCCAAAACGATCCGAATGCGTCTTCCCGACGCCAGAGGCAAAATCTCTGGGGTGGAAGATTGCGGCAGTCGGCATCACGGACACGGACGAGAGTGCGTCCAGACCACGGAACGAAAGAACATCCAGACCATTGGACGAGAGAGCGTCCAGACCATGGGATGTCGCCGCAACAAAACAGCGGCATGTGTTGCCCAGCAAGGAAGATGACTCGGCTTGGGGCAAAGGTAAAGGGGCGACCGCTGAGAGGGCCAAGAACCCACTATGTTCCAATGAGTTGTTTGCACTGTGTAACCCATGTGAGCGTTCTTTCGTGGCTAATGATGCATTATCATATGGGGTCGGGAGTATCTTACAACAAGCCAAAGTAGCGGGTGAACACCGACCGGTCATATATGTATCTGACAAAGTACTTGTAGCAAGTGATGTATTATCACGCGGGGTCGGGTGTGTTGTACAACAAGCCAAAGTAGCGAGCGAACTCCAATCAGTTGTATATATATCCTACAAAGTATTTGTAGCAAGTGATGTGTTATCACAAGGGGTTGGGCATCCGGCCAGACCTTGGAACGAAAGAGCATCCAGACCACAGGACGAAAGTGTGTTCAGACCACGGTACGAGAGAGCGTCCAGACCATGGGATGTCACCGCAATGAAACAGAGGCATGTGTTGCCCAGCAAGGAAGACGACTAGGCTTGGGGCAAAGGTAAAGGGGCTGCCGCTGAGAAGGCCAGGAACCCCAACCGGTTGTACATGTATCCAATAAGTTAACCAAGGCAGTAGCCTGCATTCACGGGACAAAAGAGATGTACCAAAGAGTGTCCTAATATTTGCTCAAGTCAGACAAGCTGCCAATCTTACAGTTTTTGGAGAGCAGAGGCACTATTATTAATGCTTTGTTTCGAGTATGTCTAACACTGTCTGTGCGCTGTAACATGATTCGCCACGGGCCAGGCACTGAGAACGGCAGTGATGCCTTCAGTTGGCTACCATTGCCCACCACCGAGGTGAAAACGGCACAGCCTGCAGACCTGCTCGTTGTTATGGAAGTGCTAGAAAGCGAGGGGTCAACCCAATTTAGGACCTGGACCAGCCAGGATCCCACTGCCTGCTAACGGCGAACCACTAGACAGTATGTTGCAGCTTATCCGTAGCAAAGACGAAATGCTCATCCCATCAGATTGCCCCCTATGGGGCAACCCTGTAACGTTGTAAAGAAAGGCAGGGAGGCTACACACAGTCAGTGGTCCGGGGCCTCCATACCATGGCCCAGGATCCACGGGGACCACGCGGCCTCCCGCTACTACTGAAAGTCTCAAGGCCATATTGGCCATCCTTGGCTTGCCAGACCTTAGGGTCAGTGACAATAGTCCGGTGCGGGCAGCCCAAATCATAAAGCCAAGCACCACACGTGTCACGGTAGACTCCCTACAAACCCGGCTATCCCGGGTGCTACGCAGTCACGGGACAGAATCATTCAGAACCGAGCCTTCCGTATGCTATCAGCAGAGAATGTATCATGATCGCACGGCTCCCCCACGCGGCATCAGAATAAATGTTTATGGCCCCAGATGGGCTGCTAACACTGTATTAGCCAAAGGGGAATGGAGTGTTTGTGATGAAAATGGAGTGTTTGTTGTGAAACCATGTACTGGGCAAATGCAGAAAGCATTTGGACCAGACCAAACTGCCAAATACAGATAACCAGGAACCATTGTGAAAGGACCTGGCCCCCAGCAACCCACTAACACAATCAACCTCGCCGTCAACTACGAGGATGAAGCCACCATGCCCGTCAGTCCGATCAGACCAGACGCGCGGCCGTGCAGCAATGATCCGACAAATCACCCATGCCAGGAATTCAACTCAGGCGATCGACCCAGGAACGCAGAGCACTAGATCGGCTCAACTTGTAAATAACTTGTACATAAGACTTTGGGAGAAGTGATGTTATGTATGTATGTAAACCTCACCAATATGTAAGACTTGCTACCAGGGGGCACACCTGTGGGAGACCTAAGGGTCACCTGTGCACCCTGGGGCAAGCAGGTATAAAAGGTGATCCACCATGCTGCTTCTTCACTCTGGAGTCACATTAAAGAGACCAAGGTCACAACAGTTTGAGCTTACAATATACAATCTTGTGGAGTTATTCTGAACATAACAATGATCACTACTACTAAGATGCTCTCTTATTCTTACTTCTCTTATCTGTTCTGCTTCATTGCCCATTACAAGACCCAGCAGTAATTCTTTTCTTGTTGGACTTCTTACGTACTGAGTGAGAAAAGAATCCTATATACACTGCAAAAACTCGCTTCCCTTTTCTCTTTTCATGACTTCTTCCTGTCAGTTTATTTGAGGGTAGTTGAAATCGCCCATGATTATTATTCTATGTCTGCTACTCACCTCGTAGATTTACCAACATATTTCTTTCTCCAATTCCTTTCCACTATTTGGTGGTCTAAAGTATACCTCCATTAGGGTGATGGAACCCTTCTTATTTTTTAACTCAATCCACATGATTGCGTATTAATCTATCTACCACCATTAACTTAGCTTTAACTAGTGCAGCTACTCCACCTCCTTTCCATTCTTCCCTTCCCTTCCTAATTGTGTTATATCTGGCAATATTTAGTTGCCAATCCTGTTCTCTATGTAACCATGTTTCAGTCATCCCTACTGTCATGTATGTACTTTTGGAATCACTAGCCACTAGATGGCGTCACTGTTGGAGGCCATTGTGTGCAGCCCAAGTATAAAAGGCCAGCCATTTTGTATATTAGTCATTTTGGGCCTTAATAAAGCAGAGCCAAAGTTATACATCTTGGAGTTAAACAGTACTCAGTCTAACAGTTATTACATACACAACATTTGGCAATGAGGCAACAAGAACCTTTGCATGCAAAAATGAGCACAATTGGATTGTTGGAGCGAATTGTGGGAGAAGATTGGGCAGACTTTGTGAGCCATTTGAGCAGTTCTTCGTGGCCAACAAAATGGAGGAGGTCGGCGACGCAGATTGGCGCCGGGCGGTGTTCCTCACGGTTTGCGGTCCAAAAACTTATGGTCTGATAAAAAATCTACTCCTGCCTGTGAGTCCAACAGAGAAGACGTATGAAGAAATGTGTACACTGGTACAGAACCCCCTTAAGCCAGACGAATGCATCAGCATCTCGAGAAACAGATTTTACATGCACATTCACTCATATGGCCAGAATGAGGCAGAATGAGACGTCTAGCGGGACCGTGTAAGTTCGGGGCTGTGTTGGCAAACATGCCGTGGGACTTCTTTGTAATCGGCATCAACCACGAGGTGATCCTGCGTAAACTACTGGCAGTGGAGACGTTGGACTTGGACAGGGCCATCACGATTGCTCAGTCATGCATGACGACGGATAGAAGTCTAAAGCAGATATCAGTGAAAAATCGAAACTGGGCAAATACTGTAAATATGATTGATTCAGCGTTCGGCAGAGCGGCACATGGCAGGGCCGAACCGACTGCGTACATGAAACCTGTGGCTGCCCAAAGTCCGCCAGCGGGAATGCATCTGATTTCTCCATGTTGGCGTTGTGGGGGAATCACCGGCACCAGCAGTACCGATTTCAGCAATATAGTTGCAAAGGCTGTCTGAGAGTGGGGCATCTCCAGCACAAGTGTCCGCAGATGAGCAAGCGTGCTGTGACACACCACATGGAGGATGATGGTCAGACTAGCACGGATCCGGATATGCAATCCGAGATACCAGAGGAGGAAGAGTATGAACTGTACTCATTCCTAACTAAGAGCAAACCGATAATGATCAACATGAAAATTAATGGGGTGCCAGTATCGATGGAACTGGACACAGGGGTGAGTCAATCGATAATGAGCCAGAGAGCATTCGACAAGCTGTGGGATACTAAGGCTGTGAGGCCCAGGCTGAGTCCAGTCAATGCCAAGTTGCGGACGTACACCAAAGAACTCAGAATGGTGATTGGCAGTGCTACAATTAAAGTGTCGTATGACGGTGCGGTTCACGAGTTACTGCTAAGGATTGTCCCAGGCAATGGCCCAACGCTGTTCAGCAGGAACTGGCTTGAAAAAAAATCAGATGCGATTGAAATGACATCAAGGCATTGTCATCGGAGAAAGTTACATGCACCCAAGTATGGAGCAAGTTCCCCTTACTGTTCGCACCAGGCATCGGCAACTTCACGGGAGCTAAGGTGCAGACCCACGTGGACTGAGATGCAAGACCCGTCCATCATAAAGCTTGGGCAGTTCTGTATATGATGAGGGAGAAGGTCAAAATCGAACTGGACAGACTCCAGCGTAAAGGGATCATATCACCGGTTGAATTTAATTAATGGGCCAGCCCCATTGTTACTGTGCTGAAAAGTGATGGCACAGTCAGAATCTGTGGAGGCAACAAGGCTACGATCAACAGGGTTTCGAAACAGGATCTGTCATGTATGTAACCAGCATACTACTGTAACCCTTATACAATTGTAACCCTCATGTAACCACTACATACTATACATACTTACTAGAAATGCACACCTTGACCACAGGGGGTGCACTTGTGGGAGACACTCCTTACCTGGAGATTCAGGTATATAAAAGGGGAGGTCCCTCGCAGGACCAGCACTCCTTGGTGCAGGTAATAAAGGTGAAGGTCACAGAGTGACTGTGTCTGCAGTATGTGCCTCGTGTGATTATGTTTAAGAGTTAAGGACTCAACACCTGGCGACGGGAAACGGGAATCACTGAACCCAGAGGATGGCCACCGGTAGCTCAGAGGAACGTTACTGTGTGGGTAAAGACTGGGACGATTTTGTGGAGAGACTCCAGCAGACCTTTGTCACGAAGGACTGGCTGGGAGAGGATGCAGCTGACAAGTGGAGGGCACATCTACTAACAAGCTGCGGGACAACAACGTATGCGCTGATGAAGGACCTGCTCGCACCCCACAAACCGGCCGACAAGTCTTTTGAAGAGCTCAGCCAGCTGATCAGCGAACACTTAAAACCGACGAGCAGCATACACATGGCCTGGCACCGGTTCTACACACACCGACGTCGGGAAGGGCAAAACATCTCGGACTTTGTGGCAGACTTGCGCCACTTGGCCAGCCTCTGTAAGTTCTCAGACGCCTGCAGAGGGGAGATGTTAAGGGATTTGTTCATTGAGGGCATTAGCCATGCCAGGATGTTCAGGAAGCTCATAGAGACCAAGGACTTAACTTTAGAAAGAGCAGCATTGATAGCTCAAACTTTCATAGCTGGGGAAGAAGAGACCAAGCTAATTTATGCGAGTAGTCCTGGGTCCAACGTAGCGACGGACCAAGGAATTAACGTGATAAACGCGGCTCAAGATCTCGCAGTCAGGCAAAGGCATTTTGAAACTGCAGCAGTCAGACAAAGGCATTTTGTAACTGTCCAAGCTGGAACCAACTCTAAGGTGGGCCCCCGACAGGGACAATGGAGAGGGGAGCAGCAATTAACGCCATCAAGGGGACCATTAACACCCACCATCAGAGTGTTTAGAAACAACCAGGCAACAATCAGAGAGGAATGCCTGCTAACAGTCCTTTTGTGAACAACGATCTCAGCCAATGCTGGAGATGCGGGAGCAGACATTATGCGAAAAGCTGCAAATTTCAGCAGTTCGTCTGTAGGAATTGTAATGCCAGAGGACATTTGGCTAGGCTTTGCAAACTGCTGGTAGCGAGGCAAATCTATGAAACAGAGGAATCAGGCGAGAGCCTTGCAGTGCAGGACAATGCCTGGGGTAAAGCCATGGATGCTGAAGTTCAGCGGGTTCATGTGGCTGACGTCCATAGCTCATACACCAAAATGCCACTCATGATGATGAAAGTTTTATTGAATGGCATCCCGGTGCGCATGGAGCTGGACATGGGAGCTAGCCAGCCCCTCATGAGTGCACAACAATTTATAGAAACATAGAAACATAGGAACATAGAAAATAGGAGTAGGCCATTCGGCCCTTCGGGCCTGCACCCCACCATTCAATGAGTTCATGGCTGAACATGCAACTTCAGTACCCCATTCCTGCTTTCTCGCCATACCCCTTGATCCCCCTAGTAGTAAGGACTACATCTTACTCCTTTTTGAATATATTTAGTGAATTGGCCTCAACAACTTTCTGTGGTAGAGAATTCCACAGGTTCACCACTCTCTGGGTGAAGAAGTTTCTCCTCATCTCGGTCCTAAATGGCTTACCCCTTATCCTTAGACTGTGACTCTGGTTCTGGACTTCCCCAACATTGAGAACATTCTTCCTGCATCTAACCTGTCTAAACCCGTCAGAATTTTAAACGTTTCTATGAGATTCCCTCTCATTCTTCTGAACTCCAGTGAATACAAGCCCAGTTGATCCAGTCTTTCTTGATATGTCAGTCCCGCCATCCTGGGAATCAGTCTGGTGAACCTTCCCTGCACTCCCTCAAGATCAAGAATGTCCTTCCTCAAGTTAGGAGACCAAAACTGTACACAATACTACAGGTGTGGCCTCACCAAGGCCCTGTACAACTGCAGTAACACTGCCCTGCCCCTGTACTCAAATGCCCTCGCTATGAAGGCCAACATGCCATTTGCTTTCTTAACCGCCTGCTGTACCTGCATGCCAACCTTCAATGACTGATGTACCATGACACCCAGGTCTCGTTGCACCTCCCATTTTTCCTAATCTGTCACCATTCAGATAATAGTCTGTCTCTCTGTTTTTAACCACCAAATTTGAGAAACTATGGCCACACAGAGCTAGCAGGCCCAAATTGGAACGCATTAATACGCAGCCAAGGACGTACACCCAAGAGATCATTCCAGTGCTAGGCAGTGCAAATGTGGTGGTAACACACAATGGGTCACAGAACCGGCTGCCACTCTGGATTGTTCCGGGAAATGGCCCCGCGCTTTTGGGAAGGAGCTGGCTAGCTGAGATGAACTGGAAATGGGGGGATGTGCACGCCATTTCATCTGTGGAGCGAAGCTCATGCTCACAGATACTACAAAAATTCGGGTCACTGTTTCAACCCGGTGTCGGAACGTTCAAGGGCACAAAAGTAGTTATACACATCACCCCGGATGCCAGACCAGTGCACCACAAAGCCAGAGCAGTGCCGTACGTGATGCGTGAGAAAATAGAGAGTGAACTGGACAGGCTGCTCAGAGAGGGCATAATTTCGCCTGTTGAATTCAGTGACTGGGCAAGTCCCATTGTTCCTGTCCTTAAAGCGGACGGCTCGGTTAGGATCTGCGGAGACTACAAAGCCACCATCAACCGGGTGTCCCTGCAGGACCAATGCCCGCTCCCGAGGGCGGAGGACCTTTTTGCCACGTTGGCAGGTGGCAAGCTGCTCACTAAATTGGACCTCACTTCGGCCTACATGACTCAGGAACTGGCTGAAGAATCCAAGCTTCTGACCACCATCACAACACACAAGGGTTTATCCATCTACAACAGGTGTCCTTTTGGCATCCATTCGGCAGCCGCCATCTTTCAGAAAAACATGGAAAGCTTGCTGAAATCCATTCCCAGCACAATCGTATTCCAGGACGACATCCTAATAACGGGTCGAGACACCGAGGAACACCTCCACAACCTAGAGGAGGTGCTACGCTGACTGGGCCGGGTAGGCCTGCGGCTGAAGAAGGGCAAGTGTGTGTTTTTGGCCCCAGAGGTTGAGTTTTTGGGCAGGAGGGATCCGACTGAATCCAAAATGGAGGCAATCCATCGTGCGCCCCGGCCCGGAAACACATCAGGGTTGCGATCGATCCTGGGACTTTTGAACTATTTCTGGAACTTCCTGCTGAACTTAAGCACATTGTTGGAGCCGTTACACGTGCTCCTGCGTAAGGGTTGCGAATGGTTTTGGGGGGACTGTCAAGAACCGGCTTTCAACAGGGCGCAGAACCTGTTTTGTTCTAACAAACTGTTAACGTTGTATGACCCCTGTAAAAAACTAGTTTTAACGTGCATCATCATACGGGGTTGGGTGTGTGTTGCAGCAGGGTAATGGAGACGGACAACTCCAACCGGTGGCTTATGCCTCCAGGTCGCTCGCCCAGGCAGAGCGTGGGTACAGCATGGTCAAAAAGGAAGCACTCGTTTGCGTTTATGGTGTGAAAAAAATGCACCAATACCTTTTCGGCAGACCGTTCGAGTTAGAAACGGACCACAAGCCGTTAACTTCTCTGTTGTCTGACAGCAAGGCGGTCAATGCAAATGCGTCAGCTCGCATACAGCGATGGGCTCTCACGCTGGCTGTGTATGACTACACCATATGGCACCGGCCAGGCACTGAAAACTGCGCTGACGCGCTCAACAGGCTTCCCCTTGCCACCACCGAGGGGACGGCGGAGCAAAGCGCTGAGATTGTCATGGCCGTTGTGGCTCTTGACACCGCAGGCTCCCCCATCACAGCCCACTAGATCAAACTCTGGACCAACAGGGACCCCCTCCAATCCATGATAAAGAAATGTGTCCTGACTGGGGATTGGGCGCCCACGCACGGGGCGTACCCCGAGGAGGTCAGACCATTTCAGAGACGGATGGATGAGCTCTCCATCCAAGCCGATTGCCTGCTATGGGGCAGCCGAGTAATCATGCCCCAGAAGGAGAGGGAAGCATTCATCAGGGAACTCCACAGCTCCACAGCGAGCACCCTAGCATCGTGTTAATGAAGGCCATTGCCCAGTCACATGTATGGTGGCCGGGGATTGACTCGGACCTGGAACACTGGGTTTGCAGGTCCACGACGTGTGCCCAGCTGGGCAACGCCCCAGGGAGGCCCCGCTCAGCCCGTGGCCCTGGCCCACCAAGCCTTGGTCACGCATTCACGTGGACTATGCGGGCCCGTTCATGGGAAAAATGTTCTTGATAATTGTCGATGCATACTCGAAATGGATCGAGTGCATCATATTAAACTCGTGCACAACATCCATCACCGTGGAGAGCCTGCGCACGGTTTTCGCGACCCATGGCTTACTGGACATTCTGGTCAGCGACAATGGCCCGTGTTTCACCAGCCGTGCGTTCCAGGAGTTTATGTCGGGTAATGGCAGCAAACATGTTCAGCCGGCGCCGTTCAAGCCGGCTTCCAATGGCCAGGCGGAACGTGCAGTCCAAGTCATAAAGCAAGGCATGCTCCGCTTCCAAGGACCCTCTCTGTAGAACCGCCTATCGTGCCTCCTGCTGGCCTACAGGTCCCGGCCTCACTCGCACACGGGAGTTCCGCCAGCGGAACTCCTCATGAAACGTCCGCTCAAAACACAGCTGTCCCTCATCCACCCAACCCTGGCAGACATTGTTGAGGGTAAGCGCCAGTCCCAAACCGAGTGCCACGATCATAACTCAAGGGAGAGGTGTATTGAAATGGATGATCCGGTATTTGTACTTAACCATGCATTGGGACCCAAATGGCTGGAGGGCACCGTAACTGGTAAAGAGGGAAACAGGGTCACAGTGGTCGGACTCAATAATGGGCAGATATGCTGCAAACACTTGGACCAAGTAAAGAAAAGGTTCAGCATAGACACCGATGAACATGAAGAAGAGCATGAGATGTCAACCACACCATTACCAATGGACGGATCGACAAGGACAATCACCAGCATGCACAGTCCCTGCGGCCAGCCCGGACAGGCCAGAATCACCTCAGGTGACAGAAACGCATGCCAAGGCTCAGCCACCAGAGCCTCAACTGCGGCACTCCACGAAAGAGCGTCGACCACCTGATAGACTTAACCTTTGAGTCAAAAAGACGTGAGGGGGGAGGTAATGTCATATACGTAACCAGCATACTACTGTAACCCTTATACAATTGTAACCCTCATGTAACCACTACATACTATACATACTTACTAGAAATGCACACCTTGACCACAGGGGGTGTACTTGTGGGAGACACTCCTTACCTGGAGATTCAGGTATATAAAAGGGGAGGTCCCTCGCAGGGCCAGCACTCCTTGGTGCAGGCAATAAAGGTGAAGGTCACAGAGTGACTGTGTCTGCAGTATGTGCCTCGTGTGATTATGTTTGAGAGTTAAAGACTCAACAGGATCAGTACCCGTTACCGAAGGCTGATGACTTGTTTGCAATGCTAGCCGGGGGGGGGAAGTTGTTCACCAAACTGGACTTGATGTCGGTCTACATGACATAGGAGCTGGTCGAGACATCAAAGAGACTTACGTGCATTAACACGCATAAAGGACTGTTTATTTATCACAGATGCCCTTTTGGAATTCGCTCAGCTCAGCAATATTTCAGAGGAACATGGAGAGTCTATTGAAGTCCGTCCCCAGATCCGTCGTGTTCCAAGATGACATCCTGATCACAGGTCATGACTCCGAGGAACATCTGAACAACCTGGAAGAGGTTCTACATCGTCTGGTCAAAGTGGGACTCAGTCTGAAACGCTCGAAGTGCATCTTCATGGCACCAGATGTCGAATTTCTGGGGAGGAAAATTGCTGTTGACGGCATCAGGCCCAAGGACGCGAAAACCTCCTCATCATCATCATCATAGGTAGTACCTTGGAATCGAGGAAGACTTGCTTCCATTCCTGAAGTGAGTTCTTTGGTGGCTGAACAGTCCAATACGAGAGCCACAGACTGTCACAGGTGGGACAGATAGTTGTTGACGGAAGGGATGGGTGGGACTGGTTTGCCACACGCTCTTTCCGCTGCCTGCATGTGATTTCTGCATGCTCTCGGCGTTGAGACTCGAAGTGCTCAGCGCCCTCTCGGATGTACTTCCCCCACTTAGGGCGGTCTTGGGCCAGGGACTCCCAGGTGTCAGTGGAGATGTTGCGCTTTATTAGGGATGCTTTGCAGCGTTTCCGCTGCCCACCTTTGGCTCGTTTGCCGTGAAGGAGCTCCGAGTAGAGCACTTGCTTTGGGAGTCTTGTTTCTGGCATGCGGACTATGTGGTCTGCCCAGCAGAGCTGATCGAGTTTGGTCAATGCTGGGGATGTTAGCCTGAATGAGGACACTGATGTTGGTGTGCCTGTCCTCCCAGGGGATTTGTAGGATCTTGTGGAGACATCACTGGTGATATTTCTCCAACAACCTGAGGTGTCTACTGTACATGGTCCATGTCTCTGAGCCATATAAGAGGGCAGGTATTACTACAGCCCTGTAGACCATGAGCTTGGTGGCAGTTTTGAGGGGCTGGTCTTCAAACACTCTTTTCCTCAGGTGGCCGAAGGCTGCACTCGCGCACTGGAGGCGGTGTTGGATCTCATCGTCGATGTCTGCTCTTTTTGAAAGGAGGCTCCCGAGATATGGGAAGTGGTCCACGTTGTCCAAGGCCGTGCCGTGGATCTTGATGACTGGGGGGCAGTGCTGTGCGGTGAGGACAGGCTGGTGGAGGACCTTTGTCTTACGGATGTTTAGCGTAATGCCCATGCTTTTGTACACCTCAGTAAATACGTCGATTATGTCCTGGAGTTCAGCCTCTGAATGTGCGCAGACGCAGGCGTCGTCTGCGTACTGTAGCTCGACGACAGAGGTTGGGGTGGTCTTGGACCTGGCCTGGAGACGACATAGGTTGAACAGCTTCCCACTGGTTCTGTAATTTAGTTCCACTCCAGCGGGGAGCTTGCTGACTGTGAGGTGGAGCATGGCGGCGAGAAAGATTGAGAAGAGAGTTGGGGTGATGACACAGCCCTGTTTGACCCAGGTCCAGATGTGGATTGGGTCTGTGATGGATCTGTTGGTAAGGATCACGGCCTGCATGTCGTCGTGGAGCAGGCGGAGGATGATGACGAATTTTTGGGAGCATCCGAAACGGAGGAGGACGCTCCATAGACCCTCGCGGTTGACAGTGTCAAAGGCCTTTGTAAGTTCGAAAACGGCCATGTATAAGGGCTGGTGCTGTTCCCTGCTTTTTTCCTGTAGCTGTCGCACTGCAAAAATCATGTCCGCTGTGCCCCGTGGGGGACGCAATCCGCACTGTGACTCCAGAAGGAGCTCCTCGGCCACGGGAAGAAGACGGTTGAGGAGGACTCTAGCAACGACCTTCCCAGTGGCTAATAGCAGGGAGATTCCTCTTTAGTTGCCGCAGTCGGACTTGTTCCCTTTTTTAAAGATGATCACGATTACTGCATCTCTGAGATCCCCCGGCATGCTCTCCTCCCTCCAGATGAGAAAGATGAGGTAATGTATTCATGCCAACAGTGCCTCTCTGCCATACTTTAGTGCCTCAGCAGGAATTCCATCCGCACCCGTAGCCTTGTTGTTTTTAAGCTGTCTTATGGCTTTTTCTACCTCGTGCAATGTTGGGGTCTCACTGAGGTGGTGGCGGGTAGCATGCTGCGGGATGGAGTCGAGAACACTCGCGTCAAAGGCAGAATCTCGATTGAGGAGATCTTCGAAGTGCTCCTTCTACCAGGCCTTGACTGCCTTGGTGTCCTTGATGAGTGTTTCCCCGTTCTTGGCCAGCAGTGGGTTGGGGCCTTGGGTGTTTGGCCCGTAGGTGGCCTTGACTGCAATGAAGAATCCTCGCACATCATGGTTGTCGGCCAGCTGCTGTATCTCCTGTGCTTTCTTCATCCACCACCTGTTCTTTAGGTCCCGGGTTTTTTGTTGGACCTCAGCCTTGAGCCATCTGTAATGCTGCTTTGCTGCTCCCGAGTTGGGTTGTTGTTTAAGGCTCAGAAATGCCCTGTACTTGTGATCTATTAGCTCTTGGATCTCCTGATCATTCTCATCAAACCAGTCCTGGTGTTTCCTAGTTGAGTAACCGAGTGTCTCTGTGCAAGTATTGGTTATGGAGGCCTGGAGGGCAAAACAAGCGCTGTGGGCATTCTGCGTCTTGGGATCGTCAAGGCACACCAGGTTAGCTGTGAGGCGCTGGGGTATAGGGCTCTCTTAGCTGGGTCCTTAAGTGCTCCAGCATTGACTTTTTTGGGGCACTGCTTCTGCTGCCCCCTCCACCTTGGGGCTATGTTGATGTCGATGATGGATCGGATTAGGCGGTGGTCGGTCCTGCAGTCGTCGGCTCCTGTCATGGTGCGGGTGATGTGCACACCCTTGTGATCCCTGGCTCAGACGATGACATAGTCGAGCAGGTGCCAGTGTTTGGAGCGAGGGTGTTGCCACGATGCCTTGTATTTGTCCCTCTGGCGGAACAAGGTGTTGGTGATAACAAGTTCATGCTCTAGACATTTTATCAGGAGTAGTGTATCACTGGAGTTGGCTTTCCCTACCCCGTCTCTGCCAAGCATGCCCCCCAGAGGTCTGTGGCCTTGCCAAACTTGGCGTTAAAGTCACCGAGGAGGATCAGTTTGTCACCTGTGGGGACGCAGGACAGGGATTTTTTTGAGGTTGGAGTAAAAACCCTCTTTGGCCTCATCAGTTGCATCAAGTGTCGGGGCGTATGCACTGATGACTGTAGCGCACTGGTTCCGGGATAGGGTGAGTCGGAGAGTCATGAGGCATTCGTTAGCCCTGCAGGGGGAGTCTTTGTGGTGGTCAACCAGCTCGTTTTTGATGGCGAAGCCGACTCCATGGAGGTGGCGTTCTTCCTCTGATTTCCCTTTCCAGAAGAAGGTGTAACCTCCACCTTGTTCCTTGAGCTGACCTTCCCCTGCCCGCCGGGTCTCGCTTAGGGCGGCGATGTCGATATCAAAGCATCTAAGTTCCCAGGCAACTATGGCGGTGTGGTGTTCTGGCCTGTTGCTGTTGGGGTTGTCCATGAGAGTCCTGACGTTCCAGGTCCAGAACTTCATGTTAACAGAGTGGAAGATGCCTGTGCGTGATATCTTTTAACCGTGGGGTGGTCGTAGCACACCGGCTACCACACAGGCTTAGCTGAGCGAGGTCTTGATCCAGTGGCAAGGGGGTCCAAGATGACTGGAGACCAGGCACTACTGTATGGTCCTAGTTGCCTGCGGCGAGATGTTAGCCGCAGGCTCGGCGCTGGGTAGCACCCTTGATGATAGGTGATCTGAGGCCTGGTTGGGGACAGGCATTGGGAGGGTCGGTGGCCCACCAGGGTTCAGGGTGGGAGGGCAGGGGGGTCACAGCCATGGAACTCACCACGTATTGGAGGTGGAGAAGAGGCCAGGTCGCCGGCAGGGAAGGAGATCTCCAGTCGTCGCTGGAGGAGGGGAGGCCAGTCGCTGATTGGGTGAGGGGGACCCACTCGTCCTTGAGGAGGAGGTTGTCTGTCGCCATGGGAGATCCAGCCATCATCGAGGAGGCCCAGACTCCGTCGAGGAGGAGAGGCCCATCTGCCGTTGTTGGAGGTGTTCCGATCAGATCACCGCAGGGGGTGGGGCGAGGGTTGGAGGCACGATAGCCTGGTCCAGGTTGAGGACGCCGCCTCCGGAGGTCGTCGGAGGTCGCCCGATGACGCCGGTGGATGTCGGAGGTTGTCGGAGATCACCGGGAGACATCGGAGGTTGCCCCCGGCGACCTCCGACGACCTGCGATGTCCCCCGGTGACCTCCGACCTCCCCCGGTATTCTCAGACGACCGCCGACGTCCCCCGGCGACCTCCGATGCAAAAACCAAGATCATCAAGAATGCACCCAAGCTGCAGAATGTGACGGAGCTGCATTCGTTCCTGGGTCTACTCAACTACTTTGGTAACTTCCTACCTAAATTGAGCACCTTATTAGAACCACTGCACATGCTATTGAGAAACGGCGACAACTGGGTGTGGGGTGCATCTCAAGACAGAGCTTTTGAGAAAGCCACTAATCTGCTTTGCTCTAACAAGCTGCTGGTACATTATGACCCATGTAAACATTTAGTATTGGCCTGTGATGCTTCGTCATTTGGAATTGGTTGCATACTCCAACAAGCTAATGTGTCGGGTAAACTTCAACCAGTCACCTATGCTTCAAAAAGTTTGTCTAAAGCGGAAAGAGCCTACAGCATGGTAGTGAAAGAAGCATTAGCCTGTGTGTATGGGGTTAACAAGATGCATCAGTACCTGTTTGGTCTTCGGTTTGAACTGGAGACAGATCACAAGCCGCTCATTTCACTGTTCTCTGAAAACAAAGGTATCAATACCAATGCTTCATCCTGCATCCAGAGTTTGTCATAGACCCGACACCAAGAATTGTGCCAATGCTTTGAGCCGTCTGCTGCTGCCGACACCAGAGGTGGAAATGACACAACCGGCGGACCTATTGTTAGTTATGGATGCTTTTGAAAGTGAAGGAACCTCTGTCACGGCTCAACAAGTTAAGACCTGGACCAGCCAGGACCCGGTTTTATCAGTGGTGAAGAGTTGCATCCTCAAAGGTGATTGGTCTGCCATATCCAAGCAAATGTACGAGGAGACCAAACCTTACATTCGTCGCAAAGACGAACCGTATATACAGTCGGATTGTATAATGTGGGGCAATCGTGTCGTTATGCCCAAGAAAGGGAGAGAGAAATTTGTACGTGAGCTACATAGCACATATCGCAGCATTGTAATGATGAAAACCATCGCTAGGTCTCATGTATGGTGGCCGGGAATTGACTCTGAGCTGGAATTATGTGTGCATCAGTGCAGCACTTGCATGCAGCTCAGCAAAGCACCAGCGGAATTGTCGCTGAGTCTGTGGTCGTGGCCGTCCAAACCATGGTACAGGATCCACATAGACTTTGCAGGTCCCTTCCTGGGGAAGATGTTTTTAGTTGTGGTGGATGCATATTCGAAGTGGATAGAGTGTATAATCATGTCATCCAGCACATCCACAGCTACCATTGAGAATCTCAGTGTCATGTTCGCGACACATGATCTGCCTGACATCGTTGTTAGCGACAACGGATTGTGCTTCACCAGTCAGAAATTTCAAGACTTTATGAAACTCAATAGTATCAAACATGTAAGGTGAGCATCGTTCAAACCTGCATCCAATGGGCAAGCAGAACGTTCTGTGCAAATCATAAAGCAGAGTATGAAGCGAGTAACCCAAGGGTCACTGCAGACCTGCCTGTCATGCATACTGCTTAGTTACAGGACAAGACCACACATGCTTACCGGGTCTCGCCTGCTGAACTAATGATGAAGAGAGGTCTTTAAGCTATCTCTTGAATAATCATGTTGAATAATCATTTTGAATATAAAAGACAAAGTCAGCAAGGGTATCATGATCGTGTAGCTGTGTCATGCGGTATTTCTGTAAATGATTCTGTATATGTTCTGAATTATGGTCGGGGTCCCAAGTGGATCGCTGGTACTGTCATGGCCAAGGAGGGCAACAGAGTATTTATTGTCAAGCTCAAAAATGGGCAAACATGCAGGAAACATATGGATCAGACAAAGCTGCGGCACACAGACGAACCGGAACAGTCGGAGGAAGAGACAATCGACAACCAACCAACCTACCCCCAATCATCAGAAGACTCAGTGGTCATCAGTGAATCGGGACTTTAAATCACTGACATGTTCAATGAAAATGGACTTTCAATCCCTGACATGGCCATTGCCACTCCCACCAGGTCAGCCACCCAGCCACCAGTCACAACAGACTCTGAACACTCACCCAAGGCTGGAGTTGAACTGAGACAGTCAACCTGGGAGCGTAAAACATTGGAGCGTCTCAATTTGTAAAAGACTGTGTTAATATCTCAGAGGAGGGTATTGTCATGTATGTACTTTTGGGATCACTAACCACTAGATGGCATCACTGTTGGAGGCCATTGGGCTGCACGCACGTGTGTGCAGCCCAAGTATAAACGGCCAGCCATTTTGTATATTAGTCACTTTGGGCCTTAATAAAGCAGAGCCAAGGTCATACCTCTTGGAGTTAAACAGTATTCAGTCTAACAGTTATTGCATACACAACACCTACTATATCAGGATCCTCTCTACAAATGATTGTTTCCAGTTTATCCATTTTGTTTTGAATACTGCCTACATTGCTGTACTAACTGTTTAAATTGTTTTTATGGATTACTACTCTCATTGTTTTTAGTAGTTATTTTACCTTTATGCTCTCTGACTTCATCTGATCGCTGGTCATTTGTGTTATCCTTATTCCTTCCTTTAGTTTGTCCTTTAATCTCTTTTCCTGATTCTTTTATTGTTATGTTTCTGTCATTTCTAGCAGTTCCCTCCCCCCATGTAACTAGTTTAAAGTCTTATTTACAGCCCGAGTTATCCTTTCCGCTAGAACCTTGGTCCCATCCCAGTTCAGGTTCAGCACGTCCCAACTGTACAGCTCCTTCCTGTCCCAGTACTGGTACCAGTGTCCCATGAAATGGAACCATTCTTTCCCACACCTATCCTTTAGCCATGTGCTGACTTCCCTAATATGCTTGTCCCTATGCCAATTTGCATGTGGCTTGGGTAATTATTACCTGTGAAGTCCTGCTTTTCAGCTTAGCTGCTAACTCCTGATACTCGCTTAGCTGAACCTCTTCCCTAATCTTTCCTATGTCATTGGTTCAGACATGGAGCACACCAACTGTATCTTCCCCCTCCCTTTCCAGATTCTCTTCCAGCAGTTTTGAGCTGTCCCTTACCTGAGCAACACACTTTTCTTGCTCCGCAGTGCTTTGGTCAGCATTCTGGCTGCACTACTTAACAGCACTGTACCTTCACCACATGGAGTCGAGCAATTCAAGAAGAAGGCTTCTGAAGAGCAACTAGGGATGGGAAGTAAATGCTGGCCATGCTGGCAATACCCATATCTCGAGAATGAACATTTTTTTTTAAATGCACTTTTGTTTCAAACTTTTCCGTTACCATTTGGCAAGGATTTCTCTTAAACACATCATCATCATAGGCAGTCCCTCGGAATCAAGGATGACTTGCTTCCACACTAGAAATTAATTCTCAGGTGACTGAAGAGTCCAATGCGGGAATTACAGTCTCTGTCACAGGTGGGGCAAATGGTGGTTGAAGGAACAGGTGAGTGGGGTACCTGGGTTGACGGGCGCTCCTTCCACTGTTGACGCCTGGCTTCAGCTTGCTCCCGGCGAAGAGACTCGAGGTGTTCAGTGCCTTCCCGGATGATTTTCCTCCACTTTGGGTGGTTTTGGGCCAGGGATTCCCAGGTGTCGGTGGGGATGTTACATTTTTTCAAGGAAGCTTTGGGGGTGTCCTTGAAGCATTTCCTCTGCCCACCTGGGGCTCGCTTGCCGTGTCAGAGCTCCGAGTAGAGCGCTTGTTTTGGGAGTCTCGTGTCAGGCATCCGGGCGATGTGGCCCGCCCAATGGAGCTGGTTGAGCGTGGTCAGTACTTCGATGCTGGGGATATTGGTCTGAGTGAGGACACTGACATTGGTGCGCATATCCTCCCAATGGATTTGCAGGATCTTGCGGAGGCAGCATTGGTGGTACTTCTCCAGTGTTTTGAGGTGCCTACTGTACATAGTCCATGTCTCTCAGGCATATAGGAGGGCGGGTATCACTGCTGCTCTGTAGACCATGAGCTTGGTGCCGGGTTTGAGGTTCTGGTCTTCAAACACTCTCTTCCTCAGGCGACCGAAGGCTGCCCTGGTACACTGCAGGCAATGTTGGACCTCGTCGTTGATGCCTGCCCTTGCTGCAATGCTCCATCTCACCCTCGGCAAGCTCCCCATTGGAGTGGAGCTAAATGACAGGACAAACGGGAATCTGTTCAACTTCCGTCGCCTCCAGGCCAGATCCAAGGTCGGCCCATCCTCCGTCATCGAACTACAGTACGCAGATGACACTTGCATCTGCGCACACTTGAAGGCTGAACTCCAAGCCATCGTCAACACCTTCACCGAGGCATACGAGAGCATGGGTCTTACATTAAACATCTGTAAGACAAAGGTCCTTGACCAACCTGCCCCCGCCACACAGCACTGCCCCCTCGGTTAGCAAAATCCACGACGAAGCCTTGGACAACGTGGACCATTTTCCATACCTCGGAAAGGATTTCTCTTAAACTAGGATCCAGCTATCCTCTATGGGCAGTGTCAATGTTGCTCTGGTTCAAGGAGGTATGGAAGTAATGTGGACGGGACATAGATTCAAGACATTTTCTCCACTTACTGCTGTACCAAACAACCTGTCCAAGATAAACAGCTTATATGTGGGTGAGATCCATTGGTTTTGAATATCACCAGAAAATCTCAGATTTGAACTCACGTTGAGGCACTGAAGACCATCTCAGAGGCCCTGAGATGAATGGCAAGGTTCAATGCCTCCCTTGGTGCCAATATCCAAGATGGATACAACTCAGCATTACCTGGAGCAGGTGTGGCACTATGGATATCCATAGAGAACCCCATGACAGAAGGGTGGAAAGGAAATATTTCTCTGCCTGAAATTGCTGAAAGTAGCTTGCAGAATCCTTTCTTAGTTGTACAGTTGAAAAATTACTTTTTCTATCACATCAGTTAAAACTGACATTTTAGACAGATTTTATGGACATTCATAAGCCTGTAATCTCAAGCACTTTCTGGTTTGACAAGTCATGCAAATAATTTACCCTCTTTTCTACAAGCTCAATTTAAGGCAGGTGCAATTCTGACCTAAATGGATTTCTAGGACAGCATGATTTGCCCTCACAAAGGGCTCGAAATTGGCCCACCCCTTTTTTCAGCGCACTCACCGGAGATGCGCCACTTTTCTGTGTTGAAAAATGCTCCGAAAAAATCGGTCCCCACTTTGGCCGCTGTCCGGCCTCTCCCGGGTCTTCGTGTAGCATGGCCAGTTGGGTCGGAGGCGGAGCCCGCATCCCGCGCTAAAAACAGTGCCGCGTTGGAGTGTGCGCGCATGCGCAGTAGCTCCTGTCCCCAGCCTCTCAGTGTGCATGCTGCAGCATGGGACCCGATCATCATCATCATCATCATACCGGCTGCTGGTGCGTCCCACCCCATCCCAGGCCGAGTGGCCTACCGCACAGACCGACCCGCTGCCTTCCCGGGCTGAAGGTGAAGGTAGGATTGGACTTACTTACTTCTATTTTTTATTTGGATATTTTGAAAAAATTGTGTAAATATATTTTGTCTCTTGTGAATAGTGGTGACCATTTGTCAAGCCTATTTACCTGGTGCTATTGCGAAAGAAGAACATAAGTGATGGAGGAACACTAAGAGAATATCTTATTTATTGAAGTAGAATTTATTTGGATAATATGGGCTCAATTTTGGCCCAGTATAATCATTGCAAACACATAGTTGTTTAAATTAGTTGTGAGATTAGGGCAATTTAATTCAACTATCTTTTACTTCTTTTATTTTTGTAGTTTAAGCTTCCATGAATGCTTCTGTTGTATAGTAAATTAAACTTTGTGAAGTTTGTCATATGATGTCCTTTATAGCTGTTTGATCCTATTCACATTTTTTCCTCAAGTCATTAAGTTCTGCTGGTCTCTGATGTACCTACCTGCACTGATTTCTTAACCCTCTGCAAGGGTTTTCACAAGCGGCCACAAGTGGCCATATACGCTGGCCTAAGTTAGTTTGGAGTAATTATTGGCTGGCCAAAGTGGCCTAAATGTCCAAAATGGGCATAGGTGGCTGGAGCACCCACTTTTGAAAAAAAAACAAAACTAAAAAAAATCCTAACTAACTCACTTACACTGGCACAAGTTGAATGTGCAAATTGGGGATTTTTAAGATACTTCAGAAAAATCAAGTTGCTCCAATATAAACGGAGCAACTCCTGGCCAATTTTGAGCCCAATGCTGCTATTTGCACAATTTGGGGTTGGTGCATCTTCTGCCAGCAGCCAGTTCCATTGGAATTTAGTATGTATTTTAGAACGAATGCATTTCTGTGTATCTGATATATGCCTCAAATTCTTGCTCCTTATGTCAGAACTCCATCATTTTTGCACCCAAAAAAAATCTCAAAATGTCAGGTCCAATGTCTCGAGGAAATTGGACTAGAGGACAACATTGGTGGAGAAAATTGGAAGGGAAAAGTAAAGAAAGAAGTTTGCATCTATATCACTTTTTCTTGTCTACTGACTGATTCCAGCCTTCCCTGGCAGTGGGAATAATAATATCTGTGATATTTGTGCCACCCATGCATCGCATATGAGCAGTTTCGAAGTGGAAGGCTAGGCAGATGTACACTGGAAATAGTACCAATGTTTAATAATGTTTAAAAAGAATAACATCTAGAAATTGCTGAATGCTGCAAGCATAATGTGATACTAACCTCTTTTGGAGGGCTATCTTTCTTGACACAATTTGGCAGGATGAAATTAGTCTTGGAAAATAGGCTAACATCAGATTTTGGTCTCAGCTGACGGTCTTTCCAATCTTTCAGTACAATGCCAGCTTGTCTTATGGGAAATCCTTGGTTAATACAATATCTTGGACCCCTGTAATTGTTTGAAACAAAAATAAAAATGAAAGTTCAATTTCCTAAAAATATATTTGTGGGGATTCTAGTAGTCATTTAGTTGTCAATTCATTTTGTTAAATATGTCTATTGCAAGTTTTGACTTTTTGTTTGAGTTGCAATACCATACCCACCATTATCATCATAGACAGTCCCTCGGATTCGAGGAAGACTTGCTTCCACTCTTAAAATGAGTTCTTAGATGGCTGAACCCGCTCTTTCCGCTGCCTGCGCTTGGTTTCTGCATGCTCTCGGCGATGAGACTCGAGGTGCTCAGCGCCCTCCCAGATGCACTTCCTCCACTTAGGGCGGTCTTTGGCCAGATACTTCCAGGTGTCAGTGGGGATGTTGCACTTTATCAGGGAGGCTTTGAGGGTGTCCTTGTAACGTTTCCGCTGCCCACCCTTGGCTCGTTTGCCGTGAAGGAGTTCTGAGTAGAGCGCTTGCTTTAGGAGTCTCGTGTCTGGCATGCGGACAATGTGGCTTGCCCAGCGGAGCTGATCAAGTGTGGCCAGTGCTTCAATGCTGGAAATGTTGGCCTGGTCGAGGACGCATATCCATACTGCAATAACTTCAACAGTAGGGAACACTCAAAAGACATTTTCCAAATGGAATCACCTCAGTCATTACAGATGATAATCATTGTATAATTTAGTTTAAATGTTTCATTTTGTTTTGCTTTAATGTATACACCTGACCGAATTGTAGGCATTCTAGTCCTGTAACAATCATGGGTAAACCATTTCAGAATCTGAGCACAAAGTTGCTTAATTCTAGTTTTTATTCACTACACACAATATATTATTTAGATATAAATAAATATACATTAAATGCATTAACCAGCATTTACCAGGCTTGTGCCTGTACTCACCAATACAGAAGCAGAGGCGTCACTATATCTGACTGAATCTGACACAAATTTTCCACAGTCCACTGTGAGATAAATGACAGACCCAGCCTTGCACGTGTTTCTGCATTCATGTGGTATTCACCACCACTGAACAAAAAACGATTCCGTATCTTGTTCAGGTAGCTTTAAAACAAAGAACAAAAATATAATTTATACATTACAAAAATATAATCTATTCATCAATACAAAGCATCTAAAAGAAATTGGAAAACGATTGAATAAATCAGAAAAATTATCAATCATTTCTCAGGAACTGTTGATTTACAAAGATTGGCACAAATTTAAACCCAGATAAACAATACTGTATTTTAGGTAGTCACTCCACCTTCATGCCAAAAGTACATCATGGCTAGACATAAAAAATAGAGAAAAGAAATTGTCCATCATCTTGCCTGGCCTAGCTGCTGTTGCATACCACATATCAGCAAAGTAACACAGCAGAGCGGCAATAAAAAGAGTTCGAGAGGCAGTAAAGCAAACGCAGGGAAAAATTTGAAAAAGTAACATCATAGTCAATACAGAATGAGTGGCGGATCCTGAGGAATTTAAATTAAGTGTTTAATTTACTGCCCACAATCTAATTTTAAGTATTAACCATTCTATCAACATTAAGGGCCCAAGTTTCGGGCCGCGCCTAGAACGGCGCAGCCCCGAACTGGACGCCCGTTTTTCGCGCCACAAAGTGCGCCTAAAAAAAACTTCCAGATTCTCCGGCTCCCTGCTGGTCCTCTTGAGCCGGGCGCGGTGCAGCACGAGCAGTTGGGGGCGGAGCTAGGTCCCTGCGCTGGAAACAGTGCCGGGACCTCTGCACATGCGCGCTACAGTGGGCGCGCATGTGCAGTAGTTCCATGCGCCCAAAACTGTGTGGGAGGGGCCCGAAGCATGCAGACCCTAGCCCTGGCCGAATGGCCTCACAGGGGCTGCGTGCATAAGGCTGCCTCCCACGCCCAGCTCCTGCTTCCTCCCGACCCGACCCGACCCCGACTCCCGCTTCCCCCCCCGTGCCCCCGGACCGGACCCGACCCCCCGGACTGGACCCGACCCGCGCTCCCCCCCACCCCCCCACCCGAACCGACCTCCCTCCCTCCCCCCGACCCTAACCGAACCGATTTCCCACCACCCCCCTGACCTGACCCGCGCTCCCGACCCCCAACCCCGGACCGGACCTGATCCAACCTGACCTTCCTCCCCCCGCCCCCGACACGAATCAACCCGCGCTCCCTCCCTCCCCCCCCACCCCGCCTAACCGAACCAACCCGACCGCCACCCCCCCCCCACCCCGGACCGGACCCGACCTGACCCGCGCTCCCGACCCCGGACCCCGGACCCGACCCGACCCAACGCCACCTACCTGTAAATCTGGTGCTGGGGACGGGCCCTGCCCGAAGTCTTGGGCCTGGCCCGTTCAGCTTCCCCCATCCCCCCTCCCCCCTTCTCCTTTCCCCCCTTCCCCCCTTCCCCTTCTCCTCTCCACCCCTTCTCCTCTCCACCCCTCTCCTCTCCCCCCTCCTCACCTCCCTTCTTCCCCCCCTCTCTCCCCCACTCCCCCCCTTCTCTCCCCCCTCCCCCTTCTCCCCCATCCCTCCCCCTCTGCCTCCCTCCCTCCCCTCCCCCTGCCCCCCCTCCATTCTAAGTTGGTTTGGAGTAAGTTTTCACTGCCGAAACTTTGAAAACAGGCGTAAGTCGTCGGACACGCCCCCTTTTGAAAAAGAAATTCTGTTCCAAAGTGAAACTGTTATAACTGACTAGAACTGGAACAAACTAAATGCCGAAAATTTGAATTTCTAAGATACTCCGTTCTACACCAGTTGCTCCAAAAAATCAGGAGCAACTGAGGCCGAAACTTGGGCCCTAAATAAGTAATTAAATAAGTAAATAAATAATCAGGATAATTATAGAAACATAGAATCATAGAAAGATACAGGACAGAAGGAGGTCATTCGGCTCATCATGCCAATGCCGGCTCTTTGATAGAGCTATCCAATTAGTCCCACTCCCCTGCTCTATCCCTATAGCCCTGCAAAATGTTCCACTTCAACTATTTATTCAATTACCTTTTGAAAGTTATTATTGAAGCTGCTTCCACCTGCCTTTCAGGCAGTGCATTCTAGGTCACAACCGCTTGCTGCATAAATTGTATTTCCTCATGTTACCTCTGGTTCTTTCACCAATTATCTTAAATTTGTGTACTCTGGTTACCAAACACTGTTTCTCCTTATTTATTCTATCAAAACCCTTCATGATTTTGAACACCTCTAATAAATTTCTGCTTAAACGTCTTTGTTCTAAGGAGAACAATCCCAGTTTTGCTAGTCTCTCCACGTAACTGAAGGCTTTTATCACTAGTACCATTCTCTTCTGCATCCTCTCTAAGAACATAGGAACATAAGAAATAGGAGCAGGAGTAGGCCATACGGCCCCTCGAGCCCGCTCCACCATTTAATATAATCATAGCTGATCCAATCATGGACTCAGGTCCACTTTCCTGCCCATTCCCCATAACCCCTTATTCCCTTATCGGTTAAGAAACTGTCTATCTCTGTCTTAAATTTATTCAATGTCCCAGCTTCCACAGCTCTTTGAGGCAGCAAATTCCACAGATCCACAACCTTCTGAGAAAAAAAATGTCTCCTCATCTCTGTTTTAAATGGGCAGCCCCTTATTCTAAGATCATGCCCTCTAGTTCTAGTCTCCCCATCAGTGGAAACATCCTCTCTGCATCCATCTTGTCAAGCCCCCTCATAATCGTATAAGTTTTGATAAGATCACCTCTCAATCTTCTGAATTCCAATGAGTAGAGGCCCAACCTACTCAACCTTTCCTCATAAGTCAACCCCCTCATCCCCGGAATCAAGCTAGTGAACCTTCTCTGAACTGCCCCCAAAGCAAGTATATCTTTTCGTAAATATGGAAACCAAAACTAAGGACTTGACATCCTTCCTAAAGTGTGGTGCCCAGAATTGGACACAAAACTTCAGCTGAGGCCGAACCAGTGTTTTTGTTACATATGTAATAAAGGTTGAAACTGAGTACTCTTTAACTAAGCAAGGTACAACCTTGGCTCTGCTTTATTTAGGCCCAAAACCTGACTCTCAAAATGGCTGGCCTTTTATACCTGAGCAGCACCATGTGCGTGCTGCTCAGTGGCCTCCAACAATGATGCCATCTGGTGGCTACGAACAGAATGTACATACATGACGATAGTCCCCTCTGAGATCTTATCACAGTCTTTCACAGGTTGAGATGGTCCGGTGCTTTGCACTCCCAGGTTGACTATCTCAGTTCGATTCTAGCCTTGGGTGAATGTACGGGGTCTGTTGTGGCTGATGGCTGGATGACTGACCTGTTGGGGGTGGCAGTGGCCATGTCAGGAATTGCAAGTCCATTTTTATTGAACAGGTCCATGTTAGAAATTCCGGGTTCACTGATGACCCTTGAGTCCTCTGAAGATTGCTGGTGGGTTGGTTGGTCGTCGACGGTTTCTTCGTCCGACTGCTCTGGCTCGTCTGTGTGTCTCAGCATTGTCTGATCCCTATGTTTCCTGCAAGTTTGCCCATTCTTGAGCTTAATAACGAATACTCTGTTGCCCTCCTTGGCCATGACCGTACCAGCGATCCATTTGGGACTCTGTCTATAGTTCAACACATATACAGGATCATTAACAGAAATCTCGCGTGACACAGTTGCACGATCATGGTACCCTTGTTGACTTTGTTTTCTGTATTCAACATGATTATTTAAATCCGGGTGTATCTGAGATAGCTTGGTCTTAAGACCTCTTTTCATCATGAGTTCAGCAGGCGAGACCCCTGTGAGTGTATAGTGTCTTGTCCTGTAACTCAGCAGTATGCAGGACAAGCAGATCTGCAATGACCCTTGGGTTACTCTCCTCATGCTTTGCTTGATAATTTGTACTGCATGTTCAGCTTGCCCATTGGATGCAGGCTTGAACGGTGCTGACCTTACATGTTTTATGCCATTAAGTTTCACAAACTCCTGAAACTCCCAACTGGTGAAGCACGACCTATTGTCGCTCACCACTATGTCAGGCAGACCATGTGTTGCGAACGTGACATTGAGATTCTCTATGGTTGCCGTGGGCATGCTGGATGACATGATTATGCATTCTATCCACTTCGAATAAGCATCCATCAACACTAAAAATATCTTACCCAGGAAGGGACCTGCAAAATCTACATGGATCCTGGAGCAAGGTTTGGATGGCCATGACCACAGACTAAGCGGCGATTCTGCTGGTGCTTTGCTGAGCTGCATGCAGGTGTTGCACTGATGCACACATGCTTCCAGCTCAGAATCAATTCCTGGCCACTAGACGTGGGACCCGGCAATAGCCTTCATCATCACTATACCAGGATGTGTGCTGTGTAACTCACGTACGCATTTCTCTCTCCCTTTCTTGGGCATTACAACATAATTGCCCCACAATATACAATCTGCTTGAATCGACAGTTCGTCCTTTCGACAAATGTACGGTTTGGGGTCTCCTCGCACATTTGCTTGGGTATGGCAGACCAATCCTCTTTGAGGACGCAACCCTTTACTACCAATAAAATTGGGTCCTGGCTGGTCCAGGTCTTAACTTGTTGAGCCGTGACAGGGGTTCCTTCACACTCAAAAGCATCCATGATTTACATTAGATCTGCCGGTTGTGGCGTTTCCACCTCCGGTGTGGGCAACGGCAACCGGCTCAAAGCATCGGCACAATTCTCTGTGCCAGGTCTGTGGTGAATGACATAATCATAGGTAGATAATGTCAGTGCCCATCTTTGGATGCAGGATGAAGCGTTGGTATTGATACCTTTGCTCTCGGAAAACAATGAAATGAGCGGCTTGTGATCAGTCTCTAATTCGAACCTCAGACTGAACAGGTATTGATGCATCTTTTTAACGTCGTACACATATGCTAAAGCTTCTTTTTCTACCATGCTGTAGGCTCTTTATGCTTTAGAAAAACTTTTGATGCATACGCGACAGGTTGAAGTTTCCCTGACTCATTGGCTTGTTGGAGTACGCAACCAATTTCATATGACGATGCGTCACAGGTCAAAACTAAATGTTTACATGGGTCATAATGCTCCAGCAGTTTTCGCTTCTCGGCCTTTTGGCTAAGATCATGCGTAACTGACCTGACAGGGGAGTAACCACCATAACCCCAAGGTGGTTCTCCCTGGATCAGGAAGGTATATGCTTGCTTTTTTGGAAATAGGAGGTGGGTGGGGTGGCTTGACCCATCCACCTCCACGGAGGTGTGTGGGGGACCTGACCCATCCACCTCCATGGCACGAACCTGGTATTGCAGTACTTCCAGGAACGGTACAGTGGCTCTAGGCCTTTTGGCTAAGAGCTTTGGCGCAGAGTGATCCTTGAATGGGCCCAAGGTGACCTCTGGCGTTTGTGATTTGACAAAGAATTGGAACGATTGGCTACGAATTTCCAAAAAAAAAAAAAAAAATTTGTTCAAGCAAAGCAGATTGGTGGCTTTCTCGAAAGCTCTGTCTTGCAATGCGCCCCATACCCACTTGTTGCATTTTCTCAATAGCATGTACAGTAGTTCTAGTAAGGTGCTCAATTTAGGTAGGAAGTTACCAAAGTAGTTGAGTAGACCCAGGAATGAACGCAGCTCCGTCACATTCTGCAGCATGGGTGCATTATTGATGGCTTTGGTTTTCACGTCAGTAGGTCTGATGCCATCAGCAGCGATTTTCCTCCCAAGGAATTGGACCTCCGGTGCCATGAAGACACACTTCGAGCATTTTAGTCTGTGTCCCACTCTATCCAAACGCAGTAGAACCTCTTCCAGGTTGTTCAAATGTTCCTTGGAGTCACGACCGGTGATCAGGATGTCATCTTGGAACACAACGGTTCTGGGAACGGACTTCAGTAGACTTTTCATATTCCTCTGGAATATTGCTGCAGCCGAGCGAATTCCGTAAGGGCATCTGTGGTAAATAAACAGTCCTTTGTGCGTGTTAATTCACGTAAGTCTCTTCGATGTCTCGACCAACTCCTGTGTCATATAGGCCAACTTCAAGTCCAGTTTTGTGAACGGCTAGCGTCGCAAACAAATCATCAGCCTTTGGTAACGGGTACTGAACTTGTTTCGAAACCCTGTTGATCGTAGCCTTGTAATCTCCACAGATTCTGTCTGTGCCGTCACTTTTCAGCACAGGAACAATGGGGCTGGCCCATTCATTAAATTCGACCGGCGATATGATCCCTTCACGCTGGAGTCGGTCCAGTTCGATTTCGACCTTCTCCCTCATCAAATACGACACTGCCCGAGCTTTATGATAGACGGGTCTTGCATCTGAGTCCATGTTGATCTGCATTATGGCTCCCGTGAAGTTGCCGATACCCGGTTCGAACAGCGAGGGGAACTTGCTCAATACTTGGGCACATGTATTTTCCTCCGATGACAATGCCTTTATGTCGTTCCAGTCACATCTGATTTTCTCCAACCAGCTCCTGCCGAGCAGCGTTGGGCCCATTGCCTGGAACAATCCACAGCGGTAACTCCTGAACCGTACCATTATACGACACATTAATTTGTGCACTGTCAATCACCGTTATCTGTTCTTTGGTGTACATGCGCAGCTTGGCATTAACAGGGCTCAGCCTGGGCCTCACAGTCTTAGTATCCCACAGCTTATAAAATGCCTTCTCGTTCATGATCGATTGACTCGCCCCCGTGTCCAGTTCCATCGATACCGGTATCCCATTAAACTTCACATTAATCAAAATTGGTTTACTCTTGGTTATGAAGGAGTACAGTCCATACATTTCCTCTCCTGGCATCTCGGATTGCGTATCCGGATCTGCACTAGTCTGCCTCTCATCCGCCACGTGGTGTGTCGCAGCTCACTTGCTCATCTGCGGACACTTGCGCTGGAGGTGCCCCACTCTCAGACAGCCTTTGCAACTATATTGCTTAAATCAGCACTGCTGGTGCCGATGATTTCCCCCACAACGCCAACACGGAGAAGTCGGATACATTCCCGCTGGCGGATTTTTGGGCAGACACAGGTTTCGCGAACGCAGCCAGATAGGCCCTGCCATGTTCTGCTCTGCCGAACGGCGAATCAATCGTATTTACAGTACTTGCCGAGGTTTGGTTCTTCACCGCTATTTGCTTTCGACTCCTGTATGTCATCATACATGATTGAGCAATCTGGATGGCCCTTTTTAAATCCAACTCCTCCACCGCCAGAAGTTTGCGCAGGATCACCTCGTGGTTGATACCGATAACAAAGAAGTCCCGCAGCATGACTGCCAACATTGTCCCAAACTTGCACCATCCCGTTAGACGTCTCAGGTCGGCAACGAATTCCGCCGCGCTCTGGCCCTCCGATCGAACGTGTGTACGAAACCTGTATCTCGAGATGATGCTGTCATCTGGCTTGAAGTGCTCCCGTACCAATGTACACAACTCCTCGTACGTTTTCTCTGTTGGATCACTAGGCATGAGTAGATTCTTTATCAGGCCATAGATCTTTGAACCGCACACAGTGAGGAACACGGCCCGGCGCCGATCTGCATCGTCGACCACCTTCATTTTGTTGGCCACGAAGTACTGGTTCAAATGGCTCACCAAGTCTTCCCAATCTTCTCCTCTACAAATCACTCTAAAAATCCAATCATGCTCATTTTGCAAACAAAGGTTCTTGTATTCTTGTCGCCAAATGTTACGTATGCAATAAAGGTACAAACTGAGTACTGTTTAACTATGCAAGGTATAGCCTTGGCTCTGCTTTATTTAGGCCCAAAACCTGACTCTCAAAATGGCTGGCCTTTTATACCTGAGCAACACCATGTGCGTGCTGCTCAGTGGCCTCCAACAATTACGCCATCTGGTGGCTACAAACAGCATGTACATACATGACAGTTTTTGAAAGGTTTAACACAACTTCCTGGCTTTTGTACTCTCTGCCTCAGTTTATAAAGCCAAGAATCCCATATGCCTTTTTAATAGCTTTTTTAACTTGTCCTGCCACATTCAAAGACTTGTGTACATACACTCCCAGGTCGCTCTGTTCCTGCACCACTCTTTAAGATTATATTATTTGGTTTATACTGCCTCTCCTATTTCTTCTTACCAAAATAAATCATTTCACACTTCTCTGCATTAAATTTCATCTGTCAGGTGTCTGCCCATTACACCAGCCTGTCTATGTCCTCTTGAAGTCTGTTACTATCTTCCTCACTGTTTATTAAATTTCCGACGTTCGTGCCATCTGCAAACTTTAAATTATGCCCTCTATACTGTGTTCCTAACACAGATGAGACTGCATTCAGGGAGGTTAAAGTAACAGTGACCTCAGTCTTTATTAAGACACTCCAGAGTGAGGAACAGGCCTTAGGGGCCGGCTTATATAGAGTGCTCCCAAGGGATGCTGGGACTTCAGGGGATGCACTCCCTGGTGGTGGAACATGGGAGTGCATGCTTTACAGATACACATCACTGCCCCGCAAAGTAAAAGTGAAAATTATTTACAAGGTGAGGCGGTCGGGAGCTTTTCTTTCCCTGGTAGACCACCTCGGTACAAATGTGTTCTGGTGTGTTGGCTGTGCCCTCACTGGGCTGGCGTGTTGTTGGCCCTGCAGGGCTGCTGGGTGAGCCTGGCCTTGCTGGGCTGTTGGGCGTGATGGGTTTGATTTCCTGGTCCAGGGTGGTGTCGTTGATCCTTTGGGTGTGTGTTGTGGGCTCGAAAAAGGTGGTGTCTGCTGTGGGATGTTCAGGGAAGTCTGTGAACAGCTGCCTCGTTTGGTTCAGGTGCTTTCTGCAAATTTGTCCATTGTCTAGTTTGACTACAAACACCCTTCTCCCTTTTTTAGCTATCACTGTGTCCGCAATCCACTTGGGACCACGTCCATAGTTTAGAACATACACAGGGTCATTCAGATCAATTTCCCGTGACAAAGTGGCGCAACCATCGTTTACATTTTGTTGCTGCCGCCTGCTCTCTACCTGATCATGTAGGTTGGGATGAACTAGCGAGAATCTGGTTTTATTGTCCTTTTTATGAGTAGCTCAGCCGGGGGCACCCCTGTGAGCGAGTGGGGTCTCGTGCGGTAGCTGAGCAGAACTCGGGACAGGGGCGTTTGGAGTGAGCCTTCTGTGGCTCGTTTAAGGCTCTGTTTTATTGTTTGTACTGCCCATTGGAGGCTGGTTTAAACGGGGCCGAGGTGACATGTTTGATCCCATTGCGGGTCATGAATTCTTTAAATTCGGCATTGGTGAAACATGGCCCGTTGTCACTGACCAGTATGTCAGGTAGGCCGTGGGTGGCAAACATGGCCCTCAGGCTTTCAATGGTGGCGGTGGCGGTGCTTTCCGACATTATTTCACATTCAATCCATTTTGAAAAAGCATCCACCACCACCAGGAACATTTTATTGAGAAATGGGCCCGCATAGTCGACATGGATCCTCGACCATTGTCTGGAGGGCCAGGACCACAAACTTAGTGGTGCCTCTCTGGGCACGTAGCTCAACTGAGCACACACACTGCATTGCCGTACACAGAACTCTAAGTCAGAGTCGATACCGGGCCACCACATGTGGGATCTGGCTATCGCTTTCATCATTACCATACCCGGGTGTGTGCTGTGGAGATCTGAGATGAACGTCTCCCTGCCCTTTTTGGGTAGCACTACGCAGTTACCCCACAACAGGCAGTCTGCCTGAATGGACAGCTCATCCTTTCATCGCTGGAACGGCTTGATTAGCTCTTGCATTTCACCGGGGATGCTGGCACAGCTCCCATGCAGGACACAGTTTTTTACTAGGGACAGCAGAGGATCTTGGCTGGTCCAAGTCCTAATCTGGCTGGCCATGATGGGTGATTTATCATTTTCAAACGCTTCCATGACCATCAACAAGTCTGCGGGCTGCGCCACCATCAACAAGTTTGCAGGCTGCGCCATTTCCACCCCTGTGGTGGGCAATGGTAGCCGACTGAGAGCATCCCGCCAGTTCTCGGTGCCTGGCCTGTGGCGGATGGTATAGTTATACCCTGATAGTGCGAATGCCCACCTTTGTATGCAGGCTGAGGCATTGGTATTTATCCCCTTGTTTTCAGCGAACAGCGATATGAGGGGCTTGTGATCGGTTTCCAGCTCAAATTTTAGGCCAAACAAGTACTGATGCATTTTCTTTACCCCGAATACACACGCTAATGCCTCTTTCTCAATCATGCTGTAGGCCCTCTCGGCCTTAGACAAGCTCCTGGAGGCATAGGCGACAGGTTGCAACTTCCCCGCAACGCTAGCTTGTTGTAATACACACCCGATTCCATACAACGACACATCACATGCTAGCACAAGTCTTTTATACGGGTTATACAATACAAGCAGCTTGTTGGAGCATTCCTGATAGCCTCTGTCTTGGTGTCTGTTGGCTGAATTTCATCCTCCGCAATCTTTCTCCCCAAAAACTCCACTTCTGTTGTCATGAAGACGCATTTCGACCTCTTCAGCCGCAGCCCTACGCGATCCAGTCGCTGGAGGACCTCCTCCAGGTTTTGTAGGTGCTCGACGGTGTCCCGACCCATGACCAATATGTGTCCTGAAAAACCACTATGCGTGGTACTGACTTGAGTGGGCTCTCCATGTTTCTCTGGAAGATCGCTGCAGCCGACCGAATTCCAAACGGGCATCTGTTGAAGATGAACAGTCTCTTGTGCGTGCTGATGCAGGTGAGGCCCTTCGAAGACTCCTCCAACTCCTGCATCATGTCGGCCGAAGTCAGGTCAAGCTTGGTGAATGTCTTGCCTCCTGCCAGCGTCGCAAATAGATCGTCTTCCTTAAGTAGCGGGTATTGGTCCTGGAGCGAGAAACAATTAATAGTTACTTTATAATCGCCGCAAATCCTGACCTTGCCATCACTTTTGAGTACTGGAACAATCAGGCTGGCCCACTCACTGAATTCCACTGGTGAGATGATGCCCTCGCGTTGCAGTCTGTCCAGCTCGATTTCCACTCGCTCCCTCATCATGTGAGGTGCCGCTCGCGCCTTGTGGTGAATGGGTCGTGCCTCTGGGACCAAGTGGATCCGCACCTTCACCCCGCAAAAGTTTCCAATGCCTGGCTCAAAAAGGGAAGGAAATTTGTTAAGAACCTGGGTACATGAGGCCTCATCGACATGCGATAGTGCTCAGATGTCATCCCAGTTCCAGCGGATTTTGCCCAGCCAGCTCCTTCCAAGCAGTGTGGGGCCATCGCCCGGGACAATCCAGACTGGCAGTTCATGCACCGTGCCCTTGTAGGTGACCTTGACCATGGCGCTGCCCAGGACAGTGATAAGCTCTTTGGTGTACGTTCTCAGTTTCGTGTGGATGGGGCTCACGGCTGGTCTGAGTGCCTTGTTGCACCACAGTCTCTCAAACATCTTTTTACTCATGATGGACTGGCTAGCGCTAGTATCCAGTTCCATGGCTACGGGTAAGCCATTCAATTTTACATTGAGCGTTATAGATGGACATTTTGTCGAAAATGTGTGCACCCCGTGTACTTCAGCACCTGCCTCCTCTCTCTGAGGCTCAAAATTGCTTTGATCCACCATGGACCGATCTTCCTCTGCCATGTGGTGGTGCGCAGGGTTTTGTAGAGCTTGCAGCTCATCTGCAAGCTCGTTGGAGGTGCCCCATTGTTCCACAGCTCTTGCAAACATATCCTTTGAAGCGGCATGAATAGGCTGAATGGAAGCCTGCACAATGCCAACAAGGTGTGAATTGCCTTGCATTCATTCTTTGTTGCAGACTCTGAGTCATCTGGGTCACCTGAGGCCTGCTGGAAGTTGCAGACTCATGGTTTCTGCCCTGCACATTTCTGCTTGCAAACATAGTTCTAGTTAATTAATGAACATTGCTAGCACTTGTGTGCTGAGAGATTTGTTTGGTGTTATCACTGGTGGACATAAATGCCTGTGCTATCGCAATGGCCTTACTGAGGGTCCGTGTCTCTACAGTCAAAAGTTTTCGTAGGATGGTCTCATGGCCAATGCCCAGTACAAAAAAGTCTCTGAGCATTTGCTCCAGGTAGCCATCAAACTCACATTGTCCTGCAAGTCGCCTTAGCTCGGCGACGTAGCTCGCCACTTCTGACCTTCAGATCGCTGGCACATGTAGAATCGATACCTCGCAATCAGCACGCTCTCCCTCGGGTTAAGATGCTCCCGAACCAGTGTACACAGCTCCTCATACAACTTATCTGTGGGTTTCACCGGAGCCAGAAGATTCTTCATGAGGCTGTAGGTCGGTGCCCCGCAGACCATGAGGAGGACCGCTTTCCTTTTTGCAGCGCTTCCTTCTCTGTCCAGCTCGTTGGCTACAAAGTACTGGTCGAGCCGGTCGACACAGGCTTCCCAGTCCTCACCCTCCGAGAACTTCTCCAGGATGCCCACAGTTTGCTGCATCTTTGCGTTGGATTCGTATACTCGTCGCCAGTTATTGTGTTCCTAACACAGATGAGACTGCACACAGGGAGGTTAAAGTAACAGTGACCTCAGTCTTTATTAAGACACTCCAGAGTGAGGAACAGGCCTTAGGGGCTGGCTTATATACAGTGCTCCCAAGGGATGCTGGGATCCCTTGGGACTTCAGGGGATGCACTCCCTGGTGCTTTACAGATACACAACACTCTATACCTAAGTCCAGGTCATTAATATATATAAAAAAGAGCAGTGGTCCTAATACCACCCCCTGGGAACACCACTGCACATTTCTCTCCAATCTGAAAAATAACCATTTCACCACTTCTCTGCTTTTTGTCCCTTACCAACTTCCTATCCTCATAACCACTTCCCCTTTAATACCATGGGCTTCAATTTTGCTAACAAGTCTATAATGTGGTACTTTATCAAACACCTCTTGAAGGTCCAAATACACAACATTAAGCGCATTACTCTCATCAACCCTCTACGTTACTTTATCAAAGAACTCAATCAAGTTAGTCCAAAACCATTAGCTTTAAACAAATCCATGCTGACTGTCATTTATTAAACCGTGTTTTTCCAAGTTCCAATTTTGTCTCGGATTATTAGATCTAAAAGTTTCCCCATCACCGATGTTAGGCTGACTGGCCTGTAGTTGCTGGGTTTATCCCTCTCCTCCTTTTTGAACAATGGTGGAACATTTGCAATCCTCTAGTTCTCTGGCACCACTCCCATATCTAAGGTGGATTGGAAGATTGTGGCCATAGCCACTGCAATTTCCACCATTACTTTCCTTAGCAACCTAGGATGCATGTCATTCAAACTGGGTATCTTTCTACTTGTGGCGACCTGGAACACTTCCCTCCTTCGGTGACCTCGATCAGGCCTCCTCCCCTTCGGCGACTGTGGTTGACCTCTCCTCCTTCTTCAACGGTGGCTGGGCCTCTCCTCCTCAATGGTGATCGGGCCTCTTCTCCTCCAGCACGTGGTGAGCACAATGGCTGTGACCACCCTGACCTCCCACTCTGAACTCCAGTGGACCACTGACCCTCCCAATCCCTGCCCCCAACCAAGCCTCGGACTACCTACCATCTCAACGAAGGGCGCTACTCAGTGCCGAGCTTGTGGCCAACATCTCGCGTAGGCAACTAGGCCCATACAGTAGTGCCTGGTCTCCAGTCGTCTTGGACCCCCTTGCCACTGGACCAGGACCTTGCTCAGCTAAGCCCGTGTGGTAGCCGGTGTGCAACGGCCACACCACATTCAAAGAACTCATGCACAGGCACCTTCTATTCCTTTAACATGAAGTTTGGGACCTGGAACATCAGGACCCTCATGGACAACTCCAACAGCAACAAGCCGGAACGCCGCACCGCCATAGTTGCCCGGGAACTTAGACGCTTTGATGTCGACATCGCCGCCCTAAGCAAGATCCGGCGGGCAGGGGAAGGCCAGCTCAAGGGACAAGGTGGAGGTTGCACCTTCTTTTGGAAAGGGAAACCAGAGGACGAACCCTGCCTCCACAGAGTCTGTTTCGCCATCAAAAACGAGCTGGTCGACCGCCTCAAAGACATCCCCTGTGGGGTTAACGAACGTCTCATGATTCTCTGACTCACCCATCCCGTAATCAATGCGCCATAGTCATCAGTGCGTATGACCCAACACTCGATTCGACAGATGAGACCAAAAAGTGTTTTTACTCCAGCCACGAAAAATCCTTGTCCTGCGTTCCTGCGGACGACAAACTGAACCTCCTCGGTGACATCAACACCAGGGTCAGCAAAGACACAGCCGTCTGGGGAGGCATGATCGGCAGAGAGGGTGTAGGGAAAACCAACTCCAGTGCTACCCTGCTCCTGACAAAATGTCTAGAACATGACCTTGTCATCACCAACATCTTGTTCACAAGTACAAGTACAAGGCATCATGGCAACACCCTCGCTCCAAGCACTGGCACCTGCTCAACTACGTCATCATCCGAGCCAGGGGTTACAAGGATGTGCGCAGCACCCGTGCCATGACAGGAGCTGATGACTACTGGATGGACCACCGCCTAATCCGATCCATCATTGACATTAACATAGCCCCAAAGTGGAGGGGGCAGCAAAAGCAGAGCCGCAAAAAAGTCAATGCCGGGGCACTCAAAGACTCAGCTAAGAGAGCCCTATATAGTCAGCGCCTCACAGCTAACCTGGCATGCTTTGATGACCCCGAGGCGCAGAATTCCCACAGCGCTTGGTCTGCCCTCCAGGCCTCCATAACCAGTGCTTGCAAAGAGACACTCGGTCACTCAACCAGGAAACACCAGGACTGGTTTGATGAGAATGACCAGGAGATCCAAGAGCTAATAGATCGCAAGTGCAGGGCATTTCTGAGCCTAAAACAACAACCCAACCGGGAGCAGCAAGGCAGCATTACAGACGGCTTAAGGCCGAGGTCAAACAAAAAACTCAGGATCTAAAGAACAGATGGTGGATGGAGAAAGCGCAGGAGATACAGCAGCTGGCCGACAGCCATGATGTGTGAGGATTCTTCATTGCAGTCAAGGCCACTTATGGCCCAAACACCCAAGGTTCCACCCCACTGCTGGCCAAGAACGGGGAAACACTCATCAAGGACACCAAGGCTGTCAGGGAGCACTTTGAAGATCTCCTCAACCGAGACTCTGCCTTTGACTCTAGTGTTCTCGACTCCATCCCGCAGCATGCTACCCGCCGCCACCTCAGTAAACCCCAGTCCTACACAAGGTAGAAAAAGCCATAAGACAGCTTAAGAACAACAAGGCCACGGGAGCGGATGGAATCCCTGCTGAGGCATTAAAGTATGGCGGAGAGGCGTTGTTGGCATGAATACATGACCTCATCTCTCGCATCTGGAAGGAGGAGAGCATGCCGGGAGATCTCAGAAATGCCGTGATCGTGACCATCTTTAAAAAAAGGGGACAAGTCCGACTGCAGCAACTACAGAGGAATCTCCCTGTTATCAGCCACTGGGAAAGTCGTTGCTAGAGTCCTCCTCAACCGTCTTCTCCATGTGGCTGAGGAGCTCCTCCCGGAGTCACAGTGCAGATCTCATCACCTACAGGGCACAACGGACATGATTTTTACAGCGTGACAACTTCAAGAAAAATGCAGGGAACAGCGCCAGCCCTTATACATGGCCTTCTTCGACCTTACAAGGGCTTTTCACACTGTCAACCGCAAGGGTCTATGGAGCGTCCTCCTCCGTTTCGGGTGCCCCCAAAAGTTCGTCACCATCCTCCACCCGCTCCACGACGACATGCAGGCTGTGATCCTTACCAATGGATGCATTACAGACCCAATCCACGTCTTGACCGAGGTCAAACAGGGCTGCGTCATCGCCCCAACCCACTTCTCAATCTTCCTCGCTGCCATGCTCCACCTCATACTCAACAAGCTCCCCGCTGGAGTGGAACTAACCTACAGAACCAGTGGGAACCTATTCAACCTTCGTTGGCTCCAGGCCAGGTCCAAGACTACACCAACCTCTGTCGTCGAGCTACAGTACACGGACGATGCCTGCGTCTGCGCACATACAGAGGCTGAACTCCAAGTCATAGTCAACGTATCCACTGAGGCATACGAAAGCATGGGCCTTAGATTAAACATCCGTAAGACAAAGGTCCTCCGCCAGCCTGTCCTCGCCGTACAGCACTGCCGCCCAGTCATCAAGATCCACAGCGTGGCCCTGGACAACTTGGACCATTTCCCATACCTCGGGAGCCTCTTATCAACAAGAGCAGACATTGACGACGAGATTCAACACTGCCTCCAGTGCACCAGCGCAGCCTTCGGCTGCCTGAGGAAAAGAATGTTCGAAGACCAGGCCCTCAAATATACCACCAAGCTCATGGTCTGCAGGGCTGTAGTATTACCCACCCTCCTATATGGCTCAGAGACATGGACCATGTACAGTAGACACCTCAAGTCGCTGGAGAAATACCTCCAATGATGTCTCTGCAAGATCCTGCAAATCCCCTGGGAGGATAGATGCACCAACATTTGCGTCCTCGACCAGGCCAACATTCCCAGCATTGAAGCAATGACCACACTTGATCAGCTCCGCTGGGCAGGCCACATTGTTCGCATGCCTGACACAAGACTCCCAAAGCAAGAGCTCTACTCGGAACTCCTACATGGCAAGCGAGCCCAAGGTGGGCAGAGGAAACGTTTCAAGGACACCCTCAAAGCCTCCTTGATAAAATGCAACATCCCCACCAACACCTGGGAGTCTCTGGCCAAAATCGTCCTAAGTGGAGGAAGTGCATCCAGGAGGGTGCTGAGCACCTCAAGTCACATCGCTGAGAGCATGCAGAAATCAAGCGCAGGCAGCGGAAACAGCGTGCGGCAAACCAGACTCCCCACCCCACCCTTTCCCTCAATGACTATCTGTCCCATCTGTGACAGGGTCTGTGGTTCTCATATTGGATTGTTCAGTCACCCAAGAGCTCATTTTTAGAGTGGAAGCAAGTCTTCCTCGATTCTGAGGGACTGCCTATGATGATTTTCTACTTGAACCCTGTCAAGTCATTTTAGCATCTCCTCTTTATTTTTATCCTATACAATTTCTCAACTACCTCTTCCTTGATAATGACATGGGCAGCATTCTCTTCTTTAGTGCAGACCGATGTAAAGTACTCATTTAGTACCTCAGCCATGCCCTCCACATGAAGATCTCCTTTTTGGTCCCTAATTGGCCCCACCCTTCCTTTGACTCCCCTTTTACTATTTATATGTTAATAAAATAGACTTTTGTGTTCCCTTTTCAGTTACCTGCTAATCTATTCTCATACACTCGCTTTGCCCCTTTTATCTCCTTTTTCAGTTCTCTCCTGTACTTTTTGTATTCAGCTTGGTTCTCCAATGAATTGTGACCCCAAAGTTTATGAAAAGCCTCCTTTCTCTGTTTAATTTTAATCTCTATATCTTTGGTCATCCAGGGAGCTACAGTTTTAGATGCCCTTCCTTTCCCCTTGTGGGAATGTAGCTTGTCTGTACCCAAACTATCTCCTCTTTGAAAGCCTCCCATTGCTCATTTACTGTTTTACCTCCCAACCTTTGATTCCAATCCGTCTGGGCCAGATCCCTTTTAAACTCACTGAATTTAGCCCTCCTCCAGTTGAGTATTTTCACATTTGATTTTTCCTTCTCCTTTCCATAATTACTCTAAAACCTAATTATATTGTAGTCGCTGCTTCCTAAATGCTCTCCCACGGAAATATACTTCACTTGTCCCACTTCTTTCCGGAGAACTAGATCCGTCACTGCTTTCTTTCTCATTGGGCGAGAAACATACTGATCAAAAATGTTCTCTTGTACACATTTCAGGAATTCCTCCCCCTCTTTGCCTTTTACACTATTATTTTCCCAGTCTATATTAGGATAATTGAAGTCCCCCATTATCAATACTCTTTAGTCCTTGCATTTTTCTGCAATTTGCCTACAAATTTGCTCCATTTTCTTGCAATACTTGCTGGCCGAAAGTATATATTCAGTAGCATAATAGCACCTCCATTGTTCATTCTACCCATTCTATCTTTGAACAGTTAAGTATATCATCCCTTTCTTGTGCTTTGACAGTATCATTGATAATTACTGCTACCCCTCCTTCTTTTCCTTCCCTATCTTTCCTGAATACTTTGTTTTAGCCCACTCTCCGTTATTGCCCCAAATCATAATCCCTTGTGGCTACTTGAGCCTGCATTTCACCAATCTTATTTACCATGCTATTTACCAGTCGCCACAAGGTATTTATGCAAATGCACTCTAAATCCATCTTAGTCTGCCTTGCATTTCCCCCGTCTGAACTACTCTTCATTCTAATGCTGTTTATCTCTTCGAGCCCTCTGTGCACCTTGTATCTCCTCTCTAATGCTTCATCCTGGTGCCCCTCACCCTGGTAAATCAGTTTAAACTCTCAGCCATAGCACTATTTAACATCCCCGCAAGGACATTGGTCTCAGCCCTGTTGAGGTGCAACCCATCCATCTTGAACTGGTCTCTCCTGACCCAGAACTGGACCCAATGCCCCAGGAATCTGAAGCCCTCTCTTCTGCACCATTTCCCCAGCCATGTGTTAACCTGCCTTATCTTATTGCTCCTATAACCTGGATTACTCCCACTAACGCGTGGCACTGGGAGTAATCCAGAGATTACTACCTTTGAGATCCCACTCTTTAACTTCCTCTCCAGCTCCTGAAACTCCATCTGTAGGACTTCAACCCTTTTCCCACTGATTCCAACATGGACCACGATTTATGATTGTTCCCCTTCCCCCTGCAAAATGTTCTGCACCCAGTCAGTGATGTCCTTTAATTAATTTGTAATCAAATGTCGTAAAAACCCATCTGGTTCACTAATGTCCTTTAGGGAAGGAAATCTGCAGTTCTTACCTAGCCTGTCCCATATGTGACTCCAGACCCACAGCAATGTGGTTGACTCTTAACTGCTCTCTAAAATGGCCTAGCAAGCCATTCAGTTGTACCAAACCACTACAAAGAAGACAGGCTGCAGCGGTTCAAGAAGGCGGCTCACTACCAACTTCTAATTGGACAATTAGGGATGGGCAATAAATGCTGGCTTTGCCAGCGACACCCACACCCCATGAACACTTATTTAAAAAAATAATATATCTACTAATTATATTCTAGACCTCAAGTGATTCTATTAGTTCTAAAAATAAATTATTGCCAACAATAAATAAATAAATAAAGATTATAAATTGCAACACTGACAGATTGTTGTGACTGCAGAATGTGGGAGTTTGTCGGCAGCAAGACTGTCCCAGATTGCCACAACTACAGGAAATGTCTCTGTTCAAATACTCCAGCTCAAAATTGTTGAGCTGGATTGTGAATCAGAGACCCTTCAACTCTTAAGGAAGAGGGAGGTCTTTCCGGATAGTTTACTTCAGAGTATAGTCATACCTCAAAATAAAACACAGGTGCAGGAAGGGGTGATTGTGACTGTCAGCCAGCAAGGTAGGGGGAACCTCGGCGACACAGAGAATGAGGTGTCACAGTCACTATTCCTATCCAAAAGGTACAATGTACTTGCTAACTGTGGAGATAAGGGTGTAGGCTGCAGGGAGATGGCCAGAAAGCTAAGCAAGTTACTGTGGAGCAGGAGACAATCCAAGGGTGGGGACGGGTGTGGGAAGAGCAAAGTAGAAATAGAATGTTTGTAGTCAGAGGGGATTCGATAAGTTGGGGCATAGATAGCATCATTGCAGTTGCAACCAGTTGTTGTGGTCCATATTGGGACCAATGACATGGGAAGGAACAGGGTGGAGATCCTGCAAAGGGATTATCAGGAGATAGCAACAAAATTAAAAAACAAGATCTCATGGATGATAATCTTGGGATTACTATCTGAGTCATGAACTAATTAGCATCAGATCAGGAAGGTGAATGCGTGGCTGAAAGAATGGTGTGAGAAACGGGTTCATGGGACACTTAAACCAGTACTGGGACAGCAACATAGAAGTATGGGGCATCATTTTAACACCAAAAATGGATGGTCTGGGTAGGGTGGGATTGTTAAAATTTTAAAACTCTTAAACCTGAACCCAACCCGCCTCGAATCTACCCACTTCCAGTTTTAATGCAGGCAGTACGGCGGGAGTGGAGGCGGGACATTCATTCAAATATTTTAATGAGGCTGTGTGCCTCCAATTCTATCTCTCTTTCAGAGTTAACGTTGGCGGGTTGGGTTTCCCGGGCCTCGGGAAATCCGGCAGCTAAAAGAAGATGAGAACTGCTGCGTGGAAGAGGTAAGTGCTTTTCCAGCATTGATTGTGGGTCAGCAGGAGCAGTAGTGATTCCCCTTCGGTCCCACAAGCTGATATGCTTCCCTCCCCATGTTTGGACACACCCTGCAATCAAATCACCCCCTGCAATTGAACCTCTCCCATGATCACTGACCCCCGATCGGACCACCCTGGTGAACACTGATCCCTCTGGATTATTGACCCCCCCCCCACCCGACCATCAAACCCCCCAGCAATCACCGATCCCCTACGATCACTGACCTACCCTGTGAGCACTGACACCCCATCTCTGCCACCGATCTCACTCTGACCCTCCACAATCATCCCCTGACCTTACAAACCATGATGTACCCAACCCTCCCTCACGATCTCTACTCCGAGGAGCATTAAACTTACCTGCTCCTAGGCTGCGGTTTCTTCTGCAGCATTCTCCAACCATCAGGGAACCAAGCCTGCCAATCAGGCTGGCTTCCAGGTGGGGAACCTATTTAAAAAACAAACATGTGCTCTGTGGAGTCAAAGCTCGACAGCGGCCCAACCAGAACTCCTCCACACTCCGCTTGGAAATCCCACCCAAGAAATATCTGGGCCTTTCAGCACCTTGAGCCTGTTCTGCTATTCAATTAGATCATGGCTGATCTGTACCTACCCTCCTTAGTTCCGTATTCCATAATACCCTTGCCTAACAAAAGTCTATCAATCTCATTTTTGAAATTTTCAATTGACTCCCAGCCTCAACACTGGTAAGGGTAAGTGTTCCAGACTTCCACTACTCTTTGTGTGAAGAAGTGCTTCCTGACATCACCCCTGAGTGGTCGAGCTCTAATTATAAGGTTATGCCCCCTTGTTCTAGACTTCAGCCATCAGAGGAAATGAGGAAATAGTTTCTTTCTATCTACCCTATCAACTCCTTGAATCATCAATCACTCTTAATCTTCTATACTTTGGGGAGTACAAGCCCTAATCTATGTAATCTGACCTCATAATTTTTCAGAGTCCCGTTAGCGCCTCTGAGAGGCACGAATGGGGTGGAAAACACTTTTTGTTACCGGCTACCGGGAGCTCCGGGAGTGTGCGGATGACGTCATCGCTGCTCTGGTGACCTAGTGGAGGCCATCAAAGGCCTGACAGACTGCGTAGTGGCCCTCCCCTTTAAGCGAAGGGGAGGGGCATTGAAACGTGTCAGCACTACACGGAGCATTCGCTGAGCATCCGCGTAGTCCTGCAGTACTCGCCCCATTAGCGCGCCTGGAACCGACCCTGAAGGAAGTGGAGAGCGCGAGATTGTGCTCCAGTTCCTTTGAGGGACGCTAAGCCCAAATCAGCGGTGGGGATGGGACTTCTGCGACAGGTGCAGGACGTCCCGGCCCCAGCAGTGTACCGCCCCGACGGCAATTTTGCCCTAGGAGCAAAGGCATGTGGGAGTACAAAATCATAAATCACTAAAAGTTTCAATATAAATTAATAATGCTATAAAAAAGCAAAGGTCGCACTAGAATTTATTTCTAGAGGGATAGAATTGCAAAGTACAGAAGTTATGCTAAACTTCTATCACATGTGTACAGTGCTTTTCACCATATTAAAAAAAGGTCATAGAGACACCGGAGAGGGTGAAAAGCAGATTTACAAGAACTGCTAGGTTATGGGGAGCGGGCAGGGGAGTAGACCTGAGTCCATGATCGGATCAGCCATGATCGTATTAAATGGCGGAGCAGGCTCGATGGGCTGTATGGCCTACTCCTGCTCCTATTTCTTATGTTCTTCTGTTCTTCTACCTATCAGGAAAGGATGAACAGGTGAACTACTAGAGGTCCTTAAAATCATGAAAGGTTTTGATAGAATAGACACATCGGCCCAGAAATCCCGGCCTCCCCGGGTCCGTATGGAGTTTCTACGACACAGGAAGGCATCAAAAAAGCCAGTTTTCAGCGTGCAATGCGCATGCGCTGAAAACCAGCTTTTCCGATCTGTCAAGCTGGAGCTTGACAGATCCTCCATGTTATGTATGCAACCCTAAGTAATTTGTATCATACCACCACCAGAGGGTATACCTGTTGGAGTCCCAAGGGATCCCAGCATCCCTTGGGAGCACTGACTATAAGCAGGCCTCTCATGTGTACGGGCACTCTGGAGTTTGAATAAAGGAGCTAAGGTCACATTTGCTCATGTCTACAGTACTCAGTTACATTACTTTATTATGAGCTTAACAACTGGCGACGAGATCACGAACAATCATGCGAAAATGCAGAGAACTGTTGGTATCCTGGAGAAATTCTCAGAAGGGGACGATTGGGAGGCCTTCATGGAGCGACTCGACCAATACTTCGTGGCCATGAGCTGGAAGGGGACGTGATCCTCCTCTCCGTCTGTGGGGCAACAACCTATGACCACATGAAGAATCTTCTAGCTCTGGTGAAACCAATAACAAAATCGTATGAAGAACTGTATACGCTGGTCCGGGAGTACCTATATCCGAAGGAAAACATTCTGATGGCAAGATATCGGTTTTACATGTGTTAATGGTCTGAAGGCTAGGAAGTGGCAAGTTACGTCGCTGAACTAAGGCGCCTTGGAGGACATTGCGAATCAATGGATTCCTTGAGCAAATGCGAAGAGACTTTTTTTTGGCTTGACATTGGCCATGAGGTTATCCTTTGCAAACTATTGACTGTTGAAACACCAAACCTGAGCAAAGCCAGACATTTATGTCCACCAGCAATAACACCAAACAAATTTCGCAGCACAAAATGTCTACCGACCATGCTAAAAGTCGAACTGGATGGAATTCCAGTATCCATGGAACTAGACACGATGTGAGTCAGTCTATCATGAGCAAAAAGGCCTTCGACAGGCTGTGGTGCAACAAGGCACACAGGCCAAAGCTTAGCCCCATTCATACCAAGCTAAGAACTTACACTAAAGAGCTGATCCCTGTTATTGGCAGCGCAGAAGTAAAAGTCTCCTATGATGGAGCAGTGCACAAACTCCCACTATGGATTGTACCAGGAGATGGCCCCATACTGTTCGGCAGAAGCTGGCTGGGAAAAATCCGCTGGAACTGGGACGACATCCGAGCGCTTTCGTCTGTCGACGACGTCTCATGTGCCCAGGTTCTGAGCAAGTTCCTGTCGTTGTTTGAGTCAGGCATCAGAAGTTTCTCGGGGGCGAAGATGCAGATCCACTTGGTTCCTGGCACATGACCCATCCACTACAAGGCACAGGCGGCACCATATATGATGCAAGAGAAAGTGGAAATTGAGTTGGACAGGCTGCAGCGAGAAGGCATCATCGCGCCGGTGGAGTTCAAGGAGTGGGCCAGTCCAATTGTTCCGGTTCTCAAAGTCGATGGCACGGTCAGAATTTGTGGGGGCTATAAAGTAACGATTAACTGTTTTTCGCTACAGGACCAGTACCCGTTACCCAAGGCAGACGACCTATTTGTGACCCTGGCTGGAGGAAAGACGTTCACCAAGTTGGACCTGACCTCGGCCGACATGACGCAGGACCTGGCGGAACCTTCGAAAGGCTTCACCTGCATCAACATGCACAAAGATCTGTTCATCTACAATAGATCCCGTTTGGGATTCGATCGGCCGCGGCTATTTTTCAAAGGAACATGGAGAGCCTGCTAAAGTCAGTTCCGCGCACTGTGGTTTTCCAGGACGACATACTGGTCACAGGTCGGGACACCATTGAACACTTGAAGAACCTGGAAGAGGTTCTAAGTCGGCTAGATCGCGTGGGACTCAGGTTAAAATGCTCGAAGTATGTTTTCCTGGTGCCAGAGGTCGAGTTCTTAGGGAGAAGAATCGCGGCAGACGGCATCAGACCCACGACGCCAAGACGGAGGCCATCAAGAATGCGCCGAGACCACAGAATGTGACAGAGCTGTGGTCGTTCCTGGGACTCCTCAACTATTTCGGTTATTTCCTATGCGGGTTAAGCACCTTGCTGAGAACCCCTACATGTGCTGCTACGCAAGGGAGATGACTGGGTATGGGGGAAATCACAAGAGACAGCTTTTGAGAAAGCTAGAAATCTATTATGTTCCAACAAACTGCTTGTTCTGTATAACCCATGTAAACGTTTAGTGCTAGCTTGCAATGTTTCTTTGTACGGGGTAGGGTGTGTGTTACAACAAGCAAACGAATCGGGAACATTGCAACCGGTCGCCTATGTGTCCAGGAGTTTGTCCAAGGCCAAAAGGGCCTACAACATGATTGAAAAAGAAGCTATGGCATGCGTTTACGGGGTGAAAAAATGCACCAGTATCTGTTTGGTCTCAAGTTTGAGTTAGAAACTGACCATAAGCCATTCATATCGCTATTTTCAGAGAGCAAAGGGATTAATACCAATGCCTCTGCCCGCATCCAAAGATGGGCGCTCACGCTGTCTGCATATAACTATGTAATCCGCCACAGACCAGGCACAGAGAACGGCGCTGATGCTCTCAGTTGGCTACCATTGCCCACCACCAGGGTAGAAATGGCACAGCCTGCAGACTTGCTCTTGGTGATGGATGTATTTGAAAACGAAAAGTCACACATTACGGCCCTCCAGATCAGGACCAGGACCTGCCAGGATCCTTTACTGTCGCTTGTAAAAAACTGTGTCCTCCATGGGAGCTGGTCCAGCATTCCAGCGGAGATGCATAAAGAGATCAAGCCGTTCCAGCGGCGCAAAGACGAAATGTCCATACAGGCGGACTGTCTTTTGTGGAGCAATCGCGTGGTTTTTCCAAAGACAGGCAGGGAAATGTTCATACACGACCTACAGAGTACCCACCCAGGCATAGTATTGATGAAAGCTGCAGCCAGATCCCATGTGTGGGGGCCTGGCATCGACTCAGATTTGGACTCATGCGTGTGCCAATGCAACACTTGCTCTCAACTGAGCAATGCACCCAGAGAGGCACCGCTAAGTTTGTGATCATGGCCCTCCAAACCGTGATTTCGGATCCATGTTGACTTTGCGGGCCCGTTTCTAGGCAAAATGTTTTTGGTTGTTGTGGATGCTTATTCGAAATGGATTGAGTGTGTAATAATGTCTGTAAGCACGTCCACTGCCACCATCGAAAGCCTGCGAGCCATGTTCGCCACGCACGGCTTGCCTGATATCCTTGTCAGCGACAATGGGCCGTGCTTCACCAGTGCTGAATTCAAGGAATTCATGACCCACAATGGGATCAAGCATGTCACATTTGCCCCGTTCAAGCCCGCATCCAATGGCCAGGCAGAATGGGCAGTCCAAACCATCAAGCAAAGCTTGAAACGTGTGTCGGAAGGCTCCCTGCAGACCCGCCTATCCCGAGTCCGGCTCAGCTACCGCACCGGACCCCACTCGCTCACCGGGGTTCCCCCAGCCGAGCTGCTCATGAAAAGGGCGCTCAAAACAAGGCTCTCTCTTGTCCACCCTGATCTCCATGATCACGTCGAGGGCAGGCGGCACCAACAAAGCATGTACCATGATCACACAAATTTATCACGCGATATTGAAGTCAATGATCCTGTATTTGTACTCAACTATGGACATGGTCCCAAATGGCTTGTTGGCACCATCATAGCCAAACAAGGGAGTAGGGTGTTTCAGGTCAAACTTGCTAATGGACAAACTTGCAGAAAGCATTTGGACCAAACCAAACTGTGATTCACAAACAGCCACAAGCAACCCGAAGAGGACACCACCAATTTCGATCCTCCAACACACACACAAGTGGCAACTGACATCATGGTCGACCACGAAGCTGAACTCACCATCCCCAGCTGCCCGGCAAGGCCAGCTGCCCAGCAGCCCAGCGAAGAACCAACCAACTCACCCACATCTGCATTTGTACCGAAACGATCGAGAAGGGAGCGAAAAGCCCCAGATCGTCTCACCCTGTAAATAAGTTACTATTGACTTTGGGAGGGAGTGATATTATGTAAGCAACCCTAGGTAACCTGTATCATACCGCCACCAGAGGGCCTACCTGTTGGAGTCCCAAGGGATCCCAGCATCTCTTGGGAGCACTGTATATAATCAGGCCTCCCATGCTGTTCCAACACTCTGGAGTTTGAATAAAGGAGCTAAGGTCACACTTGCTCATGTCTACAGTACTCAGTTACATTGCTTTATTATGAGCTTAACACTCCGCATCTCGGGTGCGAGGACATTTGCATGGGCAGCATTGCGGTATATACCCATATCTTGCCCAGCGAATGTCCTCACAACTCCTGCGCCTGATAAAAGCAGGCGCATAGCCTACTTTTATAGATGTCAGAGTTTTAAAACACACAAAAACATTGTAAAATAAAATTTTAAAAACACATGTTGTTGTTAAAAACCCTCCCCACTACGGTAAGTTTATTTTAAACCATAATTAAAAAAACTTTTTTAAAAGTCAGAAAAATATATATTTTTTAAATACATAAATAACTTTAATTTAAATTAATAAAAATATGTTGTGCATTTTTCTATCTTTTATTTTTGGTTATTAGTGTTTTGGGGGTTGTTTCTTATTCATAACAATGGGAACTCCAACTTACGGAGTTCCCATTATTATGAATGAGAATATACTATACCTGATTGGCTGCCCAGAGCCATGTGACTCGTGCTCCAGACCTGCGCACGTCCCGACGTGCACGCGCTGCGACGCGCAGTCAGGAGAGGCCTCCGGACCAGGAATTCATGTGGGTGCAGCAGCCTCAGATTCTAGAATCCAGTCGAAAACCCGCGGGAAGGAGAAACCGAGATTTCTGGGCCGTTATATGATTCCTGGCCATGAGCAGAAGATAGTCATCAGCCAGGTGTAGAGCGGATAGCCCTTGTCTGATCAAAGTTTTCAAGATATTGAAGGGAACAGATTGAGTAAATAGAGAGAAAGAGGCCGAAATCGCCCCGTCCCTTCAGGCCTGATACTGCTGGAAATCGGTGGCCACGCAGTGGAGTGGAATGGGCGTCGATTTTTCGTTGAATGCCTGCCATTTTGAAAATTCTGCTCCTGCGGTATGCCGGCTGTGACCCGCTCCAGCCCCATTTCCGCCCAGCTGCTGCCGATCCATCCTAAGTGCGTCATCAGAGTGTGCACCGCCGTTGTGCCCCATCGAACGCGAAATTCTGTGCTGAAAATCTTGCTCTCGAGTCCTGCCGCTCGGTTCCACCGACAGTTTTTTCTGTCGGTGCACAGTGTTTGGAGTGCTTCTAAAATGGTGGTGCGGCTGCCATTAAAGGAGAGGATCTACTACCGCAGTCGCCCTCTCATTTTTTTGTCAGACGACTGCAATGTCCGGCCGACAATTATGCCCCCAGGTTCGGTTGGGACGCCAACCAGCAGCCTGGCCCCCCCCGTCTTGTGCGCCAGGCCGCTGGCCCCGCCGAAACCCTCCCTGGTGGCACAGTGGCCCTAACTTAAAGAATCACAGAGCTCGCAGCGGCTCGCCCCTTTAAGTGAAGGGGAGAGACGTGGTGACACGCCAGCGTGATGAGACACTCTGCCCGCCCCCGACTTCTGCCCCTCTATTTACCGAACTTCTGCTCACCGCCGCAGTTCTGCCCTCATTATGACCGACTTCCGGGCCGCTCGAAAAATAAAGCCAAAGAGCATAATTTCGGGCAAGAGGCTACCACATCTGACGCTGCGGTAAAAACAGCCGAAACACAGTATGTGCGCCGTGTTTTCGGCAGAGGGCAATTTTGGCTACAAACTGTTTCCACTGGTTGTGGATTCTAGGAGTGGGGGCATAGTCTACGAGAGCGAAATTTTGGTCCCACTGTTTTTGAGGCGTTGTCACCGGCTGAGTGCTGATTTTAACGCCAGGCGGTAGGTGCCACCTCAAACTGCAATATTCAGTTTTCCTGCACAAAAATGAGATAGCAGCACTAAAAGTAGTGTTGCACACTCATCGTCGTGCGCCAACAGAGCGGCAGCTCAGGAGCTCGACCGAATTTCCTGATAGAAGGCTGCCGGCGAGTTAAAAAAAATTTTTTTTAAAGTTTCCCGCATTTTCCCTCACCCACACATAAAAGGACACAATACCAATAAAAGGACCCATTTATCCCGACTCTCTGCTTCCTGCCTGCCAACCAGTTCTCTATCCACGTCAGTACATGACCCCCAATACCATGTGCTTTGATTTTGCACACCAATCTCTTGTGCGGGACCTTGTCAAAAGCCTTTTGAAATTCCAAATATACCACATCCACTGGTTCTCCCTTGTCCACTCTGCCAGTTACATCCTCTAAAAATTCTAGAAGATTCGTCAAGCATGATTTCCCTTTCATAAATCCATGCTGACTTAGACCGATCCTGTCACTGCTTTCCAAATACAAAGGACATAAAAGATCCCATTACGCTATGTCCAAGAAAAGCAGGGGAGCTGTCCCCGGTGTCCTGGCCAATATTTAACCCTCAATCAAAATAATTTAAAAGTTTATCTCATCATTATCACATTGCTGTTTGTGAGAGCTTGAGCTTGCTGTGTGCAAATTGGCTGCCGAGTTTCCTACATTACAACTGTGAATACATTTCAAAAGTACTTAATTGGATGTAAAGTTGTTTGGGATGTCCTGAGGTTATGAAAGATGTTATATAAAGGCAAGTTTTTCTTTTGTTTCAGAGAGTGGTGAGCATGTCGAAGTCGCTACCACAGAGAGTGGTTGAGGCGAGTATTATAGATGCATATAAGGGAGAAGAGAATAGAGGGTTATGCTTATTTTTTATTCATTCATGGGATCTGGGTTTCACTGGCAAGGCTGGTATTTATTGCTTATCCCTAATTGCTTTTGAAAATGTGGTGGTGAGCCGTTTTATTGAACTGCTGTCCGTGTAGTAAAGGTACTCCCGTAGCGCTGTTCGGGAGGGAGTTTCAGGATTTTGACCCAGTGGCAATGAAGGAACGGTGATATATTTCCAAGTCAGGATGGTGTGAGACTTGGAGGGGAACATGGAGGTGATGGCTTTCCCATGCGCATGCTGCCCTTGTCCTTCTAGGTGATGGATGTCACGGATTTTGGAGGTGCTGTCGAAGAAGCCTTGGCAAGTTGTTGCATGGCATCTTGCAGATGGTACACACTGCAGCCATGGTGCACCGGTGGTGGAGGGAATTAATGTTTGAGATGGTGGATGGGGTGCCAGTCAAGCGGTCTGCTTTGTCCTGGATGTTGTTGAGCTTCTTGAGTGTAGTTGGAACTGCACTTATCCAGGCAAGTTGAGAGTATTCCATGACATTCCTGACATAACCAGGCCTATGTTGAGTTTACCTATGTCCATTCATGTGCGCATTTTGTCTGCCACTCTGGACCCGAGCCCATCACTTCTATTTCTACCTTTTTCTCCCCTTTTTTAACTTATTTTCTCTCTACCCCTACTAGAACGCTCTTTCTCCTGTTGTCATGCCTCCTTTCATTTCTCCCCTCTTGGGTACTCTGCCTTCCCAAATCCCTACCCCAACTCTTCAGTACTCCACGACATTCCTACTCTCCTGTTACGATCCTAGGCTTGACTCTGTTGTGTATGGAGAAAGAGTCAGACTGAACACTGTGAGCTCAAAGTAAAGTATGACCGTAATCTTTTATTGCAGGTCTCCAGAGTGCCTCTCCAACCTATGAGGCCTCCTTAAATACCTGTGCTCCCAAGGGATTATGGGATCCCTTTGGACTCCGGGGAATGAGCCCTCTGGTGGCTGTACAGAGTAAATACAAGTCCACATATGTAACAACATTCCCCCCCAAAGTCAATCGTGTAACTATTTACAAAGTGAGTCAATCTGGGGCCCTTCTTGCTTTGGTTGATCGTCGCGGTGTGAAAGCTGGTGTTGTTGAATAATTTGTTGGGCCCTCGCTGGGCTGCTGTGCAGATGGCCTTGCTGGGCTACCTGATGCGTTGGGCCCTGTAGGGCTGCTGTGGATAATGGGTTCTGCTTCGTGATCAACAGTGGTGTCGGTTGCCACGGGTGTGTGTGTTGGGATCAAAAATGGTAGGGTCCAAAATGGGTTGCTCAGGGTGGTCCATGAATCTGAGTTTGATTTGGTCCAAGTGTTTCCAGTGAATGAGTCCATTTGAAAGTTTGACCTGAAACACCCTGCTCCCCTCTTTGGCCACGACAGTGCTGGGAAGCCATTTGGGACCTTGTCTATAATTTAACACAAATACAGGATCATTGACTTCAATCTCACGTGACACATTTGCGCTATCATGATATGCACTTTGTTGAAGCCTCCTGTTCTCTACCTGTTCATGTAGATCAGGGTAAACTAAGAGAGCCTTGTCTTAAGTGCTCTTTTCATGAGCAGCTGAGCAGGTGGGATCCCAGTGAGTGAGTGTGGTCTCGTGCGGTAGCTAAGCAGGACTCGGGATAGGTGAGTCTGCAAGTGAGCCTTCAGTTACCCTCTTCAACCCTTGCTCGATGGTTTGCACTGCTCTCTCTGCCTGACCATTGGACACTGGTTTAAAAGGGGCAGATGTGACATGCTTGATCCCGTTACGGGTCATGAATTCTTTAAACTCAGCACTGGTAAAACATGGCCCGTTGTCACTCACCACGACATCGGGTAAGCCGTGTGTGGCAAACATGGCCGCAGGCTTTCAGTGGTAGCAGCGGACATGCTAGCCGACGTTATCTCACATTCAATCCACTTGGAGTACACGTCTACAACCACAAGGAACATTTTACCCAAGAATGGTCCTGCATAGTCGACATGTACCCTAGACCACGGTTTGTAGGGCCAAGACCATAAACTTAGCGGCGCCCCCCTGGGTACATTGCTTAACTGCGAGCATGTATTACATCTGTGAACGCAGGACTCTAAGTCCGCATCGATACCGGGCCACCAAATGTGGGATCTGGCTATCGCTTTTATCATTACGATGCCTGGGTGGGTATTGTGGAGGTCATTGATGAAGGTGTCTCTGCCCTTCTTGGCGACCACTACTCGATTACCCCACAGAAGGCAGTCTGCCTGTACAGACATTTCATCTTTGCGCCACTGGAACGGCTTTATCTCTTCCTGCATTTCCACTGGGACACTGGACCATCGCCCGTGAAGCACACAGCTTTTGACGAGAGATAATAAGGGGTCCTGGCTTGTCCAGGTTTTGATCTGCCGGACAGTGATGGGTGATTGCTCACTCTCAAATGCTTCCATAACCATGGCGAGATCTGCGGTTTGTGCCATTTCCACCCCCATGGTGGGCAATGGCAGCCTACTGAGAGCATCGGCGCAGTTTTCCGTGCCTGGCCTGTTGCGGATGGCGTAGTTGTATGAGGACAATGTGTGCGCCTATCTCTGGATGCAAGCCGATGGTATTTATCCCTTTACTCTCGATAAACAGGGATATAAGTGGCTTATGGTCAGTTTCCAATTCGAATTTTAGCCCAAACAGGTATTGATGCATTTTCTTTATCCCATAGACACACCCAACTCTTCTTTTTCAATTATGCTGTAGGCTCTCTCGGCCTTAGACAGACTCCTGGATGCATAAGCAACGGGTTGCAGTTTCCCAAAATCATTAGCTTGCTGCAATACACACCCGACGCCATATGACGACGCATCACATGCTAGTACCGAACACTTACATGGATCATATAACAAAAGCAATTTGTTTGAGACGAACAATTTTCTCGCTTTTATAAAGGCATTTTCTTGGCTTTTGCCCCAAACCCATTTGCCCCCTTTTCGTAGTAAGACATGCAGTGGTTCTAGCAGGCTGCTGAGACCCGGTAAGAAGTTACCAAACTAGTTCAAGAGTCCGAGAAACGACCGCAGCTCCGTCATGTTCTGTGGCCTCGGTGCGTTCTCGATTGCCTCCGTCTTCGCGTTGGTGGGCCTGATGCCGTCCGCCACAATCCTCCTTCCCCGGAACTCCACTTCAGGCGTCAGGAAAACACACTTCAAGTGTTTTAACCTGAGCCCCACGCGATTGAGTCGACTAAGAACTTCCTCCAGGTTCTGCAGGTGCTCGACTGTGTTCCAACCTGTAACCAAGATGTCATCCTGGAAGACCATGGTGTGCGGGATTGACTTCAGTAAACTTTCCATGTTTCTCTGGAATATCGCAGCCACTGATCGGATTCCAAACGGGCATCTGTTATAAACCAAAAGACCTTTGTGCATGTTGATGCAGGTGAGGGCCTTCGATGATTCCTCCAGTTCCTGTGTCATGTAGGCTGAAGTCAGATCCAGCTCCGTGAACGTCTTACCTCCCGCCAGCGTTGCAAAGAGCTCATCGGCTTTTGGTAGTGGGTATTGGTCCTGCAGGGAGAAATGATTGATAGTTACTTTGTAATCGCCACAGATTCTGACAGTGCCGTCTCCTTTGAGGACTGGGACAATAGGACGGCCCACTTGCTGAACTCAATCGGTGAAATGATGCCCTCTCGTTGCAGCCGGTCTAGCTCGATCTCGACCCTTTCTCTCAGCATGTATGGTCCTGCTCTCGCCTTGTGATGGATGGCTCGGGCCCGTGGAATTAGGTGGATCTGTACTTTTGCTCCTTGGAAATTCCTGATGCCTGGTTCGAACAGTGAAGGAAATTTGTTTTAAGACCTGGGCACACAAAGTGTCATCAGCGGGCGATAGCACTTGGATGTCGTCCCAGTTCCAGCGTATCTTCCCCAGCCAGTTCCTGCCGAGCAGCATGGGACCATTTCCCGGTACTACCCAGAGTGGTAGCTTGTGCACTGCTCCATCGTAGGAGACCTTTACGGTAGCACTGCCGATTACAGGAATCAGTTCTTTAGTGTAAGTTCTTAGTCTTGTGCGAACTGGTGTTAAGACTGGCCTTGAGGCCTTGTTGCACCGCAACCTTTCGAAAGTCTTTTTGCCCATGATGGACTGGCTCGCGCCCGTGTCCAGCTCCATTGACACCGGGAGTCCATTTAGTTCAACATTCAGCATTATCAGGGGACAATTCGTGGTGAATGTGTGCACCCCATGTACCTCTGCCTCCTCTAGCTGAGGCTCTGATTCGTAATGATCCTCCATGGATCTGTCCTCCTCTGCAACGTGGTGGTTTGCAGGTTTAACAGGCTTAGCAGTGCGCCTGCACACTCGCTGGAGGTGTCCCATTGTTCCATAGCCCTTGCCAACGTAGCCTTTGAATCGGCATGAATGGAAATAATGATCACCCCCCGCAGCGCCAACAAGGTGTTAATGGCCTTGCATTCATCACCCTTGATGGTGGACTCTGAGACATCTGTGGACGTGCAGCTGCAGGTATGTGTGACCTGCCCTGTACGTTACAATTCAAAAACAACATCACTTTGTTCACAGTACTTGTAGCAGCACTTGTGTGCTGAGAGATTTGCTTAGTATTGTCACTGGTGGCAATGCATGCCTGGGCTATCGCTTTGGCCTTACTCAAGGTTGGGGTCTCTACAGTCAAAAGCTTGCAAAGTATGATTTTGTGGCCAGTGGCAAGTACAAAAAAGTCTCTGAGCATGTGCTCCAAATGTCCTTCAAATTCGCAATGTCTTGCAAGGTCTCAGCGCACGACATAACTCACCACTTCCGGGCCTTCAGACTTTTTGTAGGTGTAGAACCGGTACCTCACCATTAGAACGCTTTCCTTCGGATTCAAATGCTCTCGGACCAGTATGCACAAACCCGCCGTACGATTTCTCCGTGGGTTTTGCTGGAGTGAGCAGGTTCTTCATGAGGCCATATGTTGCTGCCCCACAGATGGTGAGGAGGATCACTCTACGTTTGGCAGCGCTCTCTTCCCCATCTAGCTCATTGGCCACGAAGTATTGGTCGAGTCGCTCCACAAAAGTTTCTCAATCATCTCCCTCCGAAAATTTCTCCAGGATGCCCACTGTTCTCTGCATCTTTGGGTTCGCTATCTGTATCTCGTCGCCAGTTGTTGTGTATGCAGAAACAGTCAGACCGAACACTGTGAGCTCAAAGTAAAGTGTGACCGTAATCTTTTATTGCAGGTCTCCAGAGTGCCTCTCCAACCTGTGAAGCCTTCTTAAATACCTGTGCTCCCAAGGGATTATGGGATCCCTTGGGACTCCGGGGAACGAGCCCTCTGGTGGCTGTAGAGAGTAAATACAAGTCCACATATATAACAGACTCCATCTTAGATAAGCCTACCAATTACCTCTGTGCCTCTCTTGCCATCCTTCGAAGGGCCCGTTGAGGCACTCCTTGCAAGCAGCAACCTCTACTGCCCCATCCTACTCTCACGTTGACTTTCCTGCAGGGGGCTAATCTTGCTGATCTCCTCCCCATCTAACTCACCCCTCCCAGTGCTGACCCTGTGGACTCTTCGAGCAGATCATCTATCAACTCCCCTCTCCGCATCTCCCTCCAAAACATTAGTTCAATTGTGAACAAAGCCCTTGCCATCCATGAGCTTATCGCGGATGATTACATCGATGTCATGGCCTTGACAGAAACCTAACTGAGGGGTGATGACCCATTCCACCAACTTGAAGCCTCCCACATAGCTATAAATTCCTCCACTTGTCCATCGCCATGGCGATGTGGCTCTTATCACCAAAGCACACCTTGGTCTGTCCCCCTACTCCTCCGGCACGTTCTGCTCCTTTGAACATGTCACCACATTCCATCGCTCTCACCTTTCATTTTAAATCCTCATCTCTACTGCCCACGAAAGTACCACAAATATATTCTCACCGAGATATCTTCACTGCTTTCTTCCCTCAGCTTCTGCAGCAGGCGACTTCTCATCCTTGGTGATTTCAACCTTCATCCTAATATATCATGCTCTCTCTTCTATGAGTTCACTGTCCTATCCTCCCTAATCTCTCCCTCCATGTTCACATCCAACCCCTCGACTTTGCCATCTCTGGTGGCCTTGCTATTCCTATCGTGTCAATGACAGATAAGGCCATTTCTGATCACTTCCTTGTATCGCTCTCTACCCACACCCCATCCCATTTCCAACCATACTTCCTTCTGTGTATGCTCTTGGAAAAAAAATCTCCACCAATTCACTTACAACTGCACTTTCAAAATCCCAACTGCCTCGACTTTGGCTCTCCATTCACCACGGCATTTCTGCCACTACCAATCTGCTCAAACACACCCTCACCTCCACCTTTGATGCCCTAGTCCTAATTAAAACCATTATTCTCTCTCATCCTGGCCATTCCCCCTGGTACGAACATCATCTCTGCTCCCTTAAGTCCAAGGGACGCAGACTTGAATTGATATGGCGGACACCTGGATTAGCCATTCACCGCCAGATTTGGCTGGACCACATAAAGCACTATCGGATCCTGCTCTTGTCTGCCAAAATTGTTCGCTATTCCAGGATCATACTGGAATGCAAAGATAACACCCAGCTTCTATTCTCTAATGCTAACCCTCTTCTTCAACCCCTCTCCCCTGTTTCCTCCATCCTCACCTTCAACAACATGTGTGAGGAGCTCATATACTTCTTTGTCACTAAGATTGAGACCATCCGATCAGCTGCCTCTGCCACTTCCTTCCCTTCCCCTAGCCCACCGGACCAAACTCCCTCTAAGGTTCCCCCATCCTAGATCTGAATTCACATCTTTCTCCAGTTTCTCTCCAACCTCCCCTCATGCCATCCATGAGATCCACTTCCTGCTCCCTTAAACCGATTCCCGCTAAACCTGACCATCCAACTTCCTCTTCTGGCTCCCATTTTAGTTCATATTGTTAGTGGTCCTCAGGTACTGTCCCTCTTTCCTTCACATCTGCTGTTATCACACCTCTCCTCAAAAACTCAACTCTTGACACCTCTGTCCATGCAAGCTACCACCCCATCTCTAGCCTCCCTTTCATCTCCAAAGTCTTTGAACGTGTTGTCGTCTCTCAAATCTTTGCCCAGCTTCCCTGGAACTCTATTTTTGAATCCCTCCAATCAGGTTTTGGCCCATGGCACAGTACAGAAGTGGCTCTTATCAAAGTCACAAATGACTGTGACTGTGACAAAGATAAACTGTTACTCTTCATCCTTCTTGATATTACTTCATCCTTCTCCAACACCTCTCCACCATCACCCAGCTAGGTGGAACTGCACTCGCCTGGTTCCATTCTTATATATCTAATTGTAGCCAGAGAATCACCTGTAATGGCTTCTCTTCCCGCTGCTGCACTGTTACCACTGGTGTCCCTCAAACATCTATGCTTGGCCCCCTCCTATTTCTCATCTACATGTTGCCCCTCGGCGACATCATCCGAAAACACAACATCAGTTTCAACATGTACATCGATGACACCTAGTTCTAACTCACCACCACCCTAGACCCTTCCACTGCCTGTAAATTGTCAGATTGCTTAGCCGACATCCAGAGTAAAAATTTCCTCCAATTAACTATTGGGAAGACTGAAGCCATTGTTTTCGGTTCCCATTGCAAATTCCATTCCCTAGCCACCGACTCCATCCCTCTCCATGTCAACTGTTTGAGGGTTAACCAAACTGTTTGCCATTTGACCCTGAAATGAGCTTCCGACCATATATCTGAGCCATCACTGAGGCCGCCTATTTCCACCTCCGTAACTTTGCCCATCTGCGCCCCTGCCTCAGCTCATCCGCTGCTGAAACCCTCATCCATGCCTGTGTTACCTCTAGATTTGACTATTCCAATGTTCTCCTGACTGGACTCACACATTCTACCCTCTGTAAATTTGAGGCCATCCAAAACTCAGCTGCCCGTGTCCTAAGTCCTGTTCAATAATCACCCCTGTGCTTGCTGACCTATATTGGCTCCCGGTTAAGCAACGCCTTGTTTTTAAAATTCTCATCCTTGTTTTCAATTCCCACCATGGCCTTGCCCCTTCCTATCTCTGTAATCTACTCCAGCCCCAAAACCCACTGAGATATCTGTGCTCCTTTAATTTTGACATCTTGAGCATCCTCGATCAATGTCTTCTTGCAACTTTCTGCTTCTATCTACAGTGGCTACTGTGTCACCTAACTTGGTATCATCAGCAAACCTGGATTATATGGCTGTTAATTCCTTCATCCAAGTCATTCAAGGATGAGAAGTATGTCCAGCTGAAGCTTCTGTCAGACCGCATTGTGGCGTTGGAGCTGCACATGGATTCACTCTGGAGCATCCACGATACTGAGGACACCGTGGATAGCACATTTAGTTAGTAAAGATTACACAGGCAGATAGGGAATGGGTGACCATCAGGAAGAGCATGGGAAGGAAGGTAGTGCAGGGGTCCCCTGCGGTCACCTTCCTCCAAAACAGATATACCGTTTTGGATACTGTTGAGGGAGGTGGCTCATCAGGGGAAGACAGAAGCAGCCAAGTTCATGGCACTAGGCGTGACTCTGCTGCACAGGAGGGCAAGAAAAAGAGTGGGAGAGCTATAGTGATAGGGGATTCAATTGTAAGGTGAACAGCCAGCTGTTGTGGTACATATAGGTACCAACGATATAGGTAAAAAAACAGGATGAGGTCTTACAAGCTGAATTTAGGGAGCTAGGAGTTAAATTAAAAAGTAGGACCTCAAAGGTAGTAATCTCAGGATTGCTACCATTGCCACGTGCTAGTCAGAGCAGGAATCGCAGTATAGCTCAGATGAATATGTGGCTTGAGGAATGGTGCAAGGGGGAGGGATTCAAATTCCTGGGACATTGGAACCGGTTCTGGGGGAGGTGGGACCAGTACAAACCGGACAGTCTGCACATGGGCAGGACCAAAACCGATGTCCTAGGCAGAATGTTTGCTAGTGCTGTTGGGGAGGGTTTAAACTAATATGACAGGGGGATGGGAATCAATGCAGGGAGGCAGAGGGAATTAAAAAGGGGGCTGAAGCAAAAGGTAGGAAGGAGAAAAGTAAGAGTGGAGGGCAGAGAAATCAAGGGCAAAAATCAAAAAGGGCAACATTACAACAAAATTCTAAAAGGACAAAGAGTATTAAAAAAAAGCCTGAAGGCTCTGAGTCTCAATGCAAGGAGCATTCACAATAAGGTGGATGAATTAACTGCCAGATAGCTGTTAACGGATATGATGTAATTGCGATTACGGAGACATGGCTCCAGGCTGGGAACTCAACATCCACGGGTATTCATTATTCAGGAAGGACAAATTGGAAGGAAAAGGAGGTGGGGCAGCGTTACTGGTTAAAGAGGAGATTAACGCAATATTAAGGAAGGACATTAGCGTGGATGATGTGGAATCTATATGGATAGAGCTGCGAAACACCAAAGGGCAGAAAACATTAGTGGGAGTTGTGTTCAGACCACCAAACAGTCGTAGTGAGGTTGGGGATGGCATCAAACAGGAAATTAGGGATGCGTGCAGTAAAGGTACAGAGTTATCATGGGTGACTTTAATCTACATATAGATTGGGCTAACCAAACTGGTAGCAGTACTGTGGAGGAGGATTTCCTGGAGTGTATAAGGGATGGTTTTCTAGACCAATATGTCGAGGAACCAACTAGAGAGTAGGCCATCCTAGACTGGGTCTTGTGTAACGAGAGAGGATTAATTAGCAATCTGGTCATGCAAGGCCCCTTGGGGAAGAGTGATCATAATATGGTAGAATTCTTAATTAAGATGGAGAGTGAAACAGTTAATTCAGAGACTAGGGTGCTGAACTTAAAGAAAGGTAACTTCGATGGTATGAGACGTGAATTGGCAAGGATAGACTGGCGAATGATACTTAAAGGGTTGACGGTTGATAGGCAATGGCAGACATTTAAAGATTACAACAATTGTACATCCATGTCTGGTGTAAAAATAAAATGGGGAAGGTGGCTCAACCGTGGCTAACAAGGGAAATTAGGGATAGTGTAACATCCAAGAGGCATATAAATTGGCAAGAAAAAGCAGCAAACCTGAGGACTGGGAGAAATTTAGAATTCAGCAGAGGAGGACTAAGGTTTTAATTAGGAGGGGGGAAATAGAGTATGAGAATAAGCTTGCAGGGAACATAAAAACTGACTGCAAAAGCTTCTATAGATATGTGAAGAGAAAAAGATTAGTGAAGACTAATGTAGGTCCTTTGCAGTCAGAATCAGGTAAATTCATAATGGGAACAAAGAAATGGCAGACCAATTAAACAAATACTTTGGTTCAGTCTTCACTAAAGAAGACACGAATAACCTCCAGAAAATACTAGGGGACCGAGAGTCTTGCAAGAAGGAGGAACTGAGGGAACTGAAGGAAATCCTTATTAGTCAGGAAATGGTGTTAGGGAAATTGATGGGATTGAAGGCCGATAAATCCCAGGGTCTGATAGTCTACATCCCAGAGTATTTAAGGAGGTGGCCCTAGAAATAGTAGATACATTGGTAGTCATTTTTCAACATTCCATGGACTCTGGATCAGTTCCTATGGATTGGAGGGGAGCTAATGTAGTCCCACTTTTTAAAAAAGGAGGGAGAGAGAAAACAAGTAATTATAGACATCAGTAGTGGGGAAAATGCTGGAATCAATTATTAAAGATATAATTGCAGCGCATTTGGAAAGCAGTGACAGGATCGGTCCAAGTCAGCATGGATTTATGAAAGGGAAATCATGCTTGACAAATCTTCTAGAATTTTTTGAGGATGTAAATAGTAGAGTGGGTAAGGGAGAACTAGTGGATGTGGTGTATTTGGACTTTCAAAAGGCTTTTGCAAGCTCCCACACAAGAGATTAGTGTGCAAAATTAAGGCACATGGGATTGGGGGTAATGTATTGACATGGATAGAGAACTGGTTGGCAGACAGGAAGCAAAGAGTGGGAATAAATGGGTCCTTTTCAGAATGGCAGGCAGTTACAAGTGGGGTACCGCAAGGTTCAGTGCTGGGGCCCTAGCTATTTACAACATACATCAATGATTTAGACGAAGGAATTGAATGTAATATCTCCAAGTTTGCAGATGACACTAAGGTGGGTAGCAGTGTGAGCTGTGAGGAGAATGCTAAGAGGCTGCAGGGTGACTTCGACAGGTTAGGTGAGTGGGCAAATGCATGGCAGATGCAGTATAACATGGATAAGTGTGAGGTTATCCACTTTGGTGGCGAAAAAAGGAAGGCAGATTATTATCTGAATGGTGACAGATTAGGAAAAGGGGAGGTGCAATGAGATCTGGGTGTCATGGTACATCAGTCATTGAAAGTAGGCATGCAGGTAGAGCAGGCAGTAAAGAAAGCAAATGGCATGTTGGCCTTCATAGCGAGAGGATTTGAGTATAGGAGCAGGGCGGTCTTGCTGCAGTTGTACAGGGCCTTGGTGAGACCAAACCTTGAGTATTGTGTGCAGTTTTGGTCTCCTAATCTGAGGAATGACATTCTTGCTATTGAGGGAGTGCAGCGAAGGTTCACCACACTGATTCTCGGGATAGCAGAACTGACATATGAAGAAAGACTGGATCGACTAGGCTTATATTCACTGGAATTTAGAAGAATGAGAGGGGATCTCAAAGAAGCATATAAAATTCTGACGGAATTGGACAGATTAGATGCAGGAAGAATGTTTTTGATGTTGTGGAAGTCCAGAACCAGACGTCACAGTCTAAAGATAAGGGGTAAGCCATACAGGACCGAGATGAGGAGAAACCTCTTCACTCAGAGAATTGTGAACCTATGGAATTCTCTACCACAGAAAGTTGTTGAGTCCAGTTCGTTGGATATATTAAAAGAGGTAGTTAAATGTGGCTGTTAGGGCTAAAGGGATCAGGGGTTATGGAGAGAAGGCAGGAGTGGGGTACTGAAGTTGCATGATCAGCCGTGATCATTTTGAATGGTGGTGCAGGCTCGAAGAGCCAAATGGCCTGCTCCTGCACTTATTTTCTTCTGTTTCTATGTTTCTATAAATATAGTGAAAAGCTGTGGCCAGAGCATAGATCCCTGTGGGATGTCACTGGTCACATTGTGCCAATTTGTGTACATACCTATTAGCCTGATTTGGAGATTGCAGTTTCATCGGATTTTGGTGCTTGGACCTCATAATCATGTAAATGACGCTGCGTAGGAGCCTGCATAGGTTGAAGTTCCAAGTTACAGGTATGGGAATGGTATCGGGGAGGGCTAGGTGGTCAGTGCTCGGGTTGGGTAGAGATCGAGGGTGGCATCTGGAGGTTGGAGTCGGAAGTGAGGTCGAAGATCTCAGGACTGGGATCGGCGGTGATAATGGTAAGTGTTACGCTCATAATAAAGGATACAACTGAGTACTGTATGCAATGAGTAAATGTGACCTTAGCTCCTTGAATTAAACTCCAGAGTGTTGGTACAGCGTGGGAGGCCTGCTTATATGTGGTGCCCCCAAGGGATGCTGGGATACCTTGGGACTCCAACAGGTAGGCCCTCTGGTGGTGGTGTGATACAGGTTACCAAGGGTTACATACATAACATCACTCCCCCCCGCCCCCCAAAGTCAATAGTATACTTATTTACAGGGTGAGACAATCTGGGGTTTTTCGCTCCCTTGTCAATCATCTCGGTACAAATGCAGGTGTGGGTGAGTTGGTTGGTTCTTCACTGGGTTGCTGGGCAGCTGGCCTTGCCGGCTGCTGGGGATGGTGAGTTTGGCTTTGTGGTCAACTGTGCTGTCAGTTGCCACTTGTGTGTGTGTTGGAGGGTCGAAGTTGGTGGTGTCCTCTTCGGGTTGCTCGTGGCTGTTTGTGAACTGCAATTTGGTTTGGTCCAAATGCTTTCTGCACGTTAGTCCATTGGCCAATTTGACCTGAAACACCCTACTCCCTTCTTTGGCCAGTAAGCCATTTGGGACCATATCAATAATTGAGTACAAATATAGGCCTGAGAGTCAGAGGAGGTGGCCACAGGAGCAGGAGTTTAGGCAGCTGAGTGGCCTATAAAGGCCCGAGAGTCGGAGGAGACGACCACAGGAGCGGGACTTCGGGCAGTCGAGCAGCCTATAAAGGCCCAAGAGTTGGAGGAGGTGGCCACAGGAGCGGGAATTCGGGCAGTCGAGCGGCCTATAAAGGCCCAAGAGTCAGAGGAGGCAGCCACAGGAATGGGAGTTCGGGCAGTCGAGCGGCCTATAAAGGCCCGAGAGTCAGAGGAGGCTAGCTGGTGCAGGGGCAGGGGCAGAAGGTAAACAAAGAAGTAAGAAAAAATCGAAGTGGGATGTCACAGCCAAGCGGGTAAGTGATTGGCTGGTTGGTGAGTATTTGATCTTTTATTTTTATTAGCAGTAAGAAACCTTTAGTGGCATTGTTACAAATTAAGTTAAGCTAAGGGTTAAGTCATGGGAGGAAAGCCCCGACCCATGTCATGCTCCTCCTGGGCTATGTGGGAAATCAGGGACACTACTAGTGTCGCTGACTACTACGTGTGCAGGAAGTGTATCCAGCTGCAGCTCCTGACAGACTGCATTGTGGCACTGGAGCTGAGGATGGATTCACTCTGGAGCATCCGTGATGCTGAGGATGTCGTGAATAGCACGTTTAGTGAGTTGGTCATGCCACAGGTAAAGGTTGCACAGCCAGATAGGAAATGGGTGACATCAGGAAGAGCAAGGGAAGGCAGGTAGTGCAGGGGTCCCCTGCGGTCACCTCCCTCCAAAACAGATACACCGTTTTGGATACTGTTGAGGGAGGTGGCTCATCAGGGGAAGGCAGCAGTAGCCAAGTCCATGGCACCAGAGGTGGCTCTGCTGCACAGGAGGGCAGGAAAAAGAGTGGGAGAGCTATAGTGATAGGGGATTCTATTGTAAGGGGAATAGATAGGCATTTCATCGGCCGCAAAGGAGACTCCAGGATGGTATGTTGCAACCCTGGTGCAAGGGTCAACGATGTCTCGGAGCGCTGCAGCGCATTCTGGAGGGGGAGGGTGAACAGCCAGTTGTCGTGTTGCATATAGGTACCAATGATATAGGTAAAAACGAGATGAGGTCCTACAAGCTGAATTTAGGGAGCTAGGAGTTAAATTAAAAAGTAGGACCTCAAAGGTAGTAATCTCAGGTTTGCTACCAGTGCCATGTGCTAGTCAGAGTAGAAATAGCAGGATAGCTCAGATGAATACGTGGCTTGAGGAATGGTGCAAGAGGGAGGGATTCAAATTCCTGGGACATTGGAACCGTTTCTGGGGGAGGTGGGACCAGTGCAAACCGGACAGTCTGCACCTGGGTAGGACCGGAACTGATGTCCTAGGCAGAGTGTTTGCTAGTGCTGTTGGGGAGAGTTTAAACTAAAATGGCAGGGGGATGGGAATCAATGCAGGGAGGCAGAGGGAAGTATAAAGGATCAGAAGCAAAAGGTAGGAAGGAGAAAAACATGAGTGGAGAGCAGAGAAATCAAGGGCAAAAATCAAAAATGTCCACATTACAACTTAATTCTAAAAGGACAAAGAGTTTTAAAAATCAAGCCTGAAGGCTGAGTCTCAATGCGAGGAGCATTCGTAATAAGGTGGATGAATTTACTGCGCAGATTGCTGTTAACGGATATGATGTAATTGGGATTACGGAGCTATGGCTCCAAGGTAACCAAGGCTGGGAATTCAATATCCAGGGGTATTCAATATTCAGGAAGGTTAGACAGAAAGGAAAAGGAGGTGGGGTAGCGTTACTGGTTAAAGAGGAGCTTAACGCAATAGTAAGGAAGGACATTAGCTTGGATGATGTGGAATCTATAAGATAGAGCTGCGAAACACCAAAGGGCAGAAAACGTTAGTGGGAGTTGTATACAGACCACCAAACAGTAGTAGAGACGTCGGGGAGAGCATCAAACAGGAAATTAGTGACGCATGCAATAAGGGTACAGCAGTTATCATGGGTGACTTTAATCTACATACTGATTGGGCTAACAAACTGGTAGCAATACTGTGGACGAGGATTTCCTGGAATATATAAGGGATGGTTTTCTAGACCAATATGTCGAGGAACCAACTAGAGAGCAGGCCATCCTAGACTGGGTCTTGTGTAACGAGAGAGGATTAATTAGCAATCTGGCCGTGCGGGGCCCCTTGAAGAAGAGTGACTATAATATGGTAGAATTCTTCATTAAGATGGAGAGTGACACAGTTAATTCAGAGACGAGGGTCCTGAACTTAAAGAAAGGAAACTTCGATGGTATGAGACGTGGCTTGGCTAGGATAGACTGGCAAATGATACTTAAAGGGTTGACGGTGGATAGGCAATGGCAGACATTTAAAGATCACTTTGGGTACTGTTGAGGGGGATGACTCATCAGGGGAGGGCAGCAGCAGCCAAGTTCATGGCACTGTGGGTGGCTCTGCTGCACAGGAGGGCAGGAAAAAGAGTGGGTGAGCTATAGTGATAGGGAATTCGATTGTAAGGGGAATAGATAGGCGTTTCTGTGGCCTCAACCGAGACTCCAGGATGGTATGTTGCCTCCCTGGTGCAAGGGTCAAGGATGTCTCGGAGTGGGTGCAGGATATTCTGAAAAGGAAGGCTCTGTGCCTCAATGCGAGGAGCATTCGTAATAAGATGGATGAATTAACTGTGCAGATAGCTGTGAACGAATATGATGTAATTGGGATTACGCAGCTATGGCTTCAAGGCAACCAAGACTGGGAACTCAACATCTAGGGGTATTCAACATTTAGGAAGGATAGGCAGAGAGGAAAAGGAGGCGGGGTGGCGTTGCTGGTTAAAGTGGAAATTAATGCAATAGTAAGGAGGGACATTAGCCTGGATGATGTGGAATCGGTATGGGTGGAGCTGCGGAATACCAAAGGGCAGAAAATGCTAGTGGCAGTTGTGTACAGACCACCAAACAGTAGTAGTGAGGTTGGGGACAGCATCAAACAAGAAATAAGGGATGTGTGCAATAAAGGTACAGCAGTTATCATGGGCGACTTTAATCTACATATTGATTGGGCTCACCAAACTGGTAGTAATGTGGTGGAGGAGGATTTCCTGGAGTGTATTAGGGATGGTTTTCTCGACCAATATGTCGAGGAACCAACTAGAGAGCAGGCCGTCCTAGACTGGATGATGCGTAATGAGAAAGGACTAATTAGCAATCTTGTTGTGCGAGGCCCCTTGGGGAAGAGTGGCCATAATATGGTAGAATTCTTCATTAAGATGGAGAGTGACACAGTTAATTTGGAAACTCGGGTCCTGAACTTAAGGAAAGGTAACTTCGATGGTATGCGGCCTGAATTGGCTAGAATAGACTGGCAAAGGATACTTAAAGGGTTGACGGTGGATAAGCAATGGGAAACATTTAAAGAGCACATGGATGAACTTCAGCAATAGTACATCCTTGTCTGCAGTAAAAATAAAACGAGGAAGGTGGCTCAACCGTGGCTAACAAGGGAAATTAAGGATAGTGTTAAAACCAAGGAAGAGGCATATAAATTGGCTCGAAAAAGTAACAAACCTGAGGACTGGGAGAAATTTAAAATTCAACAGAGGAGGACGAAGGGTTTAATTAGGAGGGGGAAAATAGAGTACGAGAGGAAGCTTGCAAGGAACATAAAAACTGACTGCAAAAGCTTCTATAAATATGTGAAGAGAAAAAGATTAGTGAAGACAAATGTAGGTCCCTTTCAGTCGGATTCAGGTGAATTTATAATGGGGAACAAAGAAACGGCAGACCAATTGAACAAATACTTCGGTTCTATCTTCACGAAGGAAGACACGAATAACCTTCCGAATATACTAGGGGACAGTGAGTCTAGTGAGAAGAAGGAACTGAAGGATATCCTTATAAGGCGGGATATTGCGTTCAGGAAATTGATGGAATTGAAGGCTGATAAATCCCCGGGGCCTGATAGTCTGCATCCTAGAATACTTATGGAAGTGGCCCTAGAAATAGTAGATGCATTGGTGATCATTTTCCAACAGTCTATCGAATCTGGATCAGTTCCTATGGACTGGAAGGTAGCTAATGTAACACCACTTTTTAAAAAAGGGAGAGAGAAAAGGGGTAATTATAGACTGGATAGCCTGACATCAGTAGTGGGGAAAATGTTGGAATCAATCGTTAAGAATGAAATAGCAGTGTATTTGGAAAGCAGTGACAGGATCGGACCAAGTCAGCATGGATTTATGAAAGGGAAATCATGCTTGACGAATCTTCTGGAATTTTTTGAGGATGTAACGAGCAGAGTGGACAAGGGAGAATCAATGGATGTGGTGTATTTGGACTTTCAAAAAACTTTTGACAAGGTCCCGCACAAGAGATTGGTGTGCAAAGTCAAAGCACATGGTATTGGGGGCAATGTACTAATGTGGATAGCGAACTGGTTGGCAGACAGGAAGCAGAGAGTCAGGATAAACGGGTCCTTTTCAGAATGCCAGGCAGTGACCAGTGGAGTGTTGCAGGGCTCAGTGCTGGGACCCCAGCTCTTTACAATATCCATTATCGATTTGGATGAAGGAATTGAGTGTAATATCTCCAAGTTTGGAGATGACAATAAACTGGGTGGCGGTGTGAGCTGTGAGGGGGACGCTAAGAGGCTGCAGGTTGACTTGGACAAGTTAGGTGAGTGGGCAAATGCATGGCAGATGCAGTATAATGTGGATAAATGTAAGGTTATCCATTTTGGGGGCAAAAACACGAAGGCAGAATACTATCTGGATGGCGGCAGATTAGGAAAAGGGGAGGTGCAACGAGACCTGGGTGTCATGCTTCATCATTCATTGAAGGTTGGCATGCAGGTACAACAGGCAGTGAAGAAGGCAAATGGTATGTTGGCCTTCATAGCTAGGGGATTTGAGTATAAGAGCAGGGAGGTCTTACTGCAGTTGTACAGGGCCTTAGTGAGGCCTCACCTGGAATATTGTGTTCAGTTTTGGTCTCCTAATCTGAAGAAGGACATTCTTGCTATTGAGGGAGTGCAGCGAAGGTTCACCAGACTGATTCCTGGGATGGCTGGACTGTCATATGAGGAGAGACTGGAGCAACTGGGCCTTTATTCACTGGAGTTTAGAAGGATGAGAGGGGATCTCATAGAAACATATAAGATTTTGACGGGACGGGACAGGTTAGATGCGGGTAGAATGTTCCCGATGTTGGGGAAGTCCAGAACCAGGGGACACAGTTTTAGGATAAGGGGTAGGCCATTTAGGACTGAGATAAGGAGAAACTTCTTCACTCAGAGAGTTGTTAACCTATGGAATTTCCTGCCGCAGAGAGCTGTTGATGCTAGTTCATTGGATATATTCAAGAGGGAGTTAGATATGGCCCTTACGGCTTAGGGGATCAAGGGGTATGGAGAGAAAGCAGGAAAGGGGTACTGAGGGAATGATCAGCCATGATCTTATTGAATGGTGGTGCAGGCTCGAAGGGCTTAATGGCCTACTCCTGCACCTATTTTCTATGTTTCTATCACATGGATGAACTACAACAATTGTACATCCCTGTGTGGCGTAAAAATAAAACAGGAATGGTGGCTCAACTGTGGCTCACAAGGGAAATTAGGGAATGTGTTAAATCCAAGGAAGAGGCATATAAATGTTTTGCAAGTATAAGAGAGGCAGTTTTTGCTGCCATCTCTCTCTCTCTCTCCTCTTCTATGCCTGCTTGTTTCATTCAATGCAATAGGACTGAGCACTCTGCCTGGGATGGAGAGAAGTAACACCAGAGATCCTTGCTACCTCGACTGGGAAGCTGACCTTGAGACTGGACTTGATGACCCAGAAGATATGTCTCATCGGGAGAAGCAGCGAGTCAGCCAGAGGGGTAATTGGTGAGCATTTATCCCAGGCCACACATCTTTAAGACCACCGCATATTGTGAAAGGGTGTCGTATGTCCCAACCAAACCTTAAGAGGTTTTAGTGGGGAGGTTTTTGTAAGGAGCATAAGCGTATGCACATTCGGTTGGACAGATTTCAGTGGCGCAATTTTGAATCGAGCAGGGGTGTTTAGACGTGGGTACTTCGCGTTAGGGGCCTGTTTAGACAGGCCAGACTGTGTGTTGTACTGTGTTTGTTTATATTATACTACCAGGGTGTGTTTTTACTGGGTGCAGGTGTGTGCTTTAACTTGAATAAAAACATTGTGACTGCATATTATTGTTCACTACTATACTTCCGGTGTCTAGAAGTGTTGTAAGAGGGGTGATTCGAAATCACCAATGCCAAAACCACTTACAGAATCTGGTGACCGGTGGCAGGACACCAGGTTTGAGTGAACAGACAGTTATGGAAGATCTCAAGATCAAGAGATTGGCAAAAGGGGATAGGATTTCCTTGTACGTATTCGTTAAAGTTAATGTAACACAGCATTGGGTGTTAGACCTGTTGTGGGCTGAGAGTCCTGAGGACAAAGCTGCTGAGTGGACAGGGAGTAAGGAGCACAAAAGGCAAAAGAAAAGGCCATTTGTCTCCTGTATTTGCAGAAGCAAGTCCAGCTGCTCAGGGAGCAGGTTGGTACGTTTAAGACAGAGCTCCAAGAGTCAGAGGAGCAGTCAGCCGCAAGGGCCACAGTGGGGAACAGATTAGTGGATGAGTTACGTGAGGAGAGACAGGAAAGGCGAACTCAGGAGGAAACCTCCGGTAATACCGGGGAGTACCTGCAATGCGAGGTCATCGAGGCCAAGCTCACAGAGCAGGCTGTACGGGAGGAAAACTCCCGCTTAAAGGATAAAGTTGACGGGCTGGAGGGGCAACTGAGAGATATTAAGACAGCTAACAGGGTAGCTAGCAGTAGGGGCTTGAGAGTGAGAATCACGGGCTCTGCCAAGAAAAAATCCAAAGCTTGACTCAAGTTCTTGCCGAAGTCAAAGGCATGGTTTGCTTGATGGCCCTGGGGGAATCTCGGGTGGAGTGGAAAGAGGGAAGAGAAGATAGCGAGGATTGGGGGCAGGGTAGGGACGTCCGACCACCGCCTGAAGCACCAAAAGGACCGATGTGGCCTATACGGCAGCAGAAGTTTGGTCCGCCTGTAGACAGCGCGGGTCAGGGCGTGCTGCAAAGCGATTCCGTGGTTCCATTCACCACCCCGCAGCTGCAGAATATGGTCCCGGGGGTGCCGAAGTTAAAGAAAGAAGGGGACCCTCAGTTCACTTCACCGAGGTGGACCAGGTTGGGGGGATTAACGGGTGTAGTGAGGCCGAGGCTCACAAACTGTTGCTGTTTTCCCTGGAGGGGAAGCTGTATCAGGCCCTGTCCGCTGGAACCAAACGGGGAAGGGGACCATGGCCGACTTAAAGGAGGAAATCCTGAGAGCCATGGGTCACACCCAGGGTAGTCCGTTCTCTCGGATAGAGGACACTGCAACTGGCAGGGGAAGCACCTCAGGCATTCACGGACAGGCTCTGGCCCGTCTACGAATGGCCATGGGTAGGGTGCTCGACAGTTGCGGGGCGGGGGGGGGGTGGGGGGGGCGAGAAACCAAACAGTTTGCCACGAATAAGGTTAAAAGCGGAGGCCTGGTTTGATTCCGAGGACCTCGCGAATACGGAGGCCGGAGTGCTCCGTCACATGAGCCTGGCCTTTAAAACCAGCTCAGAGTAGGAGGTCAAATCAAATAAGAGCAAGGTGCATGAAATAAAGGCCAGTAAGGTTAGTAAAAAAGAATGACATCAGGAAGGGGTTAGCGCAGGGAAGGCTCGGACGTGTTTCGGGTGTGGGAAGACGGGACACTGGAAAAGAGACTGCCTGGCTCCGAGGAGGGGGCAAGGCAAAGGGGATCCTCCAGTGCCTAAGACAAAACCTGTTGAGGCGAAAGGACCGACCGCAAAACAATTTGATGTTCTGGTGGCAGCCCTTCGGACAGTTTTTGTGTCAGTAAAGGGAAGGGTAGACGCTGCCATGAGCAGGGAAATCCCAACCGCTCCGGTAATCCCACCACCTTGACTAGCACGCACCCAGCCTGAGTACCTGTGTTTGCTCATGTACGATGAGTGGAGTAGACCATGTGTGAGGATGTGGGTGGAGAAGGTAGAGTCGAAGTACTTGGTGGACATCTGGGCTTCGAGCATGGTGATCCATGCGAGTAACGCGACCGATTCACCCTGGTCCAGCAAGGTTCCATTCAGTCTCGTGGGATTCACTGGGAATGAGCAGGCGGGGGCGATGTCTAGGCGATGTCTGAGGAATCACTGCCTTTGGGGAGCAGTGGGTTCCTATAAGGCGAAAGAAGTTGTAGTGATCCCAAGGAAAGGGGAAGGAAAAGGCAACATGTGTACCATGAAGCCAAAGGGGAGTTACAACCGAGAGCAATTGGTCAATACTACCCCGGCTAAGTACCAGGCGTACGTGCGGGACAACCTCGCATTGTTCACCACACACAAACATGACTGTGGTAGGGTGGGAGGGGTGGAAGTCCGAGTACAGGGAGACCCCATGTCATGGCCACAGAAGCAGTACAGCTTCCCCAGAGAGGCAGAAGCCGACTTGGAGATGGCACTGGGATCACTGGTAGCACAGGAAGTGTTGAGGCCCACAGCCACACACGTGAACTCACCACTTTGGCCGGTTAGGAAACCGGGCCACTCGTGGAGAGCCACCAGGGACTATCGGGTGCTCAACAAAAACATCCCAGCCTGCGCGCCCACAGTCGCAGCCGTAGCTGATCTGATAGGGAATATTCCAGCAACCGCAACCACATTTACGGTGCTGGACATTTCAAACGGGTTTTGGTTGATTCCCCTGAAACAGGAAGAACAATACAAGTTTGCCTTCACTTTTAAAGGATAGCAGTACATATGGACATGCCTTCCCCAAGGATTTCATAACAGCCCCTCCATATTCCACCAAGGTATGGCAGAGGCCTTAAAGGGTTTCAGCAGCCTCCAGCAGTTGGTGCATTATGTGGATGATTTGCTTTTGTTCTCCGATGACGGGGAGGAGCATGGTCCGCAGCTGGCTGAGCTTCTGGAGCTGCTGAGAGAGACAGGGTTCAAGGTCAATCCTAAGAAAGCTCAGATCGGTCAGAAGGAAGTAAAATTCCTCGGCTGGCCGTGAAGGCTCGGGAAAGGGCTATGGACGAGGCCAAACAGAAGGTGGTACAGGACTTACCAGCCTCCATGACCGTGACGAGGGTGAGATCCTTCCTGGGGTGCACGGGGTACTGTAGGGATTTTATTGAAGATTACGCTGCCACGACAGCTCCTCTTCTTTGGCAAGGGAGTTGGATGAGAGTGGGATGAGGACTGCACGGCAGCGTTTAATCGCCTCAAGGGTGCCCTGCAGACGACGCCTGCATTAGGGGCGATTAATGGTGGGGAGGACTTCTTTTTGGAAGTAGCAGCCAACGGGGACAGTTTGAGCGCAGTGCTGCTCCAGGAGCGGCACGACAAGCTGAGACCTGTGGCATACTTGTCAAGAGTCCTCATGGATGTAAACGGGAATACTCCAATTGCAAGAGGTATCTCCTAGCCACGTATTGGGCCGTAAAGCGCTCACGGCTCTTTACGGGATCGTTCCTGATCATTCTACTAACCCACCATACCCCCACTCAGATGTTATTAGATGGGAGGATAAAGGACGGCACGGTGAGCAGTGCTCGCATTGCGCGCTGGACTTTATTGCTCTCACAAATGCATCTGAGAGTGCAAAGCCTGAGTGAGCCCAAGTTGGCCGCCAACATTGGTACACTCACAATGAAGGATGAAACTGAGTACTGTGTACAATGAGCAAGTGTGACCTTAGCTCCTTTAATAAGACTCCAGAGTGCAGGTACCTTGTGGGTGGCCTATTTTTATACCGCGCTCCCAAGGGATGCTGGGATCCCTTGGGACTCCAACAGGTAGGCCCTCTGGTGGTAGTGTAATAGAGGTTACAAGGGGTTAAATACATAACATCACTCCCCCGTGAAGTCAACAGTACACTTATTTACATGGCGAGACTATCTGGGGCTTTTCGCTCCCTTGTCGATCGTCTCGGTACAAATGCAGGTATGGGTGAGTTCGTTAGTTCTTCACTGGGCTGTTGGGCAGCCGGCCTTGCCGGGCTGCTGGGATGGTGAGTTCAGCTTCGTGGTCAACCAAGATGTCAATTGCCACTTCTGTGTGTGTTGGAGGGTCAAAGTTGGTGGTGTCTTCTTCAGGTTGTTTGTAGCTGTTGGTGAACCGCAATTTGATTTGGTCCAAATGTTTTCTGTACGTTTGTCCATTGCTCAACTTGACCTACTCCCTTCTTTGGCTGTGACCGTGCCAGCGAGCCATTTGGGACCATGTCCATAATTGAGCACAAACACAGGATCATTGATCTCAATATTGCGTGACAAATTTGCGCGGTCATGGTGCACACTTTGTTGATGCCACTTGCCCTCCACGTGATCATGGAGATCAGGGTGGACAAGAGAGAGCCTTGTTTTTAGCGCCCTTTTCATGAGCTGCTCAGCTGGGGGAACCCTGGTGAGTGAGTAGGGTCTGGTGCGGTAGCTGAGCAGCACTCGGGACAACTGGGTCTGCAGGGAGCTTTCCGACACATGTTTCAAGCTTTGCTTGATGGTTTGAACTGCTCGTTCTGCCTGGCCGTTGGATGCAGGCTTGAACAGGGCAGATGTGACGGGTTTGATCCCATTGCGGGTCATGAATTCCTTGAATTCAGCACTGGTGAAGCATGGCCCATTGTCGCTGACTCGGACATCAAGCAAGCCGTGCGTGGCAAACATGGCTTGTAGGCTTTCAATAGTGGCCGTGGATGTGCTTACAGACATTATCGCACATTCAATCCATTTTGAGTAAGCGTCCGCGACAACCAAAAATATTTTGATCACTGTTTGGAGGGCCACGACCACAAACTTAGCGGTGCCTCTCTGGGTGCATTGCTCAGTTGAGAGCAAGTGTTGCACTGTGCACGCATGATTCTAAATCTGAGTCGATGCCGGGCCACCACACATGGGATCTGGCTATGGCTTTCATCATTACAATGTCTAGGTGGGTGCTGTGCAGTTCACATAGGAATGTATCTCTGCCTTTCTTGGGCAAGACCACGCGATTGCCCTGCAACAGACAGTCCGCCTGCAGGGACATTTCATCTTTGTGCATGTGGAACGATTTACTCGCCTCCTGCATCTCCGCTGGGACACTGGACCAGCTCCCATGGAGGACACAGTTTTTTACCAAGGACAGTAAAGGACCCTGGCTGGTCCAGGTCCTGATCTGGCGGGCCGTAACAGGGGAATTTTCGTTCTCGAATGTCTTCATGACCATGCGCAAGTCCGCTGGCTGTGCCATTTCCAATCCGGTGGTGGGCAATGGCAGCCGACTGAGAGCATCTGCGCAGTTCTCTGTGCCCGGTCTGTGGCGGATAACATAGAAACATAGAAAATAGGTACAGGAGTAGACCATTCGGCCCTTCGAGCCTGCACCACCATTCAATAAGATCATGGCTGATCCTTCCCTCAGTACCCCTTTCCTGCTTTCTCTCCATACCCCTTGATCCCCTTAGCCGTAACAGCCATATCTAACTCCCTCTTGAATATATCCAATAAACTGGCATCAACAACTCTCATGATTTAGACAAAGGAATTCAATGTAATATCTCCAAGTTTGCAGATGACACTAAGGCGGATGGCAGTGTGTGCTGTGAGGAGGATGCTAAGAGGCTGCAGGGTGACTTCGACAGATTAGGTGAGTGGGCAAATGCATGGCAGATGCAATATAATGTGGATAAATGTGAGGTTATCCATTTTGGTGGCAAAAACAGGAAGGCTGATTATTATCTGAATGGTGACAGATTATTAAAAGGTGAGATGCAACGAGACCTGGGTGTCATGGTACATCAGTCATTGAAGGTAGGCATGCAGGTACAACAGGCAGTAAAGAAAGCAAATGGCATGCTGGCTTCAAAGTGAAGGATTTGAGTACATGAGCAGGGAGGTCGTGCTGCAGTTGTACAGGGTCTTGGTGAGACCACACCTTGAGTATTGTGTGCAGTTTTGGTCTCCTAATCTGAGGAAGGATGTGTTTGCTATTGAGGAAGTGCAGCGAAGGTTCACCAGACTGATTCCCGGGATGGCAGGACTGACATATGAGCAAAGACTGGATCGCCTAGGCTTATACTCACTGGAATTTAGAAGAATGAGAGGGGATCTCTTAAAAACATATAAAATTCTGACGGGACTGGACAGGTTAGATGCAGGAAGAATGTTCCTGCTGTTGGGGAAGTCCAGAACCAGGGGACACAGTCGAAGGATAAGGGGTAAGTCATTTTGGACCGAGATGAGGAGAAACTTTTTCATCCAGTGAGTTGTGAACCTTTGGAATTCTCTGCCACAGAAAGTTGTTGAGTCCAGTTCGTTGGACATATTCAAAAGGGGATTAGATGTGGCCCTTGCTGCTAAAGGGATCAGGGGTACTGAGGTTGAATGATCAGCCATGATCTTATTGAATGGCGGTGCAGGCTCGAAGGGCCGAATGGCCTGCTCCTGCACCTATTTTTTAATGTTTCTATGTTTTGCAAGTATAAGAGAGGCAGTTTTTGCTGCCATCTCTCTCTCTCTCCCCTCTTCTATGCCTGCTTGCTTCGTTCAATGCACAAGGACTGAGCACTCTGCCTGGGATGGAGAGAAGTAACACCAGAGATCCTTGCTACCTCGATTGGGAAGCTGACCTTGAGACTGGACTTGATGACCCAGAAGATATGCCTCATTTGGAGAAGCAGCGAGTAAGCCAGAGGGGTAACTGGTAAGCATTTATCCCAGCCCACACATCTTTAAGACCACCGCATAGTGTGAAAGGGTGTCGTATGTCCCAACCAAACCTTAAGAGGTTTTAGTGGGGATGTTTTTGTAAGGATCATAAGTGTATGCACATTCTGTTGGACAGATTTCAGTGGCGCAATTTTGGATCCGAGCAGGGGTGTTTTAGACGTGGGTACTTCACGTTAGGGGCCTGTTTTGACAGGCCAGACTGTTTGTTGAACTGTGTTTGTTTGTATTACACTATCAGGGTGTGTTTTTACTGGGTGCAGGTGTGTTTTAACTTGAATAAAAGCATTGTGACGATTGAGACCGAAAAGATCTGTCTATGACTGTATATTACTGTTCACGACTATAATTCCGGTGTCTAGAACTGTTGTAAGAGGGGTGATTCGAAACCAGCAGGGGCAAAACCACTTACAGGCAGCAGACAGGAGAAGGGTCACCCTCCCCTCCAGGCATCAACTCAGGGAACAGCTTTCAAGAGTATGTCAATGCCAGGAGCTTAGCACCCAGGACATTGTTTCAATGCCGTAAAAAGTTCAATAATCTCACTAGAGTTCTCAAGGAAACAAGCGCATGTTCATTACAAGCCGGAAATGCACTGCATGCCATTTTGGTACATGCCAACCACACAGCCAGATTATTTAAAGGGCAAAATATGTTATGGAAATTTGTGTCCTGTTTTTCTTAAAATGTTCATTTGCGGGATATGGACATCGCTAGCAAGGACAGCATTTATTGACCATCGCTAGTTGCCCCAAAGAATGTGGTGGTGCGTCTTCTTGAACCACGGCAGTCCTTGTGGTGAAGGTACTCCTATAGTGCTTTGAATTGGTCCTGTCCTTGCTAACTAAAATTGGATTGTGGTTCACCGATACCTCCTCCTTATGGTTTGCTTTAATTGCAGCTCTCTAGAGTTTGTACATAAGAAGAAGAAACTTGCATTTTGTAGCACCTTATCATGTCCTCAGGATGTCCTAAAGTGCTTCACAACTGATTAGTTACCTTTGAATTGCAGTTACTACTGTTATGAAAGCAAATGTGAAAACTAATGTGAAAGCTAACTTGCACACATCATGGTCTCACAATGTTCCCACTAATTTTTTTTTGATGCGTGGCTCCTTTATGGGGCTGTGTGGCCCATTCAAATTACCGCGCATACACCGTTTTTTCCATTATAACGCCATCAAGTGGCTTGCACGGGACCTACAGATCGCTACACAGCCGCGTGGCCACGCACCTTAAAGGGAGTGTTGCTCACAAATGGCAAATAAGGCTACTGACCCATTAATCATTTTTGCAATGTTGATTGAGGAAAGAATGTTGGCCAGGACAGTGGGAGAACTCCCTGAATAGTGAGATCCTTAACATTCAACTGAACAGTCAGACAGGATCTCAGTTTAACATTGCATCCAAATGATGGCAACTCCAACAACTCCCTCAGAACTGCACTGATGTGTTGGCCTAGATTCTGTGATCAAGTTTTGGAAAGAGACTTGAACCCACAATCTTCAAATTTACAGGGAGAGTGCTACCAATTGAACCAAGTTGACACTTGACTAAAACTCTAAAACAAATGCCAAATTTGCATAATATTACATAGTTATGTTGGGGGAGAAATTGTGCATTGTAGCACCCGATTTTTTTCTACTCCCTCAATGTGCAATTGGCATGTGACCACAAGTAGCGCATCATGCAGACCGACGTAAGTGGAGGAAGTGCATCCGGGAGGGCGCTGAGCGTGCAGAAATCAAGTGCAGGCAGCGGAAAGAGCGTGCAACAAACCAGTCCCACCCACCCTTTCCCTCAACGACTGTTTGTCCCATCTGTGACAGGGACTGTGGTTTTCGTATTGGACTGTTCAGCCACCTAAGAACTCAGTTGAAGAGTGGAAGCAAGTCTTCCTCGATTCCGAGGGACTGCCTATGATGATGATTATGCAGGTGAATGTTCGTTATCCTGGCAGCAGTCACAATTCCTTCATTCCTAAGTGGAATCTACAGACTTTGTCACAGTAGAGTTTACAGACTCTGTCACACATAGAAAATCAGGTCCTAGATGCGCATGCACAATTCCGCCGGACACCATCATGGTATAGTAATTTGTATGCATCATCATTATAGGCAGTCCCTCGGGATTGTACGCACCTAACGACTGCTGGCTGCATGCAGAGCAGGTGGATTATGGTGTCAATCAGTGTGTAACACAATCATTTGAACAGACCACACTCCAACCCACGGACTCTTTTAGCCTCCCACAGCTGAAAACATGTTCAAAGGTATGAAGCACCCCGCCACCCCACACCTCCCCAAATGCTACTTAAAGAGATCTTCAATTATTTACAGGTTAGTTGCTAGATTATTTGTTCTGGCTGCTGGTGCAATTCTACATATTTTTGGAGCTTTCCTATATTTGTCTAAATTTTCAGTAGTCGACAGGGAGTTGTCTGGCTGGTACTGAAGTACTTTTTTTGGTCATTTAAAGCATGTGCTGGAACAAGTTGCTTGCAGACATGGGTGGCCTGGTAGGTCTTCCTCTTAGAATTGAGCATGACCAGAAGAATGGAGAGAGGCCATGCAGAGCAGGACAAGCTGCTAGAAGAGGGATGAGGAGGGGGGGGAGAAGGGATCTCAGCAGGAGGCTGTAACAACCCAGGGTCGTTAGGCAGCAATTCTCTTACCTCAACCTCAGTGAGGACCAATGCATGAAACATGTTTGCTCACTAAATAAGTTGTGACTGAAATCTGCCAACTGATGCAGCCACAACTGTAATCTCAAAGCAAGGCATGAACCGCAATGCCTGCAGCTGCCAAGGTGATCGTGGATCTTAACTTTTATGCAAATGGCTCCTTCCAGGCTACTGCTGGAGATATAAGAAACATCTCACAGTTTGCAGAACACTGCTGCATAAGGGAGGTCACTGAGGCTCTCTATACAAAGAGAGACAGCTTCATCTCATTCCCTCTTGCCAGAGACAAGCAAATGAAGCGAGTATGAGGGTTTACTTGGATTTCAGGCTACCCCATATTGCAGGGTGCCATTGACTGCACTCACATTGCTTTGCGTGCGCCTCATGTGAACTCATAGAAACATAGAAAATAGGTGCAGGATTAGGCTATTCGGCCCTTCGAGCCTGCACCATCATTCAATAAGATCTTGGCTGATCATTCACCTCAGTGCCCCTTTCCTGGTTTCTCTCCATATCCCTTGATCACTTTAGCCATAAGGGCCATATCTAACTCCCTCTTGAATATATCCGATGAACTGGCATCAACAATTCTTTGCGGTAGGGAATTCCACAGGTTAACAACTCTCTGAGTGAAGAAGTTTCTCCTCATCTCAGGCCTAAATGGCTTACCCCTTATCCTTAGACTATGTCCCCTGGTCCTGGACTTCCCCAACATCGGGAACATTCTTCCTGTCCAGTCCCGTCAGAATTTTATATGTTTCTATGAGATCCCCTCTCATCCTTCTAAACTCCAGTGAATACAGGCCCAGTCGATCCAGTCTCTCCTCATATGTCAGTCCAGCCATCCTGGGAATCAGTCTGATGAACCTTCGCTGCACTCCCTCAATAGCAAGAGCGTCCTTCCTCAGATTAAGAGTCCAAAACTGAACACAATATTCCAGGTGAGGCCTCACCAAGGCCCTGTACAACTGCAGTAAGACCTCCCTGCTCCTATACTCAAATCCCCTAGCTATGAAGGCCAACATACCATTTGCCTTCTTCACCGCCTGCTGTACCTGCATGCCAACTTTCAATGACTAATGTACCATGACACCCAGGTCTCGTTGAACCTCTCCTTTTCCTAATCTGCTGCCATTCAGATAATATTCTGCCTTCATGTTTTTGCCACCAAAGTGGATAACGTCACATTTACCCACATTATACTGCATCTGCCACACGTTTGCCCACTCACTTAACCTGTCCAAGTCACCCTGCAGCCTTTTAGTGTCCTCCTCACAGCTCACACCAACACCCAGCTTAGTGTCATCTACAAACTCAGCCATTTTCCTGAACCAAAAGAGATTTCACTCCCTCAATGTGCAGTTGGTGTGTGACCACAAGTACCACATCATGCAGGTGAATGTCCATTATCCTGGCAACAGTCACAATTCCTTCATTCTGCATCAGTCTCCTGAGCCAGCTGTATTTGATCCACGATGTCAAATCAAAGGCTGGCTACTGGAGACAAGGGTTATCCACTTATGACATGGCTCTTGACTCCATCCAGAACCCACACACACGTGTAGGCATAAGATGAGAGCCACGCTGCCACAAGGAACAATACAGAGCATACCATCGGAATCCTCAAACAAAACTTTGGCTGCTTGAAACGCTCTGGATGAGCTCTGCAGCACTCAGCTGAGTGGATATCAAGATTTGTGGTAATATGCTGCATGCTACACAACCTGGCTGTTATGAGGGAACAGCCCTTGTCACCACCTATCAGGCTGGCTCCTGTGCATTTGTGCCTGATGTCTCACCACATGCAAACCCCTCCTCTATCCTACCCTCTAAAATAGTACTACCTTATACTTATATATATTGAAGTTCAGTTGCCAATTACACACCATTCTGCAAATTTATTAATGTCTTGCTGGAGTTTGTTGCAGCCCTCCTCTGCATTAACTACATCCCCCAATTTGGTGTATCACAAATTTTGAAATTGTACTTCCGATTCCTGAGTCCAAATCGTTTATGAAAATGGTGAACAACTGTTATCATCATCATAGGTAGTCCCTTGAACAAGGCTGACTTGCTTCCACATGAGTTCACAGATGTTTCAATGAAAGACCCGATATTCCAGTCCTGAACTCCAATTGAAAGGGTGGAAGATGCCTCTGTGTAGATTTTTTTAATGTGTGGTGACCGTTGCACATCAGCCACTACACAAGCTTGACAGAGCTAGACCATTATCCAGTGGCAAGAGTTAACCAGGATGACTGGGGACCTGCTCTGCTGCAAGGACCTATTGCGCATACATATGGCAGTGTGGGCTGGCCCGTGATGCCCCTGGGCCCTCAGCTGTTCTGGGCCCCGTATCTTCATTTGCCGCACCTCCGCCACGATCTCTCACCGCTCCTCCGCCACAAACATTCACACCTCTGCCACAATCTCTCACTTGTTCCTCCGCCACAATCTCTCGCCGCTCCTCCGCCACAAATATTCGCTGCACCTCCTCCACGATCTCTCACCGTTCCACTGCCACGATCTCTCATCGCTCCTCCGCCACAAAAACATTCGCCGCACCTCTGCCAAGATATCTTACTGCTCTTCCACCACAAACATTCGCCGCACCTCCGCCACAATCTCTCACCACTCATCCGCCCTGTCCTTCCTGCTTCTCCGCTGTACCTGGACCCCGCCGATGTTTTTGCCCATTCTCCAAACAGCAACCTGGGTTTTGATGACATCACCCAGTCGTCCACTTCGACGCCGTCGCACACTTGTAGCAGCTCGCGCTGGGAGTTGTAGTAGCCCACGATTTCCAGGGTGTGGTCCCAGCGTCAATCCTTGTGGAACACCACTTACCACCTTTTGCCAATCTGAGTAGCTAACTTTAACTCTCTGGTTTCCATTTTTCAGCCAGCTTGCTATCCATTCTGCTACTAGTCCCCTGACTCCACATGTTCTGTCCTGAGTCATGAATCTACAATGTGGAACCTTATCAAATGCATTTTGGAAATCCAAATATATTGTGGCCGAAATTACCCCTTCTTATAGCCCCATTAGCGCCTCTGGGGGCGGGGGGGGCGCTAACGGGGCACAATGAAGATTTCACCTGGGCGAGGGGGGTGATTGTGCCTCCCACGAAATTGCCCAGGAGGTTTGGGGAGCGATGTGCCAGTAGCAATTTGCACCCCAGGCCAGCACACGCCCGCCGATGAAGTAATCGCCGTGCGCACTGACCCCTTACCGCCCCACGTGGATCCCTTTGCACCCCGTGGGGAAAATTGCCAGACATCCGCAGCCAGGCCACCCCTTAAAAGGAAGGCTTTTTGCGCCACGGGCCACCATGTTTTTTTGTCGGCTGCCTCTTCCATCGGACAGACAATGGCGGCCCTCGCCTCGATCGGGCTGCCATTATGCAGCCGGTAGTCCGTTATGGGTGCCGGGCTGCTGGCCAGGTCGATTGCCTCCCTGGTTGCCCACTGGCGGCCACCAAAGGGAATGCAGAGCGCGCAGCGGCCATCCCCTTCAAATGAAGTGGAGGGGCATTGTAGCGCGCCAGCACTATGCGGAGCATCTGCTTAGCGCTATGTTCAGGAGCGTGGCGCTGGGTCCGCGCCCCAGGAGCGCCCCTCCAAAGATGCAGAGCGCCAGAAACAATGCTCCGCATCCTTGGAGGGGCACACGTGTCCAATTCCGTGTTGGGGTGTGGGACTTCTGGACTGGGTGATAAAAGTCCCGGCCCGGAAGTTTACCGCCCCAATCGGGGCGCGGGGCAATTTTGGCCCCATTATGTCTACTGGAGTTACTTAGTCAAAAAATTCAATAAAGTTAGTCAAATACGGCCTTCCATTTTGGAATCCATGCTGACTACTCTATTATATTTTCAGTTTCTAGATACTTATCTATTACATCTTTGAGTAAGGATTCCAATATCTTTCCTACCACCGATGTTAGGCTAATTGGCCTATATTTCGCAGGACTTGTTCTCTCTCCTTTTGTATATATATATGTATATATATGAATCACATTAGCTGTCCTCTGGCATTATTCCATTTTCGAATGAATTTTTATACATATCCAATAGTGCCTTTTCTCATGCTCTCCTTTTTGTCTATGTACTTGGGGGCCAAAATTCCCCTGCACCCCGTTTGCAGGTGGTCACTTTCTCGGCCGGGAACTTTTACCACCCGGGTCGGAAGTCCAACCCCTGGTGTGTAATTGGGCTTTGCGCTCATTAAATGAGGCAGAGGGGTGATCCCAGGACATCAGAGCAGCATTTAGCTACAATGCCCCTCCCCTTCAGTTAAAGGGGAGGGCCGCTGCGCATACTGCAGGCCTTTTAGTGGCTGCCACTGGGCCACCAAGGACGCACTCGAACAGACCAGCAGCTCGGCACCCAAAAGGGAGTGCCGGGCTGCATAATGGTTGCCCGATCGAGGTGAGGGCCGCCATTGTCAGGCCGACCGAAGAATCGGCCAACAAAATAAAATGGCGGCTCAGGGCGCACATGGCCTCCCCTTTAAGGGATGTCCCCAGCGGATGACAGTGCCATGCGAAGCTGGCGCTGACATTGGCCCAGAGCATCTCCATGATGCACACAGGTGCCGGTGCGGTCGACACGCACGTCGATGACGTCATCGCATGTTGCGCACTGGTTCGGGGCACTAACTGCAGGGCACGGCGCTACCGGTAAGTCACCCCAAAAATCTCTGGGGCAATTTTGCCCAATGCGCTACCGCCACCCGCCCTTGGGCGAAAAGGCCATTGCGCCCCGTTAGCGCCTCTTGGGGCTGCTAATGGGGCACAAAAAAGGAGCAAATTCGGCCCGAGTGTATGCCTTTAACATTAGTTTCAATTTTGCCCTTATTTCTTTTTTCAACCATGGTGTGTCATTACTGGCTAGTTTATTCCTGCTGTTTAGTGGGATATTTTTCTCCTTGACTCTATTGATCACTGTTATCAATGTTTCCCACTGCTGCTTTGTTTCTGTTTTATCAGTAAATCTTTCCATTTATTTTCCCTAGTTCCATTCTTATCTGCATAAAATTATCTTTGTTTAAATGTATTACTTTGATCTTTGTCTTACTTATGTCCTTCTCAATCTTTGGCCTACCTTGTGGGTTCGGTGCGGCCGGGGTCGGTGGCGGGTGCTGAATCCGCTGCTGGCTCCAGCCCGCTGTGTGGAAAGGATTTTACGACAATTGGGCAGTGGATCACGAAACATTACAAAGCCACACTCAACCTTATCCTGCTGTGCCACTCATCACTTCCCCATCACTCTACCCTACCCTATTCCTGCACATCCTTACTCACATCAACTTACCTTGCACCTCCACCCATCCCTCTCTATCCACACAGCGTGTTTCTTGGCCAATTGAGTGAAGCGGATCTGATGACGTCATCAGCCGGTTTCCTTAAAGGGGCCATGTCCAAATTGAATTTGACAGTTGTGCTCTCAGCGTTCTACTGCGTTGAGATGCTGCAAACACTGACAAGCACTGCATAAAGGTGCACAGCTGCACCCAGGCTCTCCCACCCTACTTATGGAGGGAGTCACAACATGCAAGGATCTCCTGTTCCCTTCCAGTGGGCGGAAGATACCTTTCCAGGAGATCACCACAGTCTGGTTGCACATGACGACAGAAGCAGGGCTGTCATCAGGAGGACCTGGCTGCAATGGCAGAAACCTTGCAATGATCTCAGTGGATCACAAAACATTACAAAGCCACACTCAACCTCTTCCGGCTGTGTCACTCATCACATCCCCATCACTCTATCCTACTCTACTCCTGCACATCCTTACTCACATCAACTGACCTTGCACCTCCACCCATCCCTCTCTATCTACATTATCACTTGCCCATCTCACTAGCCACCCCTCACACTTACCCTCATCCTAATCCAATCATACCGACTAATACACAAGGGTAGGCACTTGGGCATTTAACCAATGTTCATGTAAAGTTTATGGTAATGTGGTGTCAAACATTGAAATCTTTATTTTCAACATTTTGGGCTAGACTTTCCATTGACATCTATATCGCCCAATTCCAACGTTAGTGGTATTATTATTTTTCGGGATCGCCGATATAGCGCTCATTTTAAAAACCACTAGTTTTGCTTTTTTAATTTTGGCGTAAGCCGTAGCAATGTGAAATGGGCGATAGTGATTTATTCCATCATGCAAGGCCAACGTCCATAGCAAAGGCCGTTCTGCGCATGCATGTTTTTTTTAGTTGATTAACTTTTCCTGCACTGTTTTGGCCGCTCCTCTTGTAGTTCCCACTGTGGTCTCTTGGCCATTGTAGGGATGCTTTATGGTGTTGGTGTGCAGTGGTGCCAACCTGGCATATCATGGTATACAGCATCAAGTGAAGTAAATCTGGCCATGGTGAGGCCATCCCTGGCATCCCAGGCAGCAATATGGTCGGCTGCTGATGCCCTGTGTCCTGTGCAACATCAGTTGATTGCAGAGGTTGATATTGTTGTTGGTGCTGCTGGTGTGTCCTGTGCTGCTGGTGTTGGGGCTGACTGTGGTGGGATTCTGAGGACCAAGGTGATATGGTTTCAAGGGCACTAATACTAATGTAATAGATGGCAGGTGAACTTGATATGACAGAAGCGATCTGTCAATGGTGAGAGAGGTTGTTCCAATGAGGTGACACTGGGTAGAGAGATTGCTCCAAAGACTTGCAAGCTGCATAAAGCTCAATGCGCCTTCCAAATGCAGCTTGCAAAAGCTTTTGATCTTGAAAAGTGAACAGCTGTGAAATGGGAGCTTTTATAGCTGCAAGGTAAAGAAATGTGACACGACTCCTGACCTACTTACCTGACGTGATCTCTGAGCAGCATGGATTCCATGGGTGACAACGTAAAATGGTAAGTACAGCACAAAATTGTCTTTAAAGCCTCTTAACAAGGTCCTAATCACCTAAATTGCCTTCCCAGTCGCTGCTTGTCAGGTCTGTTCTGCCCTGACAGACCCAATATCTGGGAAAATTACGGGACCTGAACCGCTGTCAGAAAAAAACATCTTCCAACCCGACCCGCTACCAAATGCACCAGCTGAGCCTCGTAAAATCTAGCCCTTTATCTTAAATGTTATTATGTTGTGATTGCTATTGCCGAGATATTCCTCTATGCGTACTTCTCCTTACTGCTCTGGTTAATTTCTTATTACTAGATCCAGCAGTGCTCCCTCTCTTTTGGGGCTTTTTACATGCTGGGTAAGAAAGTCGAGCTGCACACATTGTAAAAACTCCATTCCCGCTACCCCTTTTGCTATCTCTTTTTACCAGTTTACTTGGGAATAGTTAACACTCCCCATGATTATTATTCTGTGCCCTTTACCTATTTCACATATTTTCTCACAGAATTCTTCCTCCACCTCCTTTCCACTATTTGATGGTCTGTAGTATAACCCCTATTAGCATGATTGATCCATTCTTAGCTTTTCTTCAATTTATATTGATTTTGTTTCTAACCTTCTGTTAATGATGTCCCTTTTTTGATTGCCATTATGTTATCTCTAATTAGTTCAGCTATCCCACCCACTTCTTCCTTCCCTGCACTTTCCAATTATGTTATAACCTGCAATATTTAGTTGCCAGTCCTGTTCTTTATGTAGAAATGTTGCAGTTACTCCTACTACATCTGGTGCATCACGACGAATTATTGCCTCCAGTTTCTCCATTTTATTTGGAATGCTGTTTACATTGCTGTACATGCAGTTTAATTCATCTTTAATAGTTGTTCCTTTTACTTCCTTTTTAAAAGTCCTTTTACACTTCTGTTTTACAACTGGACTTGTTCCCTGACCATTTATGTTGGCTTTGTTCCTTAACTTGGTCTGACCTTTACTCACATCTCCTATTAGTGCCCCGGACCCAACCCCAAGAGGAAGTGGAGGGCGAAATTTTGCACTCCCCTTCCTCTCGGGGGCGATAAGCCCAATTTAGCTCGCTGCAGCCCCGCTCTATCAAAACCTTTTATAATTTTAAATACCTCTATTAGGTCACCCCTCAGCTGTCATTTTTTTCTTCTGGGTCAAGAGGAAAAAGACCCAGCCTGTTTATCCTTTCCTAATATGTATACCCTCGCATTTCTGGTATCATCCTTGTAAATCTTCCCTGCACCCTCTCCAGTGCCTCTATATCCTTTTTATAATATGGCGACAGAACTGTACACTGTACTCTAAGTGTGGTCTAACCAAGGTTTGATACAGGTTTAGCATAACATCCCTACTTTTCAATTCTGTATCTCTAGAAATAAACCTTGGTGCTTGGTTTGCTATTTTAATGGCCTTGCTAACCTGTGTCGCAACTTTTAGCGATTTGTGTATTTGTACTCCGAGATCTCTTTGTTCCTCCATCCCACCCAGACTCTCACCCTTCAAGTAATAAGTGACCTCCCTATTCTTCCTACCAAAATGTAATACCTCACACTTATCTGTGTTGAACTTCCTTTGTCAATTATATGCCCATTCTGCAAGTTTATTAATGTTCTCCTGTAATTTGTTGCAGTCCTCCTCAGTATTGACTATCCCCCCCCCAATTTGGTGTCATCTGCAAAGTTAGAAATTGTGCTTTTGATTCCAAGGTCTAAATCGTTAATAACACCACTATCTACTGTGTGCACTCTTTTGAACACCATTTTAAATGTTTCCCATTGCTGCCCTTCATCGTTGTTTGCCAATATTGTTGCCCATTTTATTTTCCCAAGTTCTATTATCAGCCCCTCAAAATCAGCTTTTCTCCACTCTATTACCTTGGTTTTTGTCATACTGGGGTTGTTCTTCTTAGAGCAGAGAAGGGTAAGAAGTGATTTGATAGAAGTGTTTAAAATCATGCAGGGGTGAGATAGAGTAAATAAAGTACTGCACAACAGGAGGCCACATCAAATCTGTGCTGACTCTTTCAAAGAGCAATCCAGTCAGTCCCACTCACCGGCTTTCACCCCATATCCCTGCAATTTTTGTTCCTTCAAGTATTTATCCAATTCCCTTTTGAAGGCTACTACTGAATCTGTATCTACCACCCTATCAGGCAGTATATTCCAAATCCTAACCACTCATTGTGTAAAAAGATTTTACTCATGTCGCCTCTGGTTCTTTTACCAATCATCTTAAATTTGTGCTCTCTGGCTAACAAGCTTTCAGGCATAGGAAACAGTTTCTCTTTATTTACTCTATCTAACCGTAGCTTAATTTTAAACACTTCTATCAAATCACCTCTTACCCTTCTCTGCTCTAAGAAGAACAACCCCAGCTTTTCCAGTTCATCCACGTAACTGTAATCCCTCATCCCTGGAACCATTCTAGTAAATGTCTTCTGTACCTTTTCTAAAAGCTTCATTTCCTTCATAAAGTGTCGGTGCGCAGAATTGGCCACAATGCTCTAGCTGGGGCTGAACTAGTATTTTCTATAGGTTTAGCATCACTTCCTGGCTTTTGTACTCTATGCCTCTAATTATAAAGCCCAGGATCCCATATGCATAAATAACTTTTGTTATTCACAAGTTCTCAGATAATGAAACAATCTGTGCCCATGGACAGCAACGCATGAACAACATTTAGGCTTAGGCTGATAAATGGCAAGCAACATTTGCACCACACAAGTGCCAGGCAATGACTATCTTGCCAGGCAACTACTTCCCCATGCCATTCAATGGCATTACCATCATCAAATCCCCTTCCTTTAACATCCTTGGGGGTAACCATTGGCCAGAAACTTAACTGGACAGACACAAAAATATTGTGGCTACAAGAGCAGGTCGGAAGCTGTGACTCACCTCCTGACACCTTTCCACCATCTATAAGGCACAAGTCAGGAGTGCGATGGAATACTCTCCACAGCTCCAACAACACTCAAGAACAAAGCAACTCGCTTTATTACCACCCCATCCATCACCTGAAACATCCACTCCCTCCACTACCGGGGCACTGAGGATGCATTTAAAAGATGCACTGCAGCAATGTGGCAAGGCTTCTTCGACAGCACCTCCCAAACTGGATCTCCACTATCTAGAAGCAGCTGCCATTTTAGCGTTTAATAGCACTATAGAGTGGCATTAAGGCCACAAATTTCTCGCCCCAAAACTGTGCACAGTACTCCAAGTGTGGTCTCACCAAAGCCCTGTACAATTGTAGTAAAACATCCTTCTTGTATTCCAACCCACTTGCATTATATACCATTTGCCTTCCTAATTTCTTGCTGTACTTTCTGTGTTTCGTGTACGGGAATACCTAACTCTCTCTGAACACCAACATTTAATAGTTTCTCACTGTTTAAATAATATTCTATTTTTCTATTCTTTCTACCAACGTGAATAGCATTACATTTCCCCACATTATACTCCATCTGCCACCTGATTGCCCACTCACTTAACCTGTCTATATCCTTTCACAGGCTCTTTGTGTCCTCCTCACAGCTTACTTTCCCACCTAGCTTTGTATCTTCAGCAAACTTGGATACATTGCACTTGGTCCCTTCATCTAGTCATTAATATAGATTGTAAATAGCTGAGGCCGCAGCACTGATCCATTGGATTGCTTTTTATATTAGTCAAAATCTATTTTCATACTATCCCTTTGCCCCTCTTACTTCTTTTTTCAATTCTCCTCTGTACTTCTTATATTCAGCCTGATTCTCTCTTGTATTATCAAGCTGACATCAGTCACACGCTCCCATTTTCTGTTTCATCCTACTGTCTCACTCCTTCGTCATCCAGGGAGCTCTGGCTTTGGTTGCCCTCCCTTTCCCCCTTGTGGGAATGTAAATGGACCAAATCTTCCCCTCCTCTTTTCAAGTTCCTCTCCGGTTGCTGCAAAATATCCTTTACCTTTGCACCCGGTATTCAACACACCCTCTGGACTCTCGGTTGTGACTGCAGAGGACATTAACTATCCCTTTAATTATCAAATCCTCTGTGACTAGAACCTTTCCATTCTGCTCTTTCCCCTGCCTCCTGTTCCATGGTTAGCATTCTGGCTGTCCACCCCAGAGCCTGCATCCTTATCCTCAGAGGTAGCAAGTAAAATGTACCTGTTGGATAGGGCCTGTGTCTGCGGGACCTCCTTCTCTATCTCCGCTTGGTTCCCCTTATCCTTCTGATGAACAATCGGAGTGTCTCTTACTCACACTCCAGCTCAAAGATTCTGAGTCAGAGTCATTTACTGTAGAGTTGGCAATCTGGCCATGAAACGCAGGAGGAGCAGCTGAGAGGAGAGGCAAAAGTGTGGGAGAAGTGGCTGAAAGGAACGGCTATAAAACACGAGAAGAGTGGTTGAGATGAGTGGCCATTGAGCGTGGGAGGAGTGGCTGAGTGGAGCAACCTCTGTGATGCTGGAAGAATCTGACAAAAAGAAATGTTGAAACTGAAAAGTGATGTCAGAGGAGTAGTGGAGCCCGAGGAAATACAGCTAAATGTTTAATTTATTATGTAACTAAGTCAAGTGTTTAATAAATTAATCAGATCTGGGGGATAAGAACATAAGAACATAAGAATTAGGAACAGGAGTAGGCCATCTAGCCCCTCGAGCCTGCTCCGCCATTCAATAAGATCATGGGCTGATCTGGCCGTGGACTCAGCTCCACTTACCCGCCCGCTCCCCATAACCCTTAATTCCCTTATTGGTTAAAAATCTATCTATCTGTGACTTGAATACATTCAATGAGCTAGCCTCAACTGCTTCCTTGGGCAGAGAATTCCACAGATTCACAACCCTCTGGGAGAAGAAATTTCTTCTCAACTCGGTTTTAAATTGGCTCCCCCGTATTTTGAGGCTATGCCCCCTAGTTCTAGTCTCCCCGACCAGTGGAAACAACCTCTCTGCCTCTATCTTGTCTATCCCTTTCATTATTTTAAATGTTTCTTTAAGATCACCCCTCATCCTTCTGAACTCCAATGAGTAAAGACCCAGTCTACTTAATCTAGCATCATAAGGTAACCCCCTCATCTCCGGAATCAGTCTCGTGAATCGTTTCTGTACCCCTTCCAAAGCTAGTATATCCTTCCTTAAGTAAAGTGACCAAAACTGCACGCAGTACTCCAGGTGCGGCCTCACCAATACCCTATACAGTTGCAGAAGGACCTCCCTGCTTTTGTACTCCATCCCTCTCGCAATGAAGGCCAACATTCCATTCGCCTTCCTAATTACCTCCTGCACCTGCAAACTAACTTTTTGGGATTCATGCACAAGGACCCCCACTTCCCTCTGTACCGCAGCATGTTGTAATTCCTCCCCATTCAAATAATATTCCCTTTTACTGTTTTTTTTCCCAAGGTGGATGACCTCACACTTTCCGACATTGTATTCCATCTGCCAAACCTTAGCCCATTCGCTTAACCTATCTAAATCTCTTTGCAGCCTCTCTGTGTCCTCTACACAACCCGCTTTCCCACTAATCTTTGTGCCATCTGCAAATTTTGTTACACTACACTCTGTCCCCTCTTCCAGGTCATCTATGTATATTGTAAACAGTTGTGGTCCCAGCACCGATCCTTGTGGCACACCACTAACCACCGATTTCCAACCCGAAAAGGACCCATTTATCCCGACTCTGCTTTCTGTTAGCCAGCCAATTCTCTATCCATGCTAATACATTTCCACTGACTCCGCGTACCTTTATCTTCTGCAGTAACCTTTTGTGTGGCACCTTATCGAATGCCTTTTGAAAATCTAAATACACCACATCCATCGGTACACCTCTATCCACCATGCTCGTTATATCCTCAAAGAATTCCAGTAAATTAGTTAAACATGATTTCCCATTCATGAATCCATGCTGCGTTTGTTTGATTGCACATTTAAATCAACTAAATAGAGGATATTAATATTAACGGGTTCCAAATGTCATTAAATTAAAATTATATATATATATATATAAATAAATAGGAGTTAAGGAAATAATAAAATAAAGAAATTAATAAACAAAAACAAAGCTAATTAGATACAAATTAACCTGAAATCAAAATAAATCCCAAATATCTAACCATAATCTAGATCTCAAGTAAATATATTATATCTAGAACTAAAATAATACTAATGAATAAATAAAAACTAGAAATGGCAGTGCAGGTTGTGTGTAATATGTAGGAGTTTATGGACAGAAAGACTATCTCGCATACTTAATATATAGAATCATAGAATAGTTACAGCACAGAAGGAGGCCATTCGGCCCATCGAGCTTGTGCCAGCTCTCTGTAAGAGCATTTCAGCTAATCCCAAAGAAATAACTTCTTAATTTTGTTATTTCCTTAACGCCCTTTCCCCGAAGCCCTGCAAATATTTTTCCTTCAGGTATTATCTAATTCTCTTTTGAAAGCCACAATTGAATATGTAAAGTTTACATAAAAAGTATCTAGGTGTGCATTTCAGTTGGGTGCTCTTGGCCAGAAGTTTAATCGAGAGGCGGATTGGGAGCGGGGTGGGCGGGGGACTCAGAAGTGGTCGGCAAACCGGAAGAATGGATTTCCCACAGGCCCTGAATTTAACGGCAGGACCTGATTTGCATTTCAGATGAAGAGGCTGGCTGGCTGCAGCACTCGGTCACAGAAAGGGAAGAGAGAGGGATTGGGTGGCGGCTGGGGGGAAGTCATGGATCAGTGGTGGATCGGGATGCGGGGGTGGAGGGAGAAAAGGATCAGGGCTGGAGCATCAGGGGATGAGAAAGAGCAATGGGGCCGGACACTGGACCATTAGGGGAGAGAACATCGGGGCCGGAGCATTGCTGCAGGGTTGGGGGAGAGAGAGAACATTGGGGCTAGGCTCCCGAGCATCGGATGCCAGAGCATCGGTGGGGAGGGGGACAACATCGAACTCAGAAGCATCGATGGGGGCGGTAGGGAGAGAACATTGGACTCCGGAGCATCTGGTGGGAAGGGAGAGAAGATCAGGGCTGGGGCATCGGGGGTCTGTGTTGAGGCATAGGAGAGAAGTTCGGACTCTGGAGCATTGCAGGGTGGGGGCATGGGTGAGAACATCAGATTCTGGGGCATTGGGGGAGTGGGGGATGCAGGTAGTGATAGGAGAGAAGACTGGAGCTGGAGGATCGGGGGATAGGGGAGAGGGAGAGAGCATCAGGGAGGAACTCCGGAGCATCAGAGGGGAGGGACAGAGCATTGGGGCTGGACATCGGAGCATTGGGGGTCAAGGGAGAGGACATCGGGACCTAACTCCAGTGCACAGGGGGAGGGGAGAATGGATCAGGGGAGGATCATCGGTGGTGGAGAACATCGGGGCCGACCTTCGGATCACGGTGGTGGTGGATGTGGCGGGGGGGGGGAGGGGGGTGGAAGTCTGGGAAAGCGATCTGAGGCCTCGTGGGGTGTCTCCGATCATGAAGGGGTGCATTAGGCAGGGATGCTGGATCCAGCAGTCCTCACCTTACTTGAGCCGGCTCAAATGATCAGGATGTTGAAACAGTTTGGGTGGAGATAAGGAATAATAAAGGGAAAAAGTCACTGGTGGGTGTAGTCTATAGGCCCCCTAACAGTAGCAACTCTGTTGGTCGGAGCATAAACCAGGAAATAGTGGGGGCTTGTAAAAAGGGAACAGCAATAATCATGGGTGACTTTAACCTCCATATTGATTGGACAAATCAAATTGGTCAGGGTAGCCTTGAGGAAGAATTCATAGAGTGCATGAGGGATGGGTTCCTTGAGCACTATGTAACGGAACCAATCAGGGAGCAGCCTATCTTAGATCTGGTCCTATGTAATGAGACAGGATTAATAAACAATCTCCGAGTAAAGGATTCCCTTGGAATGAGTGAACATAGCATGATTGAATTTCAAATTCAGATGGAGGATGAGAAAGTTGGATCTCTAACCAGCGTATTAAGCTTAAATAAAGGAGACTATGAAGGTATGAGGGCTGAGTTGGCTAAAGTGGACTGGGAAAATAGATTAAAGTGTAGGACGGTTGATGAACAGTGGTGTACATTAAAGGAGATATTTCCCAACACTCAAGAAAAATATATTCCAGTGAGGAGGAAAGGGCGTAGTTTGCCACGGATAGCCATCCTTAGCAAACTAAAGAAATAAAGGACGGTATCCAATTAAAAACAGGGGCATATAAAGTGGCCAAAACTAGTGGGTGGATAGAAGATTGGGAAGTGTTTAAAAGCTAACAAAGAATGATTAAAAAAATGATTAAGAAAGGGAAGATAGACAATGAAAGTAAACTAGCACAAAATATAAAAACAGATAGCAAGAGTCTCTATAGGTATAAAAAAAGGAAAAGAGTGGCTCGAGTAAATGTTGGACCCTTAGAGGACGAGACCGGGGAATTAATAATGGGGAACATGGAGATGGCAGAAACTCTGTATTAGTCTTGTATCAGTCTTTACAGTAGAGGACACTAATAATATTCCAATAGTGGATAGTCGAGGGGCTATAGCAGGGGAGGAACTTAACACAATCACAATCTCTAAGGAGGTGGTACTCAGTAAGATAATGGGATTAAAGGCGGATAACCCCTGGACCTGATGGCCTGTTTCCTAGGGTCTTAAGAGAAGGAACGGCAGGGATAATGGATGCATTGGTTATAATTTACCAAAATTCCCTGGATTCTGGGGAGGTCCCAGCAGATTGGAAAACTGCAAATGTAATGCCCCTATTTAAAAAAGGAGGTAGACAAAAATCAGGAAACTATAGACCAGTTAGCCTAACATCTGTGGTTGGGAAGATGTTGGAGCCCATTATTAAAGAAACAGTAGCAGGACATTTGGAAAAGCAAAATTTGGTCAGACAGAGTCAGCATGGATTTATGAAGGGGAAGTCATGTTTGACAAATTTGCTAGAATTCTTTGAGGATGTAATGAACAGGGTGGATAAAGGGGAACCAGTGGACGTGGTGTATTTGGACTTCCAGAAGGCATTTGACAAGGTATCACATAAAAGGTTACTGCACAAGATAAAAGTTCACGGGGTTGGGGGTAATATATTAGCATGGATAGAGGATTGGCTAATGAACAGAAAACAGAGAGTAGGGATAAATGGTTCCTTCTCGGGTTGGCAATCAGTAATGAGTGGGTGCCGCAGGGATCAGTGGTGGGACCCCTACTATTTACAATCTATATTAACGACTTGGAGGAAGGGTGTAACGTAGCCAAGTTTGCCGACAATACAAAGATGGGAGGAAAAGCAATGTGTGAGGAGAACACAAAAAATCTGCAAAAGGACATGGACAGGCTGAGTAAGTGGGTAATAATTTGGCCGATGGAGTATAATGTTGGAAAGTGTGAGTTCATGCACTTTGGCAGAAAAAAAATCAAAGAGCAAGTTATTATTTAAATGGAGAAAGATTGCAAAGTGCTGCAATACAGCGGGACCTGGGGGTACTTGTGCATGAAACACAAAGGGATAGTATACAGGTACAGCAATTGATCAGGAAGGCCAATGGAATCTTGGCCTTTATTCCAAAGGGGATGGAGTATAAAAGCAGGGAAGTCTTGCAACAGTTGTACAGGGTATTGGTGAGGCCACACCTGGAATACTGCGTGTAGTTTTGGTTTCCATATTTATGAAAGGATATACTTGCTTTGGAGGCAGTTCAGAGAAGGTTCACAAGGTTGATTCCAGAGATAAGGGGGTTGACTTATGAGGAAACGTTGAGTAGGTTGGGCCTCTACTCATTCGAATTCAGAAGAATGAGAGGTAATCTTATCGAAACGTATAAAATTATGAGGGGGCTTGACAAGGTGGATGCAGAGAGGATGTTTCCACTGACAGGGGAGACTAGAACTAGGGGGCAAAATCTTAGAAAAGTGGCCACCCATTTAAAACTGAGATGAGGAGAAATTTCTTCTCTCAGAGGGTTGTGGATCTGTGGAATTTGCTATCTGAGAGAGCTGTGGAAGCTGGGACTTTGAATAAATTTAAGACAGAAATAGACAGCTTCTTAAAAGATAAGGGAATAAGGGGTTATGGGGAGCAGGCAGGAAAGTGAACCTGAGTCCATGATCGGATCAGCCATGATCGTATTAAATGTCGGAGCAGGCTCGAGGAGCCGTATGGCCTACTTCTGCTCCTATTTCTTATGTTCTTATGTTCCCCCAGGCCCGGGAAAACTGACCAGCCACAGTTACATTTGTAATGCTGGTTAAATCTAAGGCACGCCAGCCTCATTTTAATGGACGACCGGAAGTGGTTGGTTTGGAAGTGGTCAGAATTCAAATTTTTAACACTTTAACCTCCCACCTGACCCCAACCCACCTGCTTTTTTAGAGTTAAATTTCTCCTCTTGTGTTCAGGGTTGTTATATAGAAACAGTAACAATGTTGATTCCCATTTTCAAAAATCTTATGTCTAAGTTTGTAAAACAAACCTCTGACTAACCTTTGCTTCTTTTTTCCATCCTTAATAACCTTTAATCTTTCAATATCCATCCACAGCCACCAGTATTTCTCACCAGCTGTTCCCTGAAGAAACTTCTTGAATTTTTCAATGCCCTTTCCGTTCTTGAAATTATAACTGTGACGAGGTGTCACGTAGCAGGAATCTCTGATATCATCTTCTTCATTCGAAGAATTAGAATCTGGACTTTCCTCACCCATTTTACCTGAAAAACCTTGAGTCTTTATTTTATCGCTCACTGCAGAAGATGTCTCTGGGTTCAGCTGAGGAGTTTTTAAAACACTCGACTTTGATGCTATGTGAGTATCAATTTTTGTATTATGGTCCAAATGAGGTTTTGTTTCATCAGGTGTAGAAGGTAGGTTGGTCTCTGTAATTTGGGTTGTTGTTTTATCATATGTGCTGACTTGGTCTTCCTTCTTTTCTTTTTCTTCTATGTTATGTTCAGTTTCATTCTCTGACTTCACTTCAACATAAATTGTTGCTGGTGCCTGCAAAGAGTACTCAGGGACGAATTCAAATAATTCGTTATCCACAACCTTTGGCTTGGAAAAACTTGGGTTGCACAACTCCTGATCATCGTCAAAATATTGTTTATTTGAGAGCTGTCTGTTAGTTTGAGTTCTAACTGGTAGTTTTCTAGCTTCAACACTGATCAAAATGTCATCCAATAGCGAAATACCTAGAGCAATTCAATTTTAAGAAATTTAGGGAAAGGGCAAGGATTCGGTGTGACAGACAACCTTGAAACTCAAGCCTGCAATCATCTGGTTTGGAAACAGGTGTTCTACTATTTGAACTAACTGACCTCATGCTTTTTGTACCAGCCACACAACACATTCACAGGCAGTCTGAAGAGGGAGGGAGGTAGAAAATATTTTCAAAAATGCACAACTAGTAATTAATTCAGGCAATAAATCATTTGGCACTTTGGAGCATGTGCACAAAGATCCTGGAATAAGTAAATGGGCCTAATAAACAAATCATATGTCATCAAATTACAGGATAGGTAGTTGTTATTAACTACATAACAACATTTATTCATTTATATAAAAGTACTAAATTTCTAAAAAAAACAACAAAACACGGTAACCTTTTTTAACAAAACAGTGTGTTAATTTTTTTTAAAGAAATACAAACTTTACTTTATCTTTGAGAAACAAACTCAGAGACATCATTGTAAAGAATGGTAATAATTTATCTCTCTGCAATGTTTAAACATTTTCAGTAAAATTGTCTCTTATACAAAAGGGTGTTGAAATATCAAGTGGTCATGGTGCGGTGGTGCAGTAAATACAAATATTTACTATTACTGCACTACAGCACCATGACTATTTAGGCAGTTTGCATATTTAAATAAGGAGGCCTAATGCCTGTTTGAGGGGCCCTTTGCAAAATAGGTCTGCCTATTTAATAGAAATCATGGTCTACCTGCAGTCCAACCATTGGTTCTTAAAGGGAGCACTGAAGGCCACCACATAAAGGTAAATTTGTTTAAAAAAATATTTACCTGAGCATGGAGACGGAAGGAGCACTCCTGGCTCCAATGCAGCATCAAAGCCCTTTGCCAGCTCCCGCATAGTCCCTTTCCAAACAACCCTCATCCTCCCAGCCATTCCCCACCACTCCCTCCCAATCGCTTCCTCCCTCCGAATCACTTCTCTCCCCCTCTGACTGTTTACTTCTTCCGGCTTCACATTCAGGCAAGTATTTTTTTAACAACAACAACAACTTGTATTTATATAGCACCACTAGTGTAGTAAAATGTCCCAATGCGCTTCTTAGGAGTCTTATAAGACAAAAAATTGGCATTGAGACACATAAGGAGAAATTAGGGCAGATAAGCAAAAGCTTGGTCAAAGAAATAGATTTTAAAGAGCGTCTTAAAGGAGGAAAGAGTGGTAGAAAGGCAGAGAAGTTTAGGGAGTGAATTTTAGAGCTTAGTGCCTCGGCAACAGAAGGCACAGCCACTAATGGCTGAGCAATTATAATCAGGGATGATCAAGAGTGCAGGATTAGAGAAACACAGTTATCTTGGGGGCTTGTGGGGCTGGAGGAGATTTCAGAAATAGGAAGGGGTGAGGCCATAGAGGGATTTGAAAACAAGGATGAGAATTTCAAAACTGAGGCATTGTTTAACCGGGTACCAATGTAGGTTAGCGAGCACAGGGGTGATGGGTGAATGGGAGTTGGTGTGAGTTAGGACATGGGCAGCTGAGTTTTGAATGAGCTCAAGCTTACATAGGATAGAACATGCGAAGAGTGTGTTGGAATAGTCAAGTCTCGAGTAACAAATTTACTTTTTTTGCTGGCGGCCTCCAGCGATACCTTTAAATCCACATGTAGACCACATTTTCTTGGATGCAACTGATTCGGTATCGGCTGCATTCATGACTGACCAAGTTTGCAAAAGGGATCTCAATGAGATTTTAGTCCCATCATTTGCATTTGCAAAGGGTCTAATGCCTGTTTCAAGCACGAACCCTGGACACCTCTTTTTCTGCCTTTACCAATATGGTTGGCAAAATGTGCAATTGTGACCTCCTGCCATATTGGATGCTTTGGCACACATTTTGCACTGAGTCTGATCTTCTAGTGGGGATCCATGCTTGAATGCATCATGGAGAATTACACTGCAATGTTGTAGCCAAGTCTTCAATCTGCACTCCTATTGAGCATAGTTCCCTGCTAGAAGCATAGAATCTGTGAATTTTACAATAATCTCAGGAACATAAAACCTATGATCAATTTATACAAAAGTCGGACAAGATTTCAAAATGTCAGCAGTGCTTATTACAGTATAAAAATAGTCTAAATCTGTTGCTAATCAACAAAAATACGATATTGCTGTGGCGAACTCAAATCTGTTTAATAAATTATTATATAAACAAAATCATTTAATGACAATATTTTATTAAGCACACAATGTAGTTTGTATGCATGATATTTTGTAAATCTTCAATTATAGATTGAAGGAAATATATAAACAAATTAACTAGTGTGCCATACTAATGCTAAAATATAATAATATGATTTAATAATGGATTAATTGTACCAAACATGATAACATTTCAAAACATTCGAAAACAGTTATTTCCTAAAAATGAATAATACATTGCATACAGTGTCAACAGTTTGGGAAACCGTTGCACATTTTAAATTTTTTCATGGAATAGAATAATTTTTTGTTTGATGTAAATATTTATCTGTTATATTAATTATCAAATTATCTGTGTGACCTTGGTACACATACAGTTAATATTTGTTACTGATTGCTGTTTCTACAAGTTACAAGAATATCCATTACAGCTTGGAATGCAAAAGGTCACTTCAGATCATTATTTCTTTTCTACTTCAATGTCAAATCTATTCAATTTGGGAGGGATAGTAAACACTAAGGAGGACGACAACATGAAGACATTGATAAACTTACTGAATGGGCGTATAATTGGCAAATGCATTTCAACATAGATAAGTGTGAGGCATTACATTTCAGTAAAAAAAATAAGGAGGTCACATATTACTTGGAAAATAAAAATCTAAATGGGGTAGAGGAGCAAAGCTATCTGGGAGTCCAAATACATATATTACTAAAAGTTGCGATGCAAATTTCATATAAGTTCATAACAAAGGCAAATCCATCACTAGGGTTTATTTTTAAAGAGATAGAATTAAAAAGTAGAAAAGTTATGCTAAACTAGTAATGAGCCTTGGTTGGGCCACACTTGGGAGTACTGTGCAGAGTTCTGGTCACCATAGTATAAAAAGGATATAGAGGCACTCGAGAGGGCGCTAAAAAGATTTACCAAGATGATACCAGAACTACGAGGGTATACCTATCAGGAAAGGATGAACAAGTGGGCCTCTTCTCTTGAAAAGAAAGGGCTGAGAGTAGACGCAGAGACTAGATCTTTGGCCCAGAATTTGCGGTCGGAGGCTTCCCGCTGGCGGATGCCTCCGACTGCACAAATTTCTACAAAGGTACGGAGACTTCTCGTCCTGGGCATCGATGCAAAGACCTGTGGAGAGGCCCACGTATTCCAGGAGCGTATGTGCTTCGTGCGCATCACTGGGATCATGTGGGCTGGCCAACCTATCAAAATTGGCATTCCCATTCATACTTATGGCGAGTTCTGTTTGTATGGGGATGCCATAAGTATGAACGGGAATACCCCATAAAAACACACAAACTCACTAAATGAACAAAAAAAAAACATTACATATTTAAAATTAATTAAATGCAATTTAATTAAATATTTTATATTATTAAAAAATGTTTTTTTTAACGTGTTTTAACAGGGCTTTTAACATATAAATGAGTGATAATTGTTTATTTTTATATTTTTTTAACTCTTATGCTGGTAAAGCAGGCCTTACGCCTGCTTTTACCAGGTGTAAGAATTTGAAGGACATTCGCAGGGCAGGAGTTGGGCAAATAGCCAAACTCTCCACCCACTGAGGCCCTTCTCCCGGGGATGCATGTGATCTATCAAGACAATTCTTGACAGATCGCAAGTTCCAGGTTTAGGCGCATGCACTTCACATACCTAAACCCGGAACATGCACAGCCCCTACAGGCGCGTGCACACTTGTACGTGGTCGCAGGGGCCGTAAATTATGTCCCTTTATCTAGGAGTCGAGTTGAGTGCGTGTGAGCCGCATAGTAGGTTGGGAACTCGAAGACGTGAACAGCGCGTTCTGCAGTTTGACTTTTATTTAATGGCCCCAATTAAACAGTGTTGTGTGTTTCCCGGATCAATTAAATGGAGTGGTCTGATGACATCATCGATGACTTGATTTCAGCGCGGGTATTCAAAGCAGCCTTGCACACATCTCATTTGAAGCTGGCTGTAGGAATGTTGAAGATGATTTCCAGAGGTATAAATTGCTGCATAACATTAACAATTCTGTGGCTCATGGAGACACAAAGGCAGAGAACAGCCCCATTTTTCCTAGATGCCTCCCTGGAAGTTCTGGTCCAGGGAGTAAGTGCATGCAGAGATGTCCTCTTCCCTGCGGATGGCAGAAAAAAGACCAGCAAAAGATACAAAGATGGCATGGCTAGACATTACAGAAGAGGTCAGCAGCAAGGATGTGGTGAGGAGAACGTGAATCCAGTGCCCCAAGAAATTCAATGATCTTATGAGGTCAGGAAAGTCGAGTGCAATACCACACTCACCTACATCCTGATGTGCCTCTCACCCCAACCCCATCACTCTGCCTTCCCAAGCCTACTCCTGCACATCACTCCTCACACTAACCTATCTTGCAGGTCCACCCATCCCTTTCTGCCTATGTTCCTACTCACATCCCCATCTGACTAACCACCACTGACACTCACCCTCATCTTAATGCAATCATAGCAAGTAATACCACAGAAGATAGCTATTTGGCAATGTCACGCCACTCCCTCATAGTCACTATCTATAGATGGTGATGGAAGAGGGGGACATCCCAGCAACCTGGTGACAGAATTATGTCTCATACAGCCACATGGCATACAGCAGTCACTCATATGGTGACTAAAGTCAGTAGCCAGTGAAATAGTATCATGTGCATAATGGTAACGTTAACCATTATTATTATAACATTTCTAATTTATCTCTTTACTCTGTCACAGGTCCATCAAGTGCCCTGCCCCATTGTCCAGCCATAGGAGGAAGATGACTCCTCACAGGAAGCTCCAGCCTCTGAGAGTGCACCGTCAGCAAACCCAAGCACAGCCAGCACCAGCGCAGATACGCCAACCTCGGTGGGTCCTGTACGAGATAGAGTAGTGTTGTGACCTGGTGTCTCTCACATCATAAGTGAGCAAGAGCAGATGGTGTTGACAGGGACAGCAGTGGAGACTCCTCGCCGGGGGGGGGGGGGGCGCAGGATGCTCCAAGCTCTGTTGAGCTGCATGCAGACGCTGAGTCTAGGGGAACATCGAGAAAGAGGGCGATCTTGGAGGGACAGCATCAATTGCATGAGGCTCTGGCAGTTTTTGCAGCCAGGATGGAGGAGTTCATCTCCAACATGAGCACCACCATGTCGCAGGCGATGGTGACGGTGTGCTGTTCCATGGAAAGGATGGCCTCCTGCATGGAGCATCAAATGCGCTAGTCACATGAGAACATGTTTGCTGTGGATAACAGACGGCAGATGCCCATAGACCTCATCTTGAGGAGGGATATAAACATAGACTTGGGCATTCATCACCCCACTGATGTGCAGCAAGGTTGCTCTCCAGCTCCTTGCTAGCAGGGAAGTGCAGGTGGTCCATGAGAGGGAAGATGGTGAGAGGGGACATGGAAGAGGGGGATCTTCTCAAAGTGCTCCCACATCTCCCCTGTTCCCTCCCTCTCAGTCAGAGCCGCACAAGCTTCCTCAGTTCACGATGGCTGAGTCTGCCCCTGCACAGTCACAGGAGGAGTAGTCTTTGGCGGGGCCTTGAGTGGTTCCAAAATCCAGAGCACACCTACGAAAAGTGTCTCAGTAGTTGCAGCAAGGAACTGAGCAGAGTGTCTCTACCTCTGCTGAAGCCACAGAGATGGCACCTCATAGAAGTACTCGGAAAAGAAAAAAGACACAATTGTAGATGCACAAGAGTATGAAAATGGGAGTATGAACAAATGTTAATGATAAGTTTCAGTTATATTTATGACACAGATAAACTATTTTGTTGCACATTTTCTGGACTTTGCCTGCTACCTGGGAAGTGGCCTAGTCACTTGGAGTGACTGGTGAGACATTACTTAATCTCGAGCAATGGGGATTTGCGTGAGAGGAGTGGCTTGGTCATTGTAGAGCTGCGTTATTGTGTTGTTGGGGGCAGTGGGCGGAACTTAGTACAGCATTTGGCAGCCATATGGGTGCATTGGAACAAGTTAAATAAATCTGGATATTATGAGGCCATCCCAGGCCTCTTGGGTAGAAATGTGCACCGCTGTTGGTGTCATCTCCACCTCAGGTTCCTCCTCCTCCTCCTCTGAAGAGGTTCTGCACTCTGCGCCTTGCTCCTCCTGCAGCTCGAACCCTCGTTGCTGCGCTCTGTTGTGCAGCACGCAGCAGACGCCGATGATTCTGGACACCCTGCCTAGTGTGTACTGTGAGATCCTGCAAATGTCTGCTGCAGATCCATGGAAGGAGCCTGAGATGAAGAAGTTGAGAGTGGTGGTCACTTTGACAGCTGCTGGTAAAGGCATGTCTGCCAGGTCCTCTGGGCAGCAGGTCTTGTTCCAGCAAGCAACAAATGTCTGTGATGATCTGGCGCGATAGTCTGAGCATCTTGAAGCACTGTTGCTCAGTCTTGTCCATAGGAGTTTCGCCTTCGGCACGGTGCAGCCCTGTGGTGACCCACTTTCTTCTGTGGTGCATCGGTTCATTGAGGAGAAGGCTGCTGTTGTGGTTGCTGCTCTGCTGGTATTGAGGCTACCGCTGCTGATGTGGCTGGTATTGTTGGTGCTTGGGCTCATCTTGGTCCGATTCTGAAGTTCAAGGTGAGACAACATAAGTGGCAGCCCTGCTGATCTAATCGATGGAGATCTGAGACTCAATCCCTGAATGTTGTGATAGTGAGTAGCAATGTGGTGAGGGTGGCTTTCGAGATTGCAAAAATGTGAGAGATTTAAGTATTTTTCCCAGCTCTCAATTAATGGACGCGCACAATGGCCACTGAGCTTCCACTTCCGCCTCCCCTTCACAGGCGAGGTTCCTGAGGTGTGTGAATCCCATGCTCCAGCAGTTGAAGCCAAAACCTGCTGTTAAAAAGCCACTTAAGGGTCTCTCATCAACAAGCATTTAAGCACTTCAATGAGGTCACCAACCTCTGATGAGCGGCTTCGTGGTGCGCTGGGAAATGCGTCCGAGTTAAATGCGGAAGTCAGCAGGATGATGGTGGGTTCCTGACATGCTGACAATTTTGCCGATTTTTATTGCTCACCCGCCCTCAAGCCCATTAACTCGGGACTGGGAAAATTCTGGCCCAAGAGAGTATTTCTTCTTGTGCAGAACTTGAGGCCATCATTATAAGATAGTCACTAAGAAATCAAATAGGGAATTCAGAAGAAACGTCTTTACCCAGAGAGTGGGGAGAATTTGGAACTTGCTACCACAAGGAAGAGAATAGAGGCTTATGCTGATAGATGAGGAAGGATGAGTGGAGGATGGAGTGGAGCGTAAACATCTGCATGGACTGGTTGGGCTGAATGGCCTGCTGTATATTCTATGTAAATCTATGTAATTCTATGTGATTTGATCAGGTTGACACTTTGGACAGATACTGATGCACAGACTGAGGCAGGTCTTTGACATCTACTCTAAATACATGTGTCGACAAATGACCTATTTTTTGACTGTTGACTTAATGCAATTATAAGGCTAATTTCCTTTGCTTCCGTATAGCTTCAGATTGATTGCTGGCTCTGCATAACTTTATGTCAGTCAAACTGAAGCCAGCTGGACTAGGCAGGGACTCTGTATCAGCATTTTACTGCCTATTAAATCACTATTTAAGGGCCAATTTCAAGTTAAAGGTTAGGGATGGGAAGTATCTTTGCTGCTTTGGGGATATTGAGGAAAATAGTAAAGCTTGTACTTACTGTAAACATACTGATGGGAATTTTAATCCCAAAAAATGGCTGGGTTTGGGTTGAGTGGGATGTAATTTTTTTAAAATCTCAAACCTGAACCCAAACCACTTCGAACCTGCCCACTTCCGGTTTTAAAGGAAGTGGGATCTGTGGCGGACAACCAACCTCATTTCATAAGGCTGCATGCCTTAGATTTTGTCTCCATTTAAAATTTAATCTTGGCTGGCCCGGGAAGCTCAACAGCTAAAGGGAGGTAAGGACTGCTGCGTGAAAGAGGCAAATGCGTTTTCAGCACTCCTTGTGGGCCAGGAGGAGCAGGAATGCTTCCCCCAAACCCCAAGCTAACCTGCTTTGCTCCCCGCCTCACCACGATCAGACCCACCCACGATCACACAATTATCCCATTCCCCCACGGCGATCACCGAAAACTCTCCCCGCGATTGGGCCCCTCGGCAATTGCTGATCCCCCGAACCCCCATCTCTGCCTCCAATATGTCTCCGTACCCCAGCAATCACCCTCTAGCCCTACAAGCCACTCTGTACCCACCCCACCCCCCCCGCTAGCACAAACTTACCTGTTCCTGGGCTGTGGCCTCTGCTGCAGCATCCCTTGCCTGACATGGAGCCAAGCCTGTCAATCAGGCTGGCTCTGGGCAGGTATCCTGTTTTTAAAAAAACTCATGGATGCTGTGGAGTCAAAACTCAGGCTTCCCGGTTTCCCGACTATAACTCGTACTCCTGCTTGGAAATCCCACCCCAGTAAATATCGGGGCCATTATTTTTACAGAATCCTATTAATTTATCCATTTAATGTTAAATACATGCATCTGTTGGTTTATAGCTTAAGCTTCATAGAATCATAGAAGGCCATTTGTCCTGTCATACCTGTGCTATCCCTGGTAAAGTGAGACATCACCACTGACACCTGGGAATCCCTGGCCGAAGACTGTCCTAGGTGGAGAAAGTGCATCTGGGAGGGCGTTGAGATCTTCAAATCTCAACGCCGCGAGCGTGAAGAGGTCAGGCGCAGGCAGCAGAAGGAGCGTGCGGCAAACCAGTCCCACCCCCCTCCCCCGCTTCCCCGACGAATGTCTGTCCCACCTGTGACAGGATCTGTGGCTCTCGTATTGGACTGTTCAGCCACGAAAGAACTCACTTTAGGAGTGGAAGCAAGTCTTCCTCGATTCCGAGGGACTGCCTATGATGATGATGATGATGATCTCTTTGAAAAAGCAGTTGTGCTCAGTCACACATCCCTGCTCTTTGTCCATAACCCTGCAAATTCCTCTTCTTCAAGTACCTGTCCAACTCCCTTTTAAAATTATTTATGGAAATAGCTTCCACCACCTTTTCAGGTAGAGCATTCCAGATCCTGACAACTCTTTTGAGTGAAAACAATTCTCCTCATTGTGGGAACAAGAGTTCACACTACTTGGGTACTTTGCTGTTCTTTCTGCACAGTGTGTGAGATCAGCAGCTGCTGGGATAAAAGTTAAAACAGCTTTCTTCAGAGCATGTGTTGTCAATTGGGTAAGAGGACTTTGGGGAAAAGATGTCTTCAGGAGAAAGATAATAGTAGGATGTGTAAGAGTCCTTCAGCCATATCTGAATGTGTCAACTTGATAACTCTGTTTAGGGTGTAGAAGGTATTATTGCAGCAATTAGAAGAGTTGAGTGCTTGGTTGTTTAGTTTATGTTGTTATTCTGTTGGCATTTGTATGTGCCTTTGATGTACCATGATTTATTGGTAGTATGCATGAAATGTAGTGATCAAAGAAAAAATTAGTATAAAAAAATATAAGAAAACACTTTAGCAGCTCACACTGGAATCAGAAAATGTGATGTCTCAGCAGCTAGCTCACACTGGAATCGGATAGTGTGTGTCTCAGCAGCATGGTTTTGTGTAGTATGAAAAGACTTGTGCACTCATACTCGTTGTAGATAGTATGAGATTTCAATAATGACCTGATCTTGCATTACTACAACTGAGTTTGTGTGTAATCTGATGTTTAAAGCAACAAAATGGAAAAGAACAAGAAAGCAGCCCAACAGTCATCTTCCCTCTCGATCATTTCCAACAATTTTGAATCTATGAACTCCAGTTATTAACCCACTCGCAGGAGGGAATATTGTTTCTCTATTTACTCTATCAAACATTTCTTAATTTGGAAAACCTCTATAAGGTCACCTCTTAACCTTCAAGGGAAACAGTCCTAACTTTTCTACCTTTTAATAATTGAAGTCCCTCATCTCTGGTAATGCACTGGTAAAACCTCCTCTGTACCCTTTCCAATGCCTTTACATCTTTCTTGAAGTGTGGTGCCCAGAATAGTCCACAATACTCCAGCTGAGGCGTAACCAGTGGTTTATAATTTTCTACCATGATCTCTTTGCTTTTATATTGGCCTAGAAATCCTGTCGGCTGCTTCCCGCAGGAGATCCAGTAAAAAAGTTTTAAAAGATGCGCACTTACCTGAACCTGCTGTGCGCCCACGAGAGATCCCCGTCCTGAGGCCTCCACTTATTGCGTGTTGGAGTGTGTGCACGTCAGGACTGTCATGTATGTATGCTTGGGGTTACTAGCCACCAGGTGGCGCCACTGTTGGAGGTCAGTGGGCTGTACGCACGTGTGTGTGGCCCAGGTAGAAAAGGCAAGCCATCATGTAATGTAATCACTTTGGGCCCTAATAAAGCAGAGCCAGGATAGTACCTGTGTTAGTTTACAGTATTCAGTCTATCGAGTTATTACATACATATGTTTGGCGACGAGGTAACTTAAGAACCCTCGCATGCAAAATTGAGCACAATTGGAATTCTGGAGAGATTCGTGGAAGGAGAGGACTGGGCAGATTTTGTAGCTCGCCTGGACCAGTACTTCGTGGCGAACAAACTGGAGGAACCCACTGACGCAGTTAGGCGCAGGGCGGTCGTCCTCACAGTTTGCGGTCCGAAAATCTATGGACTCATAAAGAATCTTCTCTCGCCTGCAAGTCCAACGGACAAGGACTATGAGGAATTGTGTGTTCTGGTACGTGACCATCTCAAACCAGAAGAAGGCATCATCATCTCATGATATCGATTCTACACGTATACTCGTTCTGAGGGCTAGGATGTGTTGGAATTCGTTGCCGACTTAAGACGTCTAGCTGGACCGTGTAAGTTCGAAAACGCTTTGGGAGACATGCTGCGGGACTTCTTTGTCATTGGCATCAACCACGAGGTGATCCTGTGTAAGCTACTGGTGGCGGAGAAGCTGGATTTAAGCAAGGCCATCATGATTGCCCAGGCATGCATGATGACGGACAAAAAACAGATATCATCGAAAAATCGGAACTCGGCAAGTACTGTAAACAAGATTGTATCGTCGGTTGGCAGAGCTGTATGTGGCAGTGCCTACTCGACTGCGTATGCGAAACCTGTGGCTGCCCAAAGTCCACCAATGGGAATGAATCCGATTTTACCATGTTGGTGTTGTGGGGGCAATCATCAGCCTCATCAGTGCTGGTTTAAACAGTACATTTGTAAAGGCTGTTCGAGACTGGGGCATCTCCAGCGCATGTGTCCGCAACTGAGCAAGCGTGCTGCGACACACTGCTTGGAGGATGATGACCAGTATAGCATAGATTTGGATATTCAATCCGAGATACCAGAGGAGGGATTGTATGGACTGTATTCATTCCTAACAGAGAGCCAACCGATAATGATTAATGTGAAACTTAATGGTGTGCCAGTACCGATGGAATTGGACACGGGTGCGAGTCAATCAATAATGAGCCAGAGGACATTCGACAAGCTGTGGGATACTAAGGCTGTGAGGCCTAAGCTGAGTCCAGTCAATTCCAAGTTGCGTACGTACACTAAAGAACTCATAACGGTGATTGGCAGTGCAGTAGTCAAGGTGTCGTATGACGGTGCAGTTCATGATTTACCGTTATGGATTGTTCCGGGCAATGGTCCAACGCTGTTCGACTGGAATTGTCTAGAAAAAATCAAATGTAATTGGAATGATATCTAAGCATTGTCGTCAGAGGATGATACTCCATGTGCTCAATTGCTGAGCAAGTTCCCCTTGCTGTTGGAACCAGGCATCGGCAATTTCACAGGAGCCAAAGTGCAGGTCCACATGGACTCAGATGCAAGACCCGTCCATCATAAAGCTTGGGCGGTTCCGTACATGATGAGGGAGAAGATCGAAATCGAACTGGACAGACTCCAGCGTGAAGGAGTCATATCACCAGTCGAATTTAATGAATGGGCCAGACTTATTGTTCCTGTGTTAAAGAGTAATGGCACTGTCAGGATTTGTGGAGACTACAAGGGTACGGTCAACCGAGTCTCGAAACAGAATCAATACCCGTTACCAAAGGCTGATAACCTGTTTGCAACGCTAGCCGAGGGGAAGTCGTTCACTAAACTGGATCTCATGTCGGCCAACATGACACAGGAGTTGGTTGAGGCGTCGAAGAAACTTACGTGCATCAACACTCATAAAGGCCTCATAGGTTCCTTGCAGTCAGATTCAGGTGAATTTATAATGGGGAACAAAGAAATGGCAGACCAGTTGAACAAATACGTTGGTTCTGTCTTCACGAAGGAAGACACAAATAACCTTCCGGAAGTACTAGGGGACTGAGGGTCCAGTGAGAAGGAGGAACTGAAGGATATCCTTATTAGGCGGGAAATTGTGTTAGGGAAATTGATGGGATTGAAAGCCGATAAATCCCCAGGGCCTGATAGTCTGCATCCCAGAGTACGTAAGGAAGTGGCCCGAGAAATAGTGGATGCATTGATGATCATTTTCGAACAGTCTATCGACTCTGGATCAATTCCTATGGACTGGAGGGTAGCTAATGTAACACCACTTTTTAAAAAAGGAGGGAGAGAAAATGGGTAATTATAGAACAGTTAGCCTGACATCAGTAGTGGGGAAATGTTGGAATCAATTATTAAAGATGAAATAACAGCACATTTGGAAAGCAGTGACAGGATCGGTCCAAGTCAACATGGATTTATGAAAGGAAAATCATGCTTGACAAATCTTCTGGAATTTTTTGAGGATGTAACTAGTAGAGTGGACAAGGGAGAACCAGTGGATGTGGTGTATTTGGACTTTCAAAAGGCTTTTGACAAGATCCCACACAAGAGATTGGTGTGCAAAATTAAAGCACATGATATTGGGGATAATGTACTGACGTGGATAGAGAACTGGTTGGCAGACAGGAAGCAGAGAGTCGGGATAAATGGGTTCTTTTCAGAATGGCAGGCAGTGACTAGTGGAGTGCCGCAGAGCTCAGTGCCTGGACCCCAGCTATTTACAATATACATTAATGATTTGGATGAAGGAATTGAGTGTAATATCTCCAAGTTTGCAGATGACACTAAACTTGGTGGCAGTGTGAGCTGTGAGCAGGACGCGAAGAGGTTGCAGGGTGACTTGAACAGATTAGGTGAGTGGGTAAATGCATGGCAGATGCAGTACAATGTGGATAAATGTGAGGTTATCCACTTTGGGGGCAAAAACACAAAGGCAGAATATTATCTGAATGGCGGCATATTAGGAAAAGGGAGGTGCAACTACACCTGGGTGTCATGGTACATCAGTCATTGAAAGTTGGCATGCAGGTACAGCAGGCGGTGAAGAAGGCAAATGGTATATTGGCCTTCATAGCTAGGGATTTGAGTATAGGAGCAGGGAGGTCTTACTGCAGTTGTACAAGGCTTTGGTGAGGCCTCACCTGGAATATTGTGTTCAGTTTTGGTCTCCTAATCTGAGGAAGGACATAGAAACATAGAAAATAGGTGCAGGAGCAGGCCATTCAGCCCTTCTAGCCTGCACCGCCATTCAATGAGTTCATGGCTGAACATGAAACTTCAGTACCCACTTCCTGCTTTCACGCCATACCCCTTGATCCCCCGAGTAGTAAGGACTTCATCTAACTCCCTTTTGAATATATTTAGTGAATTGGCCTCAACTACTTCCTGTGGTAGAGAATTCCACAGGTTCACCACTCTCTGGGTGAAGAAGTTTCTCCTTATCTCGGTCCTAAATGGCTTACCCCTTATCCTTAGACTGTGACCCCTGGTTCTGGACTTCCCCAACATTGGGAACATTCTTCCTGCATCCAACCTGTCCAAACCCGTCAGAATTTTAAACGTTTCTATGAGGTCCCCTCTCACTCTTCTGAACTCCAGTGAATACAAGCCCAGTTGATCCAGTCTTTCTTGATAGGTCAGTCCCACCATCCCGGGAATCAGTCTGGTGAATCTTCGCTGCACTCCCTCAATAGCAAGTATGTCCTTCCTCAAGTTAGGAGACCAAAACTGTACACAATACTCCAGGTGTGGCCTCACCAAGGCCCTGTACAACTGTAGCAACACCTCCCTGCCCCTGTACTCAAATCCCCTCGCTATGAAGGCCAACATGCCATTTGCTTTCTTAACCGCCTGCTGTACCTGCATGCCAACCTTCAATGACTGATGTACCATGACACCCAGGTCTCGTTGCACCTTCCCTTTTCCTAATCTGTCACCATTCAGATAATAGTCTGTCTCTCTGTTTTTACCACCAAAATGGATAACCTCACATTTATCCACATTATACTTCATCTGCCATGCATTTGCCCACTCACCTAACCTATCCAAGTCACTCTGTAGCCTCATAGCATCCTCCTCGCAGCTCACACTGCCACCCAACTTAGTGTCATCCGCAAATTTGGAGATCCTACATTTAATCCCCTCGTCTAAATCATTAATGTACAATGTAAACAGCTGGGGCCCCAGCACAGAACCCTGCGGTACCCCACTAGTCACTGCCTGCCATTCCGAAAAGTACCCATTTACTCCTACTCTTTGCTTCCTGTCTGACAACCAGTTCTCAATCCACGTCAGCACACTACCCCCAATCCCATGTGCTTTAACTTTGCACATTAATCTCCTGTGTGGGACCTTGTCGAAAGCCTTCTGAAAGTCCAAATATACCACATCAACTGGTACTCCTTTGTCCACTTTATTGGAAACATCCTCAAAAAATTCCAGAAGATTTGTCAAGCATGATCTCCCTTTCACAAATCCATGCTGACTTGGACCTATCATGTCACCATTTTCCAAATGCGCTGCTATGACATCCTTAATAATTGATTCCATCATTTTACCCACTACTGAGGTCAGGCTGACCGGTCTATAATTCCCTGCTTTCTCTCTCCCTCCTTTTTTAAAAAGTGGGGTTACATTGGCTACCCTCCACTCGATAGGAACTGATCCAGAGTCAATGGAATGTTGGAAAATGACTGTCAATGCATCCGCTATTTCCAAGGCCACCTCCTTAAGTACTCTGGGATGCAGTCCATCAGGCCCTGGGGATTTATCGGCCTTCAATCCCATCAATTTCCCCAACACAATTTCCCGACTAATAAAGATTTCCCTCAGTTCCTCCTCCTTAATAGACCCTCTGACCACTTTTATATCCGGAAGGTTGTTTGTGTCCTCCTTAGTGAATACTGAACCAAAGTACTTGTTCAATTGGTCTGCCATTTCTTTGTTCCCCGTTATGACTTCCCCTGATTCTGACTGCAGGGGACCTACGTTTGTCTTTACTAACCTTTTTCTCTTTACATACCTATAGAAACTTTTGCAATCCGCCTTAATGTTCCCTGCAAGCTTCTTCTCGTACTCCATTTTCCCTGCCCTAATCAAACCCTTTGTCCTCCTCTGCTGAGTTCTAAATTTCTCCCAGTCCCCAGGTTCGCTGCTATTTCTGGCCAATTTGTATGCCATTTCCTTGGCTTTAATACTATCCCTGATTTCCCTAGATAGCCACGGTTGAGCCACCTTCCCTTTTTTATTTTTACGCCAGACAGGAATGTACAATTGTTGTAATTCATAGGACGTTCTTGCTATTGAGAGAGTGCAGCGAAGGTTCACCAGACTGATTCCCTGGATGGCTGGACTGACATATGAGGAGAGACTGGATTGACTGGGCCTTTATTCACTGGAGTTTAGAAGGTTGAGAGGGGATCTCATAGAAACATATAAAATTCTGACGGGACTGGACAGGTTAGATGCAAGAAAACTGTTCCCGATGTTGGGGAAGTCCAGGACCAGGGGACACAGTCTAAGGTTAAGGGGTAAGCCATTTAGGACTGAGATGAGGAGAAACTTCTTCACTCAAGAGAGTTGTTAACCTGTGGAATTCTCTGCCACAGAGAGATGTTGATGCCAGTTCATTGGATATATTCAAGAGGGAGTTAGGTATGGCCCTTGCAGCTAAAGGGATCAAGGGGTATGGAGAGAAAGCAGGAGATGGGTACTGAGGTGAATGATCAGCCATGATCTTCTTGAAGGGCCGAATGGCCTACTCCTGCACCTATTTTTCTATGTTTCTAGTCCAGATCAGAGCCAATTCCAGGCCACCAGACATGAGGGAGGCCCAGACAGGAGCTGTATAAAAGACTGGTCACCACACGGTGAAGGCACTCTGAGTTACACTAAAGAGACTAAGGTCACAGCAGTTCAAGCACAGCATTAGGCCTCGTGGAGTTATTCTACAGATAACTAGAGACATGTTACTTTCAGACATTTGTTTGGGCAGGTTATGTATGATGATAAAGATATGTTTAATGAGCTAAGTAACTTTTCTGGGTTAGTTTTTGCTTCTGAAGATTTGCAGACATCGTAGTTGTAAAAGATGCCAGAGCCTCATGCAATTGTTGCTGCCTCTCCAGGATCACTCTCTTTCTTGATGGCCCTCGAGGCTCAACATCTGCATGCAGCTCAGGAGAGCTTGGAGCATCCTGCATCCTCTAGTGAGGTGTCTCCACTGCTGTCCCTGTCAACACCATCTACTCTTGATAACTTCTGAATTGTCAGACACTACGTGACAACTCTACTCTATGGCACAAAGGACTCATCGAGATCTGCTTATCTGCGCTGGTGCTGGGTGTGCTTGGGTCTGTAGATGGTGCACCCTCAGAGACTGAAGGTTCCTCTATGAAGTCTGAGGTCTTCCTCCTCCAGCTGAACAGTGTGGGGGAGGGGGGGGGTGAGGGGCAGTTGATGGACCTGTGGGAGAGTAAAGAGATTAATTAGAAATATTATAAAAGAATGGATAACGTTACCATTACGCACATGATGACATTTCACTGGCTGCTGACGTAGTCACCATATGGGTCACCATGTGGTTGTATGAGATGCGATTCTGTCACCGGGTTGCTGTACTGTGCCACTCTCTCCATCTCCCACCACCAGTGTCTCTCTCTCTCTCTCGATCCTGAAATTTCCAGAGCCACCTCCTCTGCTGCTGTCAGATGTGCAATAACTGGAGGGCCACCTTCGGTTCTCTCCCTCTCCCTGTTGCTATGGGCTGTTTTCTCCTGCAATGAGGGAAAGAAGAGAAGTTTGAATGAAAGTGTTAGAATCCGTGTAAAGAATGGATAGGTTACATCTGTAGAGGGTGACTATGAGGGAGTGGAGTGCCAATGGAAAATGACATCCTTCTGTGGTGTTACTTGCTATGATCGCATTAGGTGAGGGTGAGTGTAAGGGTGGTTAGTTAGATGGGAGTGTAAGTATGTACATAGAGAGAGAGGGATGGGTAGAAGTGCAAGGTATGTTGATGTGAGGAATAATGTGCAAGAGTAGGCTTGGGAAGGCAGAGTGATGGGATTGTGTTGACAAGAACTTCAGGATGAGTGTGAATGTGGCATTGCTCTCACCTTTCCTGGCATCATGAGATCACTGAAGCACTTCTTGCATTGTGTTCCGGTCCTCCTGACCACATCCCTGCTTCACGCCTCCTCAGCATTATTCAGCCAGGCTCTCTTTGATGTTTGTGGAGGTCTCCTTAGCCTGCCATGAGGGATGAGGACCTCCCTGCGTGCTCTGATAGCTTCCACAAGAGTATGCAAGAAAGAATACAAGAACTGTGGTATAGCCCTCTGCCTTTGGCAATCCATGTTTGAAAAGGTTTATCTCTCATCTTTCTTTCACACCTTCCACCCTCCCCTCAAAATCTGCAAGGGAGTTCAGTGCAAGGCTGCATTAAATATGGGCGCTGGAAATGAGTCATTGATGATGTCATCAGACTTGCACAATTTAATAGGGATGGGAAACGTTCATTCCTCTTTCAATTGGGGCCATGAAGTGAAAGTCGCTTGGAGCAGCACGTTGCTCAGAACATCGCGTTTCAGACCCACTACAACGCACACACGCACCGAACGAAAATACCGGCCAAGGCTCTGGTGCTAAATAACATCTTTTCGCACTCATACCGCTTCACTCACCTGCAATTCTCTTACTGATTCTCTCTTGGTACCCAGGTGTCATTTCTGCAAAGGACCATCTCTTCAAACACTCAAGCATGTTCTTTACTCAAAACCACTCTCTCAACTCACTTTACCTGCCACCAGAGTTTCTGTTAGTCATCAAGGACACTTTTTTTTCCATGGACACGGCACCTTCCCCCTCATCATCACGGCATGCATGACTTCATATGAGCAAGTCCCTATGACACTGAAAGGCCTGTAATATTGTCTTCTCCCATTTAAACGAAAAAGGAGCAAACAACCAGTATCACAGAAGGTCAACTAGGAGAAGGCCATCATTGTTGAAAACAGAGTCTGCAGGAAGAAGAGGCATTAGAAGTAAAAGCAGATGGACAGGAACACCTGTAGGTGAGGGTGAGGTTGGAGGCCAGCTGGCAAGAAAAAGTTGCTAAAGGCTGGCCAAGGCTCATCATATGTAGTTTCAGCTTCTTGAACTTTCTTAAAGCATTGCAGTGCTCTTACTCTCTCTTGCTTTTCTTCAAGACCAAATATAATGACCCAGAAATTCCGGCCTCCCGGGTCTGTACGGAGTGTGTACGGACCCAGAAAGGCATCGCAAAAGCCGATTTTCAGTGCACAATGCGCATGCGCTGAAAACCGGCTTTTCTGATCTGTCATGACAGATTGCACTCAGCTTGGGAGCGAGGACATTTGCAAGGGCAAGATTGCGGTATTTACCCATATCTCGCCTAGCAAATGTCCTCAAAACTCTTCCGCCTGATAAAAGCAGGCGCATAGCCTACTTCTACAGGCGTAAGGGTTTTAAAACATACAAAACATTGTAAAATACAATTTTAAAAATACATGTTATTGTTAAAAACCCTCCCCACTACAGTAAATTCATTTTAAACCATAATTACATTTTTTTTTTAAATTAGAAAAATATATATTTTTTAAATACATAAATAACTTTAATTTAAATTAATAAAAATATGTTGTGTATTTTTTCTATTTTTTTATTGTTGATTTTGTGTGTTTTGGGGGCTGTTTCTCATTCATAATAATGGGAACTGCAACTTACGGAGTTCCCATTATTATGAATGAGAACATACTATACCTGATTGGCTGCCCAGAGCCATGTGACTCCAGCTCCAGGCCTGCGCACGTCCCGACGTGCACGCGCTGCAACGCGCAATCAGTGGAGGCCTCAGGACTGGGAACTCGTGTGGGTGCAGCATTTTAAAAAAGTTTTTTACCCGATCGCCCATGGGCCGCAACCGACCGGGATTTCTGGGCCAATTGTGTTCACAGCTGAACAAGCTCTCTGTATTTCACATCATATTGGATACGAGGCCAGCCACTTTAATGGCCACCTAGTCACTTCAAGATCCTGCCACATTCTTCCAACTCCAGCCGAGCATCTTACCTGTGAAGCTTCAGGTTGTCACCGGGTGAGTCACTGAGCACTAGTGTCAATGAGGATCTGGAGTGGAAGAGAGCAAGAATGCCATTCCTCCACAGAAGGGGGTGAACTGACCACCCTTGGCTGAAGAGCCGAAGGCCCAGTCTCCAAAAGAACAATTATTTGGGTGTATTGATCTCGTATGGAGGCCATGGAGATGATTTCCAACACATATGGCTGCAATGATGAATAAGTGGAAGTAGATCACTATCTGCAATACATTACAGGAAATTTCTCAAAACTTGTATAACATCCTGGAAATGGTGGCAGCCTGAGAGATTTCCATTGCATGAAGATGCCAGGAAGAGCTTCTAAAAGCAGTGGTTACTTCCAGAGTGGCAGCTATCAGTGCTTCAATAGATGTCTTGAGTGTCAGTCTGAATGTCACACTTGCTCAGAGCTTCCAAAACCTCATTGGGACTGTATAGTCTGTGATGACAGCAACCAGTCGCACTTCTATGCCTGTAACCAGCACTGGTGGGCAGTAAGGAATGGACACTGTCTATCCAGAGAGTGAGCATATGCTCGCTTCCTTAAGGCCCTCTCCAGTGCAATCACATGAGAGCTTCAGACATGGGTCTGCTTCCATTACTACTGCAAGTGTCAGGCTACCGGAAGCAGCTACCCCGAGATGAGAGTCACCTCAGGTCGCCATGGCGGGTCGTGACCCCGTTGTTGATTTCATCCTGATCCTGAAATTGACTTTGCATTAATGGGGTCTATTAAGGCTGCACTGTGTGTTACCTGGCCCCATTAAATGGTGCAGGGCTGATGACGCCATCACTGACATGTTTTCGGCATGGATGTTTAAAGGAGCCATGGCCACATTGCATTTGAAGGTTCATCTAGGAGTGTGCAGGCACCACACTGCACCATTGGAGTGCTGCAAACATTTCTAGAGATGAATGCACCGAGACAGAGGGCTGCACCCAGGTTCTCCGATGATTCCATCCATATGCTTGTGGAGGGAGTCAGAGCACGCAGGGAAGTCTTCTTCCCTTCTAATGGGCAGAAGACACCTCTCCAGGAGACCAAAAGAGCCTGGCTCCAAATAGCAGAGGAGATAAACAGCAGGGCTGTTGTGAGGAGGACCTGGGTGCAATGCCAGAAACATTTCAATTATCTCATTGGATCAGTAATGGTGAGTACAAAGCCACACTCAAATTCATCCTGCTGCACCTCTCATCACATCCCCATCACTCTGCCTTCCCAACCCTGCTGTTACACATCCTTACTCACACCAACATACCTTTCATGTCCACCCATTTCTCTATTTCTACATACTTATATCCTCATCTTACTAGCCACCTCTCACACTCACCCTCATCCTCATAAATCATACCAACTAACAACACACAAGAAAGCTAATGGCTTTGGCACCCCATTCCATCATAATTTCTCTCTAAAGATGTTACCCATCCATTCCTTACAGTCATTCCATCGCTCTCACTCAACCTTCTTTTCTTTTCCTCCTTGCAGGAGAACAGGGCCCACAAGAAGAGGGAGAGAACTGGAGGGCAACCCTAACGACAGCAGGGGAGGCTGACTTTGAAGTTTCATAAGTCGCCAAGCAGCTGGAGGTGGGAGACAGAGAGAGGGGGATATCTCAGCAACCTGGTGACAGAATTACGCATCATACAGCTACATGACATACATCAGTCACTTAAATAGGAACTGATGTCAGCAGCTACTGAATGGTCATCATGTGCATAATAGTACCTGTACCCATTCTTCATATGACATATCGAACTCATCTCTTTATTCTCCAACAAGTCCATCAAGAACCTGCCCCTCCCCCTCCCCCCCCACAGAAGGAAAAGGAAGACGACTCCACAGGGGAGCCTCTAGCCTCGAAGGGAGCACCGTCATCAGACATGAGCGCACTCAGCACCAACGCAGATATGCACACCTCGATGGGTCACACGCGAAATAGCTTAGTATTGTCACCTGATATTCAACTACTCACAAGTAAGCAAGAGCAGATGGTGGAGACAGGAACAGCAGTGGAGACTCCTCACTGGAGGGCGCAGGACGATCCAAGCTCTGCTCAGCTGCATGCAGACGTTGAGCCTCCAGGCCTTCCAGAAAGATGGCGTATAAGGAGGTGCAGCAAGAAGTGCAGGAGGCTTTGACATGTGTTGTGAGCGCAATGTCTGCAAATGTCCATCTCCAACATGAGCACCACCATGTCGCAAGTGATGGTGACTGCAGTCTCTTCCATGGAAAGGATGGGCAGCTAATGCACCACTCACAGGAGCACATGGTCGGTCAGCTGTGGCTCAGTTGGTAGCGCACTGCTCCTCCTGCGATTGTTCAGGGGCAGACTTGGCCATCGTGATCCTAGGAGGCAAAGGCTCATAGACTTCCTCTCTAGGAGGGATGACAGCGTAGACATGGGTCCTCATGGCCCCACTGATGTACAGCAAGGTTGCTCTCCAGCTCCTTGCTAGCAGGGCAGTGCAGGTGGCCCATGAGAGGGATGATGGTGAGAGGGCACATGGAAGTGGGGGCTTTTCTCAAAGCACTTACACTAATCCCCTGCCACCCTCTCAGTCAGAGCCCCAGATGCCTCCTAGGATCGCGATGGTCGAGTCTGCCCCTGAACAATCGCAGGAGGAGCAGACTTTGGCGGGGCTATCAGAGGCTCCAAAACCCAGAGGACATCCGCGAGCATCTAAACATTCGCAGCAGGGAAGTGAGCAGGCTGCCTCTACCTCTGCTGAAGCTACAAGGGCAACACCTCGTAGAAGCACATGCAAGAGGAAGATGACACACAAGTAGATTCACAAAGGTAGCCACTTGGGTGTTTTATTCAATGTTTCTGTAAAGTTTCCGTTAGTGTGATGTCACACATAAAAAACGTTACTTTCACCACTTTCCGGTCGTGGACAAATATGGTGTGCATCTTTGGAAGTGGCTTAGTGAGTTGGAGTGAATGGTGAGACATACGTTACCTCCAGCAAAGGTGGTCAGTGTGAAAGGAATGGCTTGATCATTGCAGGGATGCTTTATGGTGTTGCTGTGGGGTCATGCCAACCTGATGCAGCATGTGGCAGCCATATAGGTATACTGCATAAAGTTAAGTAAATCTGCCCATGATGAGCCCATCCCTGGCCTTCCAGGTAGCAATTTGCTCAGGTGCTGGTAGGATCTGGACCTGCTCCTCCACCTCCCCATCTTCCAGCTGATGCTCCTCCTCCTCCTCCTCTGAAGAGGCTCTGTGATGTGCACCTTCTCCTCCTGCAGTGTTGATCCTCGCTGCTGTGCTATGCTGTGCAGGGCACAGCAGTCCACGACAATTCTGGTGTGTACTGAAGGGCTCCTCCAGATCTGTCAAGGCATCTGAAGCACATTGTCAGCATGCCTATTGTCTGTTCTATGACACATCTGGTGGAAATGTGGCTTTCATTATATCTCTCCTGCACCTCAATATTTGGCCGCCTCCAAGGGTGTCATGACTACGTCTTCAGTGGATAGCCTTAGTCTCCAAGCAGCCAGCCAGAAAGTCTGTTTGGAGGAGCAAAGATCTGAGGGAGGTGGACTGGTGCAGGATGAAGAGTCATGGCAGCTGCCAGAGAATTTGGTGCACATATGCATGATGATCTTCCTATGGGTTACACACCTGCTGCACATTGAGGGAGTGGAAGCCCTTGCAGTTGACAGACTCCTAAATGATGGTGGGGTGCCTTGATGGCCATGTGTGTGCAGTCGACAAAGCCCACATCAGCATGGACTGGTTGGGCCGAATGGCCATTTATCCTATGCCCTGCACCCATGGGAAGCCAGTCAGAGCATCAGAAGCAATCAGAGCATCTGAGAGTGTCACCAGTCACAGGTGGCTGAGGTTTCAACCATGTATGGTGCTTGGTTGGCGAGTGAGTGGTGGGACCCAGAGTGCTGTCATCCTGAGGAATGACAACACCTCCTATTTCCGTGGAGTCACTGACTCTCCGACAGGGCTGGGCCTTAGCAACTGGAGCACGATGTCTCCCCACAACTTGCTGGCCTACTTTGGCACTGTCACTTCCCCGTGGGACAGTGGGGAATGCAGAGAGTATGGAAGCAGACATAGATTGCATCACTTGCCCAGGCTGAAGCAAAGCTTGTGCCAGTGATGTGCCCGAGTCTGCGGCGTGATCAAGGGCACACGCCACACACTCTGGAACTCCACTGTCACTTCTACACATCACCAGCCTCTGTGTGTGGGCAATGATGGCCTTGCTGGACTCCTGACTCGCAACGACAATCTGCAACGCTGTCTCCGCAACAGTCGCAATAAGCTTGTCAATGCTCGCTAGGATCTGTCCCCGTGCATCCATAAGCTCACGGTGCCCATAAGCTCACGGTGCATTCCTATGGTTTCCCTGGACATTTCCAGCAGGTCCAGTTCCACATCTGCCTGTCTTTGAGCAGAGTGACTTTGCTGACTCATCCTCCGGAGAGCTGGCCTGCGAGATTCCATCCCGGCACTGCATTGCTGTATGCTACTGGGACCAGGAGCCTCTGACTCCTCAAAACCCAGGAAGTCAGCATCGTCCCCAGATGAACTTAGCCCCGATGGGGCAACTGGTGGGTTGCGATGCTCAGCAGGAGCAATCTCCTCCCCTCCCTCGTCTTCTCCACCATGTCCTGACGTGGAGGTCTCCCCCGAGGGATGCTGTGAGGATTGGTCATCTGGAAGTAGAAAACAACAGAGGAGTGGTTCGCAGCAGGGGAGGGGGCAGGGTGATATGAGAAAGGTAGCATTGTACAGGTTCATTTGAAGGACTGCCGCATCTCCATAATATCTCTCAATGCAGTGTCTTGAGTCGCGCAAGCCATTTACATACCATCACTACCCGAAAGGGGCTCAGCATCGCCCCCAGTAACTGCCCAAGCTGGGACTCTGATTAGGGTCGAGACTCTCTCCATATCAGTCAATGGGATTGGTTATGGCGGACCCCCGCCTATCCGCAGCTGCTCCCTTCTGTTATGGGGGTGTTTGGACTGAAAAGAGAAAAATAGGAAGGGTTCCGACAGGGTTTCTCTGCTGTTGTGGCACATATGCCTACCAGAGCACAATAGGTGATACTGTGTGAATGTTGTTGCTTCCATTCAATCTGTTGGATGTTGCATGTGCTTTGTCAGTATTTGTTCGCAGGTTTGAGGCATCTAACATGGGGGCTGTAAGTGGTCTCTCAGAAAGGCATAGCAGCAGTTGGGGTGTATTGTGAGGGACAATGTGAATGATAGAGTTAATGTGCAGAGATCATTAAAAGCCGATGGGCGCTGAAGTAAGCCTTCATCTTTCTTATACGTTGTGATAGCCATTCCACAGTGTTGAGAGGGACCATATGCATGACAAACTTCACATCATGTGTGAGATTAATGTTAGAGATCATGGAGGCATACATAAATGTAAATGGTACTCACCCTGATGAGCCTCGTAATGTCTTTGAACTTTTTGCGGCACTGTGTGCCCGTCCTGGGCACAGTGTCTGCAGCAGACATCTCCTGCGCTATCTCCTTCCATATTCTCTTAAACACAGGAAGGAGTGGTTTGGATCCCCCAGCAAGATGGAATGAGGCCCATCTCCTCTCCACTGTGTCGACTAAGGCCTCGCTTGCCTCATGGCTGAAGCACCTGGCACGCTGCCTTCCCTCCTGATCCTCCATCTCAGTAGAAGTGGCTGAAGTGGGTCGGTTTTTTTGCACATGCGCACAGGTAAATGCCGTGCTCTGCATTAGCGTTTGCGACTGGAAAAAACAAATTCAATGCGCATGCAAAAAATGGCCAGGAGCTCTAGAATTGTTATTCCCACTCTTTTTCTTTAAGGGCACATGTTTGGCCTGAGCCCTCCAGATCTCCTCCTTGAATGCCCCCACTGTTCCGACACTGATTTACCTACAAGTAGCTGTTTCCGGTCCACTGTGATCAAATCACTTCTCAACTTAGCAAAGTTAGCTTTTCCCCAACTTGGGACTTTTATTCCTGGTCTATCCTTGTCCTTATCCATAACTACCTTGAATCTGACTGAATTATGGTCACTGGCACCCAAGTGCTCTCCCACTGATATCCCTTCCACCTGTCCAGCTTCATTCCCCAAAACTAAATCCAGAACTGCGCCCTCCCGTGTTGGGTTTGTTACATACTGACTAAAAAAGTTCTCTTGAATGCATTTTAGGAATTCCGCATCCTCTATACCCTTCACACTATATTTGTCCCAATCAATATTAGGATAGTTGAAATCCCCTACTATTACTGCCCTATGGTTTTTGGACTTCACAGAAATTTGCCTACATATTTGCTCTTCTAGCTCCCTCCCATTGTTTGGAGGTCTGTGATACATGCCCAGCAGTGTGATCACCCCTTTTTTATTTTTCAGTTCGACCCATATGGCCTCATTTGATGATCCCTCCAACATATCATCCCTCCTCATTGCTGTAATAGTTTCTTTAATCAATACTGTGATGCCCCCCCCCCTTTTACCCCCCCTCTCAATCCTGTCTAAAAATTCTGTAACCCAGAATATTGAGCTGCCAAACCTTCCCCTCTTTCAGACATGTCTCTGTAATGGCTATAGTGTCATACTCCCAAGTGTCTACCTGTGCTCTCAGCTCATTCAACTTATTCGCTATATCCTTGTATTGAAGTATATACCATTTAGCACAGGAAGACCTCCTTGATTACTACTTACGAACCCTTGTTTCCTCTGTCTTACCGATTCATTTTTTACATTCTTGCTTTTCAATTTCAGCTTTACTTCCTTCCCTAATGAATTTGTTCTCAGGTTCGCATCCCCCTGCCAAGCTAGTTTAAACTCTCCCCAACAGCACTAGCAAAAAAACCCACGAGGATATTAGTCCCGGTGCTGTTGAGATGCAACCCGTCCAGTTTGTACAGGTCCCATCTCCCCCAGAATCATTCCCAATACCTCAGGAATTTAATGCCCTCCTTCCTGCACCAACTCTCCAGCCACACATTCATCCTCTCTATCCTTCTATTCTTGTACTCATTCATAGTAACCCGGAGATTACTACCTTTGAAGTCCTATCCTTTAATTTTTCTTCTAGCTCCCTAAATTCTGACTACAGGACATCATCCCTCTTTCTACCTGTGTCATTGGTCCCGATATGGACCATGTCCACTGGCTGTTCACTCTCTCCCCCCCCAAAATGCCCTGCATCCGCTCTGTGACATCTTAAACTCTGGCACCAGGGAGGCACCATACCATCCTGGAGTCACGTCTATGGCTGCAGAAACGCTTCTCCATTCCCCTAACTATTGAATCCCCTACCACTAAAGTTCCTTTATTCTTTGTCCCTCCCCCCTGTGCAGCTGAGCCACTCATGGTGTCTTGGACATTGCTCTGGCTGCATTTCCCAGAGGCACCATTGCCCTCAGAAGAGATTATCGGTTGGAAAGCGAGATGGACTCGGATGGACTCCTGCACTACCTGCCTTGCGTTCTTCCTCCGTCTGGAGGTCACCCACTTCCCCTCTGCTTGCATGCTTTTAAGTTGCGGGTGAGCACTTCCTGAAACATGTTATCCACGTAGCTCTCAGCCTTGCAGATGCACCAAAATGACTCCGGCCGCTGCTCAAGCTCCAAAATGCGGAGCTCGGGTAGTTGAAGCTGGAGACACCTCCTGCACACATGGTTGTCTAGGCTGCGTGAAGCATCCAGGACTTCCCACATGCCGGACATGCACTGCACAGGACTGAGCTGCCCTGCCATCCCTCTAATTAGACTTATCTGTTATTAAAGAGAAAGAGAGATACTTACCAATCAACCAGCCAATCACTTACCTACCCAGATGAGGGCTGTGAGTGGGCAGAGGTCGGAAATGCAGTTTGGAGCCAAATCCAAAATCAGCGGGGCGCAGGGGAGTAACGCACTCGGCAGCGGGAGGCCCGGAGGTCGGCAAAGAGCGGGAGGCCCGGAGATCGGTAAGGAGCGGGAGACCCGGAGGTCGGCGAAGAATGAGAGTCCCGGAGGTCGGCGAGGAGCAAGAGGCCCGGAGGTCGGCGAAGAATGAGAGTCCCGGAGGTCGGCGAGGAGCGGGAGGCCCGGAGGTCGGCGAAGAATGAGAGTCCCGGAGGTCGGCGAGGAGCAAGAGGCCCGGAGGTCGGCGAAGAATGAGAGTCCCGGAGGTCGGCGAGGAGCGGGAGGCCCGGAGGTCGGCGAGGAGCGGGAGGCCCGGAGGTCGGCGAGGAGCGGGAGGCCCGGAGGTCGGCGAAGAATGAGAGTCCCGGAGGTCGGCGAGGAGCGGGAGGCCCGGAGGTTGGCGAAGAATGAGAGTCCCGGAGGTCGGCGAGGAGCGGGAGGCCCGGAGGTCGGCGAAGAATGAGAGTCCCGGAGGTCGGCGAGGAGCAAGAGGCCCGGAGATCAGCGAGGAACGGAAGGCCCGGAGGTTGGCAAGGAGCGAGAGGCCCCGAGGTCCTGCTCCTAATTTGTATGTTCTGATATATCAAACACTGTGTGTGCTCTTTTCAGTTGCTCCTCTTAATCAGATGAGAGTTAGTGAACCAGGTGCACATTAGGACCCTGCATTTAATGAAGATCATGCAGCCTTGCTACAGGCTGATGTGAATGCTATTTTATTTATGACACACTTAGCAAAACATGGACTCTTATTTTGGACATGACGGAATTCAGCTACAAAAATCCCAACTAATCTGAACAAAATGGAGCTCAAAGAAGAAAGGCATATATAGTAGTTAGTGTGAGAGTGATAAATTGAACATATTCTGCTGCCTGAGGAACAGTGTGGGTGAAATGGTTTCTCAGTGAACGCGACGGTAGCGAATCAGCAGCCGTTTTACACTGTGCCCGATCGCAGTGTAAAATGGTCTGCCGATTCGCAATCGCTCGTTTCGCGTTTTTACCAATGACCAATTTCATCCTAGCCTCTCTTTAAACTATTTTAGATTGGTACAAAATTGAGCCTTGTGGGTAAAATGATGGTCCTTAAATTTTGGTCGAGCTCTTCGGCAAACGACAGAAAAAGAGAAAAAAGATGCGCACTTACCTGTTGCTGCTGCGCCCGTTGGAACTTCTGAGCCTGAGGCCTCTCGTGACTGCGCCTAGCAGCGCGTGCACGTGGGGACGTGCGCAGGCCGGGAGCTGGAGACAGCAGCCAATCAGGTGTAGTATAGATTCTCATTCATTAGTAATAGGAGTTCCGTAAGTCCGGAACTCCTATTACTATGAATGAGAACCCTCCTCCCCCCCAAACACCCAAAACACATAAAAATAGAAAATAAACTACATATTTAACATTCATTTTTTAATTAAGCCTTAAAATAAACTTACCGTAATGGGAAGGGTTTTTAACAATAAAATGTGTTTTTATAACTTTATTTTAAAATGTTTTTGTGTATTTTTAAACACTTGCGCCTGTAAAAATAGTCTATATGCCTGCTTTTTCAGGCACAAGATTTTAAAGCACATTTGCGGGGCAAGATATTCGCAAATATCGGAAATCTTGCCCTGCAAGCGTCCTCGCTCCCGAGATATGGAGGAACTGTCAAGCCAGAAACTTGACAGATCGGAAAAGCCGGTTTTCAGCAAATGCGCATTGCGCGCTGAAAACCGGCTTTTCCGAATACTTCCCAGGTCCGTAAAAACTTTGTACGGACCCGGGATATCGGAATTTCAGGGCCGATGTTTTCTCCATTTTCATGGCATGGATATGTGTGGCACTCTGTCATGAATTGCAGAATATTTTGGCAGTTGCACCTCTTAAATGGTAATTTAGGTACTTAAGAAGTTTTAAAGTAGTATTATTATAACAAGCAATTGCTAAAAATGAATTCATGTTTCACTAAATGACCGGCAGGAAAATTACATCACCCACCATTTTGAATGGCATTCATTAAGTTCTACAAAAAATTGCCTATGTAACCCTTTTTCGCAAAAGCAGGAAATTATAGCCTAAGTGTCTTACCAGACAAGGAGCTTCCTGAAGACTGTAAAGAAGTTGCAGAATGAAATGCAGGTGTCATAATGGTGGCAATAGGCTTGCGTGCAGACTGGACGATAGTCTTTCGAAAGTTGTCCTTTGCTTGCGTGAACATCGCTTTAGTTTGGGTAACGGAAGCCTACAGAGCCAAATTTGTGACTTGTGATAATTATTTAGAACATTATGCTCAGAAGCAAGTTTATAACTGGTTGTGCATTTGGTTAGCAAAACATGTACTCATCTAAGGTCACAGCAGGAACTCAATAGAGCTATGAGCAACATGGACATGTAATGAGAATATGTATCCTTGCTTTCTGCTTGTGAATGCTAAAAATTCTTTGCACTCCTCCCAATAATAAATCCTTTGCTCCATTCCACTGTTAGGAGATTTTTCACATCCCTTCTCCTTTCTATCTGTCAACAATAAAATTATTGGTGTTTTTTCAACGATATTAACCCTGGGGCAGATGTGAACTGCTTTATACAATTACATTGCCATCAATGTAAAAGGATTGATTTATATAGATAGTCACACTCTCATATTATGAAAACAACGATCATAAGGATTTAATAAATAACCTACACTACATGGGAATATATATTTTATTATGGCTTCGAATTTCCTCAGTGCCAGTAAACTTCTTGGGGTGCAATTCCAGCGGAGAAGAACTGGAGGAGCCTGTTGAGAATTGGAGTGGGTCTAGTAAAGCTGGGTCTCCATCTCAAGGATCATCACATCGAAATTCTGCTTGGGGCAAGAATGGGCAGAAAATAGGAGGTGGGTTTAGGGTTAGGATCCGATTAGAGAGGGTACAGAGGAAATTTACAAGGATTTTGCCTGGACTGAAGAATTTTAGCTATGAGGAAAGATTGGATAGGCTGGGTTTGTTTTCTTTGGAACAGAGGAGGCTGAGGGGAGAT